>NC_089493.1:205746493-206448493 GCF_036850765.1 Saccopteryx bilineata | reverse complement strand
ATCAGAAATGAAGACCACAATGGAAGGAATTACAAACAGGATGGATAGAGCTGAGGATCGAATCAGCAAGCTGGAGGATAACTGGAATAAAGGCATGAAAGCAGAGAAGAAAAATATATGGAAAAAATCATACACCATGATCAAGTGGGATTTATTCTGGGGAGGCAAGGCTAGTACAATATTCACAAATCAATCAATGTGATTCATCACATAAACAAAGGAAGGAGAAAAACCACATGATAATTTCAATAGATGCAGAAAAAGCATTTGATAAAATCTAGCACCCATTCATGATCAAAACTCTCAACAAAGTGGGAATACAGGGAACATACCTCAACATGATAAAGGCCATCTATGACAAACCCACAGCCAACATCATACTCAATGGGCAAAAATTAAAAGCAATACCCTTAAGATCAGGAACAAGGCAGGGGTGCCCCCTTTCACCGCTCTTATTCAACATAGTCCTGGAAGTCCTAGCCACAGCAATCAGACAAGATGAAGAAATAAAAGGCATTCAAGTTGGAAAAGAAGAAGTAATGATATCATTATTTGCAGATGATATGATATTGTATATAGAAAACCCTAAAGTCTCAGTCAAAAAATTACTGGACCTGATAAATGAATTCAGCCAAGTGGCAGGATATAAAATTAATACTCAGAAATCAGAGGCATTTTTGTACACCAACAATGAACAGTCAGAAAGAGAAATTAAGGAAACAATCCCCTTCACTATTACAACCAAAAAATAAAGTACCTAGGAGTACAATTAACCAAGGAGACTAAAGACTTATACTTGGAAAATTATAAAACATTAATAAAAGAAATCAAGGAGGCCCTGGCCATTGGCTCAGTGGTAGAGCATCGGCCTGGCGTGCAGAAGTCCCAGGTTCGATTCCCGGCCAGGGCACACAGCAGAAGTGCCCATCTGCTTCTCCACCCCTCCCCCTCCCCTTCCTCTCTGTCTCTCTCTTCCCCTCCCGCAGCCAAGGCTCCATTGGAGCAAAGATGGCCTGGGCGCTGGGGATGGCTCCTTGGCCTCTGCCCCAGGCGCTAGAGTGGCTCTGGTTGCAACAGAGCGACGCCCCTGACGGGCAGAGCATTGCCCCCTGGTGGGCAGAGCATCGCCCCCTGGTGGGCGTGCCCGGTGGATCCCGGTCAGGCGCATGCGGGAGTCTGTCTGACTGTCTCTCCCCGTTTCCAGCTTCAGAAAAAAAAAAAAAAAAAAAAAAAAAGGAAAGAAATCAAGGAAGATACAAACAAGTAGAAGCATATACTGTGCCCATGGTTAGGAAGAATAAACATCATTAAAATGTATATATTACCCAAAGAAATTTATAAATTCAATGCAATACCAATTAAAATACCAATGACATACTTTAAAGATATAGATCTTTATAGATCCAAAAATTTATATAGAACCAAAAGAGAATATGAATAGCCTCAGCAATCTTAAAAAAGAAGAATAATGTGGAAGGTATCACATTTCCTGATATCAAGCTATACTACAAGGCTTTTGTACTCAAAACAGCGTGGTACTAGCATAAGAACAGGCACATAGATCAATGGAACAGAACAGAGAACCCAGAAATAAACCCACAGCTCTATGGACATCTGATATTTGACAAAGAAGGTAAGGGCATACAATGGAGTAAAGACAGCCTCTTCAACAAATGGTGTTGGGAAAATTGAACAGCAACCTGCAAAAAAATGAAACTAGACCACCAACTTACACCATTCACAAAAATAAACTCAAAATGGATAAAAGACTTAAAGTAAGGCGTGAAACCATAAGCATCTTAGAAGAAAACATAGGCAGTAAGCTCTCCGACATCTCTCGCAGCGATATATTTGCTGATTTATCTCCACGGGAAAGAGAAATAAAAGACAGGATAAACAAATGGGACTATATCAAACCAAAAAGCTTTTGCACAGCCAAAGACAATAAGAACAGAATAAAAAGACAAACTACACAATGGGAGAACATATTTGACAGTACGTCTGATAAGGGGTTAATAACCAAAATTTATAAAGAACTTGTAAATCTCAACACCAGAAAGACAAACAGTCCAATCAAAAAATGGGAAAAAGAAATGAATAGACACTTCTCCAAAGAGGACATACAGATGGCCAATAGGCATATGAAAAAATGCTCAACATCACTAATCATTAGAGAAATGCAAATTAAAACCACAATGAGATATCATTTCACACCAATCAGAATGGCGCTCATCAATAAAACAACACAGAATAAGTGCTGGCGAGGATGTGGAGAAAAGGGAACCCTCCTGCATTTCTGGTGGTAATGCAGACTAGTGCAGCCTCTGTGGAAAACAGTATGGAGATTCCTTAAAAAATTGAAAATCGAACTGCCTTTTGTCCCAGCCATCCCACTTTTAGGAATATACCCCAAGGACACCATAGAATGGTTCCAGAAGGAGAAATGCACCCCCATGTTTATGGCAGCATTGTTCACAATAGCGAAAATCTGGAAAAAGCCCAAGTGTCTGTCAGAGGACAAGTGGATTAAAAAGCTTTGGTACATATATACTATGGAATACTACTCAGCCATAAGAAATGATGACATCGGATCATTTACAATAACATGGATGGACCTTGATAACATTATACGGAGTGAAATAAGTAAATCAAAAAGAACTAAGAACTATATGAACCCATACATAGTTGGGACATAAAAATGAGACTCAGAGACATGGACAAGAATGTGATGGTAACAGAGGGTGGGGAGAGGGGTGGGGAGGGGGCGAGGAAGGAGAGGGAGGGGGTTGGGGGAGGGGAGGGGCACAAAGAAAACCAGATAGAAGGTGACAGAAGACAATTTGACTTTGGGTGAGGTGACTTTTGATTATTATGTCAAAATAATCTAGAGATGTTTTCTCGGAACATATGTACCCTGATTTATCAATGTCACTGCATTAAAATTAATAAAATAAGATAAAAAAAGAAATAAAAAGAAAAAATACTACTTATAACAGCAGCAAAAAAATAAATAATAAATCTAGAAATAAATTTAACAGAATTATTATAGTTGTATACTGAAAACTATAAAATAATATTATTTTTATTTACATATTTTATTATTTTTTAAACTTTTATTATTATTTATTATTAATTTTAATGGGGTGACATTAATCAATCAGGGTACATAGGTTCAGAGAAAACATCTCCAGGTTATTTTGACATTTGATTATGTTGCATACCCATCACCCAAAGTCATATAGTCTTCTGTCACTTTCTATCTGGTTTTCTTTGTGCCCTTCCTCTTCCCCCACCCCCTTCCTTTCCCTCTCCACCCCACTCTTGTTCATGTCCCTGAGTCTCATTTTTATGTCCCACCTATGTATGGAATCATATAGTTCTTAGTTTTTTCTGATTTACTTATTTAACTCAGTATAATGTTATCAAGGTCAATCCATGCTGTTGTAAATGATCCGATGTCATCATTTCTTATGACTGAGTAGTATTCCATAGTGTATATGTGCCACATCTTCTTTATCCAGTCATCTATTGAAGGGCTTTCAGTTGTTTCCATGTCTTGGCCACTGTGAACAATGCTGCAATGAACAGGGGCTGCATGTGTCTTTATGTACCAGTGCTTTTGAGTTATGGGGGTATATTCTCAGTAGAGGGATTGCTGGGTCATATAGTAGTTCTATTTTTAATTTTTTGAGGAACCACCATACTTTCTTCCATAATGGTTGTACTACTTTACATTCCCACCAACAGTGAATGAGGGCTCCTTTTTCTCCACAGCCTCTCCAATACTTGTTATTACCTGTCTTGTTGATAATAGCTAATCTAACAGGTGTGAGGTGGTATCTCATTGTAGTTTTGATTTGCATTTCTCTATTAGCTAGTGAAGATGAGCATCTTTTCATATATCTGTTGGCCATTTGTATTTCTTCCTGGGAGAAGTGTCTGTTCATGTCCTCTTCCCACTTTTTTATTGGATTGTTTGCTTGTTTGTTGTTGAGTTTTATGAGTTCTTTGTATATTTTGGATATTAGGCCCTTATCTGAGCTGTTGTTTGAAAATACCATCTCCCATTTAGTTGGCTGTCTGTTTGTTTTGTTTTCAGTTTCTCTTGCTGAGCAAAAGCTTCTTAGTCTGATGTAGTCCCATTCATTTATCTTTGCCTTCACTTCCCTTGCCTTTGGAGTCAAATTCATAAAGTGCTCTTTGTAACCAAGGTCCATGAGTTTATTTATTTATTTATTTTTCCTTTAGCATGTATCTTTTTTTTTAACTTACTTTTTATTTTTTTATTTAATTAATTGTGTTTACATAGATTCTAGGGTCACCCCGATTTTTAAAAAAATGCCAGAAGAAAACAAGATAATGAACAGACCTAGGAAATGTAAATATTTTGTGTCTTATTTGGTATCTTTTGTAGTTTACATGAATTTTCATTTTTCAGTTTTCTGGTTTTCATTAAAATGGGTTGGCTGCTGTTTATGTTATGTGTTTTTGCAGAGAGAACAAATGTAATCCAATATGAGAACACAGGCTCACTTAAAACTCTCTCCTTAATCTTCTGCAAGTTAGAAACGAATTTCTAGCTAGCAGAGGCCATTGCAGGGGGGATGATGCTATAGGACTATTTCTACTTCCCCCATTTCGATATTATTTGAATTATTTATAATAAACACATATAGCTTTATAACCAACAATAAAATATTTATTCATTTTTAAACCTACATCCAGGTCTTTATAATACTACTTATATACCCAGAGAATATAGGTGATGTTGATCAAATAAGTAATGTTCAAAGAAAGATTAAAAATTATGAGTTTCCTTAAAAATAAATAGCAGAAAAAATAATGTTTTAAAGAATGCTTTGCCATACATATTATTATTTGGATGGTACTTCAGGGTTTTAAATTATTAAATATGTTCTTGAAATTTTTCAGTTTTATATTAAGAAAAGCAATACTCTCTGCAGCAACCGAGGCAGAAAATCCTCTTCAAACCCTCTTGTAGCACAGCCTGTCTAGGAGGGTGGGCAGGCCCCAGAGGGCCTCCCCGGGGCCCATTCCTCTTCAGTGGTCAGATTTCTGACACTAAAAGTCAGATGCTGTTTGGATAAAGAAATGGCTGCCTTCTCGACTGTCCCTGGCTTGGTGACTTATACACATGGGACTAGTGCCACAATAATAGCAGCCTGAGCTGACCGTGCCTCTGGGACCACCGCAGGGCTTTGAAGGGAAAGGAACTCTCTGTCCCCTCCTGTGCCTGGGGTCTGAGCTTCCTAGTCCACAGGAATGTATTCACATATTATTCAGGGGCCTCCTCAGCCCAGACCACATCCCTCACCCCCACCCCAACAGCTCCACAGGTTGTCATGACCGGCCATCCCACTCAAGAAGGAAGACTCCAAGTGGTTCATGATGTGGAGCTGGAAAAGAACACGGATAGCAATTCTCTGATCTCGATGCCCCTCGAAAGCAATAATAAAGCATATGGTCATGTTATTCTTCCTATGGTGCCTTACTTCCTCCTCTTCCTCCTTTTCCCCCTCTCTTCTTTCTGTAACTGCTTCTAAATTGGAAGTGAAATAACATTTTAAACATTTACTATATTGATGAAACTGAGTTTTCTATGCCTTTATATAAATTTTGACTCTGAAGAGTTTAACTTCACCCAAACTGACAACTGAGCTATCTTTAACATTCTCAGGAACATCAATTCATTCTCTGATCCATGACCAGCACTCTGTAAGAGAAAAGTATCCTATACCTGTGTCCTTGAGGCAGGCAGATCTCTCTAAATCTGACTTTGCTGCCACTCCCCTGGCAGCATGTGAGGGAGAGAAAAGAGAAGACAGACTGAAAATACAGTAAGGTGGGCATAATAAAGGGGGAAACACTTCATGTTCCTAATGCCATTCCCTCCCCTCTCCTCCTGGCATTCTTGCTGTTTGGACTTCCTTCACAGATATGATACTTTAAAGGGGCTTCTCTGCCCATTGCATCTGGTCCCCATTTGGGCCAGCTGGTGGGGCACTAATTGAAGAAGAAAGTCTAGACGATTGCAGCCTTGACCCAGCTCTCTAGGGGAGAAAACATTCCACCTTCCTGGTGCAGCAAATGTTTTTAAATACTGGGATCATTTCTTGACCACAGCTCTCTCTCTCTCTCATGGGTACTTTTAACTCCAAAGAAGTTTCTATGTAAATTAAAGGAGATTCATTTTTCACAACTACTCCATCTCCCTCCATCTCCATCTTATCATATCATGGTTATATGTTGAATATGTTGAAGCTCATTCTTTTTTTTTTTTTTACAGGGACAGAGAGAGAGTCAGAGAGAGGGATAGACAGGGATAGATAGAGACAGACAGACAGGAACGGAGAGATGAGAAGCATCAGTCATTAGTCATCAGTTTTTCGTTGCAAGACCTTAGTTGTTTGTTGATTGCTTTCTCATATGTGCCTTGACCGCAGGCCTTCAGCAGACCGAGTAACCCCTTGCTTGAGCCAGCGACCTTGGGTCCAAGCTGGTGAGCTTTTTCTCAAACCAGATGAGCCCGTGCTCAAGCTGGCAACCTCGGGGTCTCAAACCTGGGTCCTCCGCATCCCAGTCCAATGCTCTATCCACTATGCCACCACCTGGTCAGGCTGAAACTCATTCTTTAATGTTAAAATATATGTCAAGCCATCCAACTACTTCCTCCAGGCCTTAAAGGGAACAAAGATCTAAGATGTTGAAGGCTTTTCTCCTTCGCTATTTGTTCACTTCCTTTTCAACTTCAATATTCAGAGATCTTGCCATGGACTTATTTGCTTCAGTACAAGGCAACTTCACAGACTAATATCAGCACCTGAGAAAGTAGTGTGGTTCAGCAGGTGGAGCTCCAGGCTAGATGGTGGGTCATCAGAGTTCTCCTCCTGTCTCTGTGAACTCTGGCCGATTCCTCTGTGTTCAGTTTGCTCTTGGGCCAAATAGAGAAGAAGAGGCCAACCCTCTCACTAATCCCCAAGGTGAAGATCAATTACAATAATACACTTCAAAGTGCCTTGAAAAGCATGAAGTGTGTCTTGTCCTTGTCATGCAGGTGTAATTGCCAGGTCGTACCTGGGAACCAGTCACCTCACATATGCCTAGGATTGGACTCAGTCCAGATCTGCAAAACAGAGTAATTGGAGTCTTCATTCTTTTCACCCCCTGCTTTACTCAGATAAAGTGTGTGGGAAAAGAAGAAAAGGATGTATTACTATCACATACCAGCACAGTGGGTACTTGGTAATTAAGAAGAGGTCATACTGTTTCTGTTGTGGTGATTATTTGTTGGTCGTTTTGTTCTTGTGGGGTTTCTGTGGTTGTTTGAGATTCATGACAAAAAGATTTCTAATTCTCCCAAAAGTTTAGGGAGGAGTGTTATTTGAAGTTTCAGTGACATGCAAGAGATTGCTGAATGAGTTGTAAAACAGAACTCCCAATACATAGACTATAAATTAAAGCAAAGCATTAGTGTGCATAAAATCCACAATATGCTGCAATAACAACTTTTAAGAACTCGCTCAGATATATTCTTCTAGTAAACATATTTTAGATTTTAATTTAGCAAGAATTTAACTTAGAATTCACCTCAAGGAGCAAGAGTTTAATTGCCTCCTACTGTGGTTTTCTATCTGAACAGGAAAAATACATTGTATCTGGTTTCCAAATTTCACAAAGAACTGAGATTAAACCGTGCTCACTGGAGAGTGACAAGGACAAGGGGTCAGAAAACCTGTCATTGTAAGAAAAGCTAAAAAGAACTTGATATATTTGGTTGTTATTCAAATCTTTGAGAGTTTATCATACAGAAATTGGAACAGAGAAACTTTCATTGACCAAGGGATCTGAGCTCTCATAAATTTCCAGGCATGTGGTACATGGTGATTCAGTCATCATCCTTGTCTTGCAGGGAGAGGCAATGATTCCTCTCCACGTTTTGTGAAATTCTCATTCAAGTTCCTGTCTTTCTCTTGTATTACCATTACCACTCCAGACAGGGACAGTGTCTGATCAATGTGATTTGGCTTCACCCTATCCTCGGCCCTCCTGTTTACTTATTATCTTCAGAAAGAGACATTTAATTCTGGCCAGCCTCAGAGCCACTGATCAAGCATACTTGTGAATTTAGTCACATTTGCCACTATCTTCTCCTACAGAGAGGTGACTAAAGTTAACACCACCCCAAAGTCCAGTCTATCCTGACCTCTCCTCAACTAATCCAGAACCTCTAACTTCATTGGCTCTCAAGAATGAAACCTCTAAAATCTTTTCACTTCGTGCCATCTTCATCACTTTCTCAATTCAATCATTGCTTTTATTTATTTTCCATATTTTGCAGCCATATTCTCATTTTTGCCAAAGGTGTGTGCAATGAAATTGCATGTTGTTAATACTCAGGGCAATCAGTACCACTTAACAAAAGAATTCTCTGACATAGAGTTTTCAGCAAGGGTTAGAGCTCCTCAGCTGCTAGGATTCTTGAGGCACTCTGTCCAAGAGGGACCATGACAATGCAAAAATGTGTGCAGGTGAAATGTGGACAATTTAGGAGATTTGTTGATAATATCTAAAATTTTAAGTAAGTTTCTTGTTCCAATATTGGCAGAGTAGCTTTAATCAAACTAATCCTCCAACAGAGAATAATATTAAATTTAGAATAAGCTGTATAAATATACTTGATATAACATACATATATAGCATAGATAATAAAGGTGGAGCATGTAAATATATTTGGGATAACATAAGTAACTATTTGATAACAAAATTTAAGAGAGGATTTTATTCTTGAAAGAAGAGAAATATACTAGATGAGATTCACATCTACACAGCTTTTGCATGAGAGCATAGTCAGACTCAGAGCAGCTACAAATCCAGCAAAAAGCCACATTTTTACTGGCTTTAGGAGAAAGAGGACAGAAATGAGAAGTACCAGAGCAATAGAAATTAAGGGAGAAAGCACTGGAAAAGAGGGGATCCACAAAGGAGACATCTTAGAATCTGCATTAAAACTTTGCTGATAAAGTGCACTGGGGTGACATTGGTGGATGCCATGCACGTAAGACTAAAAATCGTGTGCCAGAGTTGTCCTGCCTCGGGCTGAAATGATTAGGCCTTTATGCCACCACCTCACTCAGTCACTGGATGAGGGCTGCCTCAGGAAGGACACAGCCTTGGACAAGAGAGGTTTCCAGCTGCAGGAGACTCCAAAGGAGCTGACAGGTAGAGTCTGTCTGCTGCCCACACTGTGCAGCCCGACAACAACTCCTTCTCTAAGAAAGGGTCTGGTTGATGCACCTCTTTGTCCAGCAAAATCCCACATGTCCATCAACAGATGAATGGAAAAACAATGTATACAATATTAATACAATGGAAAGCTATACAGCAAGAAAAATTAACTACAGATACATATATCCACATGGATGAATCTCCCCATAAATTATTAATAATTACATAGGAAATATAATAACATTTTAGGGGAGAACTCTGGCCGACAGCAACATAACTAAGTAAACAAAGTAAAGAAAAAAATATGAGTTCATGCATATATAGAAGCAGAGAGAGAGAGAGAGCAAGAGGGAAGCGAATGTGCCAAAATGTTCACAACCAGTGAATCTGGGTAAAGGACATGCAGGACTTCTTTGTTCTACTCTTGCAATTTTATTGAAGTTTGAAATAACAGATTTAAAGGTTTTTAAATTAGGTTGCTAGTAGACAGATTCACAGACATACCTGCAGGTATCTGTGAATCTGCTGTAAAAGTTCAGACCACCTGGAACACTGTGCCTCTTTGGCATATACGACTTGGATAGTGGTTAGTATTATATCAGTAAGTCAAAAAGCAAAATTGAGAACAATAAAGATAATGTAACACTTTAAAAGAAAAATAATATATGTACTATTTATTTATTTATTTATAATGTATATGCTTGTTTATACCTTCAGGGGAGCTTATGGATAAAAAAGAATAATGAGAACACACACTAATAAAGAAAATGTAAAAGCAAACCCCATTACTGAGTAATTCTACTTCATAGAAAAACATTCATGTTCTCAAAGAGCACACACAAGGATGTTCATTACAACATTGCTTTAATAGCAAAAAAAAAAGGCAATCTAAATATGTACCAGTAAAAGGACAACAAAATACACTACAGCATAGCATGAACAAGTAGTTTTAAAAAATAAGTTCTATATGCATCAACATGAATAAAACAGGCAATAAAAGCAAGCTAGAGAATAAATACAGAATTGGCAACATTTATGAAAAAGTATTAATAAAAATAAGTGAAAGGAAACATACCAAAATGTTACCAGTAGTTGCTGAAGTAATTATCTTCTGATTCGTACATTTTATGCTTTATTCAAGTTAGCCATAATTACATATACATTTTAAAGACATAAATATAAATACAGTGGTCCCTTGTCTATCGTGGGGGTTAGGTTATAGAACCCTCAGCCATAAGTGAAAATCCGTGAAGTAGCAACCTTATATTTATTATTTATATATTTTAAGGCTTTATAAACCTTCCCCATACTCAGAAACCTTTCCCACATTGTTATTAACATTTCCTACACTCTTATAAACACTTCCTATGCTCTTGAACACTTTCTAATAATTCAGATAATAAATATATAAAAAATACCTATATACCGCAAACTCCCGCGATATAATAAAAAATTCGCGAAACAAAATTAGATATGTACAATTTTAAAATGCACGATACAGTGAGACCGCGAAAAGTGAACCGTGACATGGCGAGGGATAACTATAATTCTATGTGCAGTGGAGATGTGAAAAATACTCACTAGAGCAAACAGAAAAACACTATTAGACATTTTCCTGCCTTAAAACTAACAAATATGCTGAAACACAGCAATGTGAAAAAGAAGGCTATTTGGTATGCATTTATTCATAAGTAGAAAAAAAGTGAGTTGCTGGAAACATCTATGTAAATAAAAGGACTTGGAGCACATCTGGCTGTTAAATACCATAGAAGTAGAATTAGGACAGGAGCTTAAAATGTTGCCTGAATGTGAACTATTATAGATGGTTTTGCTGGACCTCTTTCTCTAAAAAGATGTTTACTATTAAAAACACATTTTCGACGGAAATGGCGCCGTGAGAAGCGCGTCCGACAGCTCTCCCCTAAATCACAACAAATTTATCAACTAGAAACAGAAAAATTTATCCTCGGAGCATTCCGGAGTTCCACACAAACTGAAAGCAAAAGGACTGTTATCACTTGAATCTGAGAGACGAGGGTGTGGAGGAAGCTACCACAGAGACGTTCTTTCAAGCCGCGAGGGAGTGCGCCTGCGTGCTATCAATAAGACCACCCTCAGATGCCGATAAGAAAGAGGAAATCGAATATTATGGATACAAAAGAAAGAGAGGTAACACAAATAGATGTGGAAAAATCTATGGAGAAAAGACTTAACATATTGGAAGCCTTGGAGCTAAATGACAGAGAATTTAAAATAGAAATCTTAAAAATACTCAGAGATATACAAGAAAACACAGAAAGGCAATATAGGGAGATCAGAAAACAACTCAATGAACACAAAGAATATATTACCAAGGAAATTGAAACTATAAAAACAAATCAAACAGAAATGAAAAACTCAATTCACGAGCTGAAAAACGAGGTAACAAGCTTAGCTAACAGAACAGCCCAGATTGAAGATAGGATTAGTGAAATAGAAGACAAACAACTTGAGGCACAACAGAGAGAAGAAGAAAGAGACTCAAAAATAATAAAAAACGAGAAAGCCCTACAGGAATTGTCTGACTCCATCAGAAAGAATAACATAAGAATAATAGGTATATCAGAGGGAGAAGAGAAAGAAAATGGAATGGAGAATATACTCAAACAAATAATAGACGAGAACTTCCCAAGCCTGTGGAAGGAACTAAAGCCTCAAATTCAAGAAGCAAACAGAACACCGAGTTTTCTTAACCCCAACAAACCCACTCCAAGGCACATCATAATAAAGATGACACAAACCAATGACAAAGAAAAAATTCTCAAGGCAGCCAGGGAAAAGAAGAGTACAACATATAAAGGAAGGCCTATTAGATTATCATCAGATTTCTCAGCAGAAACTCTACAAGCTAGAAGAGAGTGGACCCCAATATTTAAAGCCCTGAAAGAGAGGAACTTTCAGCCAAGAATACTATACCCATCAAAGCTATCCTTCAAGTATGAAGGAGATATAAAAACATTCACAAATACAGAAAAGATGAGAGAATTTATCAACAGAAAGCCCCCACTCCAGGAAATACTAAGGGGGGTTTTCCAACCAGATTCAAAGAACAAAAGAAAACAACACCACAAGTAACAGCTCCACCAAGAACACAATAAAACCAAACTTAAACTGTGACAACAAAGGAAAAAAAGGGGGGAGAGGATGGAGATTAACAGTAGCAAAGGATGATGAAGTGCAGAAATACTTATAAGATAGGGTACTACAATGAATATGGTAGGTACCCTTTTCATTACTTAATGGTAACCACCCTTAAAAAAACCACCACAAAAACACTTGACTTAAAAAAGGTAGCAACAGAGAAAAGAAGTATGGAACACAAACAAACAAAAACAAATGATAGAAAAACAAAAGAGAAGAATCAAACTAGATACAAAACTAACAGAAAGCAATTTATAAAATGGCAGTAGGGAACCCACAAGTGTCAATAATTACACTAAATGTAAATGGATTAAACTTACCAATAAAAAGACACAGAGTAGCAGAATGGATTAAAAAAGAAAATCCAACTATATGCTGCCTACAAGAAACACATCTAAGCAACAAGGATAAAAACAAATTCAAAGTGAAAGGCTGGAAAACAATACTCCAAGCAAACAACACCCAAAAAAAAGCAGGCGTAGCAATACTCATATCTAATAATGCTGACTACAAGACAGAAAAAGTACTCAGAGACAAAAATGGTCATTTCATAATGACTAAGGGGAAGTTGAATCAAGAAGACATAACAATCCTTAATATATATGCACCAAACCAAGGAGCACCAAAATATATAAGACAGCTACTTATTGACCTTAAAACAAAAACTAACAAAAATACAATCATACTTGGAGACCTCAATACACCGCTGACGGCTCTAGATCGGTCATCCAAACAGAGAATCAATAAAGATAGAGTGGCCTTAAACGAAATACTAGAACACCTGGATATGATAGACATCTACAGGACACTTCATCCCAAAGCGACAGAGTATACATTTTTCTCTAGTGTACATGGAACATTCTCAAGAATTGACCATATGTTGGGCCACAAAGACAATATCAGCAAATTTAGAAAAATTGAAATTGTACCAAGCATATTTTCTGATCATAAAGCCTTGAAACTAGAATTCAACTGCAAAAAAGAGGGGGAAAAACCCACAAAAATGTGGAAACTAAACAACATACTTCTAAAAAATGAATGGGTCAAAGAAGAAATAAGCGCAGAAATCAAAAGATATATACAGACAAATGAAAATGAAAATACGACATATCAGAATCTCTGGGATGCAGCAAAAGCAGTAATAAGAGGAAAGTTCTTATCACTTCAGGCCTATATGAACAAACAAGGGAGAGCCCAAGTAAACCACTTAACTTCACACCTTAAGGAACTAGAAAAAGAAGAACAAAGACAACCCAAAACCAGCCGAAGAAAGGAGATAATAAAAATCAGAGCAGAAATAAATGAAATAGAGAACAGAAAAACTATAGAAAAAATCAATAAAACAAGGAGCTGGTTCTTTGAAAAGATCAACAAAATTGACAAACCCTTGGCAAGACTCACCAAGGAAAAAAGACACAGGACTCAAATAAATAAAATCCAAAATGAAAGAGGAGAGATCACCACAGACATCATAGAAATACAAAGAATTATTGTAGAATACTATGAAAAATTATATGCTACCAAATACAACAATCTAGAAGAAATGGATAAATTCCTAGAACAATACAACCTTCCTAGACTGAGTCATGAAGAAGCAGAAAGCCTAAACAGACCAATCAGCAGGGAGGAAATAGAAAAAACTATTAAAAACCTCCCCAAAAATAAAAGTCCAGGCCCAGACGGTTATACTAGTGAATTCTATCAAACATTCAAAGAAGACTTGGTTCCTATTCTACTCAAAGTCTTCCAAAAAATTGAAGAAGAAGCAATACTTCCAAACACATTTTATGAGGCCAACATAGCCCTCATACCAAAACCTGGCAAGGATGGCACAAAGAAAGAAAACTACAGACCAATATCTCTAATGAATACAGATGCTAAAATACTAAACAAAATACTGGCAAACCGAATACAACAACATATTAAAAAAATAATACATCATGATCAAGTGGGATTCATCCCAGAATCTCAAGGATGGTTCAACATACGCAAAACGGTTAACGTAATACACCATATCAACAAAACAAAGAACAAAAACCACATGATCTTATCAATAGATGCAGAAAAGGCTTTTGATAAAATACAACACAATTTTATGTTTAAGACTCTCAACAAAATGGGTATAGAAGGAAAATATCTCAACATGATAAAGGCCATATATGATAAACCATCAGCCAACATCCTATTAAACGGCATAAAACTGAGGACTTTCTACCTTAAATCAGGAACAAGACAGGGTTGTCCACTCTCTCCACTCTTATTCAACGTGGTGCTAGAAGTTCTGGCCAGAGCAATCAGACAAGACAAAGAAATAAAAGGCATCCATATCGGAAAGGAAGAAGTAAAGCTATCACTTTTTGCTGATGATATGATCCTATACATCGAAAACCCGAAGGACTCCACAAAAAGATTATTAGAAACAATAAACCAATACAGTAAGGTCACAGGATACAAAATTAACATACAAAAGTCCATAGCCTTTCTATATGCCAACAATGAAATATTAGAAAACGAACTCAAAAAAATAATCCCCTTCACGATTGCAACAAAAAAAATAAAATACCTAGGAATAAACATAACAAAGAACGTAAAGGACCTATATAATGAAAATTACAAAGCATTGTTAAGGGAAATCGAAAAAGATACAATGAGATGGAAAAATATTCCTTGTTCTTGGATAGGAAGAATAAATATAATCAAAATGGCCATATTACCCAAAGCAATGTACAAATTTAATGCAATTCCCATCAAAATCCCTATGAGATTTTTTAAAGAAATGGAACAAAAAATCATCAGATTTATATGGAACTATAAAAAACCCCAAATAGCCAAAACAATCCTAAGGAAAAAGAATGAAGCTGGGGGCATTACAATACCTGACTTTAAACTATATTATAGGGCCACGATAATCAAAACAGCATGGTATTGGCAAAAAAATAGACACTCAGACCAATGGAACAGAATAGAAAGCCCAGAAATAAAACCACATATATATGGTCAAATAATCTTTGATAAAGGGGCCAACAACACACAATGGAGAAAAGAAAGCCTCTTCAACAAATGGTGTTGGGAAAACTGGAAAGCCACATGCAAAAGAATGAAACTCGACTACAGCCTGTCCCCGTGTACTAAAATTAATTCAAAATGGATCAAAGACCTAAATATAAGACCTGAAACAATAAAGTACATAGAAGAAGACATAGGTACTAAAATCATGGACCTGGGTTTTAAAGAACATTTTATGAACTTGACTCCAATGGCAAGAGAAGTGAAGGCAAAGATAAATGAATGGGACTACATCAGAATTAAAAGTTTTTGCTCAGCAAGAGAAACTGATATCAAAATAAACAGACAGCCAAATAGTTGGCTGTCTATGGGAACTGATATTTTCAAACGACAGCTCAGATAAGGGCCTAATATCCAAAATTTACAAAGAACTCATAAAACTCAACAACAAACAAACAAACAATCCAATAAAATAAATGGGAAGAGGACATGAACAGACACTTCTCCCAGGAAGAGATACAAATGGCCAACAGATATATGAAAAGATGCTCAGCTTCATTAGTTATTAGAGAAATGCAAATCAAAACTACAATGAGATACCACCTCCCCCCTGTTAGATTAGCTATTATCAACAAGATGGGTAATAGCAAATGTTGGAGAGGCTGTGGAGAAAAAGGAACCCTCATTCACTGTTGGTGGGACTGTAAAGTAGTACAACCATTATGGAGGAAAGTATGGTGGTTCCTCAAAAAACTGCAAATAGAACTACCTTATGACCCAGCAATCCCTCTACTGGGTATATACCCCAAAACCTCAGAAACATTGATACGTGAAGACACATGTAGCCCCATGTTCATTGCAGCACTGTTCACAGTGGCCAAGACATGGAAACAACCAAAAAGCCCTTCAGTAGAAGACTGGATAAAGAAGATGTGGCACATATACACTATGGAATACTACTCAGCCATAAGAAATGATGACATCAGATCATTTACAGCAAAATGGTGGGATCTTGATAACATTATAAGGAGTGAAATAAGTAAATCAGAAAAAAACAAGAACTACATGATTCCATACATTGGTGGAACATAAAAATGAGACTAAGAGACATGGACAAGAGTGTGGTGGTTACCAAGGGTGGGGGGGGGGGGAGGGAGGACATGCGAGGGAGGGAGGGAGAGAGTTAGGGGGAGGGGGAGGGGCACAGAGAACTAGATAGAGGGTGACGGAGGACAATCTGATTTTGGGCGAGGGGTTTGCAACATAATTTGATGACAAAATAACCTAGACATGTTTTCTTTGAATATATGTACCCTGATTTATTAATGTCATCCCATTACCATTAATAAAAATTTATTAAAAAAAAAAAATTTTTTCACCTCATTTGCTGTCAGATGTTTAAAAGAAAATGACAGTTTCAAATCTCCAACAGTCATAATAGCCGTGAATACCAACCATAGTGCTGGGAGAGAACATGATACACGCAAACATGTGTTAACTAGAGCTTCATATTTTTGTGGCTTCTCCAAAAATTCTCAAGAAGCTGACCCCTCTCAAGTTCTCCAAAGCAGTGTGTTTTTCATTTAGCTTATGCTGCATTCTTTTTTGTCTTTGAGGAAACATAACAAATAATTTAATTAGTGCTTTATGCTTTTGATTTTTTTTTTTTACATTATGAAAATATAAGCCAAATACCAGGCTTTTGTCTACCACTTATGTACATTATTTACCCCTTATGAAAAGTTGTTTTTGGGGCCCATAAAAATAATACAAATATATCATATGAATATAGCAAATATAGAGAAGCAAAATTAGAGAGGGAAATTTATCCATAATCTCAACATTATTCAAAGAGACAACCATTGTTAAATTTTGGTGTATTTCATTCCAGTCTATTTTCTAAAACTATTTTAATACATTTGAGCTCATGCTGTACACACAGTGTTATTCTAGTGTTTTTCTTTTCTTTTTTTAAGATTTTATTTATTGATTTTCACAGAGAGAGGAGAAGAGAGAGGGTAGCAAGAAATAGCTGTTCATTGATTGACTGCTCTGTGTGCAGACCAGCAGGCCCAGGTTCCAGCCCAGCAAGCTCCAGGCCGGCACCCAGCCCCTGACTGCTCTGTGTGCCTCGACCAGCAGGCCCGGGTTCCAACCCAGCAAGCTCCAGGCCGGCGCCCAGCCCCTGACTGCTCTGTGTGCAGACCAGCAGGTCCGGGTTCCAACCCAGCAAGCTCCAGGCCGGCGCCCAGCCCCTGACTGCTCTGTGTGCAGACCAGCAGGCCCGGGTTCCAACCCAGCGAGCTCCAGGCCGGCGCCCAGCCCCTGACTGCTCTGTGTGCAGACCAGCAGGCCCGGGTTCCAACCCAGCGAGCTCCAGGCCGGCGCCCAGCCCCTGACTGCTCTGTGTGCAGACCAGCAGGCCCGGGTTCCAACCCAGAGAGCTCCAGGCCGGCGCCCAGCCCCTGACTGCTCTGTGTGCAGACCAGCAGGCCCGGGTTCCAGCCCAGCAAGCTCCAGGCCAGCGCCCAGCCCGACTGCTCTGTGTGCAGACCAGCAGGCCCGGGTTCCAGCCCAGCAAGCTCCAGGCCGGCGCCCAGCCCCTGACTGCTCTGTGTGCCTCGACCAGCAGGCCCGGGTTCCAGCCCAGCAAGCTCCAGGTCGCACCCAGCCCCTGACTGCTCTGTGTGCAGACCAGCAGGCCCAAGTTCCAACCCAGCAAGCTCCAGGCCGGCGCCCAGCCCCTGACTGCTCTGTGTGCAGACCAGCAGGCCCGGGTTCCAGCCCAGCAAGCTCCAGGTCGCACCCAGCCCCTGACTGCTCTGTGTGCAGACTAGCAGGCCCGGGTTCCAGCCCAGCAAGCTCCAGGCCGGCGCCCAGCCCCTGACTGCTCTGTGTGCAGACCAGCAGGCCCGGGTTCCAACCCAGCGAGCTCCAGGCCGGCGCCCAGCCCCTGACTGCTCTGTGTGCAGACCAGCAGGCCCGGGTTCCAACCCAGCGAGCTCCAGGCCGGCGCCCAGCCCCTGACTGCTCTGTGTGCAGACCAGCAGGCCCGGGTTCCAACCCAGCGAGCTCCAGGCCGGCGCCCAGCCCCTGACTGCTCTGTGTGCAGACCAGCAGGCCCGGGTTCCAACCCAGAGAGCTCCAGGCCGGCGCCCAGCCCCTGACTGCTCTGTGTGCAGACCAGCAGGCCCGGGTTCCAGCCCAGCGAGCTCCAGGCCGGCGCCCAGCCCCTGACTGCTCTGTGTGCAGACCAGCAGGCCCGGGTTCCAGCCCAGCAAGCTCCAGGCCGGCGCCCAGCCCCTGACTGCTCTGTGTGCCTCGACCAGCAGGCCCGGGTTCCAGCCCAGCAAGCTCCAGGTCGCACCCAGCCCCTGACTGCTCTGTGTGCAGACCAGCAGGCCCAAGTTCCAACCCAGCAAGCTCCAGGCCGGCGCCCAGCCCCTGACTGCTCTGTGTGCAGACCAGCAGGCCCAGGTTCCAGCCCAGCAAGCTCCAGGTCGCACCCAGCCCCTGACTGCTCTGTGTGCAGACCAGCAGGCCCGGGTTCCAGCCCAGCAAGCTCCAGGCCGGCGCCCAGCCCCTGACTGCTCTGTGTGCAGACCAGCAGGCCCGGGTTCCAACCCAGCGAGCTCCAGGCCGGCGCCCAGCCCCTGACTGCTCTGTGTGCAGACCAGCAGGCCCGGGTTCCAACCCAGCGAGCTCCAGGCCGGCGCCCAGCCCCTGACTGCTCTGTGTGCAGACCAGCAGGCCCGGGTTCCAACCCAGCGAGCTCCAGGCCGGCGCCCAGCCCCTGACTGCTCTGTGTGCAGACCAGCAGGCCCGGGTTCCAACCCAGCGAGCTCCAGGCCGGCGCCCAGCCCCTGACTGCTCTGTGTGCAGACCAGCAGGCCCGGGTTCCAGCCCAGCAAGCTCCAGGTCGCACCCAGCGCCTGAGCCACCACAGGCCAGGCTTCAGGATTGTTCAAGGCACATGATAACTTAAGTATTTTTCCATGTTATTTAAAATGTGCTAAACATTCATAACCTGTCTAACATTGCACAGAGGGGATGTACTTACTACAGTTTACTTAGACTTATGTAGCTATTTTTGAAACACTTAAAAGGTCTTCAATTATTCCTCATAATACCTTGGTACATAACATTTTTTAATTTGAATTTTATGTTAGTCTGTTGGCCAACCTGGAACGCTGAGGTCACGGGTCCAAAACCCTCAGCTTGCCTGACAAGGCACATACAGAAGCAACTACTATGAGTTGGTGCTTCTCCCTTCTCTCTTTCCCTTTTTGTTTCTCTCTCTCTCCTTTCTCGAAAAACAAATAAATAAAATTAAAAAAAAACCAGTCTGTTGTTTGAGATTATGAATAGTTTATTTTTCTAAACTTGTTTTTGAATTTTCTTTAGAAATCTCTGCTCCATGTTTGCCAAAGCTGACATGAGGCTGCATGTGACAGGCATGATGATCAGCTATTGAGCAACACTGACTGACATCACAACTTTAGCAACTGAGTGGCCCCATGTATGATACCATAATTGGAAATCATAAGCGGCCGAGCAGTCCCTCCTTCTAGGAGCGTGCAGTCTCAGGGGAACTTCTTCAACCTGGACAGCCTGCAGTGATGTTCGTACCTGCATGTCTGAGCATTATAGACTGCTCACAAAAATTAGGGGATATTTAAAAATGAATATGAAGCAATAAAAAAAAAGCATTTGATTTTTTTTTATTAAACAGGAACATCAGAAAAGCAAACGACAAGTCAAAGAAAGTTGTTCAATTATGCAAATAAGATGCAAAACCAACTTTCATTTCACTGGTGAAAATGCACCATACAAGAGGCTGAAAATACTGGAGTATCTGCACGTTCCCTGATCCCCTAATTTTTGTGAGTTTTATGTAATAGTAACTACATATGCCAGGCATGGTACTCAGATTCTCCCTGCATTCTCTTATTTAATTCTTACAATGACTCCATGGTGATTCTCATTTCATAGATGAGGAACTAGACTTAAACAGGCATGACGGACATTCCCAGTTCACCAGGACATGTGCACTAATCTGCAGGCCCAGAACTACTCGCACCCATTCACTCACACTCTGTTCCCTATTCTCTGTTGTGGCAAAACTAATCAGGTTACACAAGTCTAAAAACCAGGACTCTGGCACAGAGGTCTATTCTGCTGGGTTAAGCCACCACAAAACAGATGGATCACATGGAAAGGAAGGCTAGGCTAGAACCTGGACAGAGAATAATATGTAGAAAATACATTTCTAAAAATCATCAAATCTACACAATCCTATTCTGCCCTTGAATTTTACAATGCCCCTAACTGCTGCTCTAACCATTTGTATCCTCATTTCTTTTTAAAAAATTGTAGTGAGAGAAGACGAGGCAGAGAGACAGACTCCCGTATGTGCCCCAACCAGGATCCACTCAGCAAGCCCACTAGGGGACAATGCTCTGCCCATCTGGGGCCCCTGGTCCATTGCAACTGGAGCCATTTTTTTAGCATCTGAGGTGGAGCTCATGGAGCCATCCTCAGCACCCGAGGTGAACTCGCTCGAGCCAACTGAGCTATGGCAGTGGTAGGGGAAGAGAGAAAGAGAGAGAAGGGGGAGGGGTGGAGAAGCAGATGGTCGCTTCTCCTGTGTGCCCTGACTGGGATCCAACCCAGGACATCTACATGCTGGGCTGACATTCTACCACTGAGCCAACAGGCCAGGGATCTGTATCCTCACTTCTAATCTTTACATCAACAACCTAAGAGATAGGAGATGCTATAAAAGGAAAGAAGAGAGTGAAGGAAAAAGAGAAAAAGGTTAAATATTTATTAACCACCTTATTTTTAAAAGTGTCACGTTGGTGGTGTATAATATATATAATGTATGGTATGAGATATATATATCACTCTCTAGTCTTAAAGACATTATAATTTAGCTAAAGAGTTAAATCAGGCACTCATAAAGCAATTAAACAACAATGTGATATTTAGTAACAGGGTAAGATATGTCAAAGTGTTAAAATAAGCTGCATGAAAATGGCAACCACCATCGTTCACTGTTTTCAGATTATTACCTATTTAAAATAGTTGGTCCTATATATCAGCCCACACTTCCTGATTTGGGCCTATTAGAAAGTTTTTACTAAAAAAATGAAGACAATAAGAGCTCTAGGAGATCACTGCACAAACAGATCAAAATACATTTGAGTCGCTCCCAAAAGCTAAGTCCCACAGGACTGGAGCACCCAGATAACAATAGTCCAGAATACAGAAAGAGCAACAGTGAAACAGGCTGGCAAGTACAAGGCACAGGTGTCTTGCTGGATGGTATAGGGGAAGATCAGGGCCTTTAGAATCTTTCCATCACTGCCAATGCCAACAAAAGATGCAGACACTTCTGTAGCTCTTCCCACTCACATCTCTATGCCATGTTCACCCAGCAAAATGAGGAGCTGCATCTCACCTGCTTGCTCGGCATTTCTCATTCAATGCCTTGGTTTTCCCTGCAGGTGGGTTCACTGCTTTGAAGACTGGTCATCATCGTGAAGAGGCAACTGATCCTAACAGGTGACTTTGCTCATCATTATGCCAGCATGTCTGGGTTCAAGTCTCTCTCACATCCCTTATAAACTTCCATATCCTTGAACAAGTTACTTAATTTCTCTGCACTTCAGTTTTCTTATCTAAAAATATGGGTAACTGTCACACCTACTTCACAGAGTTATTGTGACCATTAAATGAGTTCTTACAAGTAAAGGATTTCTGTATATACATGAAGGCATTTTCACTAACAAATTTGGATTTTCCTAGCTCTTTATTTGCAGGGTCTGAATACACAGATTCAAAGCTCCAGATTTAAGGGAAATAGGAAGCTCCTCTTTCAGTGTCAAGCTCAAGCCACATTGTCCCATGTAGTTGAGGGGTGAGGTATGCTCATATTAATAAAGTGGCTTTTGTTTCTCATTTAATTGGCTATTCCTCTACACACAGTCCATTGATGAAGTGCACTCAAGGAGAAAAGGAACTCAAATCCCTAACAAATGGTACATAAGGTTGACTCAATTCATTTATATGGTCTTTGAAGAGCTGAAGATATTATTAGCAAGTAAAATAAATATTATTCCATAGATAATAGTGATTTATTATATTTTATGGAGCTGGAACCATGAGATAACAAAAGCTGAGATTTACAAGTATTAACCTGGAAGCTATCCATAACCTTTTGCAAGAAGTCTCTGTATTCATTAAAATCAAAGTTTAAGAAAAATCCAGCCCTCATGATGTTTTTCACATTTTCCAGCCAGATTTTTAAGGACTATGTATACAGTACAGAATTTTATCAAATCAAGGGATGTAACTTTGATCTCTTTAATCCCATGCCTGACATGTAGTCGGTATGCCATAATGTTGATTGAATAAATGTAAAATAATACTATAACCAAAAGGACTATCATGAGAAAGCTGAGTTTGGTGGTATGAACAAAAAAAAAAAGAAAGGAAATAAGGAAAGAAAGAAATAAAAAGAGAGAGAGAAAGAAAGAGGGACGGAAGGAAAGAGGGAAGGAGTGTCGCAGTCCAGCCACGACAAGTCTATTACAGGGTCTTCGAACGAGAAAAGGTATGGAATTGAAATAAATGATGGACAGGGACTTAAAGATACACACACACACACACACACACACACACACACACACACGGGTTCAGGAGGACGCCACAGCAAACAGTCTCTACTGTTTCTTAGCCATAATGTCTGTGCTCCCATAAACACATCCACTTTTATTCATAGATAAAATGTGGTCCATCAGCAATTCAATTACGTTTCCAAAACAACTCAAAGACAACCACCACCCTACCATCCAAATCTACTTTACACTAATAAGAAACTAGCTTCCAGCGTCCTCAGAGAACATGGGTGAGACAAATGAGAATCAGGTGTATCTCTTTGTTAACTAGGCAAATGAGGTGGGGTTTGGGCCCAGCACCTCTGTCCAGATTGCAAAAATACCCTGTTTATTTACTCGGTCCCCAACATATCCTCCTTTTTATTTTTATTTTTTTTTAAACTTCAATTTGTGTGCTGTGATTCATACTCATCAGAATTCCCATGTTCCGATTTGGAGGCAGACTGGAAAACCATAAAATAAACAACAAAATTGAAATAGCCAATGCTAATAGATACAATAATAAGTGTTCTAATACAATTAAGTTATTAGATTATCAAGCAATGTCTTAACTAATACAACAGGATCTATAATAAAATTCTTACAGTCTAAAATGTCCTTAACATGTTAATGTAATTTCACCAAGTCCATGTTGACACCATCATCGCTTCATATTATTTGTAAATGTAACCCAACCCCACTTCAGTCTGAGAAGTGTCCCAAGGAGCAGGAGTCACACATATTCAGGAAATGTCCACAGGCACTGGAGTTTTGGTCACATTTCCACACTTTGCAGCTAGAGTCCAAGTCCCAATGACCACTGCTTCTAGCTGATAATGATTGAGATAGACTGGTAAAGCCATCTGCAGAACGTATGGAGATGGAGATTCCGTTTTC
The DNA here is from genome assembly GCF_036850765.1 of Saccopteryx bilineata. NCBI lineage: Eukaryota > Metazoa > Chordata > Mammalia > Chiroptera > Emballonuridae > Saccopteryx > Saccopteryx bilineata. Next base: position 206,424,503 of record NC_089493.1, on the reverse strand, counting down.
TTTAAACTGGAGAGATGAACCCAGGGGGCCTTTCCCTGGAGCTCTGCAGCTGTAGCATGGTGAAGAGAAGTTTGGGATACACTGTGCTGGGTGGAAGAGGTAAATTTGTCTAAATTAGGAGCAGTTTCCAGCCTAAAATAGGCATGGGGCATTAAGGCAGGAGGAATAAAGGAAACACTATATATTAAACAAAGCAGCAGAAAATAAAGACTATCAACACCCACAGAGATCTGTCGGGAGCCGATCAACAACTGCTGGCTGACAAGGTCACAGCAGGAGAAGACCCACAACTGCTGGCTGACAAGGTCACAGCAGAAGAAGACCCACAACTGCTGGCTGACAAGGTCACAGCAGAAGATCAAAAACTGCTGATTGACAAAGTCACAGCAGAGAAGACCAATGGCTGCGGGGTGACAAAGTCACTGCAGTGAAGACCAATGGCTGCGGGGTGACAAAGTCACCACAAAGGATAGGCACAATGATACTTCCCCCTTTGACTTTTTGAATTAATCTGGCCTTATATCCTTCCTTTTCTGGGTGTGTGCTATTATTTGTGGCACAGAGATAATAGTACCGCGCTTTCCCTATAGATTCGTAGTGATTTCTTTGGAAATGAGACAGAGGGTGTGAGTTCCACAGAAAAGCCTGTAAGCCCCTTGAACTGGGCTCATAGACATAAGAGGCTGGCTATGATATCCCTCATAAAGGGTTAAGTTTGTAGAAGAATTCCTTCTTAATCATGTTAAAAAGAATAAATTGTGACTTAGGAGGCAGTGGCTGTGCACAGAGCACCCTTCGGCCTTCACTTAACATTTTTTCCTCCCTAGCCTTTTCATGTGATAAGTAGAGAAACATTCCTTTCTTCCTGCTTATTTGATCTGCAAATAGTGGTATATTCTGAGAAGAATAGAGTCAGAACTTAACTAGTGTTTAAATAAAATGTAGGAAGTAATAACAGTTAATGTCTTGTGTTGCTGCTGGGCTATCTTGCAAGTGCACTCTGCATATCTTTGGGTGAAAGCTATTCTTAAATGTTATGTTAATTTCTTTAGAGGCAAGCCTTTCAGAATCTTGTAGGACACTGCATAAACTCAAGGCCATTTACCTGAGCAAGCGGTGGTCCATTGTTAATCGTCTGCTAAATCTCTCTCTGCCCCTTAACTCACAACAGACTAATACTTTAAAAGCTTTTACTGATGTTGTTATTCAAGTTATTTTGAATGATTTGCTACCTGATTTGTGACTCATAGATGTAAATTAACTGTTATCCGGAAACATGCAAACATAGTAAAACAAAAGCAATAATTAACACCATGTGATTGTAACTCAGTGTGCGTGTATAAAAAGGGAGCTATACTAGCATTTGGCAGAGATGCCTGGCAGTAAATGCTAACCGGAGAATAAAGAGAAAGAAAAGAATTCGGCTCTCTCACTCGATTTCGCTGACGCCGTCTCCTCCTGTGGGACCCCTGGATCTCCCGCCCCGGGGCTGGACCCCGGCAGAGATCTTTGAGGGATGAATAAAAATTTAAATATTCAGGCAAGGTATAGTAAGTGGCCCTCGTGTCCACAAGAAATGAGATCAGTTTACCTGCTACTTGGAAGAAATACCCTAGGCTCATCCACAGTGACGAGAGATGGGGCCGCAAGCCCTGGGTGGCAAGTCCCAGCAGGCTGAGCAAGGTCAGGTCACAGGTGGCTGGAGCAGGGCTGGAAGAGACTGAACCCTCCCTTAGAGGAGTGAGGGGGCAGCTTACCTTCCAGTGTCCCTTTTTTTCCACAGCAAAGGTATGTCCCTGGTAGGGACAGAGAAGCCTGGCAGGCTTTAGCTCAATGGCCTTCCTTTCCACTCTTGAAGCAGGGCCCTGATGAGTCCTATGAGGCCCCTTTGGGGCATTGGAGCCTTTAAGGGTGTATGCCAAGAGCTGGTATTTTTCCTGATCTCTTTTGAGCTTTGTCTGCCTTTTCTTTCCTCTTGGTCATTAAAGACCTTAAAAGCCATGCTCAGAAGATCTTCCTGAGGGTTTTGAGGGTCCACATCTGCCTATATAAACTTTTTCTGTGTATCTGGAACTATAATATTTAGAAAAATAAAAAACAGCGTTACTAGCTGGATCAAATAAAAGAGGGTAGAAGTTTGCAAAAGAAAGAGGTTTGGCATCTCCTGTACATCAGCATTCAAAAGAAAATTTTCAAAGTAAATAGATTTGCAGGAGTTCCAGGACATGTTTCCCCCCCCCCCATTTTTAAATATATATTATTTACAATTGACCCTTAAGCATTCGTTGAGTGCACTCCACAACACCTTGACCTCAAAAACTGCAAGCAACACTCATCTCAATGCCAACCTCCAACAAAATACAGCAACTGCACTTTCAAGCAGCATTCCCACATCCATCAAAACATTTCTACCCAATCAATCAACAAGCAATTCAAAGAGAGGAAAAAAAAATTTACACCTTTGTTAAGCAAATCCACCCTGCTTCAAGCTTTGCAGCTGCAGCAACTTTAGCTTGTAGCAGTTTGGCCAAATTAGGAAGTCTTTAAAATCTACATTTCATTTTATCCAAATTTCAATGAGCACGCTTTACTTGTTCCAATTAAGTTTTTAAATTTGTAGGGATTATATTTTATTTTTACAATATTAGAGCCGGCATTTCCAATATTTGCATGCATAAACTTAATTCAGGCCTTGAAGACAAACACATTTAGACATTAAACAAAGACTTCACATACAATTACACAAATCAAGAGTGAAACCCGGGATTTTAGAGATTAGAATGTGGCCTGCTTGATCTTACATAGGGCTATTTTTATAGAAACATGGTAAGGATAAATACCAAACAGAAATCTCTCTTGAAAAATCTCAAGTCGGCCATATGAGATTTTTGTTTAGCACATCCAAACAGGCTCCCCCTTCACCCTCTTTCCAGGCATAGAATAGGAAAAAAATAAAATGATAGTTTAGAGAAAGTTAGAGAATAATGGGAAAAAGCTGTAATTTTCCCAAACTCTTACGTCTTTTTATTTACTAAAGCTCAAAGTCTAATAGCTGCTGCAACTGGCAGCCTAGACTAATCATGCTGAGTCATGGGCCGCTGAAAGCCTCCATCTCAATCCCAGCCAAGCAGCAGACCTAGTTTACCAGGGTGGGAAAGCTTCCCCAATCACCTCCCTGCTTTACCTTTCCCTTGGCTGCAGCCTACACCAGTCTGGGCCCAACCCAGCTGCTGCATTGGAAACAAGATTTACAGGCAGCAGTATTTCCCTGACCTTCTTTCTTTCGTTTGTCCTGCCTTTTATCAAAAATTCTTGGAATCTTTACCTTAAGGGCTGTGGCAAAAGCAAGACCTTGCATGTATGAAGTCCCAACATCAGTGCATATTCTGATATAAACTTCTTTTTCTATCACTATTCTTTCAACTGCCGGAATCAGCCGTGAAACAAATTCTTGATATTGCTGATCAGGACTTTGCCTAATATTGCTAAATTTCTCCATTTTCCCCCCTGCATCTCGAGCCTGATCCAAAGCTTGTTGGAGTGGGGATCTCCAAGGGTCTGAGACAAAGACTTTGGGAGCAGAGAGCTGTGGAGGTGCAAAGTTTAAAATGGCCAAAGCTGTGATAGTCTCATCTCCCAAGTTATTCTCAGACTCCAAGTTTTTCTCATATTTAGATTCCTCTGTTTCTACCTCATTCTGTTCAAACAGCTTCTTCTCAAATAAAAACATTTGTACAAAAAGAAAAAGGTCCCTCACTTTTGATCCTACAACTCCCTGCATTGGAGCTTTCTGAAGGCACTTGGTGCCAGTGTGGACGGGAGGCTTTAGCATAAAGACCTAGCTTGGAAAAGGTCCCAGAAAGGAGTGGACACTGCCCCCCAGGGGGAAGGCTGCTTCACTGTACAGAGTGGTCGTTCAGGAACCAGAAAGGATCAATGTAAATTTGCAAGTTGCTGAGATTGAAACCAGCATTTCGGCAAAAGGGAATTCAAATTCGATCTTCCTTCCAACACAGGAAAGAATCTTGGGAGCATGTTTTCTGGGAAGAGTTGGTCAACTTGAAACTACAGACAGAAACTTTTTGAACAGATTACATGGTGAAAAAACATAAGCACATGATTCTGATGGCATCTAAATCAAAGTACAAGAAGAAATAGATTAACTGCTCCTGGTAAGAGACTACTGATTTTAACTCATCATCTCTGTCTACTTTAACAAATCTTTCTAACTGAAATACACTTGGAAACACCTTTACACTTTCAAAACTACTGTGGCTTTCCCAAAGCCATTTAAATCAAAAGACTTTTCAGTTTCAAAGATCTTTTGATCAGAGTAAGAAGCATCAAAATGAAATCAAGACGAATCTGAAAAGCAATCAAAACAGAATCCCAACTAAAAACTGTGAACTGAGTATGATTACAGCATAGATGTCTTTGGGTATTACAAGTTTGAGTAACTTTGGTTTTATATTCATCCAATTTTTTTTTTTTTTTTTTTTTTTACAGAGGCAGAGATAGACAGGGACAGACAGACAGGAACGGAGAGAGATGAGAAGCATCAATCATCAGTTTCTCGTTGCGCGTTGCGACTTCTTAGTTGTTCATTGATTGCTTTCTCACATGTGCCTTGACCGTGTGCCTTCAGCAGACCGAGTAACCCCCTGCTGGAGCCAGTGACCTTGGGTCCAAGCTGGTGAGCTCTTTGCTCAAGCCAGATGAGCCCGTGCTCAAGCTGGCGACCTCGGGGTCTCGAACCTGGGTCCTTCCGCATCCCAGTACGATGCTCTATCCACTGCGCCACCACCTGGTCAGGCTCATCCAATTTTTTAAAGGAGCATTTCTTTATTTTTACCGAAAGCTATATAAACATATAACTAAATAAATACGTATTAAAGTCCACGTTGTTTTCAAACTAGGACAAAACAAAACAAAAATAGCATCTACAGACTTTAGTGGGGTATGGCTTGTTATTTAGACCTGCTGGAAATATTTTCCTTCATATCTTGAAAACCTTTTATTATTACTCAGGAAAAATTTTTAACTTGGAAGTGAACTTAAAGATTGTCTGATAAAACCTGCCTCCTTCTACAGCTGAGGAAACAATCAATTTCCTAATATAGGCCAGACGAGGGCAGACCCGGAGCTCTGACCCGTGACTCTTCCTCCTAATCAGTGCTCTCTCTAATACTGAGCCTATGTCACCAGGAAAAAACACTCCTTCTATTTTCCAAATAGGAAAAAAAAAACATTGCAAAATACAGTGTCTCTCCACTCCTGGGTATGTACTCAAGAGAAATACCATATGTCCACACAAAAACTTGTATACTTGTATGCACAGCAGCATATTTCATAATAGCCAAAATGTAAAAACAACCCAAATATCTATCAATTGATGAATGGATAAGCAAATGCAGTATATCCATAAACTGAAACATTATTTAGTCATAAAAAGGAATGAAGTACTGATCCATGCTATAATATGGATGAACCTTAAAAAACATTATGCTAAATAAAAGTAGCCAATCACAAAGAACTAGATGATTCCACTTATAAAAACTGTCCAGAACAGGCAAATCCCTAGAGATAGAGAGTAGATTAGCGGTTGTGTAGAGCTAAGGGACACTGGGGATGTTAGGTGGTGATAGCTAAGTGATAACACATTTCCTTTTTGATGTAATGAAAACTCACTATGGTGATGATTACAAGTAAAAGCAAATACTAAGAACTTAGCAGCAGGCACTACATTTCTGTTCCAAGTAAAGAGCAATACTGATGACATCACACTGAGGAGAAAACAATGATCTCTGTAGATTATGTTTTTAATCAGGGAATTTACACCTTTTCCATATTTGCTGCACAACAATTCTATAATTGGTTATACTTCTCAGGCTTTAGAATTCCTACCTCTGTCTGTAAAGATGGCAAATTCTCCAATACCATTTCAACCAATGAAATGACCAGTTTAAGCCTGACCAGGCAGTAGCACAGGGGACAGAGCATCAGTCTTGGATGCTGAGGACTCAGGTTCAAAACCCAAGGTTGCCAACTTGAGCACAGCCTCACCAGCTTGAGTGCGGGGTCGCCAGCATGAACATGGGATCATAGATGTGACCCATGGTCACTGGCTTAAAGCCCAAGGTTGTTGGCCTAAGCAAGGGATCACTGGTTTGGCTGGAGACCCCAGTCAAGACACATATGAGAAAGCAATCAATGAACAACTGAAGTACCACAATTATGAGTTGATGCTTCTTATCTCTCTCTCTTCCTGTCTGTCTCTCTTTCTCTCTGTCTCTCTCAAAACTAAAGAAAGGGAGGAAGAAAGGAAGAGAGGTAGGGAGGGAGCGAGGGAGGGAGGGAGGAAGGAAAGGAGGGAAGAAGGAAGGAAGGAAAAAAAGAAAGAAAGAAGAAAGAAAGAAAGAAAGAAAGAAAGAAAGAAAGAAAGAAAGAAAGAAAAGAACAGGAAAGAAAAGAAAAGAAAAGAAAAGAAAAGAAAAGAAAAGAAAAGAAAAGAAAAGAATAGAAAGAGAGAAGGAAAGAGAAAGAAATGATCAGTTTAAGTATTTGGGTATACCATCTCATAGATAGAAAAAGCCAGACATGGTTAAGAGGGCCACTTGCTTTAAAGAATGATATGTTATTAATATGTAAGAAATAAACCTGTTTCAAATAGTTTGACCAAGTAATTATATCTCTGGTGGCTCTCATGTACAAGCCATTTGGTTGAATGTTGCTGTTGGACATGTAGCCTCATGGCTTACCACAACTAAATAGTTCCTTAGCGAGTCCCACTTCTTTCCCACAGACAGTCCACAACTCACTGGTCGATAAATATCACTGTGTGGTCCCTGCCTGAAAAAAAAAGACCATGCAACAAATAGCAGGTCACACACTATCGCCTTTCAAATCAAGGAGAACTCTATCCAAGTGCACCCAAAACTCTGAAGCTGAAGATTATTTTTTCTCCCCTGTTAAATAACAGGAAACTACTCATTGTGTTTTGAGTTCAGCAGCAAACAAGAGCTTTATTCTGGCTACAGGCCTCAGTCTCTCCTGAAAACCTAAATGCTCTTAAGCTCTGAACAGGCCCACCAGCCAACATGAACACGAATGCACACACACAAGTCACATTCTATGCTTCAAGTCACCAACAGCTTTGTGTCTGCACCCTGCTTTTAGGCAGGAAACTTTAAGCAGTAGGTTGGGATGTATGCAACTGACTAGCACCCATATTAGCACCATTGATAAAGTTAAACAACACAATAAAATATACAGAAGATGTACTATTGATATATAGCATTGTATACCTGAAAGTTATATGATTTTGTTGACCAATGTCACTGCAATAAATACAATAGAAAAGTTTTCAAAAACTGCTAAATAAGGAGAAGACAAGATGGCGCTGGAGTAGGCGGACAGACCAACATCCGCCTCCCAGAACCAAAGTGGATTACAAACTAATTTTAAAAACTATCATGTGGAAAAACCAACCTTGGACTAAACTAAGAGGACTTTTCAAACAAGGAACACTGAAGAAGCCACACCAAAACTGGTAGGAAAAGCGGAAACACGGAGAGGGCTGCCCACCTCCCCAGAGCGAAGGCAGCCAAGAGAGACTCGTGTGGCGAGAAGTGAGTTTAGCAGAGAGGGGAGGGTCCTGATCCTCAGAAATAAAGCCCCAGCCTGCATCCCAGGAGCCCAGAAGAGGTGGCGTAAGGACAGTATTTAGCTGGAAACAAGTCAGGATACTGTTTGTGAAAAAGAGACTGATTTCTCAGACCCAGATCCTTCTTAAAGGGACTGCGCAGAAAACCTCTCTCACAACCCCTCACCCAGGGCTCCGGAGGACAGGAGAGAGAAGAGGACCAAAGTAGCAGGAAGAGTGTAATCTAGGAGGCACAGGGAGAAACATTTTGGGAGACAGCCACCCTAACCCCTGGGACGAGTCACTCCCCAAAGCTGAAGTGAATATTTCCCCCCGGAAACAGCAATACCAGCAAAGGGAAGCAGGAGAGCAGCCAAACAAGCTCCCCTGTGGCACTCAGAGCAGAGTTGCTTAGAAGGAGAGAGCTTTCGGGTCTACACTAGTGAGTGTTAGGGTCTGAGCTGCAGCACCCCCACCCACATAGCTGAGGGCTCACTGGAGAGTAGGCAGCGGTGGGACGTGGAGGCGCAGTTCTATTGGCAGGGGTGGAAGCCTGCTGGCCACCACTGGGCTCACGTGTAAGCTCAATCTTGCCCGGCTGGAGAGGAGTAGGCGTGCAAAAGCGATCAAGCCCAGCTGCCGGCAGCCTGTAACCCAGCCTGCAGGAGAAGGGTGGGAACCCCAGAAGGGGTGGGGACCTGCCATTGAGCAAGGGCGCAGGAGCACAGCCTTGCCCTGCCCATGGAACCGAGGCTTGTGGCCTGACTTGGGAGCCGGCTCCACCCACAGGGGTGGAGCCAAAAGCCCAGAACAGGCAGAGTCCCGCTACTGAGCGAGGGCACGCAGTCCTGCCTGGCCAGTAGAGCCAAGGCTTGCAGCCATCCTACGAGCGGGCTCCTCCTGCAAGAGCAGGGTGAAGCTGGAAGCAGGTGGAGACCCGCAGCTGAGCAAAGCTGCTGGCACTGACCTCAGGGCTGAGCATAATGCAATCCACAGGGGTGGGGCAAAGGCCAAGGCCACCAAGCTTGTGCAGCCGAGCACGAGCTCACAGCAACTCCCGTGGAGAGGTAGAAAGCAAAGCAACAGCCCCAGTGGGCAGGCACCAGAAATGCCCAAACCCAAAAGCCCTAGGTAGCAACAGAAAAGGGGGTGGCGGGCGTGCATACAGACCATAACTATGGAACAGAGGCCATACCCAGTGGACTCCAGTTACCAAAACCTTCCTTTACACAGAGAAAATGTGAAGGCAAAGAAATGCAACACAAATGAACCAAGAGAAATCCCCAGAGAAGGACCTATATGAATCAGATATAACCAAATTAACAGATGCAGAGTTTAAAATAACGATTGTTAGGATGCTCAAAGATATTAGAACAACAATAGATGGTCATTATGAACACCTAAATAAAGAGATGGCAAATATAAAAAAGGACATTGAAATAATAAAAAAGAATCAGTCAGAAATTACAAATACAATATCTGAAATTAGGAACACAATGGAAGGAATTAAAAGCAGGATGTCCTCTTCCCATTTTTTTATTGGATTGTTTATTTGTTTGTTGTTGAGTTTTATGAGTTCTTTGTATATTTTGGATATTAGGCCCTTATCTGAGCTGCTGTTTGAAAATATCATTTCCCATTTAGTTGGCTGTCTGTTTATTTTCTTATCAGTTTCTCTTGCTGAGCAAAAACTTCTTAGTCTGATGTAGTCCCCTTCATTAATTTTTGCCTTCACTTCTCTTGCTTTTGGAGTCAAATTCATAAAATGCTCTTTAAAACCCAGGTCCATGAGTTTAGTACCTATGTCTTCTTCTATATACTTTACTGTTTCAGGTCTTATGTTTAGATCTTTGATCCATTTTGAGTTAATTTTAGTACAGGGGGAAAAACTGTAGTCCAGTTTCATTCTTTTGCATGTTGCTTTCCAGTTTTCCCAGCACCATTTATAAAAGAGGCTTTCTTTTCTCCATTGTGTGTTGTTGGCCCCTTTATCAAAAATTATTTGACTATATATATGTGGTTTTATTTCTGTGAAATAAGTAAATTAGAAAAAAACAGGAACTGCATTATTCCATATGTAGCTGGGACATAAAAGTGAGACTAAGATACATTGATAAGAGTGTGGTGGTTATGGGGGGAGGGGGGAGAGGGAGAGGGAAAAGGCGAGGGGAAGGGGCACAAAGAAAACTAGATAGAAGGTGACAGAGACAATCTGACTTTGGGTGATAGGTATGCAACATAATTGAATGACAAGATAACCTGGACATATTATCTTTGAATATATATATCCTGATTTATTGATGTCACCCCATTAAAAATAAAATTATTAAAAAAAAAAAGCAGGATGGATGAAGCGGAGAATCGAATCAGCGAGTTAGAGGACAACTGGAATGAAGGCATGAAAGCAGAGAAGAAAAAAGAAGAGACTCAAAAAGTCTGAGGAAACTCTTAGAGAGCTCTGTGACAACATGAAGAGAAATAACATCGCATCATAGGGGTTCCTGAAGAAGAAGAAAAAGAACAAGGGATAGAGACTTTGTTCAATCATATCATAGCTGAAAACTTCCCTAAATTAATGCAAGAGAAACACTCACAAGTCCAAGAAGCACAGAGGACTCCATTAAAGAGAAATCCAAAGAAACCTACACCAAGACACATCATAATTAAAATACCAAAGCTAAGCGATAAAGAGAAAATATTAAAAGCTGCAAGAGAAAAAAAAGCTATCACCTACAAAGGAGCCCCCATAAGGATGACATCCGACTTCTCAACAGAAACACTTGAGGCCAGAAGGGAATGGCAAGAAATATTCAAAGTAATGCAGAACAAGAACCTACAACCAAGACTACTTTATCCAGCAAGGCTATCGTTTAAAAGTGAAGGAGAAATAAAAAGCTTTACAGACAAAAAACAACTCAAGGAATTCATTACAACCAAACCAATGCTGCAGGAAATATTAAGGGGCTTGTTGTAAACAGATCAAAGTGGGAAAAGAATATAGCAAAAAGGAAATAAAGTTTTAAAGAATAAAATGGCAATAAACAACTACATATCAATAATAACCATAAATGTAAATGGATTAATTGATCCAATCAAAAGACATAGGGTAGTTGCGTGGATAAGAAAACAGGACACATACATATGCTGTCTACAAGAGACACACCTTAGAACAAAAGATACACATAGATTGAAGGTAAAAAATGGAAAAAAACATTTCATGCAAATGGAAATGAAAAAAAAAGCTGGGGTAGCAATATTTATATCAGACAAAATGGACTTTAAAACAAAGAATATAGTAAGAGATAAAGAAGGCCACTACATAATGATAAAGGGAGTAATCCAACAGGAAGATATAACTATTATAAATATCTATGCATCTAATATAGGAGCACCTAAATATATTAAGCAGACTTTGATGGATTTAAAGGGCGAGATCAACAGCAATACTATAATAGTAGGGGATTTTAATACCCCACTAACATCACTAGATAGATCCTCAAGAAAGAAAATGAACAAAGAAACAGCAGACTTAAAGGACACACTAGATCAACTTGATTTAATAGATATCTTCAGAACCTTTCACCCTAAAGCAGCAGAATATACATTCTTTTCAAGTACTCATGGTACATTCTCTAGGACAGACCACATGTTAGAGCACAAAAGTGCTCTCCACAAATTTAAGAAGATTGAAATCATATCAAGCACTTTCTCTGATCACAACAGCATGAAACTAGAAATGAATCACAACAGAAAAGCTCAAAAATTCTCAAACACATGGAAACTAAATAGCAGGGTGTTAAATAATGAATGGATTAAGAATGAGATCAAAGAGAAATAAAAAAATTCCTAGAAACGAATGACAATTAGCATACAACAACTCAAAATTTATGGGACACAGCGAAAGCAGTGCTGAGAGGGAAGTTCATAGCACTACAGGCACACTTTCAGAAGCTAGAAAAAGCTCAAATAAACAACTTAACCCTGCATCTAAAAGAACTAGAAAAAGAACAGCAAGTAAAGCCCAATGTAGTAGAAGGAAGGAAATAATAAAGGTCAGAGCAGAAATAAATGACATAGAGGTTAAAGAAACAATACAGAGGATCAATGAAACCAGGAGCTGGTTTTTTGAAAAGGTAAACAAGATTGATGAACCTTTAACTAGAATCACCAAGAAAAAGAGAGAGAGGACTCAAATAAATAAAATTAGAAATGAGAGTGGAGAAATAACAACTGACACAACAGAAATACAAAATATTGTAAGAAAATACTAAGAAGAACTGTATGACAAAAAACTAGACAACCTAGATGAAATGGACAAATTCCTTGAAAATACAATCTTCCAAAAATCAATCTGGAAGAATCAGAAAACATAAACGGACTGATTACACCAAATGAGATTGAAACAGTTATCAAAAAACTCCCAACAAAGAAAAGTCCAGGGCCTGATGGCTTCACAACTGAATTCTACCAAATATTCAAAGAAGAACTAACTCCTATCCTTTTCAAACTATTTCAAAAAATTCAAGAGGAAGGAAGACTTCCAAGCTCCTTTTATGAGGCGAGCATAATTCTGATTCCAAAACCAGGCAAAGACAACACAAAGAAAGAAAATTATAGGCCAATATCTCTGATGAATATAGATGCTAAAATCCTCAACAAAATATTAGCAAACCAGATCCAACAATATATGGAAAAAATCATACACCATGATCAAGTGGGATTTATTCTTGGGAGGCAAGGCTGGTACAATATTCGTAAATCAATCAATGTGATTCATCACATAAACAAAAAGAAGGAGAAAAACTATATGATAATTTCAATAGATGCAGAAAAGCATTTGATAAAATCCAGCACCCTTTCATGATCAAAACTCTCAGCAAAAGTAGAAATACAGGGAACATACCTCAACATGATAAAATGCCATGTATGAGAAACCCACAGCCAACATCATACTCAATGGGCAAAAATTAAAAGCAATCCCCTTAAGATCAGGAACAAGGCAGGGGTGCCCCCTTTCACCACTCTTATTTAACACAGTCCTGGAAGTCCTAGCCACAGCAATCAGACAAGAAGAAGAAATAAAAGGCATTCAAGTTGGAAAAGAAGAAGTAAAACTATCATTATTTGCAGATGATATGATATTGTATATAGAAAACCCTAAAGTCTCAGTCAAAAAGCTACTGGACCTGATAAATGAATTCAGCCAAGTGGCAGGATATATTGACAAAATCAATACTCAGAAATCAGAGGCATTTTTATATGCCAACAATGAACAGTCAGAAAGAGAAATTAAGGAAACAATCCCCTTCACAATTACAACCAAAAAAATAAAGTACCTAGGAATAAACTTAACCAAGGAGACTAAAGACTTGTACTCGGAAAATTACAAAGCATTGATAAAAGAAATCAAGGAAGATACAAACAAGTGGAAGCATATACCATGCTCATGGTTAGGAAGAATAAACATCATTAAAATGTATATATTACCCAAAGCAATCTATAAATTCAATGCAATACCATTTAAAATACCAATGACATATTTCAAAGATATAGATCACATATTCCAAAAATTTATATGGAACTAAAAAAGAACACGTATAGCATCAGCAATCTTAAAAAAGAAGAATAAAGTGGGAGGTATCACATTTCCTGATATCAAGTTATACTACAAGGCCATTGTACTCAAAACAGCCTGGTACTGGCATAAGAACAGGCATATAGATCAATGGAACAGAACAGAGAACCCAGAAATAAACCCACAGTTCTATGGACAACTGATATTTTACAAAGGAGGTAAGGAAATACAATGGAGTAAAGACAGCCTCTTTAACAAATGGTGTTGGGAAAATTGGACAACTACCTGCAAAAAAAATGAAACTGGATCACCAGCTTACACCACTCACAAAAATAAACTCAAAATGGATAAAAGACTTAAATGTAAGCCTTAAAACTATAGGCATATTAGAAGAAAACATAGGCAGTAAGCTCTCTGACATCTTTCAGAGCAATATATTTGCTGATTTATCTCCACGGGGAAGTGAAATAAAAGACAGGATAAACAAATGGGACTATATCAAACTAAAAAGCTTTTGCACAGCTAAAGACAACAAGAACAGAATAAAAAGACAAACTACACAATGGGAGGACATATTTGACAATACGTTTGATAAAGGGTTAATAACCAAAATTTATAAAGAACTTGTAAAACTTAATACCAGAAAGACAAACAATCCAATCTGAAAATAGGCAAAAGAAATGAATAGACACTTCTCCAAAGAGGACATACAGATGGCCAATAGGCATATGAAAAAATGCTCAACATCACTAATCATTAGAGAAATGCAAATTAAAACCACAATGAGATATCACCTCACACCAGTCAGAATGGCGCTCATCAACAAAACAACACAGAATAAGTGCTGGCGAGGATGTGGAGAAAAGAGAACCCTCCTGCACTGCTGGTGGGAATGCAGACTTGGTGCAGCCACTGTGAAAAACAGTATGGAGATTCTTCAAAAAATTAAAAATCAAACTACCTTTTTTTTTTTTTTTTTTTGTATTTTTCTGAAGCTGGAAACGGGGAGAGACAGACAGACTCCCGCATGTGCCCGACCGGGATCCACCCGGCACGCCCACCAGGGGGCGATGCTCTGCCCCTCCGGGGCATCGCTCTGCTGCGACCAGAGCCACTCTAGTGTCTGGGGCAGAGGCCAAGGAGCCATCCCCAGCACCCGGGCCATCTTTGCTCCAATGGAGCCTCGCTGCGGGAGGGGAAGAGAGAGACAGAGAGGAAGGAGAGGGGGAGGGGTAGAGAGGCAGATGGGAGCCTCTCCTGTGTGCCCTGGCTGGGAATTGAACGCGGGACTTCTGCATGCCAGGCCGACGCTCTACCACTGAGCCAACTGGACAGGGCCTCAAACTGCCTTTTGACCCAGCTATCCCACTGTTAGAAATATACTCCAAGAGCACCATAGCACTGCATGAAAAGAAGAAATGCACCCCCATGTTTATGGCAGCATTGTTCACAATAGCGAAGATCTGGAAACAGCCCAAGTATCTGTCAGAGGATGAGTGGATTAAAAAGCTTTGGTACATATATACTATGGAATGCTACTCAGCCATAAGAAATGATGACATCGGGCCTGACCTGTGGTGGCGCAGTGGATAAAGCATCGACCTGGAAATGCTGAGGTTGCCGGTTCGAAACCCTGGGCTTGCCTGGTCAAGGCACATATGGGAGTTGATGCTTCCTGCTCCTTCTCTCTCCTCTCTATCCCTCTCTGTCTCTCTCTCTCCTCTCTAAAAATGAATAAAAAAAATAATAATTTAAAAAAAAAAAAGAAAAGAAATGATGACATCGGATCATTTACAATAACATGGATGGACCTTGCTAACATTATACAGAGTGAAATAAGTAAATCAGAAAAAAACTAAGAACTGTATGAATCCATACATAGTTGGGACATAAAAATGAGACTCAGAGACATGAACAATAATGTGATGGCAATGGAGGTGGGGGGTGGGGGGTGGGGGGAAGGGGGAGGGGGCGAGGAAGGAGAGAGGGATTGGGAGAGGGGAGGGGCACAAAGAAAACCAGATAGAAGGTGACAGAAGATAATTTGACTTTGGGGGAGGGGTATACAGCACAATCAAATGTCAAAATAATCTGGAGATGTTTTCTCTCATCATATGTACCCTGATTTATCAATGTCACTGCATTAAATTTAATAAATAAATTTAAAAACAAAATAAAAGTTATAAAATAGGAATATAGTGGTCAGTATGTGTAAAGTTTACCTGAAGCCTCATTTGCCCAATATGTGAGCATCTTCTCCTGGGTATTTCAGCTACAGAAAGAAATAGTTCAGCAAACATAACATCTTGTTCTGGTCATTCAGAGCTCTCCTTCAGTACCAGTTCTTATGCTGTGTTTCTACTGTCATCTTCTCATTTTAAAGATATAGCTGTTGTCACTGGAGAGACCAAAGCCTGGACACCTGTATAGGGAAATACTTGCAGATTTTCTTATATGCTTCCACTTTTCTTGTATGGATTTCATTTTTGTATCAACTAAGAAATTGTTGAGGCCTGACCTGTAGTGACACAGTGAATAAAGCATCGACCTGGAGCACCGAGGTCCCCAGTTCAAATCCCAGGCTTGCCCGGTCAAGGCACATACAGGAAGCAACTACTACAAGTTGATGCTTCCCGCTTCTCCCCCACCTCTAAAAATCAATAAATAAAATCTAAAAGAAATAAATAAATTTGTATTTTGTGACAAAAAAATGAGTTTCATATGAACTGTGAAACTATTGCTGTTTCAGTGAACTCCCACTTTAGCCATCTTGCCTAGGTAAATACACCAAGGAAAAAAAAATGGTTATTTGGTCTCCATTAAAATCATACTCAATTGTTGTTGTTAGATTTAACTAAACAAATTTCTTGAGATTGTGTTTGTTGTAAGAAGGGTCTGTTTTTGTATTAAGAAGTCTCTTCACACTTGTCTTAAGTGAAATGTTAAGCATTTGAGAGTCAACAAGATCCTTGAGCACAGAAAGACCCTCTGCTTGGGACATTCTAGTTTGCAGAGCCCATGGAAAAGTCTGACCTGCAAACTGGACACTAGATGCCAGATAATGAAGTCAAATCTGTTGGCTTCCAAAGAAGACTTCAAGAAGGTAAATTAAACCATCCAGTCTGCACTTGCAGCTCCTTTACTGAAGGTAAACCATAGTCAGGGTCCACTTTTAATGTCTCAAAGACAATTGCTTATAGAAGTACAACAAAAGTATGTTTGTGTTCATAAATATAACTCTGAAACTTTTTTTTACCATTAGCTAAATGTTTTAACTCAACTAATTGCCAATATAAGGAGACTTTCATTGTAAAATATTAAAATATTTATTGCTACCTAATTTTTTAAGTGTTTTTTAATTAAATTTACTGGGCAACATTAGTTAATACAATTATACAGGTTTCAAGTATACAGTTCTATGATACATTATCTGTATGTTGCATTCCATGCCTACCATCCAAAGTCAGATCTTTTTTTTTTTTAATTCAGTGAGAAGAGGGGAGACAGAGACAGATTCCCACATGTACTCTGACCAGGATCCGACAAGCCCACTAGGGGGCAATGCTCTGCCCATCTGGGGCATTGCTCTATTGCTCAGCAACCGAGCTCTTCTTAGCACCTGAGGCAGAGGCCATGGAGCCGTCCTCAGCACCTGGGCCCAACTGGCTTTAATCAAGCCTTGGCTGCAGGAGAGGAAGAGAGGAAGAGAGGGAGAGAGAGAGAGAAAGAGAGAGAGAGAGAGAGAAATAAGAGGGGGAGGAGTGGAGAAGCAGTTGAACACTTCTCCTATGTGCCCTGACCAGGAATTGAACCCGGGACATCCACACGCTGGGCCGATGCTGCACCACTGAGCTGACCAACCAGGTTCCTCAAAGTTAAGCCTTTCATCACTACATATTTGACTCCCTCTGCCCTTTACTACTCCTACCCCCTTTCTTCTGGTAACCAACATCCTGTTGTCTGTATCTATGAATAACTGTTTGTTTTTCTTGTTTTTCATTTGTTGCTTTCAGTTTTATATTAACACTAAACAAACAATTCAATTTAAAAATGGACAGAGGACTTGAACAGACACTTCTCCCAAGAAGACATACTAATGGCCAACAAATATATGAAAAGACACTCAATATCACTAGCTAATAGAGGAACACACATCAAAACTATACTAAGACACATTCTCACAGATGTAAAAATGGCTATTATCAGCAAGACAAGTAATAACAAGTGTTAAAGAGGTGGTGGAGGAAAAGAAGCACTCATTCATGGCTGATGGGAATGTAAACTGGTGCAGCCACTATGGAAAACAGTATTGAGGCTCTCCAAAAATTAAGAATAGAGTTATCATATATCCCATGAACCCCCTTTCTGGGTATCTATCTGAAAAATTTGAAAACACTTATTCACAAAGATATATGCATCCCTATGTTCATTGTAGCATTATTCATAATGGCCAAGACATGGAAACAACTGAAGTGTCCTTCAATATATGATAGGATAAAGAAGATACTGTACATATACAGTGGAATACTAGCCAGCCATAAGAAAAGACAAAATACTGCCATTTGTAACATAGACAGATCTTGAGAGTATCATGCTAAGCAAAACAAGTCAGATATAAAAAGTCAAGAAACATGATTTCACTCAAATGCGGGTTAGCTAATTTTTATCATGTGCCTCAAATTTTTAAATTTCATGTTCTTGCCAGAAAGAGAAAACACCCTTCTTAGTTCTCTTTGCTAAACTTATATGCACCAAAGAAGGGAAACAAAACACTTACAACTGATATTCAAGTCTTCTTTAATTTCTTTCTGAACTTTCTTTGCTATGTTAACAAAAATTATGTTTTTAACCTCAGTGGTCTAATTTAGCTGTTTTACAATATGTCCATCCCTGACATTTATGATTTATGTAGTTATTTTACATATAACATAGTCTATTGAGTCAAATAATTGTAATTATTTTCTTCAAATGTAACTTAATTTAAGGTATAAAATCAAGAAAAAGCATTCATCAATGTTCAAAGGTAAGCAGTAAATGAAATAAAAATAGCAATTTGATTAATAACTATCAGAAAGGGGAAGGGAGGTAGGAGAATAGAGGAGATAATGTGATGAGCAAAATCATCACCTCTCACTGTATCATGTCAATAGATACTGCCAAGAAACAGTGCTTTGTATATTAATTAAAACCTCTAGAACAACTAAAGGGAATGACAGCTAAATGCTCTGAGAAGTGGGGCTAGAAATGAGAATGAGTAGATGGTAGACTTGCCTTTTCATTTTAAACTTTTCTGTACTCTCCAGATCATTTTTACCATGTACATATACTTAGATAAATATTGTTAATTTGTGTAAATACATAAACACAAATATAGAACTAAACCCCAGAAGACTTTGTAGAAATTGAAAAACTGATTATAAAATTTAAATACTATACTCTATATATCATTCCATTTATGTAAAATTCTACAACCTGCAAAGCTACAGTGACAATAATCAGATTAGAGATTGCCTGGGGTCAGAATTTAGAGAGGGGATCTACCACAAAGGGACCAAGTCAACTTCTGGGGATGACGAAAAGCTTGATTATGGTGATAATTGCACAATTGTACACATGTGCCCAAACTCGTAAAAATGTATATCTTAAATAGATTTTATTGTATATAAAATATACTCCAACTGAACTTTTTGAAAAGTATACTACTTTCTTGAGAAGCTATGTATTAATTGAGAAGCTGGGAGGACATCCACTATGATTCCTTCAAGAGAGTCTGTTCACAGACCTGGTTTCAGATCACAGCTGTTTGCAGCACAGCTGATTCTGCTGTAAGCTTCCTGTTAGTGATGAGAAGCAAAGGTGGCCCTTCACAATAGAGGCCGTCACACAGGCAAGGCCACGGCACTCCTTTTCCATGGTACTGTCATGGAATCTGTGAGATTTAAGGCTGAGAAAATGTGTTTTCTCCAACACTATAAAGATGAAAGCAATAAATAAAATATTATGAAGGTTTTATCTTTGTCCTGCAGTCTGAAAACTATTCTCTTATAGATTTGTTAGGATCAGGACAACAAAGACGTGCAGAAACCTTACAAAGCCATCAGCTCACCATTTTTGTTTTATTTCTTCAGCACCACACTTTGATGGCTGCCACTTACTTACTGCCCCTCCCTTAGGTCCTGTGTCAGCCCTAAAGCTACGGCAGTGAGGAGCCACTGAGCCATTTCACCTGCAGATGTTGTAAAGTACCAAAAGGCTACAGAATTAATATTAATATTTTAGGAGGCTTGGGGAACATTTTATTAATTTGGGTTAAGGTGTGCAGAGAAATTGTGAGAATAGTCTCTGTACTGTGTGATTAGCATAACCAGGATGGCTCTTGCCATTGTATTGTAAATGAAAAGGGAAGGAAAGCATAGATTCCCTGACATTCCACCACACCTGTGGAGAAAGGAGTGAATGGCTAGCCAGGTGCAGGAAGGGAAAAGCCAAAATAAACCTTTTCTTATAACTATGAGCCATTTGCGGGCATTTGTCCCCACGCAAACTACCTCTCTTATGTAAATGCATGTGGTTAATACGTCTGACTCTGGACAGAGAGATGGAGGATGAACACTAGAAAATATAGGAAGGCCTTTTAATATGTAAAGAGATCTTTCTACCATTGTGTTGACTTGTAAATTTTTTTTTCTCCAAAATGATGTATGGTTTGCAAATTGAACATGGTCCTATCTTGTTAAAGGACATATGACTATAACCAATAGCAGTAAGGGGCTCCTAATTGCAATTTTTGCTTCTGTACTTCCCACTTACAAAACTATAAAAACTAAGTAGAACAAAGGGCCGGCGCGCTCTCCGTCAGATTTCTGTCGGAGTTCCCGCTGCTTGGCCAAGCTAGACAATAAAGCTTTAATGTGTAAACGACAGACCTTGCTCCTGTTTTCCATATTTCGGGTCCCTCCGAATTTGGATTAACAACTCCACCATTTGAGGCATGTTCCTCAGAAGGTAGTTCACCACTCATGCGGTATTCTCATTATGAGGTGTTTCTTTCCAGTCTAAGCATGGGAAAAACTACTTCGTCTTCATCTCTGGGCCACCATGGACCCTCACTGATCAGGGAGCCTGGATGCTCCTGGCCAAATTTGTAGCTCATTCTAACAAGTGAACAGCATCTTCTAGGAAGTATTTGTGCACTGACCCTATCCCTTGCTTATTTTCTTTCCACCACACTTTTTTATTTTATTTCACTTTAGTTTACTATTTCATTTTATTTTGTTATTTATTTTACTATTTTATTTTATTTACTGTGGGCTCTGCTGTAGGGTGAATATTTATGTCCCTCAAATATTTATATTTTGAAATCAAATCCCTAGTGTGATGGTACTTAGAGGTGGGGTCTTTGGGAGGTGATAGGTCATGAGGGTGTGACCTTGTGACTAGGATTAGTGCCTTGTGAAAGAGAGCCAACGTTGCTCCCTAGCACCTTCTGACAAGTGAGGACACAGGGAGAAGATGGCCACTAAGTGGATTTCCAGACCAGACACCAAATCAGCTGTTGCCTTGATATTGAACCTCCCATCCCCCCAGAGCATCAGAAATAAATTTCGGTTGTTTATAAACCACCCAGGTTATGATACTTTTGACCTAAGAGCGTAAGCAGACTAAGATGGGTTGTATCAAATCCTTTTTTAAATGAGTCAGGGATGAAGATAATTTAGAAAAAAAACTTTCAAAACAAAATGAAAATAGTAACATCTGTCTTTCCTCATGAGGCTTAATCAAAATATTTTTAATATTTATTTATTTATTTATTTATTTTAATAAATAAATTTTTATTAATGTAAATGGGGTGACATCAATAAATCAGGGTACATATATTCAAAGAACACATATTCAGGTTATGTTATCATTCAATTATGTTGCATACCCATCACCCAAAGTCAGATTGTCCTCGGTCACCCTCTATCTAGTTTTCTTTGTGCCCCACCCCTCCCCCTTCCCCTCTCCCTCCTTCCCTCCCACAACCCCCCTCCCCTCACCCCCAGTAACCACCACACTCTTATCCATTTCTCTTAGTCTCATTTTTATGTCCCACCAATGTATGGAATCATGTAATTCTTGTTTTTTTCTGATTTACTTATTTCACTCCATATAATGTTATCAAGATCCCACCATTTTGTTGTAAATGATCCAATGTCATCATTTCTTATGGCTGAGTAGTATTCTATAGTGTATATGTGCCACATCTTCTTTATCCAGTCTTCTATTGAAGGGCATTTTGGTTGTTTCCATGTCTTGGCCACTGTGAACAATGCTGCAATGAACATGGGGCTACATGTGTCTTTATGTATCAATATTTCTGAGTTTTGGGGGTATATACCCAGCAGAGGGATTGCTGGGTCATAAGGTAGTTCTATTTTCAGGTTTTTCAGGAACCACTATACTTTCTTCCATAATGGTTGTACTACTTTACATTCCCACCAACAGTGAATGAGGGTTCCTTTTTCTCCACAGCCTCTCCAACATTTGCTATTACCTGTCTTGTTCATAATAGCTAATCTAATAGGTGTGAGGTGGTATCTCATTGTAGTTTTGATTTGCATTTCTCTAACAACTAAAGAAGATGAGCATCTTTTCATATATCTGTTGGCCATCTGTATTTCTTCCTGAGAGAAGTGTCTGTTCATGTTCTCTTCCCATTTTTTATTGGATTGTTTGTTGTTGAGTTTTATGAGTTCTTTGTATATTTTGGATATTAGGCCCTTATCTGAGCTGTTGTTTGAAAATATTATTTCCCATTTAGTTGGCTGTCTGTTTGTTTTGTTGTCAGTTTCTCTTGCTGAGCAAAAACTTCTTAGTCTGATGTAGTCCCATTCATTAATGTTTGCCTTCACTTCTCTTGCCTTTGGAGTCAAATTCATAAAATGCTCTTTAAAACCAAGGTCCATGAGTTTAGAACCTATGTCTTCTTCTATGTACTTTATTGTTTCAGGTCTTATATTTAGGTCTTTGACCCACTTTGCATTAATTTTAGTACAAGGGGACAAGCTGTAGTCGAGTTTCATTCTTTTGCATGTGGCTTTCCAGTTTTCCCAGCACCATTTGTTGAAGAGGCTTTCTTTTCAACATTGTGTGTTGTTGGCACCTTTATCGAAAATTATTTGACCATATATATGTGGTTTTATTTCTGGACTTTCTATTCTGTTCCATTGGTCTGAGTGTCTATTTTTCTGCCAATACCATGCTGTTTTGATTGTCGTGGCCTTATAATATAGTTTGAAGTCAGGTATTGTAATGCCCCCAGCTTCATTCTTTTTCTTCAGGATTGCTTTGGCTATTTGGGGTTTTTTATAGTTCCATATACATCTGATGATTTTTTGTTCCATTTTTTTAAAAAATGTCATAGGAATTTTTATGGGAATTTTGAATTACATTAAATTTATAAATTGCTTTGGGTAATATGGCCATCTTGATTATATTTATTCTTCCTATACAAGAACAAGGAATATTTTCCATCTCATTGTATCTTTTTCGATTTCCTTTAACAACGCTTTGTAGTTTTTGTTATATAGGTCCTTTACATTCTTTGTTATGTTTATTCCTAGGTATTTTTTGTTGTTGTTGCAATCGTGAAGGGTATTATTTTTTTTGTGTTCATTTTCTAATATTTCATTGTTGGCATATAGAAAGTCTATGGACTTTGGTATGTTAATTTTGTATCCTGCGACCTTACTGTATTGGTTTATTGTTTCTAGTAATCTTTTTCTGGAGCTTTTGGGGTTTTCGATGTATAGGATCATATCATCTACAAAAAGTGATACCTTTACTTCTTCTTTTCCGATATGGATGCCTTTTATTTCTTTGTCTTGTCTGATTACTCTGGCCAGAACTTCTAGCACCACATTAAATAAGAGTGGAGAGAGTGGACAACCGTGTCTTGTTCCTGATTTAAGGTGGAAAGTTCTCAGTTTTATGCCATTTAATATGATGTTGGCTGATGGTTTATCATATGTGGCCTTTATCATGTTGAGATATTTTCCTTCTATACCCATTTTGTTGAGTGTCTTAAACACAAAGATGTGTTGTATTTTATCGAATGCCTTTTCTGCATCTATTGATAAGATCATGTGGTTTTTGTTCTTTGTTTTGTTGATATGGTATATTACGTTAACCGTTTTACGTATGTTGAACCATCCTTGAGATTCTGGGATGAATCCCACTTGATCATGATATATATTTTTTTTTCTGGTTTTTTTTTTTCATTTTAGAGAGGAGAGGGAGAAAGAGAGACAGAGAGAGGAGAGACAGAGAGAGAGAAGGGGGGGAGGAGCTGGAAGCATCAACTCCCATATGTGCCTTGACCAGGCAAGCCCAGGGTTTCGAACAGGCGACCTCACCATTTCCAGGTCGATGCTTTATCCACTGCGCCACCACAGGTCAGGCCATGATGTATTATTTTTTAATATGTTGTTGTATTCGATTTGCCAGTATTTTGTATAGTATTTTAGCATCTGTATTCATTAGAGATATTGGTCTGTAGTTTTCTTTCTTTGTGCCGTCCTTGCCAGGTTTCAGTATGAGGATTATGTTGGCCTCATAAAATGTGTTTGGAAGTATTGCTTCTTCTTCAATTTTTTGGAAGACATTGAGTAGAATAGGAACCAAGTCTTCTTTGAATGTTTGATAGAACTCACTAGTATAACTGTCTCGGCCTGGACTTTTATTTTGGTGAGGTTTTTAATAGTTTTTTCTATTTCCTCTCTGCTAATTGGTCTGTTTAGGCTTTCTGCTTCTTCATGACTCAGTCTAGGAAGGTTGTATTGTTCTAGGAATTTATCCATTTCTTCTAGATTGTTGAATTTGGTGGCATATAGTTTTTCGTAGTATTCTACAATAATTCTTTGTGGTGATTTCTCCTCTTTCATTTTGGATTTTGTTTATATGAGTTCTTTCTCTTTTTTCCTTGGTAAGTCTTGCCAAGGGTTTGTCAATTTTGTTGATCTTCCCAAAGAACCAGCTCCTTATTTTATTAATTTTTTTCTATAGTTTTTCTGTTCTCTATTTCATTTATTTCTGCTCTGATTTTTATTATTTCCTTTCTTCCGCTGGTTTTGGGTTGTCTTTGTGCGTCTTTTTCTAGTTCCTTAAGGTGTGAAGTTAAGTGGTTCACTTGGGCTCTCTCCTGTTTGTTCATATAGGCCTGAAGTGATATGAACTTCCCTCTTATTACTGCTTTTGCTGCATCCCAGAGATTCTGATGTCATATTGTCATTTTCATTTGTCTGTATACATCTTTTGATCTCTGCGCTTATTTCTTCTTTGACCCATTCATTTTTTAAAAGTATGTTGTTTAGTTTCCACATTTTTGTGGGTTTTTTTCTTCTTTTTTGAATTTGAATTCTAGTTTCAAGGCTTTCTGATCAGAAAATATGCTTGGTACAATTTCAATTTTTCTGAATTTGCTGATGTTATTTTTGTGGCCCAACATATGGTCAATTCTTGAGAATGTTCCATGTATACTAGAGAAAAATGTATACTCTGTCGCTTTGGGATGAAGTGTCCTGTAGATGTCTATCATATCCAGGTGCTCTAGTGTTTTGTTTAAGGCCACTATATCTTTGTTGATTCTCTGTTTGGATGACTGATCTACAGCCGTCAGCGGTGTATTGAAGTCTCCAATTATGATTGTATTTTTGTCAGTTTTTGTTTTTAGGTCAATAAGTAGTTGTCTTATATATTTTGGTGCTGCTTGGTTTGGTGCATATATATTAAGGATTGTTATGTCTTCTTGATTCAGTGTCTCCTTCATCATTATGAAATGACCATTTTTGTCTCTGAGTACTTTTTCTGTCTTGTAGTCCGCATTATTAGATATGAGTATTGCTACACCTGCTTTTTTATGGATGTTATTTGCTTGGAAATTGTTTTCCAGCCCTCACTTTGAATTTGTTTTTATCCTTGTTGCTCAAATGTGTTTCTTGTAGGCAGCATACAGTTGGATTTTCTTTTTTAATCCATTCTGCTACTCTGTGTCATTTTATTGGTGAGTTTAATCCATTTACATTTAGTGTAATTATTGACACTTGTGGGTTCCCTATTGCCATTTTATAAATTGCTTTCTGTTAGTTTTGTGTCTTGTTTGATTCTTCTCTTTTGTTTTTCTATCATTTGTTTTTGTTTGTTTGTATTCCATATTTCTTTCCTCTGTTGCTATCTTTTTTAAGTCATATGCTTCTGTGGTGGTTTTTTCAAAGGTGGTTACTATTAAGTAATGAAATGGGTACCTACCATAATCATTGTAGTACCCTATCTTATGAATGTTTCTGCACTTCATCATCCTTTGCTACTGTTAATCTCCATCCTCTCCCCCTTTTTTTTTGCTTTTGTTGTCACAGTTTAAATTTGGTTTTATTGTGTTCTTGGTGGAGCTTTTACTTGTTGTTTTGTTTTGTTTTGTTCTTTGAATCTGGTTGAAAAACCCCTTTTAGTATTTCCTAGAGTCAGGGTCTTCTGATGATAAATTCCCTCATCTTGGCCCTGGCTGGTTGGCTCAGTGGTAGAGCATTGGCCAGTGGGCGGGAGTCCCAGGTTCAATTCCCAGCCAGGGCACACAGTAGAGGCGCCCATCTGCTTCCCCACCCCTCCCCTTCTCCTTCCTCTCTGTCTCTCTCTTCCCCTCCTGCAGCCAAGGCTCCATTGGAGCAAAGTTGGCCCGGCCGCTGAGGATAGCTCTGTAGCCTCTGCCTCAGGTGCTAGAATGGCTCTGATTGAGGCAGAGCGATGCCCCAAGAGGGACAGAGCATCACCCCCCAGTGGGCATGCTGGGTGGATCCTGGTTGGGCACATGCAGGAGTCTGTCTGACTGCCTCCCCATTTCCAGCTTCAGAAAAGTACAAAAAAAAATTTCATCATCTTTTCTGTATTTGTGAATGTCTTCATTTCTCCTTCATATTTGAAGGATAGCTTTGATGGGTATAGTATTCTTGGTTGAAAGTTCCTCTCTTTCAGGGCTTTAAAAATTAGGGTCCACTCTCTTCTAGCTAGTAGAGTTTCTGCTGAGAAATCTGATGATAATCTAATAGGCCTTCCTTTATATGGTGTATTCCTCTTTTCCCTGGCTGCCTTGAGAATATTTTCTTTGTCGTTGGTTTGAGACATTTTCATTATGATGTGCCTTGGAGTAGGTTTGTTGGGGTTAAGAAAACTCGGTGTTCTGTTTGCTTCTTGAATTTGAGGCTTTAGTTCTTTCAACAGGCTTGGGAAGTTCTCATTTATTATTTGTTTGAATATATTCTCCATTCCATTTTCTCTCTCTTCTCCCTCTGATATACCTATTATTCTTATGTTAGTCTTTTTGATGGAGTCAGACAATTCCTGTCGGGCTTTCTCATTTTTTATTATTTTTGAGTCAATCTCTTCTTCTCTCTGTTGTGCCTGAAGTTGCTTGTCTTCTATGTCACTAATCCTACCTTCTATCTGGCCTGCTCTATTAGCTAAGTTTGTTACCTCATTTTTCAGTTCATGAATTGAGTTTTTCATCTCTGTTTGATTTGTTTTTATAGTTTCAATTTCCTTGGTAATATACTTTGTGTTTGTTGAGTTGTTTTCTGAGCTCCTTAAATTGCCTTTCTGTGTTTTCTTGTATATCTCTGAGTATTTTTAGGATTTCTATTTTAAATTCTCTGTCATTTAGCTCCAAAGTTTCCAATATATTAAATTTTTTTCTCCATAGATATTTCCACATCTATCTGTGCTACCTCTCTATATTTTGTATCCATGATATTCAATTTCTTTTTTCTTATTGGCATCTGAGGGTGGTCTTGTTGATAGCACTAATGAGAATTAATAAAGAATAAAAAAGAAAAAAAGGAAAAAAAAACAATAATAGTTTATTATTCCCCACCCTTCCCTTCTTCTCTTCCCCTCCGCTCCCCTCCTCCTTAGGAAAATATCGTGATAAACTGTGAATTATATTATGCTAAATGGAACAAAAACTGCCTATAACAGAGGGCCTGAGTTGGAGGGAAGTGTTCAAGGGGCAAAAAAGGAAGTAGGGACCCACAAGATGCAAAAAAGAAAAAAATTTGGTTCAAGTATAAAATGATTTGCTTGTAAGTGACGGTCGACTAAGAGATATAATAAGAGGGATAAGAGAGAAACAGGAAAAAGGAAAAAAATAACTATTGTATTAAGTGGAGTAAAAACTAAATAGAATGGAGATCATGGGTTGGGAGGAATGCTAATGAGTTAAAAAGCGAAGTAAAAAGCACCCAAAATGCCACACAAAAAAAACTTGAGTCCCAAATTAAATAATTTGTTTGTGATTGAGGACTGAATGAGAGGAAAAATAAAAGGAGAAAAGAAGAAACTAATAGAGAGGGAGAAATAAGAAAAAAAGGGAAAAGGAAAAGAAGAAAAAAAAACAAAAGAGAGAGTTAAGGGTTTTAGAGTGTAACCCTCCTGGAGAGTAAGGAAGAAGAAAAGAATTAAATGTAACACTTATGGGTAGTGTAGTTCAAGAAGAGGACAGAATAAGTCAGGCAAAGAATAAAAGGACCAAGGTGAGGAAATAGAAATAATAATAATAATAAAGGCAAGAAGATGAAAGAAACAAAAAAATAGTGTAACAAGTTACAAAGTCTGTGAATTTTTCTTGATTTTGAAAGGTTAACTTCTTCTTCCTTTTTCTTTCCTCTCCCTCTTCCTGGTCGGTGACTCTGTACCCCAGGCTCTGCCCCTGTGGCATGCTTAGGTAGAGATTTGCAGTTGATGAGACTCTATGGCGATGTCATATATTAGGCTTCAGTCTCACTGGTAGTCAAGGCTGTTAGCGTTTGCAGGCTCCAACAATGAGAGAGTTCGTTTTCCTGGATCCTCTCTCCTAGTCTCTCCTTCCTGAATTAGCAGCCTGATGATCCAGCTATGAAGCTGCCGCTGCCTCTGCCTGGGGAGTAAGAGGCTCAAAGAGCTGGCAAATCCTCACTCAACCCAGGGCTCTGGATAGGGCTCTGGATAAGGCTCTGGCAGTCAGAGCCGCCAGCATAATCAAGCAGGGCTGGGAGCCAATTGCTCTCAAGGTGACTTTCAATGAGACTCCAGGCCTGTTCAGCACACCTAGCACTCTGTGGGACCACTCTCCCCAGGCTTTCCGCACTTTGTAACCTGTTTTGGCTGGGAAGAAGATGCCCTAGTCACTGCCTGCAGTACAGGAGGTATTAACATCTGCCAAGTCCCTCTTTTTAGCATATATCCCTGAGTATGAAAGCTCTGCCAATCAGAAGTTGCCCCCACCCCTTTAGCAAGAGGCACTAAAAATATCACGCCTCTTGTCTTAGATCGCTGAACTGAGAGAGATCTTGTCAGAGCCACGTAGGTCAGTTGGGAGGTGAGCAGACTGTGAGTTAAACTCATTTCAGTGATTGGATCTGCCGATCTGCTCCAGACAGGACTGCAAGTTGCCCGCGCACCCCTCCCCCGATGCTTGATTGTTAGCCTGAATGGCTGGGTGAGGTGCCCCGCCCATGTAGAGAAGCTCGGGCGTAGGGAAGTTCGCTTTGGCTCACTCCCCACGCGCCGCTGGCAGCTGCTGCTCGTGGTCCGGGCGGTTGCTCCCATGCCGGCGGTTGCTCACGGAGCGCGGGTGTTTGCTCACGTGGGCTCATTCACCACAGGCACACTCTTTCCTCAGCTTGAACAAATGTCTGTGCCGCAGTCTAGCTTCCTCCACACCCTTAGCCCCTCCGACTCTCAGTTCCAAGTGAAAGCAGCCTTTGCTCAGGTTAGTGAGGAAAGCAGAGTGTTTCTTTGTCCGACTTATTTCCTTCAGGGTTGATTATATATTTAGTCAATTTTTCGCTCGATCCTACCTCCGCCTTCAGTGTGTGGAACTCCCGGATGCTCCAAGGATAGATTTTTCCATCTCTGGTTGATGAACTTGTTGAAATTTTGGGGAGATTTGTCGGTCACGCTCCTCACGGTGCCATTTCTCTGACGTCACTCCCTTAATCTAAATTTTAAAACTCCATTTAAACCATAAAGAAGCCTAAATTAGGATGGTAATCTTTATAATTTACCATAAGCTTATCTAAGAACCAATTCCTTCCTATTTGATAACAAATTTCAACTCTTTCACAAGGCCCTAGCTGTACCTCCCTCTAATTCTCCTGTGCAAATCAGAACACTAATTTTAACTTTACTAACAACAACAACAACAAAAAAGAGTGCAACCACTGTAACACATATAAGACTACATTGGATGAAGTCTCAGAACTCTATAGTAAAGTGAAATTGAAGTTCTGACATTCCTAGGGGTGAAGTTCCCTGCTCTAGTCTGGCTTACAAGCTCCTCTGACCCACAAAGCACCGTCACTAACCGGAGCTCACGCAGCTCACCATGTGAACCTCGTGTACTAGGAAGTCAGCCCTGCTAATGTGCAATGACAGTTTGCACATGGCTCTTTTCCAGAGTCATACCAAGAAATTCCCGCAGAATAGAGGTTTGAAACCACCAAAATGAGGAAATACCTGCCAACCAATCAGCAAGTCAAAACATGAGAAGAAAGAACTTAGCAGGGAAGTAGGAAGGGCAACACCAAACAGGCCTAGAGTGCCTAGGAACTCAGAGCTTGGGGACCTGACAAGTATAGACCCTGTAACTGGCTACAGCACCACCATACTGACTAGCCCCAGACCCTACCCCAGCCCCACAAGGCTGTGGACCCACAGCCCTGCTTAATTAAACAGGACCACTACCACCAACAGCTCTTAGTGCCAGCCCACTAGAGAATAGAAAATGTCCCCAGCAGACAGAAAGCCTCAACCTCAGAACTCCTTTGGCCCAGAATGGAGGTCCTGACTGTTCTGGTTGGAGTTTCCTCCCCTCTGCTTCCAGGGGAAATAAGACTACACAAGTAGTCAGGAGGTTTCTCAAGAGCTCTGAGAATCGGCCCTGGGTTAGCCATAAACTGTGGCCATGAAGGAGGTCACCTGCTTCCTACAGAATCTGGAAACTAAGCCACTCTACTAGAAAAGCACAGTGTGCCTTTGTGCACTTTGGAAAATAGGGCTCCAACTGGGCAGAATAAAAACCCTCTGGCAGTCAAGTTAGTAAAGGGCCTTCCCTTTATAAAGGAGGACTGGGGTTAGCAAATGGAAGGTACTTGTATGATAAAAAAAAAAGGCTCTCCTTTCCAGAGGACAAAGCTCCCACTCATCCCCCAACATAAATACATCTGCTTTATTCCTCTACAAAACTGTGTGTCCTCCCTACATCGGCAACTTCTAAGGCAGGTAAGGAAAGAAGAGGAAGGAAGTATACATGTGCATAAGAATCCTAGAATCCAATAAACTATCCAGACAAACAATAGCATTTTAGAAGTGAAGGAATAGTTAGTTCCCAGAGGACACAGCCACCCCTCTCATTTCATTATAATTTTATTATAATTGTATTCTACCACAATATGATTATATTGAGTTTTATAAATTGACCAATGGCATGATTAACTACAGTAGAACTACATTGTATTATGCTGGCAGTCATGGAATGTATTTCAAATGCAAGAACATAATAAAGCCCATGCTTCCAAAATGGAGCTGTTGATTTCCGCATGCGAGAGGGGTTCAACTCCATCCTCCAGTTCTCATTTGCTAACAGAATGGGGCACTTTATGAAGACATTTTTTCACCATTCTACAGTAATAGCTCCAAACTGCAACAACATTATTAGTTGTTCCAATGATAAAGGTTGCTCCAACACAGAATTTCACACAGAGGAGTCTTTATGGAAGCCCCACTACAGTCGAATGTCTAAACTAAAAATGGTTGCACAGAAATGAGCAAAATCATGAAAACCATTTCCATAAGTATGTTTTTTGCTCAATTCTTTTAACATCTGGTGTCTTTAGACTAAACTTTATATAGCAGACTTAATCTGATTGAGTGACCTAATCTGATTTTGAGTATCAACACACAAAAGGGGAGGGTTTTTTAAAAATAACAGTAATGTTTACTTTCTAATTCACAATGAATGCCACCTTTATTTTTTAAGTGCCTACAGTAAGTTAATTTTATAATCATTAATGTATATTATATTATATATGCACAAACTATATATTTTTTATGTTTTATTTTTCCATTTATCTGTACAAACTATACATAATGGTTAATATTTACCAAGCACTTATTATGTGCCAGATATTGTCAAACATTTTAGATGTGCCTTCTCTCGGTACAGCTATCCCTGCATCAACCCTATGAGCTACATGTTATTTTAACCTCATTAAGAGTCGAAAAATTGAAGCACATAAAAATTAGCTAATATCTAGGAAAGTCAGTATCCGAAGCCAGACAATATGTTTCTCTCTCAATTGCTATCAAATAAATGCAAACAGTATCCATTAGGGCCTAGACTATATGTACATTAATTAAGATTTTAAACATTTAACAATGATCTAATTCAGCAAGACTCTAATATTTAACAACAACCCTCAGAGAATGTTACTAAGAACTCCAAGAGATAAAAATATATACATAAAATACATTTGTTTTAAAGCTACTTCTAAGTAGAGGTGATAATTTTATGAGTGAAATAAAAAGCAAGGTGACAGATATGACAGGAAGTGTTGTGGAGGTGACCCCTGAGGCAGCTTTCTAAGAAAACACTGCCTGTTTTGGCAGAGTGATGGGAGAAGAGAAGAGAATTTCACACCAGGATCAAAACCAGGAAAGATGAAGGGGGCGGTTGGAGAATGGAATGCATGTCACAAAGCATTTCAAGTTGTATGAAACTGTGATGAGCTGTCTTACAGTGGTTTTCCTTTAACCAAGAATCTACATTTTATACTTACAACTATCACTATTCTGGCTTTATTCTCTTTTCCTCTAAATGTTCTGAGGCAACATTTTGAGTGTTAAGTAGGAACCATCTCCCTCTGTACCCTGCCTGATCTGCCTCCCACCAGCATTGAATGATTTGCTCAGAAACAAACTAGTCCGTAAACAAGTGATATTTCACTACACTACACATTCACCCATCACTCACTTATTTCCAAAAACTTTCTTTGTGTGAGGCTGAAATAAAATGTGTTGAATTCAAATGACTTAGGTTACTTGCCTGTCTTATTTTAAAGAGATGAAGGAAACCTCTACACTCAACCAATAAGTTTTATTTAGAGAACCCCTGCCCAACTTAATGTTCAGCCCAGGGTGAGCTATTGCTCCTGCCCCCAAGGACTTTTTGATCCAGTGAGAACCAATGCCTGGCACATAGTTGGCATTGGTAAATGGGGACTTCCATTTCTTGAGCATTGTAGCTGAGCAATGGGGTCTTCATTGAAAAAGGAGATGTCAAGAAGCAAAAGACAAATACATGAGGTCACTGTAAGTCAGAGAGCTGATTAACACTGGACAGGGACCACCAGAAGGGTGTGACAAACTCCTTGGAGGGATCAGAAAGCTAATCTTCAGTAAAACAGTAGTCCATCTGACAGAGGAAAGTGGAAAGCATTTTAAGCAGAGAAAAGAGCAAAGCATGTAGCCTATTAAAGAATAATGACTACCTTTGTGTGGCATGACTGGGATGCAAATATGGGAGAGCGGAAGTAATGGGCCAGGTCTCAGAAGGCTCTAGTGTCCTGCAGAGAGGACAGGACTACCTAGCAGTTATAAGGAACCAGTAACAGACATGAAACAAGACAATAATATGATTACACTCATTTAGAGAAACAGATGTAATGACACTGTGGAGGATGGATTGGAAAGGAGGTCTGGAGTTCATCTAGACGTTTAACTGAGGTAAGATGGTCTGAATTCAAGTAGTGATGATAGAGATCAGAGAATGAACTTTAACAAATACTAACAGATTTCTCCCTGCAAAGAGTCAAGAAGCTCAGAAGACAGATGGATACACAGATAACCACAACAATCCCCATGGTGTCAGAGATGTGTATGAGGTGGTAGGTGAACAGAGTAGAATTACTCACTACCTGGTTGGGATGCAAAAGGTGACACTTGACTCTATTAGTGTCATAATAATCTAAAGGACCCATCATCAATTTTTTAATGATATAGATATTGCCAGTAACATTTCCCATTAACTTAATGAAACCTGTAAATTGTCTAAACTATATAATTTCAGATATAGAATTTATAGTGGGGTCTATGAAATGTTGTTTAATATTGTAAATGTTAAAGATAAATCCCACCTGTAGAATTCCATTTGCTAGCTGGGGCTCACCTATTGACTACTATGATGAGTCATTTTCTTAGTTTTCCAATTTTCACCTGTTAAACTGATTCTTGGCATTAATTTCATCATGAAAATAAACAAAACACAAAAAAAATATCCAAAGACCTATTGGGACCAAGCACACACTCAGTGTTTACCTGACACAATAAAAACCTTTGCTTTGACAAAAAGAATCTCAGTTTCCGAGACCAGGTGTAATGGGGGAGACAGTGGCATGGGTGTGGCCTCTTGTCCTGGCTTCAGGAGCATCCTCCGCCACTGCCAAGGTCAAGATGTTCCGGTAGAATGCTTCTTTGTGAAATGCAACAGGTCACTAATTAACACCAAGGTCACAGTGCAGCATGGAGCTGTTTTTGGTTTGGAACCCAGAGTTCATAGTGCAAACAGAGGATGTGGATCTATGCTCCAAGCACTTGGCGCCCAGATTGAGAAGACAGCCAATTGAGAAGCTTGCCTGGCTCCAGTGGAAGGACACTATGAGATGTCAATCATCAAAAAGCAATGGATAAATGGATAAAACATCAAGCTGAGCAAGAAACTGAAACAGAACTGAATGAAGAGCCTCACAACTGTCGCGGGAACTCACAGAAACCAGGCCTGGCTTCGCCATCCCCAACAACCAGCAGTAGTGCCCCTAGGTGGCTGAGTCTCTGCACAAAGGTGTACAGGCTGGTGGCCAGCAAGATGGTATTGGCAGAAACCGGTGAGACTCAGAAGCCGTCAACTAAACCAAAAACAGGATGTAGTGCAGCGAAAAAGAAATGCTTTGGGTTGGGCGTGGAAGGACTCGAGACTGTGGAGGGTCCGGCTCTGAAAACTCAGGTGATGACCGTGAGGGTTATCCTGAAGCGCTCAGGACTTCAGGAATAAGCTTTCCTTTCCAAAACAAAGGACAGTGAGGAGAATTTCCCAGGAGTTCTCAGAGGGCAAGAGTATTGAGTACAGACTGCAGCTCAACAGGAAAACTACAGAGCCCTGTGACTGGCCCTGGGAATGGAATTTCAGGAGACTGTGTACTCAACTGGTTGAAACATATGATGAGGAGTGTGTGGAAAGGCAGGTGGCTACAGAAACAGAAAACCCAAGAGAAAAAGGAGGGAGAGCAGAGGACCCGCAGAAAGGAGAGGCCAGGCCTGGACTGGATAAGGGGAAGGAGACAAAAGGAATGACTGATGGGGAACAGCTGACAAGGCAGCACCTGGAGAAGAGAAGGGAAACATTCCCATTGTCAAACTCAAGGAAAAACGGTCAGGAAACACAGTTACTGCTCAGGAATCTATAGATTTACTGGCTTTCAACTTTGCTGCAGAAATGGAGTTGCTGGGTCTGGAGGAGCTCAAGTGTGAACTAAGGCCAGGGGGGAGGGTGGAATGAAGTGTGGGGCACTCCCCAGGGGTCGGTGGGACTCTTCTCTGTCAAGGGACAGGTAAAGGAGCAATAAGCCCGGCTCCACTTGCCAAGCTTTTGAAAGGGAAGACAAAATGAATTCTGTCCAAGCTGATTGCCTATTTCATTCCAGCCTAGCACTAATAACCTGCATAACATTGACTCTTGCCATTATTCCTGTTGATAGTAAAGCTGACTTTCAAAAATTATTTTTTCACTTATTTATTTTAGGGAGAGAGAGAGAGAAACATCAATTTGCTGTTCCGCTTATTAATGCATTTGTTGTTTGATTCTTTTATGTGCCCTGACTAGGGATCCAACCCTCAACCTTGACATATTGGGATGATGCTTTAACCAACTGAGCTACCCAGCCAGAGGAAAACCAATTTTATAATAACCCAATTCTAACTATCTTCTTTTACATTATAACATTTATAGAATTAATGTGTGAAACCATCTGGGCCTGACACTTTTGTGGGAAATTTTTTTTAAACAAATTTGATTTAATAAATATAAAGCTATTAAAAAAAAACAGCAACTCTGCTTTGTACATAACAATATCTTCAGACAACTTTTGGTGACCTTAGCTCACTCTCAAACAAGTTTTCCATTAACTGGCAAAAGTTCCCATAGTACTCCACCCCGTCCACATCCTTCCTGTGTTCAGACACTTAAAATAACTGCCCATAAGCATTTAAAAATTTCAGGAAATTATTTTAGTGGAAAAATTACTGGCCATCACAATTTTGGTAAGGTGAAGAACACAGGGTAGATCTCAGAAGATTATCAAATAAGAACTTTATTTTTTTAAATAGTACAAACTTCTTTACTTCCTACCAATGCCTACTTATCTTATTATTAGAACCATTTGTTTACAATATGTGACTAATCTGGAGGGAAATGCTTTTTATCTAATATCTCTTGTTATATGACAATAAAATCTATTTTTATAAATTTTCATTCCACATAAATATGTTCACTTAAAATTCTGATATTTTCTTATTTCCAAGGAGCTATTTCAAATATAAATGGTAAATAATTGTTCTAATTAATTATAAAAGATATAAAAGTCTACTACAAAAAATTAGAACATAAAAGTAGGCATGAAGAAAATTAAAATAACCTAAAATTTACAAAGACAATCAGTCTGAATAGAAAGAACTTGCTTCCTTTCTAAATTTATGAATTATAAATTTGTATATTTCTCTTCAAAATACTGATTATTGGCCCTGGCCGGTTGGCTCAGCGGTAGAGCGTCGGCCTGGTGTGCGGGGGACCTGAGTTCGATTCCCGGCCAGGGCACACAGGAGAAGCACCCATTTGCTTCTCCACCCCCCACCCCCTCCTTCCTCTCTGTCTCTCTCTTCCCCTCCCGCAGCCAAGGCTCCATTGGAGCAAAGATGGCCCGGGCGCTGGGGATGGCTCTGTGGCCTTTGCCCCAGGCGCTAGAGTGGCTCTGGTCATCGCAGAGCGACGCCCCGGAGGGGAAGAGCATCGCCCCCTGGTGGGCAGAGCGTCGCCCCTGGTGGGCATGCCGGGTGGATCCCGGTTGGGCGCATGCGGGAGTCTGTCTGACTGTCTCTCCCCGTTTCCAGCTTCAGAAGAAAAATAAAAAAATAAAAATAAAAAAAACCAAAATACTGATTATTTATAAATATTCCTTAATAACTCA
Organism: Saccopteryx bilineata; assembly: GCF_036850765.1. NCBI lineage: Eukaryota > Metazoa > Chordata > Mammalia > Chiroptera > Emballonuridae > Saccopteryx > Saccopteryx bilineata. The sequence continues at coordinate 206,387,983 of NC_089493.1, read as the reverse complement.
TTGTCATCATTTATATTGGCAATATCATTGTGTGAGTATCCCATAATATAAATAATCAATCATTATAGTTGGGAATTGAAGCTGTTTCCAAATTTTAATTATTAAAGGCAATGCTATAATGAGTATCCTTATATGCACATTTTTGCACACTCATTGCATTATATCCTTAGGACAGAATCCTAGAAGTAGACTTGCTGATTCAGAATAGACATGATAAAGTCATGATTTTTACATCACAGGAGAAATATAGCTCAAAGGTTTTAAATGAGAAGAATAAAAAAAATACTTGATTTAAAATAAAACAAAATAATAAATATATCTGCATTTGAAAAACATAAAGGAAAGTTGGTGTTGTTATTTGAAGGTAAGAATTAACATCTATTAATCTATAGTTTAGCTGTCAACACTAACTCTCAAAATAGAGTATGTGTATGGCTCTGTCATATTTGCTAAATGTGTACCCCAATAAAAATCAGCTAGCTTTATTCAAGAAGCTCTTTAAAAACAGAGCCATGGGCCCTGGCCAGTTGGCTCAGTGGTAGAGCATCGGCCTGGCGTGCAGGAGTCCCAGGTTCGATTCCTGGCCAGGGCACACAGGAGAAGCACCTATCTGCTTCTCCACCCCTCCCCCTCTCCTTCCTCTCTGTCTCTCTCTTCCCCTCCTGCAGCCAAGGCTCCATTGGAGCAAAGTTGGCCCGGGCGCTGAGGATGGCTCTGTGGCCTCTGCCTCAGGCACTAGAATGGCTCTGATTGCGGCAGAGCGATGCCCCAAGATGGGCAGAGCATCGCCCCCTGGTGGGCATGCCGGGTGGATCCTGGTCGGGTGCATGCGGGAGTCTGTCTGACTGCCTCCCGGTTTCCAGCTTTGGAAAAATATAAAAAAATACACACACACACAAAAAAACCAGAGCCATGTGTGCAATAAACTTAGATGCTATCCTATAATCAGCATTGTTGCAATAGAAATATGTGTACATATAGTGTATGCCACAAAGGCAAACCCCACGTGTAATTTTAGAAAATTAAAATTTTCTAGTAGCCACATGGGAAAAAGTAAAGAGAACAAGCAAGATTAATTTTAATAATATATTCTACTTGACACAGTATATTCAAAATATCCTTTTAACATCTAATCAAGTCTAAAAACTATTAATTGGGATATTTTGCCTTTTTTTAATTAAAATTTCAATGCGTGTAAGTGTAAACACTTATCAGCACATTTCAATTCATTCTAAGTGCTCAAAAGCCACACATGGCTAGTGGCTACCATAATGAAGAGTGAAAGACTAGAAAAAAGTCAGTAAACTTTTTCTGGAAAGGGCTAGATTAAAAATATTTTAGGCTCTTCAGGCCAACAGGCAAAATTAAGGATATTGTGTATTTACTTAAACAGTACCCTTTGTCTGTGTGGCCCATCCAGGGTGGTGAGTAACTTTGCACCCAAATGCTCTCAAGTGAAGAGATTCTTAAAGAGCAACTGGCTCAAAGGTCACCTGTAACCCAGAAAGGCAGACCCTAAAGAGCCCTTGTTGCCTCCTGAAAGCCAAGGTAATTGCAACTTGGGCTAGTGGCCAGAAAAGAGGAAACTCGGTGACTGAGATTCCCAAACAGATTCCACCATTCAGAGCCCTGCATTTGCCACAGCAGAGACTCCAGTGTGTTGGTGGCAACCAGAGTCCACCAGAGGGGGAACAAGGCTTAGGGGTGGGGGCCTCCCTCAGGGGGAGTGTGCTGCAGCTTGGTCTCTGCAGCCCACCCTGGTTCTAGAAAAGACTATCAAGTAAGGGAAGAGTAACAAAGAATTCTGTATGATAAAGGTTCTGAGAAATCTCGTCATGAGGAAATCTGCTTCACTTTGGGTAACACAGATTTTCCCCACACTCTTTTAGTGGGAACCTATATTAACAAGTGACCAACACCAAGTTACATAGTGGACAGTCCTTGTAACACGTGGCTCACTTTGAGAAACACTGCTCAGTTAATTTTGTAAAGCCCCATTTGAGAGCAGGAAAAACCCCTCACAGTAAAGGTTATTAATAACAGAACCAAACTCCTAGGTTCCTCGTCAGGCTCCCATCTTTGCTTGTTCCAGTTTCCCCAAACACCATCTTTTCAATGTACAACCCCCTCCCTGTCCTGCATGTTGTCCCTCCAAGTCTCCCCAAGGACCCCGCGCCACTGCGCGTGGTCTGCCTTGTCACCTTTTCCATCTTGCCCAAATACTAGGTGCCAATTCCAACTAACTTAAACCAAGGTGAGCTTAGCTCTTCTTTCTTCCTACCAGTTAAACTTGGTTTCTCTTTCAAGGACCAAGGATCTTGGATGTTCCTGCTAACCTCCATGACCCAAAGTCAGAAAGGTTCTTGTCCAGTGCTGAGATTCAAATAATTTAACAACCGGTTCTCTGCCTTAATGACCATTTTTAAGTATAAAAAAAAGATATACCGAAAGGTAGTTTATTATTCCATGCATTTAATACTTAAATAAGAACAATAAAAGAGGTACACAAAACTGGATTATGTTATAAGAAAGAGTTTTAAAATATTAATGAAAAAATATTAAATAATACCTAACAAAAAAAACCAATAAACTGCTATTTAAGATATTTTCATATTACTTCTTTTTTTTAATTTATTTATTAAATTTAATGCAGTGACATTGATAAATCAGGGTACATATGTTGAGAGAAAACATCTCTAGATTATTTTGACATTTGATCATGCTGTATACCTCTCCCCCAAAGTTAAATTGTCTTCTGTCACCTTCTATCTGGTTTACTTTGTGCCCCTCCCCTCCCCCAACCCCTGTCTCCTTCTTCACCCCATCCCTCCTGCCCCCACCCCCCACCCCTGTTGCCATCACATTCTTGTTCATGTCTCTGAGTCTCATTTTTATGTCCCTTCCATGTATGGATTCATATAGTTCTTAGTTTTTTTTTCTGATTTACTTATTTCACTCCGTATAATGTTATCAAGGTCCAACCATGTTATTGTAAATGATCCGAGGTCATCATTTCTTATGGCTGAGTAGTATTCCATAGTATATATATACCAAAGCTTTTTAATCCACTCGTCCTCTGACGGATGCCTGGGCTGTTTCCAGATCTTCGCTATTGTGAACAATGCTGCCACAAACATGGGGGTGCATTTCTCCTTTTGGAGCCGTTCTATGGTGTCCTTGGGGTATATTCCTAAAAGTGGGATAGCTGGGTCAAAAGGCAGTTCGATTTTCAGTTTTTTGAGGAATCTCCATACTGTTTTCCACAGTGGCTGCACCAGTCTGCATTCCCACCAGCAGTGCAGGAGGGTTCCCTTTTCTCCACATCCTTGCCAGCACTTATTCTGTGTTGTTTTGTTGAAAAGTGCCATTCTGACTGGTGTGAGGTGATATCTCATTGTGGTTTTAATTTGCATTTCTCTAATGATTAGTGATGTTGAGCATTTTTTCATATGCCTATTGGCCACCTGTATGTCCTCTTTGGGCAAGTGTCTATTCATCTCTTTTGCCCACTTTTGGATTGGGTTGTTTGTCTTCCTGGTGTTGAGTTTTACAAGTTCTTTATAAATATTGGTTATTAATCCCTTATCAGACGTATTGTCAAATATGTTCTCCCATTGTGTAGTTTGTCTTTTTATTCTGTTCTTGTTGTCTTTAGCTGTGCAAAAACTTTTTAGTTTGATATAGTCCCATTTGTTTATCCTGTCTTTTATTTCACTTCCCCATGGAGATAAATCAGCAAATATATTGCTCCGAGAGATGTCCGAGAGCTTACTGCCTATGTTTTCTTCTAAGATGCTTATGGTTTCACGGCCTACATTTAAGTCTTTTATCCATTTTGAGTTTATTTTTGTGAGTAGTGTAAGCTGGTGATCTAGTTTCATTTTTTTGCAGGTAGCTGTCCAATTTTCCCAATACCATTTGTTAAAGAGGCTGTCTTTACTCCATTGTATTTCCTTGCCTCCTTTGTCAAAATCAGTTGTCCATAGAACTGTGGGTTTATTTCTGGGTTCTCAGTTCTGTTCCATTGATCTCTATGCCTGTTCTTATGCCAGTACCAGGCTGTTTTGAGTACAACAGTCTTGTAGTGTAACTTGATATCAGGAAGTATGATACCTCCCACTTTATTCTTCTCTTTTAAGATTGCTGAGGCTATTCATGTTCTCTTTTAGTTCCATATAAATTTTTGGAATATGTGGTCTATATCTTTGAAGTATGTCATTGGTATTTTAATTGGTATTGCATTGAATTTATAGATTGCTTTGGTAATATAGACATTTTAATGATGTTTATTCTTCCTAACCATGAGCACAGTATATGCTTCCACTTGTTTGTATCTTCCTTGATTTCTTTTATCAATGCTTTGTAATTTTCCGAGTACAAGTCTTTAGTCTCCTTGGTTAAGTTTATTCCTAGGTACTTTATTTTTTTGGTTGTAATTGTGAAGGGGATTGTTTCCTTAATTTCTCTTTCTGACTGTTCATTTTTGGTGTATAAAAATGTCTCTGATTTCTGAGTATTGATTTTATATCCTGCCACTTTGCTGAATTCATTTATCAGGTCCAGTAGCTTTTTGACTGAGACTTTAGGGTTTTCTATATACAATATCATATCATCTGCAAATAATGATAGTTTTACTTCTTCTTTTCCAACTTGAATGCCTTTTATTTCTTCTTCTTGTCTGATTGCTATGGCTAGGACTTCCAGGACCATGTTAAATAAGAGTGGTGAAAGGGGGCACCCCTGCCTCGTTCCTGATCTTAAGGGTATTGCTTTTAATTTTTTCCCATTGAGTATAATGTTGGCTGTGGGTTTCTCATACATGGCTTTTATCATGTTGAGGTTATGTTCACTGTATTCCCACTTTGCTGAGATTTTGATCATGAAAGGGTGCTGGATTTTATCAAATGCTTTTCTGCATCTATTGAAATTATCATATAGTTTTTCTCCTTCTTTTTGTTTATGTGATGAATGACATTGATTGATTTACAAATATTGTACCAGCCTTGCCTCCCAAGAATAAATTCCACTTGATCATGATGTATGATTTTTTCCATATATTGCTGGATCCGGTTTGCTAATATTTTGTTGAGGATTTAGCATCTAAATTCATCAGGGATATTGGCCTATAATTTTCTTTCTTTGTGTTGTCTTTGCCTGGTTTTGGAATCAGAATTATGCTCGCCTCTTAAAAGGAGCTTGGAAGTCTTCCTTCCTCTTGAATTTTTTGAAATAGTTTGAAAAGGATAGGAGTTAGTTCTTCTTTGAATATTTGGTAGAATTCCATTGTGAATCCATCGGGCCCCAGACTTTTCTTTGTTGGGAGTTTTTTGATAACTGTTTCAATTTCATTTGGTGTAATCGGTCCGTTTAGGTTTTCTGATTCTTCCAGATTGATTTTTGGAAGATTGTATGCTTCAAGGAATTTGTCCATTTCATCTAGGTTGTCTAGTTTTTTGACATACAGTTCTTCATAGTATTTTCTTACAATATTTTGTATTTCTGTTGTATCAGTTGTTATTTCTCCACTCTCACTTCTAATTTTATTTATTTGAGTCCTCTCTCTCTTTTTCTTGGTGAGTCTACTTAAAGGTTCATCAATCTTGTTTACCTTTTCAAAGAACCAGCTCCTAGTTTCATTGATCCTCTGTATTATTTCTTTAGCCTCTATGTCATTTATTTCTGCTCTGATCTTTATTATTTCCTTCCTTTTACTACATTTGGGCTTTACTTGTTGTTCTTTTTCTAATTCTTTTAGATGCAGGGTAAAGTTGTTTATTTGAGCTTTTTCTAGCTTCTGAAAGTGTGCCTGTAGTGCTATGAACTTCCCTCTCAGCACTGCTTTTGCTGTGTCCCATAAATTTTGAGTTGTTGTATGCAAATTGTCATTCGTTTCTAGGAATTTTTTTATTTCTCTTTGATATATTTGGGTGCTCCTATATTAGGTGCATAGATATTTATAATAGTTATATCTTCCTGTTGGATTACTCCCATATCATTATGTAGTGGCCTTTTTTATCTCTTACTATATCCTTTGTTTTAAAGTCCATTTTGTCTGATATAAGTATTGCTACCCCAGCTTTTTTTTTCATTTCCGTTTGCATGAAATGTTTTTTTTTCCATCCTTTTACCTTTCTTAATCCATTCATTATTTAACACCCTGCTATTTAGTTTCCATGTGTTTGAGAATTTTTGAGCTTTTCTGTTGTGATTCATTTCTAGTTTCATGCTGTTGTAATCGGAGAAAGTGCTTGATATGATTTCAGTCTTCTTAAATTTGTTGAGAGCACTTTTGTGCCCTAACATGTGGTCTATCCTAGAGAATGTACCATGAGCACTTGAAAAGAATGTATATTCTGCTGCTTTAGGGTGGAAGGTTCTGAAGATATCTATTAAATCAAGTTGATCTAGTGTTTCCAATAAGTCTGCTGTTTCTTTGTTAATTTTCTTTCTTGAGGATCTATCTAGTGATGTTAGTGAGGTATTGAAATCCCCTACTATTATAGTATTGCTGTTGATCTCGCCCTTTAAATCCATCAAAGTCTGCTTTATATATTTGGGTGCTCCTATATTAGGTGCATAGATATTTATAATAGTTATATCTTCCTGTTGGATTACTCCCATATCATTATGTAGTGGCCTTTTTTATCTCTTACTATATCCTTTGTTTTAAAGTCCATTTTGTCTGATATAAGTATTGCTACCCCAGCTTTTTTTTTTCATTTCCGTTTGCATGAAATGTTTTTTTTTCCATCCTTTTACCTTTAATCTATGTGTGTCTTTTGTTTTAAGGTGTGTTTCTCATAGACAACATATGTATGGGTCCTGTTTTCTTATCCACGCAGCTACCCTATGTCTTTTGATTGGATCATTTAATCCATTTACATTTAAGGTTATTATTGATATGTAGTTGTTTATTGCCATTTTATTCTTTAAAGGTGTATTCCTTTTTTGCTATATTCTTTTCCCACTTTGATCTGTTTACAACAGGCCCCTTAACATTTCCTGCAGCATTGGTTTGGTTGTAATGAATTCCTTGAGTTGTTTTTGTCTAGGAAGCTTTTTATTTCTCCTTCACTTTTAAATGATAGCCTTGCTGGATAAAGTAGTCTTGGTTGTAGGTTCTTGTTCTGCATTACTTTGAATATTTCTTGCCATTCCCTTCTGGCCTCAAGTGTTTCTGTTGAAAAGTTGGATGTCATCCTTATGGGGGCTCCTTTGTAGGTGATAGCTTTTTTTTCTCTTGCAGCTTTTAATATTTTCTCTTTATTGCTTAGCTTTGGTATTTTAATTATGATGTGTCTTGGTGTAGGTTTCTTTGGGTTTCTCTTTAATGGAGTCCTCTGTGCTTCTTGGACTTGTGAGAGTTTCTCTTGCATTAATTTAGGGAAGTTTTCAGCTATGATATGATTGAACAACATCTCTATTCCTTGTTCTTTTTCTTCTTCTTCAGGAACCCCTATGATGCGGATGTTATTTTTCTTCATGTTGTCACAGAGCTCTCTAAGGGTTTCCTCTGACTTTTTGAGTCTCTTTTCTCTTTTCTTCTCTGCTTTCATGCCTTCATTCCAGTTGTCCTCTAATTCACTGATCTAATCCTCTGCTCTATCTATCCTGGTTTTAATTCCTTCCATTGTGGTCTTTATTTCTGATATTGTATTTGTCATCTCCGACTGATTCTTTTTTATACTTGCTATTTCTTTATTTAGGTGTTCATAGTGACTATCCATTGTTGTTCTAAGATCCCTAAGCATCCTTACAATCATTATTTTAAACTCTGCATCTGGAAGTTTGATTATTTCCATATCACTCAGTTCATCTCCTGAAGGTGTCACTTGTGGTTTCATTTGGATTGCACTTTTTTGTCTTCTCATGGTGTTTTATTTGTAGAGTTGGTTGAGTCTAGGCTTGGTGTTGTCTGCCTCCAGTTTTCAGTTGTGTTATTTCTAGGTCTTCTTGGGTTGGTATCAGCTGTTATCTGTAATCAACTTTGGGATTTGGGCAGCTTTGAAGTCTTATTTGTTTGTTTTCTTAACAGGTGATAGTCTTGTTTACTGATCTCAGCAGGGGGCTTCCTTGAAACTGTATCCAGGAATGCAATAGGTGTAACCTGAGACTCTGAAGGCCTCTTTAGCCAGCTAATCTCACTGGGGGCAGGGTGTTTTCTCAGCTTCAGTAGGGGGAGGTGTATCTCAGATCTCCATGGAGACCTGAGTTACTGCCCCTCCTCCCCACTTCTTGTTTTCAGCTGTGTCTTGTTGCGCTGATTGGAGCTGGACAGATGTCCAGAGATCTCTGATCTGGAAGCAATTCAGCTCTGTTTTGTGAAAGGTTCAGTCCCTCCCCCAGCTATGGCCGCCTCCAGCATGGATGAGTCAGCTTTTTTAGTTCATTTCCTGCATTCCTTATCCCCTCAAAGTCTGTCCCTCTCCCTGTCCTTTCCACTTGGGAGATAAGCTGGTCTCTTCAACACACCTCGCTCCCTGGTCACCAGGTAAGTGGCTGTGAACAGTAGTTTCTGCTCTTTTCCCTATGTGAGGTCCTCTCTGGGCTCTCAGCCTCACCCCCCACTCCATTCCTGTAAGCAGAGGAGATTCAGGCGCTCCCTACCAGGATTGTGGCTTCTTCTTTGTTCCTTGGCTTTTGAGAGCTGTTCTTGCAGTTCAGAGTTGGTTTTTCATGCTCATTTTTCCTAAATTGATTTGTATTACAGTTTGGTGGTGAGCTGGGCATCTGTGTGTCCGCCTACTCTGCTGCCATATTCCTCTCCCACCCTTTTAATACTCTCCATATTACTTCTTGATTGGCGTCCTCATGCAATTGTTTTCACCAACAGACGAATGAACATTACTACAGGCACTTAGAATACACTGTTGTTGCGCTGATAAATGTTAAAAAAGAGTAATAAATGTAAATTTGTAATTTCCACATTGGGCAGCTTCCCAGGCACCCACCTTAGAGGGAACCCTGATTACAAGTGCCATTAACAACCAGTTTGCCAAACTCAACAAAAAATTAGGTATCAGTTCTGCCAACCAGTGCAAACTAGCTGGATCCCACCATTGTTCTTGTTCCCTGGACATGTACAGCCTTTACTAAGCTGCACACATCATCAGACACATGAGTTCATCACCTCTGTCAACAGGCACTGCACAGATTAGACCTTAAACTTTTCATCAGCCTCAGAACAGTGCTTTTCTGAAATGCTCAACACCTGCTTCATGAATAAGCAAGGAAGGAAGCACCAGGGCTCTGATAAAGGAGGTCTGCTTACAAGCACACTCAGGCCTCCTAAAAGCGACAAGGGTTGAGGATATTCATTCAAACCTGCACAGGTAGAAAAGCCACATTAATATCGAATCTGATCTATCATTTTAGGACAAGGGTGGCATCACTGTAGTGCTCTACTGTTAGTGAATTCACCCATGTTCAAACTTCTGCTCCACTTTAGAACACACATAATTGCCTCCAAAGACAAATTCAACACATTGTAATTTCCCTATTGCAACAAGATGCTTTGCTTTGAAAAAGTACTTTCTGTTATGAGAAAGGAATCACCTGGGATAACTTCTAAAGAGGAGGTTGGTTACTAAAGCACCACAACACACACACACACACACACACACACACAAAGATGCATTCACAAGCCTCAGCAACAACAAACAACACCCCTCACTGTAAGAAAGTCTCTCTCCATCCCAGTTGTACCACACAGACTGCTGAACGTGCTATTAAAGAGTCTAACCAGAGCTTTGTAAAGTTTTTCAAAGCAATCAGGAATTACAGGTACCATAATTTCCAAAGCAAATCATGACTCCATATCCTGAACACCCAAATGCTCTTATGGGACTACAGAAAAGAATATATATATATTTTTTGTATTTTTCTGAAGTTGGAAACAGGGAGGCAGTCAGACAGACTCCCACATGCGCCCGACCGGGATCCACCCGGCACGCCCACCAGGGGGTGATGCTCTGCCCATCTGGGGCGTCACTCTGTTGCGACTAGAGCCATTCTAGCACCTGAGGCAGAGGCATGGAGCCATCCTCAGCACCCGGGCCAACTTTGCTCCAATGGAGCCTTGGCTGCGGGAGGGGAAGAGAGAGACAGAGAGGAAGGAGAGGGGGAGAGGTGGAGAAGCAGATGGGCGCTTCTCCTGTGTGCCCTGGCTGGGATTCGAACCTGGGACTCCTGCACACCAGGCCAACACTCTACCACTGAGCCAACCAGCTAGGGCTAAGAATATTTTAAATCAAGATTATTCTGGAAAACTGGGATCCTATGCTGGGGCATCAATTAAGCAGTGGCATGCCAAATAATATTAAAAATGACAAGTCTTAATAACAACTAAAGTGGAAGATTTTCACGTCTTAACAGGAACCATGAAAGTAAAAGTGTTGGTGTATTGAGACTACAGTAACACAGTCAATGTATAAATACACAGCTCCTAACTGTAAGTGACTTTCACTGAAATGTGCAAACGAGATTACAAAGTATTTGGAAAATGCTTGCCTGGATTTTACTGTGATGTCATTAGCAGTGATCTCAAGGAATCGGGAACTGGAGTCAAGGAGACATGGCAAGTAGACTCTGGAAGCATCCCGCTTCACTGGCCAGCAAGGCTTCCAGGTGAAAACCAGTGGGCATTCTCTCTTTACTCAAAGTGAAAGAGTTTCCAAACAAACATGCCTTCCCAGACTCTAAAACAATCTTCAATGAAAATGTTATGTCTTAACATCAAAACTGGAAAGCCCTTTTATTGAAATTCACAGTGGGTAAGAAGCTCAGTGGTATTCTTTCAGGAGCTCTGACTGTGGCCACAATTTCAGTGGGAAGGATGACAATAAGCCCAAGGAGGCAAGGCAGCTGTTAGCAACATTAAAAGTAGGAAAGAATGAGTCTTATAACCCAGAAGGGTTTAACTGTTTTGTTTTGGTCTTTTAAATCACAAAAGGTAACATAATCAAATTTAAGGATAGGCTAACATTACCAAATGGTCAAATTTGCCATTCCTCAACCACAATTGGAAGAATATGAAAAACGAAAGCCTACTTCCCCATAAAAGTAGATAATGTTGTAGTTGTATGAAGAAGCAGTAGCTTGAATTTTAGTGACCAAAGAACTTATGGCCCAAGGGAGGCTGCAGAAAAAGATAAAAACCACTGTAACGATCTGCAGGCACTAACAGCTATCATCTTTCCAAGTAGATGTTCAGAGGAAGCAAGCACCTCAGAAGCTTAGCATTGAGTTTTTCTTTCTCATATAATTATGATTTTTCCCTGTTCTTACATTTTATTATTACCAAAGGGAAAAGGCCCTTAGAATATGATGCAATACAGATGTTCGTATTCCTCTATGCTCTTGCAAATACACACTCAGCAAAAAGCTTTGGAAACACAAATGCTGTCTTAAATCTAGAACAGGAGTCAGGAACCTATGGCTTGCAGCCAGATGTGGCTCTTTTGATGGTTGCATCTGGCTCACAGACAGATCTTTAATTAAAAAATAATAACGTTAAAAATGTGAAACAGCCCTGGCCGGTTGGCTCAGGGGTAGAGCATCGGCCTAGAGTGCGGAGGACCCAGGTTCGATTCCCAGACAGGGCACACAGGACAAGCGCCCATTTGCTTCTCCACCCCTCCACCACGCCTTCCTCTCTGTCTCTTCCCCTCCCGCAGCCAAGGCTCCATTGGAGCAAAGATGGCCCAGGCACTGGGGATGGCTCTGTGGTCTCTGCCTCAGGCGCTAGAGTGGCTCTGGTCGCAACATGGCGACCCCCAGGATGGGCAGAGCATCGCCCCCTGGTGGGCAGAGCGTCGCCTCTGGTGGGCGTGCCGGGTGGATCCCGGTCGGGCGCATGCGAGAGTCTGTCTGACTGTCTCTCCCTGTTTCCAGCTTCAGAAAAACACAAAAAATAATAATAATAATAAAATTAAAAAATGTGAAACATTCTCATGTATTAGAATCTATTCATTTCCTACCGCTCATGTTCATGGTTGCAGGTGGCTAGAGCCAATCACAGCTGTACCCCGGGACAACACCAAATTTTTAATGGATAATGCATAACGTACACTGGTCGTTGTGAGGTCAGGAAGTAAACTTCCCTCCTTTTAATCAAGTAGTCAGCTAGCTAATTGCAGAAACCCTTTTGACGAAGAAGATGGCTAAAAGAAAAAAAGATGAGGAGTATCATTCTTTTCAGCAGGAATAGACAGAGGAATTGCCTTTGTGGAGAGAGCAGGTTCTGCAGTGTGTCTAATATGCAATGATAAAATTGCATTGAAGAAATGGTCAAATATAAAGCGGCACTTCGACACATCCCATACTACATTTGCATCGAAATATCCAGCAGGAGACAGCAGGAAGAAAGCATGTCAAGAGCTATTGTGCAGAGTGCAAGCTGGTCAGCAGCAACTGCGTGTTTGGACCCAACAAGGTGACTGGAATTCGGCTAGCTTTGCTGGTGCTTTAGCAATTGTGAGAAACGGAAAGCCATTCACAGATGGAGAGTATGCCAAAACACTCATGCTTGATGTTGCCAATGAACTTTTTGACGACTTTTCGGATCAAGACTAGATAATCAGGCCCTGGCCGGTTGGCTCAGCGGTAGAGCGTCGGCCTAGCGTGCGGAGGACCCGGGTTCGATTCCCGGCCAGGGCACACAGGAGAAGCGCCCATTTGCTTCTCCACCCCTCCACCGCGCTTTCCTCTCTGTCTCTCTCTTCCCCTCCCGCAGCCAAGGCTCCATTGGAGCAAAGATGGCCTGGGTGCTGGGGATGGCTCTGTGGCCTCTGCTTCAGGCGCTAGAGTGGCTCTGGTCGCAACATGGCGACGCCCAGGATGGGCAGAGCATCGTCCCCTGGTGGGCAGAGCATCGCCCCATGGTGGGCGTGCCGGGTGGATCCCGGTCGGGCGCATGCGGGAGTCTGTCTGACTGTCTCTCCCTGTTTCCAGCTTCAGAAAAATGCAAAAAAAAAAAAAAAAAAAAAAAGACTAGATAATCAAACGAATAAAAAACATGCCTCTGTCAGCAAGAACTGTTCACGATCGTACCATCATGATGGCAAATCAAACTGAAGCAACAAAGTTAAGGACATAAATGCAGCACCATTCTTTTCTCTCGTTTTGGATGAGTCAACAGACGTAAGGCATTTATCCCAGTTCAGTGTGATTGCAAGGTATGCTGTCAGTGACACACTACGTGAGGAAAGTCTTACTGTTTTCCTAAGAAAGAGACAACAAGAGGGGAGGATTTATTCAAGTCTTTCACTGAGTTCACTAAAGAAAAAACTCTACCGATGGATAAACTTATTTGTTGTGTACTGATGTTGCTCCGTGCATGGTGGGGAAAAACAGGATTTGTAGCGTGTCTTCATGAACATGAAAAGAGACCCATATTAAGTTTTCACTGCATCCTACATCAGGAGGTGCTTTGTGCTCAGATGTGTAGCAAGCAGCTTGGTGAGGTGATGTCGCTGATCATTCGGGTGGTCAACTTTATTGTTGCCCGAGTTTTAAATGATCACCAGTTTAAAACACTGCTGGATGAAGTTGGAATAATTATCCTGGTCTGCTTCTGCGCAGCAATATGCACTGGTTGTCAAGTGGGAAGGTGCTCAGCTGTTTTCGGCTTGTCTGAGCAAAATCCAGACTTTTCTTGAAATGAAAAACGTCCCGCATCCTGAGTTAGCTAACACTGAGTGGCTCCTGAAGTTCTATTATCTTGTGGACATGACTGAACATCTGAACCAGCTCAATGTGAAAATGCAAGGTATTGGAAATACAGTCTTATCCCTTCAACAAGCAGTGTTTGCATTTGACAACAAGCTGGAACTCTTCATCGTCAACATTGAAACACGTCATTTGAGAGTGACATCAGAGAAATGGCGCCGTAAGGAGTGATACCGATAAATCTCCCCAAAATTCAACAAGATCTTCAACCAGAGACAGAAAAATCTATCCTTGGAGCCTCCAGAAGTTCCACACTAAACACGAAGGTATGATCGAACAAAAAATTGACTAAATATATAATCAACCCCGAAGGAAATAAGGAGGAAGAAACACTATGCCTTCCTCACTAACCTAAATAAGGACTGCTTTCACTGGAAACTGAGAGTATAGGAACTAAGGCGGGCATAGGGTGTGAATAGAACCAGACTGCGGCACAAACGTCCAAACCAGTCTGTGGCACAGACATCCAAGCCGAGGAAAAACTGTGCTTGTAGCAACCCAGTCAACACAAGCTAACACTCGTACAAAATCCAGACAAAGAAAGGCACTGGGACAGCCATCTGCCCCGATCTCCTGGTCGGTGCGCGCAAATAGTGGGCGAGAGATTCCTCCTAGAGCCCCAGGAATAGGCGCCCATGTTCCCAGACAAAGGGGCAGAGTCAGAGGCCATTCTGCAGGCCAAAACCGGAGTCTTGAGGTTGCCCCTGTGCCCCAAAAAGCAGCACATGGGGAGTGAGTGGGAGTGAAATTCCCTACGCTCGAACTTTTCCGTGCGGGCGGGGTGCCTCACCGGAAGTAAGAGGCAGCTGGCCTGATATCCTGGTCAACAAACGCAGATAGTGGGCGAGAGATTCCCCCGGGAGTGGGCGTCCATGTTCCCGGACAGAGGGGCAGAGTCAGAGGTCTTTGTGTGGGCCGAAGCCCTGCCTGCTTATGCTAGGGGCTCTGACTAATTGAGCCTTACCCAAAGCCCTATGCTGAGTGGGAATAGAGTGGGGATTTGCCAGCTCTTTGAGCCTCTTACTATCCAGGCAGAGGCAGCAGCAACCGCATAGCTGGATCATCAGGCTACTAATTCAGGAAGGAAAGACTAGGAAAGAGGCTCTGGGAATACGGACTCTCTCATTGGCGGACCTGCAAATGCTAATGAGCCTCGACTGCCAACGAGACTGAAGCCCAATATATGACATCGCCATAGAGACTTATCAACTGCAAACCTCTACCTAAGCATGCCACAGGGGCAGAACCCGGGGTACAGAGTCACCGACCAGGAAGAGGGAGAGAAAAGAAAAAGCAAGAAGATAACCTCTCAAAATCAAGAATAATCCACAGACTTTATAACCAATCCCATTTTATTATATTTGTTCTTTTGTTTCTCTTATCTTCTTGTCTTGATTATTTTCCTCCTCTTCCAATTTGGTCATTTAATTCTCTGCTGGTCTTACTCTCTCCTCTCCTTGAACTACACTACCCATAAGTGTTACATCCCCACTATCTTTTCTTTCTTCTTCCTTTGTCTCTATGAGGGTTGCATTCCAAAACCCTTAAATCTCTCTCTTTCTCCTTTTATTCTTTTTTCTTCTTTTAGTGTTTTCCTCTTTCTTTTTTTTCCTCCCTCTACATTAGTTTCTTCTTTTCTCCTTTACTTTTCCTCTCATTCAATCCTCAATCATGAAAAAATCCTACCTTCTATCTGGCCTGTTCTATTAGCTAAGGTTGTTACCTCATTTTTCAGCTCGTGAATTGAGTTTTTATCTCTGTTTGATTTGTTTTTATAGTTTCAATTTCCAAAGAATATTAATATTCTTTGTGTTCACTGAGTTGTTTTCTGAGCTCCCTAAATTGCCTTTCTGTGTTTTCTTGTATATCTCCGAGTATTTTTAGGATTTTTATTTTAAATTCTCTGTCATTTAGCTCCAAGGTCTGGGACTCAAATTTTTCTTTGTGGTGCTTTGGGGTTTTTTACTTTCCTTTTTTAACTCACTAGCAGTGCTCCCAACCCTGGCTCTCCATTTTATCTAGTTCTTGCTCCACTAAATACCATAGTAATTTTTTAATTTTTTCCCCTTTTTCCTGTTTCCCTCTTATTCCTCTCATCATATCTCTTAGTCAACCATCACCTAAAAGCAAATCATTTTATTCTTGACCCAAATTTTTTTCTTTTTTGCATTTTGTGGGTCCATGCCCCCTTTTTTGCCCCTTTTTCACTTCTCCACAACTCAGGCCCTCCATTATACATAGTTTTTGTTCTATTTAGCATAATATAATTCACAGTTCACCACAAGATTTTCTCAAGAAGGAGAGAAGAGGAAAAAAAGGGGGGGGACAATAATTTTTTTATTCCTTTTTATTTTTATTTTTTTAACTTCTTATTCTTTATTAATTCTCATTAATACTATCAACAAAACCACCCTCAGATGCCATTAAGAAAAAGGAAATCAAATATCATGGATACAAAAGACAGAGAGGTAACACAGATAGATGAGGAAGAATCTATGGAGAAAAAATTTAATATATTGGAGACCTTGGAGCTAAATGACAGAGAATTTAAAATAGAAATACTAAAAATACTCAGAGATATACAAGAAAACACAGAAAGGCAATTTAGGGAGCTCAGAAAACAACTCAGTGAACACAAAGAATATTAATATTCTTTGGAAATTGAAACTATAAAAACAAATCAAACAGAGATAAAAAATTCAATTCACAAGCTGAAAAATGAGGTAACAACCTTAGCTAATAGAACAGGCCAGATAGAAGGTAGGATTAGTGACATAGAAGACAAGCAACTTGAGGCACAACAACAGAGAGAAGAAGAAAGAGACTCAAAAATTAAAAAAAAAAATGAGAAAGCCCTACAGGAATTGTCTGACTCCATCAAAAAGAATAACATAAAAATAATAGGTATATCAGAGGGAGAAGAAAGAGAAAATAGAATGGAGAACATATTCAAACAAATAATAGATGAGAATTTCCCAAGCCTGTTGAAAGAACTAAAGCCTCAAATTCAAGAAGCAAACAGAACTCCGAGTTTTTTTAACCCCAACAAACTTACTCCAAGGCACATCATAATGAAACTGGCACAAACCAACGACAAGGAAAAAATTCTCAAGGCAGCCAGGGAAAAGAATACAACATATAAAGGAAGGCCTATTAGATTATCATCAGATTTCTCAGCAGAAACTCTACAAGCTAGAAGGGAGTGGACCCCAATACTTAAAGTCCTAAAAGAGAGGAACTTTCAGCTACGAATACTATACCCATCAAAGCTATCCTTCAAATATGAAGGAGAAATAAACACATTCACAGATACAGAAAAGATGAGAGAATTTATCATCAGAAAACCACCACTCCAGGAAATACTAAAGGAGGTTTTCCAACCAGATAACAAGAACAAAACAAAACAAAACCACAAGTAAAAGTTCTACCAAGAACACAATAAAACCAAATTTAAACTGTGACAACAAAAAAAAGGGAGAGGAGAGGATGAAGATTAACAGTAGCAAAGGGCGATGGAGTGCATAAGTACTCACAAGATAGTGCACTACAATGAACAGGGTAGAAACCCTTTTCATTACTTAATGGTAAACACCATTGAAAAAACCACCACAGAAGCACATGATTTAAAAAAGATAGCAACAGTGGAAAGATGTATGGAATACAACCAAACAAAAACAAAACATAGAAAAACAAAAGATAAGAATCAAACAAGACACAAAACTAACAGAAAGCAATGTACAAAATGGCAATAGGGAACTCACAAATGTCAATAATTACACTAAATGTAAATGGATTAAACTCACCAATAAAAAGGCACAGAGTAGCAGAATGGATTAAAAAAGAAAATCCAACTGTATGCTTCCTACAAGAAACTCATCTAAGCAACAAGGATAAAAACAAATTCAAAGTGAAAGGCTGGAAAACAATACTCCAAGCAAATAACATCCAAAAAAAAAAAAAAAAAAGCAGGCGTAGCAATACTCATATCTGATAATGCTGACTACAAGACAGCAAAAGTACTCAAAGACAAAAATGGTCATTTCATAACGATTAAGGGGACGCTGAATCAAGAAGACATAACAATTCTTAATATATATGCAACAAACCAAGCAGCACCAAAATATATAAGACAGCTACTTATTAACCTTAAAACAAAAACTGGCAAAAATACTATCATACTTGGAGACCTCAATACACCACTGACAGCTCTAGATCGGTCATCCAAAAAGAGAATCAATAAAGATATAGTGGCCTTAAACAAAACACTATAGCACCTGGACATGATAGACATCTACAGTACATTTCATCCCAAAGTGACAGAGTATACATTTTTCTCCAGTGTACATAGATCATTCTCAAGAATTGACCATATGTTGGGCCACAAAAATAACATCAGCAAATTCAGAAAAATCGAAGTTGTACCAAGCATATTTTCTGATTATAAAGCCTTGAAACTAGAATTTAACTGCAAAAAAGAAGAAAAAAACCCACAAAAATGTGGAAACTAAACAACATACTTTTAAAAAATGAATGGGTCAAAGAAGAAATAAGCACAGAGATCAAAAGATATATACAGACAAGTGAAAATGACAATACGACATATCAGAATCTCTGGGATGCAGGAAAAGCAGTAATAAGAGGGAAGTTCGTATCACTTCAGGCCTATATGAACAAACAAGAGAGAGCCCAAGTGAACCACTTAACTTCACACCATAAGGAACTAGAAAAAGAAGCACAAAGACAACCCAAAACCAGCTGAAGAAAGGAGATAATAAAAATCAGAGCAGAAATAAATGAAACAGAGAACAGAAAAACTATAGAAAAAATTAATAGAACAAGAAGCTGGTTCTTTGAAAAGATCAACAAAATTGACAAACCCTTGGCAAGACTTACCAAGGAAAAAAGAGAAAGAACTCATATAAACAAAATCCAAAATGAAAGAGGAGAAATCACCACAGACACCGTAGATATACAAAGAATTATTGTAGAATACTATGAAAAACTTTATGCCACTAAATTCAACAACCTAGAAGAAATGGATAAATTCCTAGAACAATACAACCTTCCTAGACTGAGTCAAGAAGAAACAGAAAGCATAAACAGACCAATTAGTAGGGAAGAAATAGAAAAAACTATTAAAAACCTCCCCAAAAATAAAAGTCCAGGCCCAGACGGTTATACTAGCGAATTCTATCAAACATTCAAAGAAGACTTGGTTCCTATTCTACTCAAAGTCTTCAAAAAAACTGAAGAAGAAGCAATACTTCCAAACACATTTTATGAGGCCAACATAACCCTCATACCGATACCTGGCAAGGATGGCACAAAAAAAGAAAACTACAGACCAATATCCCTAATGAATACAGTTGCTAAAATACTAGCAAATCGAATATAATAACATATTAAAAAAATAATACATCATGATCAAGTGGGATTCATCCCAGAATCTCAAGGGTGGTTCAACATACGTAAAACGGTTAACATAATACACCCTATCAACAAAACAAAGAACAAAAACCACATGATCTTATCAATAGATGCAGAAAAGGCATTCGATAAAATACAACACATCTTTTTGTTTAAGACACTCAACAAAATGGGTATAGAAGGAAAATATCTCAACATGATAAAGGCCACATATGATAAACCATCAGCCAACATCATATTAAATGACATAAAACTGAGGACTTTCCACCTTAAATCAGGAACAAGACAGGTTGTCCACTCTCTCCACTCTTATTTAACGTGGTGCTAGTAGTTCTGGCCAGAGTAATCAGACAAGACAAAGAAATAAAAGGCATCCATATCAGAAAAGAAGGAGTAAAGGTATCACTTTTTGCAGATGATATGATCCTATACATCGAAAACCCCAAAGAATCCAGAAAAAGATTACTAGAAACAATAAACCAATGCAGTAAGGTCGCAGGATACAAAATTAACATACAAAAGTCCATAGACTTTCTATATGCCAACAATGAAATATTAGAAAATGAACACAAAAAAATAATCCCCTTCACGATTGCAACAACAACAAAAAATACCTAGGAATAAACATAACAAAGAATGTAAAGGACTTATATAATGAAAACTACAAACCATTGTTAAGGGAAATTGAAAAAGATACAATGAGATGGAAAAATATTCCTTGCTCTTGGATAGGAAGAATAAATATAATCAAGATGGCCATATTACCCAAAGCAATATACAAATTTAATGCAATTCCCATCAAAATTCCAATGACATTTTTTAAAGAAATGGAACAAAAAATCATCAGATTTATATGGAACTATAAAAAACCCCAAATAGCCAAAGCAATCCTAAAGAAAAAGAATGAAGCTGGGGGCATTACAATACCTGACTTCAAACTATATTATAGGGCCACGACAATCAAAATAGCATGGTATTGGCAGAAAAATAGACACTCAGACCAATGGAACAGAATAGAAAGCCCAGAAATAAAACCACATATATATGGTCAAATAATTTTCAATTATGGGGCCAACAACACACAATGGAGAAAAGAAAGCCTCTTCAACAAATGGTGCTGGGAAAACTGGAAAGCCACATGCAAAAGAATGAAACTTGACTACAGTTTGTCCCCTTGTACTAAAATTAATTCAAAATGGATCAAAGACCTAAATATAAGACCTGAAACAATAAAGTACATAGAAGAAGACATAGGTTCTAAACTCATGGACCTTGGTTTTAAAGAGCATTTTATGAATTTGACTCCAAAGGCAAGAGAAGTGAAGGCAAAAATTAATGAATGGGACTACATCAGACTAAGAAGTTTTTGCTCAGCAAGAGAAACTGACAACAAAACAAACAGACAGCCAACTAAATGGGAAATGATATTTTCAAACAACAGCTCAGATAAGGGTCTAATATCCAAAATAAACAAAGAACTCATAAAACTCAACAACAAACAAACAAACAATCCAATAAAATAATGGGAAGAGGACATGAACAGACACTTCTCTCAGGAAAAAATACAGATGGCCAACAGCTATATGAAAAGATGCTCATCTTCTTTAGTTATTAGAGAAATGCAAATCAAAACTACAATGAGATACCACCTCACACCTGTTAGATTAGCTATTATTAACAAGAGAGGTAATAGCAAATGTTGGAGAGGCTGTGGAGAAAAAAGGAACCCTCATTCACTGTTGGTGGAAATGTAAAGTAGTACAACCATTATGGTATAAAGTATGGTGGTTCCTCAAGAAACTGAAAATAGGACTACCTTATGACCCAGCAATCCCTTTACTGGATATATACCCCCAAAACTCAGAAACATTGATACATTAAGACACATGTAGCCCCATGTTCATTGCAGAATTGTTCACAGTGGCCAAGACATGGAAACAACCAAAAAGCCCTTCAATAGAAGACTGGATAAAGAAGATGTGGCACATATACACTATAGAATACTACTCAGCCATAAGAAATGATGACATCAGATCATTTACAACAAAATGGTGGGATCTTGATAACATTATACAAAGTGAAATAAGTAAATCAGAAAAAAGCCAAGAACTGCATTATTCCAAACGTAGATGGGACATAAATACGAGACTAAGAGACATTGATAAGAGTGTGGTGTTTACGGGGGGGGGAGGAAGACGAAAAGGGGGAAAGGGAGAGACACAAAGAAAACTAGATAGAAGGTGACGGAGTACAATCTGACTTTGGGTGATGGGTATGCAACATAATTGATTGACAAGATAACTTGGACATGTTTTCTTTAAACATATGTACCCTGATTTATTGATGTCCCCTAGTAAAATTAATTTAAAAAAAAAAAACAGGTCATTTACTACACTTTGAAAAACTGGAAGAGTTTAAAGATGCATGCACAGCTAGCGATCCTGCTCAACATCTTGATCTCCAGCAGCTAGCAGGCTTCACATCTAATCTCCTGCAGTCATTCAAAGCGCACTTTGGAGAATTTCATGAGTGCACTCGTCTTTTACGTTCATCACTCATCCACACGAATGTGCAGTGGACAGCGCCAACCTGAGTTATATCCCCGGTGTCTCCATCAGAGATTTTAAGCTACAAGCTGCTAACCTGAAGGCCTCAGACATGTGGGTGAATAAGTTCAAGTCACTAAATGAAGATTTGGAAAGACTTGCATGACAGCAAGCAGAGTTGGAGAGCAAACACAATTGGGGAGAAATGAAAAAACTTCAACCCGTGGACCAGCTGATTGTCAAAACTTGGAACGCGCTTCCCGTCACATACCACACACTGCAGCGTGAGTATTGCTGTACTGACAATGTTTGGCTTTACGTATGCATGTGAGCAGTCTTTCTCACATCTAAAGAACGTGAAGACAAACCTATGATCACGTTTAATGGATGAAAGTCTCAACACCTGCATGAAGCTTAACCTCACCACGTATCAACCAGACTACAAAGCCATCAGCAAAACCATGCAGCACCAGAAGTCGCATTAATGGTAAGAAGTATTTTATTCATCATTGGTTAGCAACAGCATAACAACGTTATTAAAAAGAATTTAGAGACTTATTGTACTTTAAAAGTGTTGGTCTTACATAAAATGCACACATTTACTTGTATTTAGTGTTAAACATATTTTATGGCTCTCACGGAACTACATTTTAAAATATGTGGCATTCATTGCTCTCTCAGCCAAAAAGGTTCTCGACCCCTGTGCTAGAAGCTACTACTTTTGTTTCCATGATGGTATTGTAAAATGCAACATAAATTAGTGAAAATATTTAGGAAAATAACTACATCAATAAAATGTGCACATCAATTGAAAACATCCTAATTTCAGAAAATGGAAGATATTATAATCCAAGTATACTTCAAATCAATGGAATATGGCCAGGTTAGGCATTTCTACTTTGTGCATTCAAATGGGGCTCACTGATCATGGCCCCAACCACTCTAACTATAATCACAACAGATATCAACCCTAGGAGAGCAAATTTCACTGGAAAACATTCATAGTCTAGTTTTATTTCCAGAAATTAGACTACTATGTTTGGCCATATTTATTTCTGTATTTTATTCACAGATGAAATCATACTTTTGTTCCAGAAATTTATGTTTTACTAGTTTTCAACTAGTTACAAAACTACCTTGAAATGCAAGTGGAGTATTTGTCAGAGAGAACAATTTTTCATTAAGGTGAAGCAATTGAGAAAAATACCCCATCATGGTGGTTAAAAGATGCTTCTCACTTTCTGCTTTTTGCTTGTTCATTTTTTGGCATGTGCCTCCACTTGTCCTGTCCATTTATTCACAAACTCCATCCTGATGTTCACTGCAGTACTACTTACAACAGCAAAACAAAACTTTATAATAATAAAACAACCCAAAAATTCCAACAGTAGGAGAATGTTTATTTTACATCTGTGTGATAGAAAAAAAACTGTATAGTCATTAAAAATAATTTTTTTGTCCCTGGTCAGGTATCTCAGTTGTTTAGAGCATTGTCCCAATATGCTAAGATTATAGGTTCAATCCATGGTCAGGACACATACAAGAATCAACCAATGAGCCTGACCAAGCAGTGGTGCAGTGGATAGAGCATTGGACTGGGACGTGGAAGACTCAGGTTTGAGACCCTGAGGTTGCCAGCTTGAGAGTGGGCTCATCTGGTTTGAGCAAGGCTCACCAGCTTGAGCCCAAGTTCACTGGCTCAATAAAGGGGTCACTCAGTCTGGTGTAGCCCCCAAGTCAAGGCACATATGAGAAAACAATCAATGAACAACTAAGGTGCCAGAATGAAGAATTGATGTTTCTCATCTCTCTCCCTTCCTGGCTGTCTGTACCTCTCTGTCCCTCTGTCTGACTGTCTGTCACACACACAAAAAAAGAATCAATCAATGAGTGCATAAATAAGTAGAACAACAAATAGATATTTTCTCTCTATCTATATATCTTTATCTCCTTCCTCTGCCTAAAATCAATAACCATACAAAAATTAATAAATAAAATATTTTTTAAAGAATATTTACTGGCAAGTAAAATGATCATAATGTTCAATAAAGAAATCAGGATCCACCTGACCAGGTGATGGCACAGTGGATAGAGTATTGGCCTGGGATGCAGAGGACCCAGGTTCAAAACCCTGAGGTCGCCAACTTGAGCATGGGCTCACCAGCTTGAGCGCAGGGTCGCTGACTTGAGCCTGGGATCAAAAACATGACCCCATGGTCGCTGGCTTGAGCCCAAAGATCTTTGGCTTGAAGCCCACGGTCACTGGCTTGAGCAAGGGGTCACTCGCTCTGCTCTAGCCCCCCAGTCAAGGCACATATGACAAATCAGTCGATGAAACAACTAAGGAGCTGCAATGAAAAATTGATGCTTTTCATCTCTCTCCCGTCCTGTCTATCTGTCCCTCTCTCTGTCTCTCTATCTGTCTCTGTCACATAGATAAATAAATCAGGATCTAAAGCTCTACATATAACATGATCTGAAGTATGCCCCTTTTAAAAATGTTTATTATATGCATACATGAGGGGGACCTTAAAGGAAATACACCAACTCTTATTTTTCTCTGAGGGATGACATTTCAAATTTTAATTTTCTTATTTTATAGTCCTCTTTGATTTTCAAATTTCACACAATAACACTACTCCTTTTTTGAGAATAATTTAAATTTTAATAATGTGTCTAAAAATTAAAAATTGTAAAAGAAACACACGTAACAATTATTAAGAAATCAAATAAATAAATTATATGAAAGCATTTTGAAAGCTAACTAGAATTATACATATATTATTTAATTTTAAAATATTAATAATAATTACTACTTAATTTCTATTAGAACTGCATAAAAAATAGAAGATGGGATACTAGTTAAGGCAGAAGTCTATTTGGATTCATGAGCTAGTGTCTCAGACACCTAGACAGATTCAAGATTTAAAACTTCAGTTCTTGATATCTATTTTTTATAAACAAGCTCTATTTGTTTTCCCTGACCAAATGTCAGAGAAATTACATAGTGTCTTAGATATTCTTTTAGAAAACTCGAAAAGGATTCAGGTACTCTAACTGGTAAAGACTTGGGCTATGATGACACCAGAACAACAATCACTTCTATATGTAATTCATGGAATCAAAAAATATACACGATCTATAACCATTTACTGATTTCCTTTTTTTGCCCTAGCTTTATTAAGATAAAAATGATAAATACCATTGTGTAAGTTTGCAGCATACAAAGAACATGTTGTGAAATGGTTATTCTGACAAGGTTTAGTTAAAAATCCATCACATCATTATGTGCGTGTGGGGGGGTGGGTGTTGAAAATATTTAAGGCCTACTTTCTTAGCAAATGTCAAGTATATAATGTACAATTGTTAACTATAGTCACCATGCTGTACATTAGATCCCAGAAACATTATTTTTATATTAAATAAAAACTACTTTAAAAAATATTCTGTTAAAAAAATGTTCTGTTGACATGCCAGTTTATATCAAACAGAAGAAAAATGAGTAAGCTGTGGATTTATTTACTTTGCAATATACATTTTAAACATTCTCTGTGGGGGGAAAATGAACTTTTAAAGCACAAAATCAATTTAGTTACATTTTTCTTCTAAATAAATTATTTACTAATCTCACTTTAACTCTTTGAGTAGTACAAACGTTCATGTATGTCCTCATGCCTCCTGACCATCCAGAGTAAAAAAAATTATTTTAAAAATGTGTAAAGCAACATTAAAAAGGCAAATGTATGTTCTTCTTGTTTCCATGAATTGGTTATGAAAAATGGTTTTAAGTTAATAAAACTGGAACTGGAACTAATTTCATTTTTTGAAAAAAAAAAAACTCACTCCCAGGGATCAGCGAGCAGGAAATAACTCACGACTCAAAAGGTTAATATACTGAATATTTATTACAGCCAAAAGACCTATACAACAGGAAGGATTTAAATGACAAAGGAAAATCTCTTCACTGATCTATTCTTTCAATATTTTCCTGCACTTCCAACTATTTCTTAAGGAATTTATCATCCACTAAATAGTCTCCATAGATTTTTTTAAAAGTTAGACTCATAAAGATGCTTACAAACTGGGCAGAGAAGCTAGATGGTTCTCAAAATGAACCATAAAAACTAACAAAATACACATCTGTAGCAACCAACCTTTCAACTGATTTACTACTTAAATCCCTATTGTTTAAATAAAAAAATGTAATTGTGAAATATTGAAAATAACATTTTTTGTAGCATTTTAGTTTACAAAACACTTTTCACTTAGATTATCTCAATTAATTTAATATTCCTATTTTCTTTATGACATAGGAAATATCATGCCCATTTTCCAAATGAAAAAATGACTAAGCTTGACAATCCACAACTGTTAACAAACTTGAACTCAGGAACTTTGCTCAATATACTGGTCATTCTGTACCATTCAACCAGAAGGAATGCCATTGCACCTTCTGCACTGGAAGACTAGAATCTGGCAGGTGAGCAGGAAGGAGGATGGTTTCAGCTCAACCTGGCATGCTGAAGTGAACTTTATAATAACATTCACAGCAGGAAATGTATGAATGCCTTAGCTGTCTAAGGCACTACAATCACAGGATGCTCCTGTTCAAACCTTTGACTCCACAGTTCCAGGGACAACAGGTGAAAATTGCCAACAAATATAAGATACTTTGGCTCAGGACAAAAAGACTGCATACGTATAAATGTCCCTTCTCATTTGATAACATTCACAGGATGGCACAGGTTGCAAGTACCATTCTTGGCTGTCCACTGTTTCAGAAAACACTATCGCTTGCTCTGGGTCAGAGAAGACTACAACCTAGTTAGTCCTAGGAGCCAAAAAATGGTAGCATAAATCAAGGCACTGAGAAGTTTTCTCAGTCACAAGCCATAGTATGTATAGACAAGGTTTGACATGCAGGAAGGGCTGTCTTCTACATCTTCAGTGCTGGGCCCCTCATGGTACTGACCAGACACCAAGAAAAAAGCCTGCATTGGAAGTCAGCATCACAAGGGAAAGACAGAGTGCTCTGATGACAGACTGACCTGCACCAAACCCCACTCTACCATCAACCAATTCTCAGGCCCTCAGCAGAGGTTAAAGCACATAGAGATTACGGAGATATGTAAGCTGGTTCTAATGCTCCCTTTAGACAAATATGGGCCCATAGCTTTGTTTTGTTGACTTATTTTCATGAATTTGAGGTAGAAATAATTTGTCTTATGGTCTTTACAAAGGTGGCCAGATCAGGCGGAGAAGTTTACCACTCAAACTGCAAATGTACCACAATGAAGAAAAATGAGACAAAATACAAAAGCTTTTTCCTATGTGGTTAAGCCATATTTCTAACTCCTAGGTAAGGGTCAAGCTCAACAAATGCTAAGTAACCGAACTAGACTCTACCATTGCCATTTAGCAAAGGTTTACTCTAGGTTATTTACTAACCACTCAGCCTCAGTATTCTTATCTGCAAAACAAAATGACACTGTCATCTCAGGGTGGCCGTGAAGATTAAATGAGATATTATATGTAAAGTGCTTGGCTCTTTAACCCAAAATCAGCACTTATAATAATCTTATAATTGTGTAATACAAAACAATGTTCATAAAAATTTAACAAGTTAGTATCCTAAATGGAATAGTCTAACTTTAATTTGTTTTACTTTCTAAGAAGAAAGGGTAACTTATACTTGGAGAAAGGGGACTTTTAAATTAAATGCTCATTAATTAAAAAGATTAGATAGATGATAGATATTAATCAACTAAGATAGGTAGGTAGGTAAATACTATAGATAAAATATCAAATAAGGAAACTATTAAAAATAAAAGTTTAAACTAAATCCACTCTGTAGGACATAAAATGGAATTTACACATTACTACTTTCAATACATACCTTACCACTCAGAAGTAGGATAAAGATAAACATCTGTAAAAATCTTATGGATATACAATCATTTTTGCTTTATTTTGTTCAAAAACACCATATTGAACAATGTTCAGAATTAAATCAATAAAATAAGGATTAGTTGTGTTTTGACATCTTAGTATTTTATCATTACTGAATTAAAAGTAACTAACAGGTAAATTTCCGGAAAGTAAAATAGCATAACTCTTCCACTGGTTGCAAAAAGTTTCACACATTTTTGTCTCACTATTAAAACTTATTTTTAAGTGGTAATGGCCAAGTAGCTTGTTTAAGACTCTCCCTTTGCCCCACCCAACCCCATCTCACCATGCATGCACTAATAATTAGAAAAGCTGGACACCCTTACACACACACACACACACACACACACACACAGTCCATTTGGAAGTATCAGTGAGCTCACAAGATAGCCAGAATCTAAGAAGTAAAGACATCTGAGAGGGGGAAGTAAATAGTGAGTTTAACAATCTTGGAAGTTGTTCCTCTCAAGGAATTTGCCAATTTCTATGTGGTAGTGGGCCAAGAAGCTAAGCAGAAAGCAGCAGTTTAGAGGCTACACATTGAGTTATTTAACTCACCAGTGTTGAGCTTTTAGCAGTCTCATGGTGCTGGAAGGAGACCAAGTTGGGATTACAGGGCATTTGTAAATACCCAGAATTCCAGATAATATCTTGGAAAGGCTATACTTTTAGAAATTAGAGCAAACTGGAAGTGACAAAGTCTCACAAATCCTGAAACTAAGCTTTCACCAACTCAATCCCAGAATTGATTAATATAACATATTCCCATGCTAACACCTGCAAGAAAGCAAATGTAAATCCTCTCTGAAGGAAAAACATCAGAGTATCAAATTATCTCTTTGATTTTTCATACAAAATGCCCAGCATTCAAACAAAATTATAAGGCAGGCAGGCAATCATTACCTTACTGCTGCATCCTTGTGAAAACTTACCTATAGAAACCTACAACTCTCCAGCCAGAATTACCATTTTAGGATGAATCAACTCGGACTTAAGAACTAACAAAGTAGGAAGGGCCAAACCATGTTTGTCAAATGGAAAAATATATTCAAGAACATATCTAGTCTATGTACAGCAGTATCTCAGCACTACATTTTAAAAAAAAATAGTAAGCATCCCTCTTGGGAGGGAACTTTATCTGCTCAGCTACCTGAAGCAAAGCCACGGACTCAACAGGGCCCTCAATTCACAGAGATGCCCCAAATGACTGAGGTCTGATGCACTGATGGTTTGGCTAAGCTGAAACCCAGTTGCAAAAGCAGATGTACTTGATAGAGTCAAGGGGCAAAACAGAGACTTCAGGGTTGCTGCCTATGGCATAGCTGCTTGGTCTGTCACTTGGAAAACTATGGACCGACAGATTAAGAGACATTTCTCAGGAAATATGAACCCGGGAGCAAACCACGACTGCTGACTGAACTGGCTGGAACACTTATGGAGATGCCCATGGGAAGGGGTGGTTCTCTGCTGGAACCAATTGGAATGAAGCTGCTGACCAAGCTTGACCCTGTGTCTAATGCAGAGGCTCCCACAGCAGGGCATACTTGTGACTCTTCACAAAAGTTGACCTGTTTGCCTCACAATCGGAGAGATCATATCACAAGAAACGGTTACCCTTTCCTGCTCCTGGCAGTTTGGCTGCCTCAGACCTTTGAACCACTTTCAGGGTTATCAGTGCTACCTCACCATTGTTGGTACTTCATCAGGTTACTGGTTAGCTATTTCCGGCCACACCACTGTGGCTCTGGACACTAATCTGTGTATTCAACAATGGACTGATTGTCCAACTGTCTCTCCTTCATTCCCCTCCCCCCCAGTCCATACACTTTAGTAAGGCAGTCTGATCACTGAATGCAGCTATTCTGAGAAAGGGGTAATCTCTTCTTGGCCACTTCCTGGGTAATGATAAGGACACAGTGGAGGAGGGCTACAGGGCATTATATACATCTTTAAATTGAGGATTCTGTCTTGACCACTGCTGGGCACGATACATTTTTCTTTCCCTAACAGCATCCCCAGGCCAGGCTGGTTGGCATACCCTCCAGGTGGCGGCACAGCTGAAAGGATGTGTCAGGGATAAATTCATTCTGGTTAAGTTTTACAAAAGCACCCTTGCCCCTCCTTGCACCTGACCCTTCCAGATGAAAGGTGCAGGTACAAGTAGGGGATGACTGGGGGTAAATAAAAGTGAAGTTAGAGCTACTGGAATGGGACACTCAGATTTTGTGAATAAGTATGCTATGAAAATTCTTGTGCAAACCTTTTGGTGCATATTACATGTAAGCATTTCTATAGGAAGAGAGACACCCAGGAGGGAACATCTCAGACCAGAGGAAGAGTGAGGGAGGGAAGAACATTATGATCTTTTGTGTTTTAGAACTGCCTCTGAAGCCTTCCTCCAAAAAGAATATATCCCATGTGACAAAGCAAAATAGCAGTAAGTGCTCTCTGTTTCCTTGCAACTGGGCTGCGAATTTTGTGTTCCACGCGATTGCTTTGACCACAGAGCAGCAGAGGAGCGCCCAGCTCCTACGCCTCCTGAGAAAAGCACCTCTGGTGTTGTTCCCATTCGCATCTATCTCATGGGCAGAAGGACACCAGGAAGAAAAGGTAGATAGCTTACACTACATTAAAGTTTTAAATTTTTCTTCATCAAAAGACTCCTCTAAGAGAATAGAAAGGCAAGCCAGAGGAGGAGAAAACATTTGTAATACATATAACTAACAAAACACTCATGTGTTCATATATATCAGGATGAACAATATGAAATTCTGACAGTCAATCATTTTGATGTATAAAAATAGCAATTCATATAGTTTATTTTTTAATTTTTATTGATTTTTTTTAAAGAACGAGAAGCGGGAAAGAGAGAGAAACATCAAGTTGTTTTCCACTTATTTGTACATTCGCTGGTTGATTCCTGTATGTGCACTGATCAGGAATGGAACCAGAGATACCCAGCTAGGATGATCTATAAAAGTTTTTAATATTAAGTTAAACTATATGAGCCATGGCCGGGTAGCACAGTTGGTTAGAGCATCATCCCAGTATGCAAAGGTTGTGGGTTCCATCCCCAGTCAGGGCATGCACAAGAATCAACCAATGAATGCATAAAAAGTGGAACAAGTCGATGTTTTTCTCTTTCTCTCTCTTCTCCCCTTCCTATCTCTCTCTCTAAAATTAATAAATAAAAATTTTAAAATAAGTCAAAACTTCTATAGATCAATAAGACCACACAGCTCAATAAAAAAATGGGCAAAAGTTGAACAAATACTTTGAAACAGAGAACAGCCAAATGGTCAATAAATACTTAAAAAGGTGCTCAACCTCATTATCAGAGAAATGAAAATGAAAACCAAAGGGAGATACTACTTCACATCTACTGGAATGCTTAAAACTAAAGAGATAGCTACCAAGTATTGGCAAGGATGTAGAGAGACTAGAATTCTTATACACTGCTGGTGGGAACACAAATTCACAACTATGTTGGAAAACTGTTTAGCAGCAATTATTGAAGCTGAATATATATATGTCTTATGAACCAACAATTCCATTCCTGGGTATAAACTCAACAGAAATGCATACATGCACAAAAGACTTGTACAAGAATTTCCATAGCCTTATTGTTTATAATAACTTCAAGTTGCAATTAATCCAAATATCCATCAAACAGTAGATAAGGAATGGATATGAAAACTGTATACTCATCCAGGGAAAAACTACAAAGGAATATAACAGAATGAACTGCAACACCCAACAACATGAATTAATCTAAAAAGTATGATATTGAAGGGAAAAAGCCTGACACAAAAGAGTACTTACTGCACAAGTCCATGCTAAAGTTCAAAACCAGACCAAAGCAATCACTAATGTTAGAAGTAAAGATGCCCCTGGCCAGTGGCTCAGTGGATAGAGTGTCAGCCTGGCATATGGACATCCCGAGTTCAACTCCTAGTCAGGACACACAGGAGAAGTGACCATCTGCTTTCCCCCCTCCTCTCCCTCTTCCTCTCCCGCAGCCTGTGGCTTAATTGGTTCAAGCATCGACCCTGGGCACTGAGGATAGCTAGGTTGATTTGAGCATCAGCCCCAGACAGGAGTTGCCTGGTGGATCCTGGTCAGGGCACATGCAGGAGTCAATCTCACTATCTCCCCTCCTTTCACTTGAAGAAAAAGAAGAAAGAAGGAGGAGGAGAAAGAAGAAGAGGAAGAGGAGAAGGAAGAGGAGTTGGAGGAGAAGGAAGAAGAGGAGGAGGAAGGGGGAGAAGAAAGAGGAGGAAGAAGAGGAAGAGAAGAGGAAGAAGAAGAACTACAACAAGAACAAGAAGAAGAACAAGAACGAGAAGAACAAGAATGAGAAGAACAAGAAGAGGAGGAGGAGAATGAGGAGGAAGATGTAAAGATGGCAGCCACCCATGGTTAGGAGTAGTGAAGAGGAACCAATATGAGGTTAATTTTTGGAGGGTTGATCACATC
Organism: Saccopteryx bilineata; assembly: GCF_036850765.1. Taxonomy (NCBI): domain Eukaryota; kingdom Metazoa; phylum Chordata; class Mammalia; order Chiroptera; family Emballonuridae; genus Saccopteryx; species Saccopteryx bilineata. The sequence goes on along the minus strand of NC_089493.1, from coordinate 206,355,857 downwards.
AACTGCTCGATCTGGGTGTTGCTTACAAAATATTTTTACTTTGTGAAAATTCATCAAGTGGCACACTTAGGATTTGTGCACTTTTCTGTATGTACGCTATACTTTGAAAAATAGATTTCTATTTAATTTGTTGTTAATAGAACAATGTTTAAATAATGTTTGAATATTAAAACTTTAAAAAGTAAAGAAAAATATGACCATGAACCCTAAGCAATATAGGAGGACAGTCAAGTCCAGAAGACAAAAATTATATTATTGTAAAGATCTTATACTGATAAAAGTGAGGATATAAAACTGCTACTGAAGAAAGAGAATGTGGTTTTTAATGAATATTAGTTTGGTGAAAATACTATTAACTAGCTTGATGTAGATATGTCAATAATAATGTCTATTATACTGACCAAACTTCCCATGAAACTCCCTTATCCATGGCCCCTGCTGTCTGACAGCCAGCCCAAGGACCAGTCAGAGATCAGTGGTTTTGTCTAGTCCTAAAATGTGAAATGAGCCAATTCTTTCACAAGACTCTGAGTAAATGAAAGATGCTGTAGTGAGAATTAAAACAGAAAAACGCAGAGAGAAAGGGGCCACTACATATTGCTTCGGTACCATGAGAGACACAGCAGCCTGAAGTTAGGGGAAACAGAAGCTGTGAAAAAACAGAAGTAGTGAGGAACCAAAAGGGCATAAACACATTGAAAAACAGGTCAGTCAGTACCAACGTCCGAAGACTAGCTAGGTCACAATAAAGGTATAGCAATACTCGCCCTTCTATTGCTTTATAATATTTCCACTGTCCCCTCACCACACACAGAGGTGACTGTAATTTTAATTTTTTTTTTATTTTATTTATTCATTTTAGAGATGAGAGAGAGAGGGAGAGAGAGAGAGGAGAGAGAGACAGACGGGGGAGGAGCTGGAAGCATCAACTCCCATATGTGCCTTGACCAGGCAAGCCCAGGGTTTCGAACCGGCGACCTCGGCATTTCCAGGTCGACGCTTTATCCACTGCGCCACCACAGGTCAGGCGTGACTGTAATTTTAAAATACTTGAATTTGTATGTCTCCCTTGCAATCAAAAAGGCTGAAAGCAAATAATCAATCACGTGACAGAAACGAACAAACCCTAGAAAAGTTTAGCAACACTAGAAAAAGCAGACTACACTCTTGATTAAGAAAACCCTGGTAATTAACTTAAAATAACATTGAGTAGCTGCTGGGTCTCAGAATTGATTTTGAAAGATGGATGAAACATTGGTTTATGGATGACGTTCTGACTGTTGCAAAACTACGTAAAATCCTGAGTGAGAAGAACCATTAATGGCATCAGAGGCAGAAGCACTCTTCTTGACTCTAAACAAGACCATTCTGGCTGCACAGCTGAGTTTGGTAAATGAACTTCAAAAAAGAAAAGATCCCTCAGCAAGAGAATCACCAATAATTTAATTTCCCTGTGAGTTAGGACAAGTCATGAAAATACCTTTTCACCATGATCATGTTTAAACAACTCACTTCAAATTTCTTTCCTTTAGGATTTAATACACCAGAACTTATTAAAAAGTGAATTCCAGCCCTGGCCGGTTGGCTCAGCGGTAGAGCGTCGGCCTGGCATGCTGGGGGACCCGGGTTCGATTCCCGGCCAGGGCACATAGGAGAAGCGCCCATTTGCTTCTCCACCCCCACCCCCTCCTTCCTCTCTGTCTTGGCCCGGGCGCTGGGATGGCTCCTTGGCCTCTGCCCCAGGCGCTAGAGTGGCTCTGGTCGCGGCAGAGCGAAGCCCGGAGGGGCAGAGCATCGCCCCCTGGTGGGCAGAGCGTCGCCCCCTGGTGGGCGAGCCGGGTGGATCCCGGTCGGGCGCATGCGGGAGTCTGTCTGACTGTCTCTCCCCGTTTCCAGCTTCAGAAAAATAAAAAAAAAAAAAAAAAAAAAAAAGTGAATTCCACTACTGTTTTTTCTTCAAAACTACTGTCTTAAGTTTTTCTTTTATAATGATATTTAAAAGAAAAAGGATACAACCATTATAATAACCCATTACAAACTCTTTCCAAAATCATTCTTCTCAGAGCTACATCTTCTAATACAATCTTCTGTGCCAAACAAGGGTTATGCCAAAAATGAAAAACTTCCTATTTACAAGTGAAATAATATAACTAGTCTTAAACAGTGTTTTTCAATCACAGGTCTGCAGACTGGTCCACCAGAAATTTTGTGCTAGTCCATGAAAGAGTTAACTACCATGATGTTGTATGAAGACTTTTCTTTATAATTTCTTTTTTATATTTTATTTTTTAATTTTTATTAATTTTTAATTTATTGTGTTTACATGGATTCAAGTGTCCCACTGAATATAACTCCTATATATATATATATAGTTTCACTAATCCCTTTACCTTCTCTGATCCCATCCCCTCATCTTTTAAACCAAATAAACTTAGTCAAATTTGCTTATGTTCAGGGTGATTTCAGCCTTAGCGGTCCCTGAAGTAATTCTATTTTCGTTCGTCCTCAAGAGTCAAGAGGTTGAAAACCACTTGTCTAAAAACAAAACAAAAGGTGTGGAGAGAAATAAATAAAAAGAAAGCAGAAAGTTGATTGTTGAAGTTGGGTGATGGGTATATTGGCATTATTTTGTGTGTCTTGAAAGTATTTTTTAAAGAGGAAGAAAGGAAAATATTTCCTGAGTGACCCTACTAGTAAAAACAAAAAGAAGTCAAAGAAGAATGATATGAGAAAAGGATAATAAAAATACCAGATGACCAATGTGCCAACTATCCATGTGCCAGGCCCCATGGTATGAGGTCAGTGTTATTGCCTATGAGCTTTGCAACCCAATGATACATGTATTATCATGATCCCCACCTTACAGGCAGGGGTCCTGGCTTAGAAAAAGAAATTGTTCAACATCATATATCCAGTAAGTATCTGGTGAGTCAAACACACAATACTACCATTTGAACTAAAAACTGATTCTTAAAGATAAGAGAAAGGAAGTTCTGATTGGATATGAGCCATCTCCTATTCTCATGCATCACTGACATTATCTCGTCATGACTTCTCCTGTAATGAGTTATGATATTCCACAGTGAACCTTAGGCCAGGCTACCAGCACCCTTTTTGCACAGAGCTAACCTTAGGAAATCTCCTACTTTCTAATTGGCCCTCTATTTGGCAGTACTAACCCACTGTTTAAATTAGTCACACAAATGGTATGGGCTCATAAATACAGTTCAGGAAATGAATCAGGCAATGTCTAAATTAAATCAGACAATGACAAAATAAAACATTTCAGGAACCTGAAAGAATGTAAAGTACCAGTAACCCAAGTCCCTCAAATCACTGCTGTTTCCATCACTTTAAGTCTTAGCAATGTCACATTGGTAAGTATGGGAAAAGGTAATAAAAAATATGACCTACATTAAAAAAAAAATAAAGCACTAAAGGATCAATAAATTTTAATATTAAGCATAGGTTTTATTGCTGCTGTTTTATTTGTATCTCTCAGATCTTATAAAAACTCTTTCATAAACTTCCTCTACTCTGATGTTGTAAGTTGTGCTTACCTAGTCCTCCCTAACCTTCTCATTTCTTCCTTTACAGTTTTAAAAGAAAAGAAATAAGCCCTGGCCATTTGGCTCAGTGGTAGAGCATTGCCCCAGCATGTGGATGTCCCAGGTTTGATTCCTGGCCAAGGCACACAGGAGAAGGGCCATCTGCTTCTCCACCCTTCCCCCTCTCCTTTCTCTCTGTCTCTCTCTTCCCCTCCTGCAGCCAAGACTCCATTGGAGCAAAGTTGGCCCGGGTGCTGAGGATGGCTCCATGGTCTCTGCCTCAGGTGCTAGAATGGCCCTGGTTGCAACAGAGCAACGCCCCAGATGGGCAGAGCATCGCCCCCTGGTGGGCATGCCGAATGGATCCCGCTCCGGCACATGTGGGAGTCTGTCTCTCTGCCTACCTACTTCTCATTTCAAAAAAATAAAAAATAAAACAAAGGAAAAAGAAAAGAAATATTATTTAATTCAACATAAATCAACTCAAGCTTTTTTTGTCATCTTAAAGCATATTTGGGGCATTTTGCATTCACTGTTAGGAGGTTTAGGAAAATAATCTGAATTCTTACTTTTCAATGAATCATAAGTTTTTCAAGGGCCAATAAAAAGGAAAACAGTGAGAACATGTGCTTTCTGCATCTCTGTTCCACTTAGTACTAATACCAAAGTTTTCTCAAATAAGAAAAAAAGAAAAACCTGCTACTATTTTTCGCCTAAATACACACACAATCATATTTGAATTTCTTGAGCAAAATGTTAAATATAACCTTTGGTGGAGTCAAAATAATGTATTTATAATTTCTCAATCAGCTGATATTTTAAAATTATACCAATTGAAATATAATGAATAATTTTGAAATAATGGTTAATTTTTAGACTAGTGGCCAAATATTATAAAATAGCCAAATATTTACCATTAGTGTTATATTGATACCTAATAAGTATAATTTCTAGTTTCATTTAAGTATTAACTAAGGTTTTACTATATACAGTCTTAAACTAAGGCAAACTAATTTCAGAGAGGAATTTATTCTGTGATTAATGTAACAGAATTATTATGCATCCTTAGTCCTGAAAACTAAAGCTACCCAAATTGTAAACAGATTGGATTTACCATTCACATCTTGAAATGTTAATGCTACAAATAAAAATCTGTATATTCCAACACATATAACTGCATAGCAAATGTTTAATATTTAATAATAGAAGATAAACCCTATAAACACACACACGCATATCTCCTTCTTATAGGAAAACTGAACAGGCATAAAAACACAAAGCTACTTTAAAATTTGAAAATTAGGCCTGGCCTGTGGTGGTGCTGTGGAGAGTGTCGACCTGAAATGCTGAGGTCTCTGGTTCAAATCCCTGGGCTTGCCTGGTCAAGGAACTTACGGGAAGCAACTATGATTTGATGCTTCCTGCTCCTGGCCTGTCCCCTTTCTCTCTCTCTCCTTTCTCTAAAATGAGTAAATAATTTTTTTTTTTTTAATTTGAGCCTGACCTGTGGTGGAGCAGTAGATAAAGCGTCAACCCGGAATGCTGAGGTTGCTGGTTTAAAACCCTGGGCTTGCCTGGTCAAAGCACATATAGTAATTGATGCTTCCTGCTCCCCTCCCCTTCTCTCTCCTGCTCTATCTCTCCCTCCCTCTCTCTCTCACCTCTCAAAAATGAATAAATAAAATCTTTAAAATTTTTTTGAAAATTGAGATTTAAAACCTGAGTAAATCCATAATGTTTATCAATCTGGTTTATTTCATTACAAAATAGCCTTAAAGACTAAATATTTGTATTCCACAAAATTAAAATTATATTGATTATAGAAGGAAAATTTATTGTAAAATATGTCCAAAATCAAATTTAAAATATAATCTGCCTTAAACAAACTACAATATCAATAATTGTTTCAATAAACTATTAGCATTGGCTCACTAAAACCAGAAAAATTGGTTATCGCATTTGCTTTAGGACATACTATTACCCAATAAAAAGGAATATACCTCTGTTTTTTAATTCTTAAAAGAGGGGAAAATTATGTTCTCACACTACAAATTATTTCCATCATTTAAAAGTGCATTTAACTCTCACTTATTAGAATCCACGGAAAAATACTTGTCACAGTAAAAATGCATTTTTATTTATATCTATCACATCCAAGATGAACTTTTCTATGTTGAATTCTTAATGATAAGTACAATAATATAAATAGTAATGTTTACTGTAGCCAAAATTAAAATAATTAAATTTTGCTAATCCATAAAGTATTTTTCTTTATTTAAGTCTAAATGGAAGAATGATTACTGAGTTCCAGTAATCATTTTCTTCCCTAAATTATATTTTAAAACTTTCTTTAATATTTGGCAAATACTTTTATTCCATTTTTCTTTATGTTGAAAAGAAATTCAAAATTTTTAAAAAGAAAAGAAAATTTTGAGATCGTTATTACACATCAATTAAACAACATGAACTTGAATGAAAACCCACCATCCACACTACCAGCCCTCACAAATATTTTAGGGCTTGCATGAAGCTCTGCCTAATCCAAAAAAATGATTAAAATCTTCTGTTATGGTCAAGTTAGGAAGGCTTAAATGACTAGTAATGAGGGGGCAGGGGAAATCACATAACCTTTAATCCCTCTAAAATTAAATCAACATGTTTAATTCAACACAAATATGACCAGTATTACTATTTTAAACCTCCAGAACTAAAGAGATACATCCCCCTCAAAAAATCAACTGAAATCAGGCTGAACAGAACACTTAACATTACCCAAAAATCAAGAATAAAGATGGCTCTGTTTGCTATTTGTCTCCCCTGCTAGGAGGCAAGACACAAGCCACTTAAACAGGCTGAGATGTGCACTGTCACCCTAAAGGCAAATATCTGTAGAGATCCCTACTGAAGTAAATAAGTGCAGTGTAAACTTGTTTGTTTAAGCATAAGCCCCATTTTTCTTTGAAAATGTAATGGTCTGCAATTGTATTTCCCAAGAATCACAACTGCCCTTTTAATAGTTTTCAAAAGGAAAACACATTAAAAAAAAAAAAAAAAGTGATTCACCTACTTACAATTCCAACCCCCATCCCACCCAGATTTGAAATTTCTTGAAGCTCAGTGAATTGAAATTGTCCCTCAGTGAGACAATCTTCAAGATCATTCCGTCTTCATACCTGCAGTAGGATTTTGATTACCTCCCGAGAACTTTTTGATTATCAGTGTTAGCATAGGTAAAAATGAAGAAAATACTACCAATCTCTAGGATCTGAAGTGAGGTTCAAATTAGATGAGATTATGGAGGATAATACCAAGCCTGGCACAAGAAGGTAGTTTCTAAGAGCAAATTCCCTTCTTTCTTAAATACCTGTGCCTGAAATGAAAGGTAAGTTTTTCATTTTCTATAAATGGAGCTGTCTTAGAAAGAAGTACCAACAATACACATTTTCAAGGAAAAAAAAAATTACTTAAACATTTTTTTAACTAAACTCATTTTGATTATATTACCATGACTATCCCTAAGAAGTAGCCACTATGGAAAGTCAATAAGAATGCCTTGTGATTTCCCAGTGACCTACCAAAGTGAAATCTTGGGACACTAATGAAAAAATGGAGCAATGCAAATATTCCTTCAACCTAGGCACATGTGGAAAGTGAAAAATACTGTTCTTTTCTCCTCTTGACTAGAAACAGTTATTTAACACAAAATGGTTTTAAAAAACTTAATTTTTTTATTTTTGTCAGTTTACATTAAAATTATTTAGATGAATCAAATCAATGAGTATTTTCTCCTTATAACTTACTTAAAAACACATTAGAACTTTAAAAAATTATTTGAAGGAGTAGAATGTATACTGGCAAGAATGATAAGAGGCATTTTATAGCAAAAACTATATAGTACCTGTCAACATTCTTATATATAGTATAGTATATCAAGTATAGTACCTGTCAACAACATTACAATATGTTGCTTTCCAATGTGAATGATAAGAATGTCTCTGTCTCAGGCAATGGTGTTACTGTAGGTTTGCACATCTGTTAACCTAACTAATTTATCATATTGTCCACTTCAATCACCTGCTTCTCCTTAGCTTCTCAGATGCAGTATTTATTACAGAGAATGGTAATCTTTAAATCTTGTGAAATTATCTTACACATCCTTTATATAACAGAAAGCTCACCCTGTCTGTTATAACCTTAGAAACAGATGTCATTATTAGAAAGCAACTCAGAAATCATCTTAGCCAAACCCTTAATTTTTACATATTAAGAAACAGATTTGGCCTGACCTGTGGTGGCGCAGTGGATAAAGCGTCGACCTGGAAATGCTGAGGTCACCGGTTCAAAAAAAAAACAACCCTGGGCTTGCCTGGTCAAGGCACATATGGGAGTTGATGCTTCCAAGCTCCTCCCCCCCTTCTCTCTCTCTGTCTCTCTCTCTGTCTCTCTCTCTCTCTCTCTCTCTGTCTGTCTCTCCCTCTCCTCTCTAAAATGAATAAATAAAAATAAATAAATAAAAAATTTTTAAAAAAAGAAACAGATTTCAGCCCTGGTGAGGTAGCTCAGTTTGTTAGAGCATCAACCTGATACACCAAGCTTATAGGTTCAATTCCCCGTCAGAGCACATACATGAATCAACCAATGAATGCATAAATAAGTGGAACAACAAATCAATGTTTCTCTCTTTTTCTCCCATTCTGTGTGTGTGCGTTTTTTCCTTCCGAATCTCTCTCTCTCTCTAAAAGTAAGTAAAAGAAACATTTCATTAACAGAAGGAAGAAAAAAGAGAAAGCATTAAGAGATTTGCCTAAAGAAGTCACATAGAAACCTAGTGGAGGAAACCCACTCTGTCTCCTTAAGTCCGGTTTCAAACCCTAACCTTAGACTGTTTACAGGGTTGACGGAGTATTTACGTGGAAAGCCCCAGAAGCGCACTGGGGAAAGAGGACCTTTCATGGCCCCTGCTCAGTGCCTCATGTCCACCCTCCACCTGCCCAGTTTCACAAGGTTATCAGATGAGGTAAGCACATTAGCAACATAAATTAACTGAAAGGGGAACCAACTGCATGAACTGTAGATTTAAGGTAGAAAGTCTTTCTTATTTACTATCTTCACAGTTTCATCTTAATTCTTCAAGCACACCCAGACAGGCAGTGGTGGAGAAAGCGATCTGCTAAACTAATCCAAGTCACAGAAGCATGCCTAAAACAAGACATAATTTGACCAATTTCCCAATCCAACTCCTAATCCATTTGGAAGGGTTATTCTCTTTATCTCAGTTTTTCTACCAACACTGAAGGTTCTAATTTCTAATCTCTTAGAGATAGATGTATAAAATGATTGAGAAATACACATAACTTGTATGAGAAACAAGAAAAAAAATTTTAAGATGACCTGTTTAGGACTTCTATTAGGACGTGTCATAAAAGTCAAGCAATCAGGAGGTTACATTTCTTTATCCAAGTGTGGTGTAAAGAAAACCATCCTGTAGATGAGAGGTCAGATATTTCCCAAGTAGAACAGTTCTGATTTTCATATAATATTAACTAGCAAACAGACATGGAAGTTGCAACAGGTAGCAACTCCCATCCCCAGCTCAAAAAAATAAAAGTGGTTATCGCCTGATATTAGTATAAATACAAAGAGAAAATATAATTGGGAATTAAGTTAATGACATATTCAGTTTAATTTAAAGTACCTATTTTATTTTAGACATAATAACACTTAAATGCCTTTTAGTTCTGGCTTGTGGGGCCTTGGAACACATACCTTTTTAAAACATCTCACAACAGAAAAAAAATAATAGATCCTGAAAACAAACAAGCAAGAAAACCTGTTTCCTCAAAACCTTTGTCCTGCTCACAATTTAAATTTTAAAATTCATGACTTGAAATTTAAAGTTCTATTTCCAATATCCGTTTCTACAAAACTGGAAATTAACTTTTCAAATGACCCTCAAAATGCCCTTAAAACCAAAAGGCATACTTTAAATTTTTCAGATTTAAAAGTGTTATAACAAGTTTTATTACTCATGTCTGTTAATGACTTATTGTGAAACCAAAGTGGAAAAAATATCAAACTTCTGAGGGATCTAGTTTGAACTGCCCTTAATTTTACAAATTGTTTTATGAGCACCAAGGAGTCAGGTAGGCATCTTATTCGTCATCCCATCGCTAGCGCCCCCACAGTCACCCTCGGTCATTTGCAGCAGAAGCTGTTTAGTCTGACTTGCACGGAAAATTCAGCTGCAAAATATTTTTATGCAACAGCAAAGACAATCAGCCTCTTCTCCCACTCCCCCCCCCCACCCCCGCCCCACGGTGGAGATATAGAAGCGAAGTGAGAACATTGGGAGCATAAAATTAGTCTGCTTTAACTTTAACAAATGGTGATTGAAAAAAAATACAAATTTCACATTTGCAGAAATTGGGAGTTACTAAACCTAGAGGGTTTTTTTTCCTCCCTGAGTAGTACAGTGAAAAACTAATAAAATTATGACCCAGAATAAAAAGGTCACATTCGTTTTTCAAAGCACTCATTTAAAAGTACTGTGAAGCAATCTTTTTAAATATCCACATGTTTAAATATAGGAGGACTGTGGTACCAAATATTAATGTTGAGGGAATTAAGACACACATTTACCTTCGTAATTAGACCCAGTAGGTCAAATGTTAGCAAGGTAAACTGACATAAACCACAGAGACAGATTGAAAATGGACAACAGAAAGTGCCCGTCTGTCCTGGAAGCCCCACTGGTTCCCTACAGCCAGTGGTCAAACATCTGCAGGCAAAGAACCTCCTGCACCAGCCAGGTGAGGGAGAAGCCTAACTTTCCCAAATAAGTTCCGCCTTGCCGACCTAAATCCAACAGGTGTCAACACCCGTTCACCGCACTAAACCCTTCGGAAAGTCTCGAAAAGCAGTGGGTGGTTAGTTAGGAAACTAAAAAGCCCGGACAGCAGTCAGGGTCAAGCCGAGACCCTATTCCCACTAATTACTTGGAGGTGGGGAGAAGGAGGGATGGAGATGGGGAGACGCGTGGAGATATCCTGTCACTAACGCCGCAGGGGAACCTCGGATCTGGAGCACGGACCCCGTGTTCGGTCGAGCCCGAGTAGGGAGTGCCGGGGCCAGAGGCAGGAAAACGGGGGAAAGAGGGCGCGTGGTACCTGCTTGTCCAGGGCTTCCCGGGAGCCCCCCGGCCCGACGCCGGTCCTGGGCGGCGCGGGCGCGCGCTCGCAGCTGCAGCCCTCCAGGAGATACATGCCCGCCGGGCGGCCGCTCTGCTCACCCTCGAAGTAAAAGAGCACATTCTGGTAGAGGGCGAACCACTTCTCGTGCCAGCGGCTCGCTTCGGCTGCCTTCTTGCTCAGGAAGCCGCGCTTGGTGCCCTCCTTGCGGGCCAGAAAGGCCAGGTACAGGGCGTGCCCCTCGTTGTAGCGCACGCTCTTCTGCATGGTGAGGGCGCGAGGGGTTCACCTTTGCCTCACAGCCATCTCCCGACCGGCTCCCCAGGGCGCGTCCGTCGGTCGCGGCTGGCAAAGGGCGCCCCCTTCCCTGACGCGGAGCGCAGGGCACCCCCCCCCCCGGCCTCCGGGGCACGGCGCCGCGCGGGTCCGAGGGCGCCCGGCTGCGTCCAGGCGCCTTCTCCGCCGCGACTGCCGCCCTCCCGATCGAGCGAAGCCTGGGAAGCCCCCGACGCCCGGACGTCAAGTGGCCCCTTGAGGGCGCCGGCGCTGCTGGTTGCTTCGCCCAAAGTTGCGGGAGCCGGAGACTCCGCCACGGGTTGGGGTGGCGCGAAGCGCGGCGGGCAGAGAATGACTGTCCTCGGGCAACTCGCTCCGGGAGACAGAAGGTAAAATGTCACGTGGGAGATCAGCTGTAATCGGCTTGGAGACCGATTTAAAGGGCAGAGCCGGCGCGGCGGCGGTGACGGCGGTGGTACAGCCCGCTCACCCCGCCGCCTGTCCCTCCCTCGCGCGCCCAGCCCGCCGCTGCCTCTGCTCCTGCGCCTTTGGGGCGGATCAAGGGGAGATAGAGGCGCATGGCGAGAGCACACACGCACTCCCACGCGCGCTCGCACACACAGACAAATATGTATACTCACATAAACAAAAATGCACAGTCACAACGCAAATGCCCACATTTGCACAATCACACACACAATGCTCACAATACACGTACACAACTAGTCACAACACACTCATACACACAAATACATTCTTAGAAATACACACAATATTTCCACAGGAAATTATGCACTTACATATATCCAAATACATCCTCAATGTGCATTCCTACATACAAAAATACAGACCCATATACAAAAACACACACAGGCAAATACATACATGCATACACTGATATGCTCACCCAAATACACATCTACATACACAAACCATACTGTCATACACACACCCAAACTCACATATGCACATAACATAGACACATGCACACATTTACACTCACAATACTCATACAAAACTCATACAAACTACCCACAAATACACATCCATAAACAAAACACTTTGACTTGCACAGTCATATACACACAGGCAAATATACATTAACACAGGCAAATAATCATACACAAACACAGTTAACATGAACACATATACACACATCAACACAGACATACAAATACAGTTGCTCAAAAATACACACAAATACATACTCATACATAGGAACTCACAAACACAAATGCATATTCATGTGAATTCATACATTTTTCCAGGCCCACTCACACATACTACACACTCATCTGCTACATCCATGCACATCACACTCAGCCATGAATGTGTTTCCATGGCAGTGGGTGGAGTCACAAGGTGCCTTTACATAATGGCAACTTTGACTTTTCCCTGTGTACTTGCACTATGGTACTTACAGGAGGATGAGGATTATGGATGCAACCCCTCCATTCCCTAGCAGCTATCAGATGATGTTGGATCTGTAGGTGAAGAAAAATAGTTTTTCTTTTACTCTTCTCTGTTCTGGCTGGTCTAAAAATTGAATTGATATGAGTCAGATTAATAGGAGAAAGTAATCAAATTTACTACATATCTACATATGGGGGTTCGATAGGAATATAAGACCCAGGAAAATCTGGCAGTTAAGGCTTACATGTGATTTTGAGCTAAGGAGAAGTGGTGAGGGTTGTGGTTTGGGACTTCAAAGGGCAATAAAACAATTCACAAGAGATGAAAAGAGTTAATGTTTAGTAAACGAATGTTTGTCAGGCCATTTTGAAACAATGGGACATAAAGAAGACTTTGATCAAATGGGTCTTGCTAAGTTCTTCCCTCTCAAATACTAGTTTATATTAAATTATAGTTATCTGTGACAGTGATTTCTCAGGATTAAGGTAAAAGAAGCTAAAATTTTAGCATAGAGTTTTCAACCAGGAAAAAATATCCAAACAAAGGAGACTTGCAGGCCCTAGCAGAATCTATCCAGAGGCCATACGGTCCTAGGTTCACTCTATATCCTTGCTAGGACAGGAATTCATTTGATTAACAAATCTTGCAGGTACAGCCAGGAAACCAAGACTCCCCCCACACTATAAAATGTGAGCGGAAGAGAAATGATGTGCCCAGATGCTGTGGGAGAAAGCTAGTGAAAGTCCCAGGTAAAACCAGTAATTGATTCTGCTATATACATTTTTTTATTCGCCTCAGTCACTTATAAAAATGATTTGCAGGTCTGACCTGTGGTGGCGCAGTGGATGAAGTGTTGACCTGGAAATGCTGAGGTCACCGGTTCAAAACCCTGGGTTTGCCTGGTCAAGGTACATATGGGAGTTGATGCTTCCAGCTACTCCCCCCCTCTCTCTGTCTCTCCCCTCTCTCTGTCTCTCTCTCTCTCTCTCCTCTCTAAAATGAATTAAAAAAATAAAAATAAAACAAAATTAGAAAGCTACGTGCAAAAGAATAAAACTTGACTGCAGTTTGTCCCCCTACACAAAAATTAATTCAAAATGGATCAAAGACCCAAATATAAGATGTGAAACAATAAATTACATAGAAGAAAACACAGGTACTAAGCTCAGGGTCCTTGGCCATAGAGAACTATTTATGAATTTGTCCCCAAAGGCAAGGGAAGTAAAAGCAAAAATAAATGAAACTATAGCAAACTAAAAAAAAAAAAAAGCTTCTGCACAGCAAAAGAAACCAACAACAAAACAAATAGGCAGCCAACTAAATGGGAGATGATATTTGCAAACATAGCTCTGATAAGGGGTTAATAAACAAAATGAATAAAGAACTCACAAAGCTCAGCAACAAACAAGCAAACAATCCAATTTTAAAAATGGGGAGCCTGACCTGTGGTGGCGCAGTGGATAAAGCGTCGACCTGGAACACTGAGGTCGCCGGTTCGAAACCCTGGGCTTGCCTGGTCAAGGCACATATGGGAGTTGATGCTTCCTGCTCCTCCCCCCTTCTCTCTCTCTGTCTCTCTCTCTATCTCTCTCTCCTATCTAAAATTAAAAAAAACTGATTTGCCATAAAGTGTTTATAATTAAAAATAAAAAATAAAATAAAATCCTTTTCTGGGCCATGAATCTGTGACAATACACCTGTCTTTTTTTGTTGTTTGTTTTTACAGAGACAGAGAGAGAGTCAGAGAGAGGGATAGACAGACAGGAATGGAGAGAGATGAGAAGCATCAATCATTAGTTTTTCATTGTGACACCTTAGTTGTTCATTGATTGCTTTCTCATTTGTGCCTTGACCGTGGGGCTGCAGCAGACCAACTAACCCCTTGCTCAAGCCAGCGACCTTGGGTCCAAGCTGGTGAGCTTTGCTCAAACCAGATGAGCCCGAGCTCAAGCTGGCGACCTCGGGGTCTCGAACCTGGGTCCTCAGCATCCCAGTCCGACGCTCTATCCACTGCACCACCGCCTGGTCAAGCAATACACCTGTCTTATACCACTAGTTGTATGTTCATAAATTGGTGGTCCAGGGGTTCTGTTTGTTTTGTAAGTGCTGTTTTCACAGAATATTTTAACTCTGCCTCAGTGAGCAGCTCTTTTATCTATTTTACAAAAAAAAAAAAAAACTTTTACTATTAAAAACTATATAATAGGGAAATTGCCATTTTAAGTTAGCGTGAGAACAGTGATTATTTCTCTTTACATGTCTAAAACAGTGATGTGTTAATTTGAGTTTAACCCAGCTAATTTGGGTTGTTCTTTAGAGATACAAGTATAGAAACAACAAGTGAATGTGGACCAGACTTGAGCCTTGAGCCAGATTCTAGTGCAGAGGAGATGGCAAGTGCCTCAGGGGACCTTTTATTTCCTTCTCTGTGGTCCAGTCCCAGCTCTCAGGCCCATAAGGGAGTTGACACCTGCTTAGCTGATGACCTCCATTTTTGAGAGAAAACCATTAAGGGTGTGAACTCGTACAATTTTGCAATGAGTATTCAATCCTTCTAACCACTTGTTTTTTCAGATGTGAAACATTTTTTTAAGATTTTATTTATTGATTTTTAAGGGAGGAGGGACCAAGAAGTAGTTACTTCTTCAGTCTAGCTGTTCATCAGTTGCTTGTCATGTGTGCCTTCACTGAACAAGCCCAGGGTTGTGAACCGGCGACCTCAGAGCTCTAGGTCGGCGCTCTACTCACTGCACCACCATAGGTCAGACAGGTGAGAAACATTCTCTACCCCGACAAGCAGTACCTGTGGTGTTAAGACTAATTTTAGTGCTGATTCATCCTTTCTGTCCTTTTGATTTGAACCACAGGAATTTTTCTTCTCAACCTCTTATCTGTCATCACTTCCTGGCATATAAAGTATTGTGGCCATCATATGACCCCTAACAGTGACAGAAGGTAACTGGTTTCCTCTGAAATTTGACTGTTGATCATTGTGGGTTTTAATTATGGAAATTCACTATGAAGACTGTGTATTGGTCATCTGTTTATGTCCTCAACACAACACTTAGGTGATGTAGAAGATGTGGAGAAAAGGCTCTGCCTCTGCTCCTGGTGTGCTTAGTCTATAGGAATGGATTGGACATTTAGGCGCAGTTTCCCGCCAAACCGTCTGCTTCTCCCGGCAGTGCAGTCTCCCTTAGTCCCACAGCACCCAGTAGGGAAATATACATTGTGTGGGCACACAAAGGATGCATACCTAGTTCCTGAATTAATCTAATATTTTGTGATTGAATTGTTAAAGAGGGCATAGACATTTGCAAATATTTGGATTGTTTCACACAAGATTATAAAAGATGAAAACAATGAGAAATCCCTGGACAATCCCTGTCAAGAAGCTATGTCCAGTGAGTGTTTGATGGGCATTTGTGGGCCTCCACCTCCTTCCTTCACATTGAAACTGCATCCCTAGAAGGGCGCCACCTTGAAACACCAGGAGGTTACATAAATGAGGATACCTTTCCCAGCTGATCCAACAGGTGGGTAAAAAGGACTGTGTTTCCAGTGGGTGGGAACAAGCTCTTCTGTGAATTCATTGTTTTTACCTCTTGAATTTTATGGACTCTTTCCCAAGGATGTCAATTTAAGTTGATTCTCAAAGGTAACGAAGCATTTCTCACTGATAACCGTGAAAGTGTCCTCTTTGTCTTTTCTAGGCAAGGTAACAGAAAAATGTTAGCAATTAACTGCCATATCTGTGAACCC
This sequence comes from Saccopteryx bilineata, assembly GCF_036850765.1. Classification (NCBI taxonomy): domain Eukaryota; kingdom Metazoa; phylum Chordata; class Mammalia; order Chiroptera; family Emballonuridae; genus Saccopteryx; species Saccopteryx bilineata. Next base: position 206,339,671 of record NC_089493.1, on the reverse strand, counting down.
TAATTACTACTTGTAGAGGGAGACAGTATCCAGATAATCTGACAAAAAAAGGAAGGGAGGAAGGAAAGCAAGGAGGGGAGAGAGGTAGAGGAAACTTTATCTGAATTGTCCAAAGCTTTTAGGGTTGGGAGGAACTGATTCCACCGGCATAGAACCTAATCCATAGTTTTTCAAAATCCCTAACTCATACATGAGAAGCTGGACCAGGAGAGACCCTGACGCAGAACCCCACTGAGAGGTTAGGAAGAGGAGGAGGCGGGCAGGTGAGAAAAGGAAGAAGCAGCAAGGAGGCAGGGAGGACTTTCCTACTTTTGGAGAGTGTGGTGTCCAGATGCTTAGCAAAGAAAGTGTTCCAAAAAAGAGGAAGTGAACTTGTCAAGGTCACACAATTGGGTATATGCTTTTGAACCCACATCTTGTCACTGTCACCCCCTGTCCAAATTGTCAAACAATTAGGCTATCTAGCTGCATAGGCATGAAATCCTTTTATCCTGCTGTAGAGCACCAAAGACCCTGAACAAGTGACCTGGGGGCTCTGTGTCATGCTGGTCATGCTGCGTTCAGATTCTCCATGTGCTGTGTGTGCAGATGTGGATGCTGGGGGCACGGCTGCATGCCTTTGCTTAGACTGGACTTTAAAATTCTGAAGCTCTGGGGGTAGAAGTGGAAAAGGAATGGAGGAGGCTGTGGCAATGGTTTGAAAACTATGCCAATTATATTTCTTGTTGGAGTTGGGAGACGTGGATTCCCCTTTGGAGCAGAAACTGGACCTTCTGGAGAAGAACTCCTGGAACAGGCTCTTCAGTTCAGAAATATAAAGTAAATACCCTCATCATTTTCAAAGAACAATGTAGAGGGGTTTGAATGTGTTTGTCTCAGAAGCTACTGTGGGCACAGCTACTCTGGGATGCGATGTTTCTTTCCTTCTGGCAGAGACTGGCTAAATATGTAGATGAAGGCACTACTCTGCTTTCATGGCATAGAGAGGACTCTGTTTCCCAACCTCCCTGCTGTAGACTTGGGTTTTTGCCTAAGGATATGGACAGACATAATAGGGACCTCCTTGTCAGTCCAGTCATGATCATCTCTGCTCTTTCTTCTTATCTATGGTAAGAGTACAGACCACATGTTGAAGTCAATAGGGCCAACCAGATGGTAGGAACCAAGATCCCTGAATCACTGCCTGGCTGCAAGCTGCAAGGAGCTGCTCATCCCCACGACATTGCAATGTAAACAAAACATAAACTTCTGTGGTAATAAGCCACTGAGACACTAGGTTTCTTGTTACATCTAGTGTTGACTGCCTTAATTCTCTATGGATTTAAAGTGCACTACACTACAAAGTGTTTTTTATATTTTTTAAAACAGGCTTATTGTGATATAAGTGACTGCAAATATTTAAAGAATACTATTTGATATGTTTTGACATATTTTTATACTTGTGAAACCACAGCCACAATAAAAATAACAAACATTTCTATTACTCTCAAGAGTCTCCTCAGTCTTCTTTGAAATCCCTTCCTTTCCACCTCTCCTTCCCCTCCACCCCATCTAGCCCCTGGTTTCTTTGGCACTGTAAGTCAGTTTACATTTACATTTTCTAGTTTTTATAAATGGGCTGATACAGTATGTATCTGTCTGGCATCTTTTACTCAGCCTAATGATTTTTAGATTCATCCATTACAATGACTGTATCAATAGTTTGTTCCTTTTCACTGATGAATAGTATTCTATTGTATGAATACACCACATTTTTTTACCCATTTCTCAGTTGATGAACATTGGGTGTCTTTTGGATTGACCCAAGAATGCTTAAGATTTTCTCCTGTGTTTGCCTTTATATGCTTTCTGGTATTGGCTCCAACATTTAGCCTTATAATCTAATAGCCTCATAATCTGAGTCAAGGTTCATATTTTTTGTATATGGCTATCCAACTTTTCCAGCACCATTTGTTGAAAAGTTTATCCTTGGCCCTGGCTGGTTAGCTAAGTTGGTTAGAACATCATCTCAGTACACCAAGGTTGTGAGTTTGATCCCCAGTCAGAGCACATACAAGAACCAACCAATGAATGCATAAATAAGTGGAACAGCAAATCCATGTTTCTCTCTTTCTCTCTCTCTCCCCACCCTCCTTCTTTTCTCTCTAAAATCAATAAATTAAAAAAACTTTTTAAAGAAAATATTATTCTTTTCCTATGGAATTGCTTTAGCACCTTTGTCAATCATTGATTGTGAGTCTGTTTCTGGACTCTATTCTGTTTCTTTTATGTATATCTGTAGATATACAAATTTACATTAATATATACAAGGGTGGGGAAAAGTAGGTTTACAGAAAAAGACAAATAATATAATAATAAATAAACAATAACACAGAATAAATTCTGTTTTGTGTACATACAACTGTAAACCTACTTTTGCCAACCCCCTGTATCTTTCCACAAATATCACAATATCTTGTGTTTTAACTTTAAAAATGCTCTTAAAATCAAGTAAAGTATGTTTTTCAACTTGGTTCTTCTTTTGGAAATTGTTTTGGCTATTCTAAGTCTTGCAATTCTAAGTAAATTTTAGATTTAGCTTGTAAATTTCTTTTTTTTTTTTTTTTTTTGGTTTTCATTTTTTATTTTGTTATGTCATACTTTTATTTTATTTTATTTTATTTTTTTAATAAATTTTTATTAATGGTAATGGGATGACATTAATAAATCAGGGTACATATATTCAAAGAAAACATGTCTAGGTTATTTTGTCATCAAATTATGTTGCAAACCCCTCGCCCAAAGTCAGATTGTCCTCCGACACCCTCTATCTAGTTCTCTGTGCCCCTCCCCCTCCCCCTCACTCTCTCCCTCCCTCCCTCCCATGTTCTCCCTCCCCCCCCCACCCTTGGTAACCACCACACTCTTGTCCATGTCTCTTAGTCTCATTTTTATGTTCCACCAATGTATGGAATCATCTAGTTCTTGTTTTTTTCTGATTTGCTTATTTCACTCCTTATAATGTTATCAAGATCCCACCATTTTGCTGTAAATGATCTGATGTCATCATTTCTTATGGCTGAGTAGTATTCCATGGTGTATATGTGCCACATCTTCTTTATCCAGTCTTCTATTGAAGGGCTTTTTGGTTGTTTCCATGTCTTGGCCACTGTGAACAGTGCTGCAATGAACATGGGGCTACATGTGTCTTCACGTATCAATGTTTCTGAGGTTTTGGGGTATATACCCAGTAGAGGGATTGCTGGGTCATAAGGTAGTTCTATTTGCAGTTTTTTGAGGAACCACCATACTTTCCTCCATAATGGTTGTACTACTTTACAGTCCCACCAACAGTGAATGAGGGTTCCTTTTTCTCCACAGCCTCTCCAACATTTGCTATTACCCATCTTGTTGATAATAGCTAATCTAACAGGAGTGAGGTGGTATCTCATTGTAGTTTTGATTTGCATTTCTCTAATAACTAATGAAGCTGAGCATCTTTTCATATATCTGTTGGCCATTTGTATCTCTTCCTGGGAGAAGTGTCTGTTCATGTCCTCTTCCCATTTTTTTTATTGGATTGTTTGTTTGTTTGTTGTTGAGTTTTATGAGTTCTTTGTAAATTTTGGATATTAGGCCCTTATCTGAGCTGTCGTTTGAAAATATCAGTTCCCATAGACAGCCAACTATTTGGCTGTCTGTTTATTTTGATATCAGTTTCTCTTGCTGAGCAAAAACTTTTAATTCTGATGTAGTCCCATTCATTTATCTTTGCTTTCACTTCTCTTGCCATTGGAGTCAAGTTCATAAAATGTTCTTTAAAACCCAGGTCCATGATTTTAGTACCTATGTCTTCTTCTATGTACTTTATTGTTTCAGGTCTTATATTTAGGTCTTTGATCCATTTTGAATTAATTTTATTACACGGGGACAGGCTGTAGTCGAGTTTCATTCTTTTGCATGTGGCTTTCCAGTTTTCCCAACACCATTTGTTGAAGAGGCTTTCTTTTCTCCATTGTGTGTTGTTGGCCCCTTTATCAAAGATTATTTGACCATATATATGTGGTTTTATTTCTGGGCTTTCTATTCTGTTCCATTGGTCTGAGTGTCTATTTTTCTGCCAATACCATGCTGTTTTGATTATCGTGGCCCTATAATATAGTTTAAAGTCAGGTATTGTAATGCCCCCAGCTTCATTCTTTTTCCTTAGGATTGTTTTGGCTATTCGGGGTTTTTTATAGTTCCATATAAATCTGATGATTTTTTGTTCCATTTCTTTAAAAAATCTCATAGGGATTTTGATGGGAATTGCATTAAATTTGTACATTGCTTTGGGTAATATGGCCATTTTGATTATATTTATTCTTCCTATCCAAGAACAAGGAATATTTTTCCATCTCATTGTATCTTTTTCGATTTCCCTTAACAATGCTTTGTAATTTTCATTATATAGGTCCTTTACGTTCTTTGTTATGTTTATTCCTAGGTATTTTATTTTTTTTGTTGCAATCGTGAAGGGGATTATTTTTTTGAGTTCGTTTTCTAATATTTCATTGTTGGCATATAGAAAGGCTATGGACTTTTGTATGTTAATTTTGTATCCTGCGACCTTACTGTATTGGTTTATTGTTTCTAATAATCTTTTTGTGGAGTCCTTCGGGTTTTCGATGTATAGGATCATATCATCAGCAAAAAGTGATAGCTTTACTTCTTCCTTTCCGATATGGATGCCTTTATTTCTTTGTCTTGTCTAATTGCTCTGGCCAGAACTTCTAGCACCACGTTGAATAAGAGTGGAGAGAGTGGACAACCCTGTCTTGTTCCTGATTTAAGGTAGAAAGTCCTCAGTTTTATGCCGTTTAATAGGATGTTGGCTGATGGTTTATCATATATGGCCTTTATCATGTTGAGATATTTTCCTTCTATACCCATTTTGTTGAGAGTCTTAAACATAAAATTGTGTTGTATTTTATCAAAAGCCTTTTCTGCATCTATTGATAAGATCATGTGGTTTTTGTTCTTTGTTTTGTTGATATGGTGTATTACGTTAACCGTTTTGCGTATGTTGAACCATCCTTGAGATTCTGGGATGAATCCCACTTGATCATGATGTATTATTTTTTTAATATGTTGTTGTATTCGGTTTGCCAGTATTTTGTTTAGTATTTTAGCATCTGTATTCATTAGAGATATTGGTCTGTAGTTTTCTTTCTTTGTGCCATCCTTGCCAGGTTTTGGTATGAGGGTTATGTTGGCTTCATAAAATGTGTTTGGAAGTATTGCTTCTTCTTCAATTTTTTGGAAGACTTTGAGTAGAATAGGAACCAAGTCTTCTTTGAATGTTTGATAGAATTCACTAGTATAACCGTCTGGGCCTGGACTTTTATTTTTGGGGAGATTTTTAATAGTTTTTTCTATTTCCTCCCTGCTGATTGGTCTGTTTAGGCTTTCTGCTTCTTCATGACTCAGTCTAGGAAGGTTGTATTGTTCTAGGAATTTATCCATTTCTTCTAGATTGTTGTATTTGGTGGCATATAATTTTTCATAGTATTCTACAATAATTCTTTGTATTTCTATGATGTCTGTGGTGATCTCTCCTCTTTCATTTTGGATTTTATTTATTTGAGTCCTGTGTCTTTTTTCCTTGGTGAGTCTTGCCAAGGGTTTGTCAATTTTGTTGATCTTTTCAAAGAACCAGCTCCTTGTTTTATTGATTTTTTCTATAGTTTTTCTGTTCTCTATTTCATTTATTTCTGCTCTGATTTTTATTATCTCCTTTCTTCGGCTGGTTTTGGGTTGTCTTTGTTCTTCTTTTTCTAGTTCCTTAAGGTGTGAAGTTAAGTGGTTTGCTTGGGCTCTCTCTTGTTTGTTCATATAGGCCTGAAGTGATATGAACTTTCCTCTTATTACTGCTTTTGCTGCATCCCAGAGATTCTGATATGTCGTATTTTCATTTTCATTTGTCTGTATATATCTTTTGATCTCTGCGCTTATTTCTTCTTTGACCCATTCATTTTTTAGAAGTATGTTGTTTAGTTTCCACAATTTTGTGGGGTTTTCCCCCTCTTTTTTACAGTTGAATTCTTGTTTCAAGGCTTTATGATCAGAGAATATGCTTGGCACAATTTCAATTTTTCTAAATTTGCTGATATGTCTTTGTGGCCCAACATATGGTCAATTCTTGAGAATGTTCCATGTACACTAGAGAAAAAGGTATACTCTGTCGCTTTGGGATGAAGTGTCCTGTAGATGTCTATCATATCCAGGAGTTCTAGTATTTCGTTTAAGGCCAGTATATCTTTATTGATTCTCTGTTTGGATGACCGATCTAGAGCCGTCAGCGGTGTATTGAGGTCTCCAAGTATGATTATATTTTTATCAGTTTTTGTTTTAAGGTCAATAAGTAGCTGTCTTATATATGTTGGTGCTCCTTGGTTTGGTGCATATATATTAAGGATTGTTATGTCTTCTTGATTCAACTTCTCCTTAATCATTATGAAATGACCATTTTTGTCTCTGAGTACTTTTTCTGTCTTGTAGTCAGCATTATTAGATATGAGTATTGCTACACCTGCTTTTTTTTGGGTGTTGTTTGCTTGGAGTATTGTTTTCCAGCCTTTCACTTTGAATTTGTTTTTATCCTTGTTGCTTAGATGTGTTTCTTGTAGGCAGCATATAGTTGGATTTTCTTTTTTAATCCATTCTGCTACTCTGTGTCTTTTTATTGGTAAGTTTAATCCATTTACATTTAGTGTAATTATTGACACTTGTGGGTTCCCTACTGCCATTTTATAAATTGCTTTCTGTTAGTTTTGTATCTAGTTTGATTCTTCTCTTTTGTTTTTCTATCATTTGTTTTTGTTTGTTTGTGTTCCATACTTCTTTTCTCTGTTGCTACCTTTTTTAAGTCAAGTGTTTTTGTGGTGGTTTTTTTAAGGGTGGTTACCATTAAGTAATGAAAAGGGTACCTACCATATTCATTGTAGTACCCTATCTTATAAGTATTTCTGCACTTCATCATCCTTTGCTACTGTTAATCTCCATCCTCTCCCCCCTTTTTTTCCTTTGTTGTCACAGTTTAAGTTTGGTTTTATTGTGTTCTTGGTGGAGCTGTTACTTGTGGTGTTGTTTTCTTTTGTTCTTTGAATCTGGTTGGAAAACCCCCCTTAGTATTTCCTGGAGTGGGGGCTTTCTGCTGATAAATTCTCTCATCTTTTCTGTATTTGTGAATGTTTTTATATCTCCTTCATACTTGAAGGATAGCTTTGATGGGTATAGTATTCTTGGCTGAAAGTTCCTCTCTTTCAGGGCTTTAAATATTGGGGTCCACTCTCTTCTAGCTTGTAGAGTTTCTGCTGAGAAATCTGATGATAATCTAATAGGCCTTCCTTTATATGTTGTACTCTTCTTTTCCCTGGCTGCCTTGAGAATTTTTTCTTTGTCATTGGTTTGTGTCATCTTTATTATGATGTGCCTTGGAGTGGGTTTGTTGGGGTTAAGAAAACTCGGTGTTCTGTTTGCTTCTTGAATTTGAGGCTTTAGTTCCTTCCACAGGCTTGGGAAGTTCTCGTCTATTATTTGTTTGAGTATATTCTCCATTCCATTTTCTTTCTCTTCTCCCTCTGATATACCTATTATTCTTATGTTATTCTTTCTGATGGAGTCAGACAATTCCTGTAGGGCTTTCTCGTTTTTTATTATTTTTGAGTCTCTTTCTTCTTCTCTCTGTTGTGCCTCAAGTTGTTTGTCTTCTATTTCACTAATCCTATCTTCAATCTGGGCTGTTCTGTTAGCTAAGCTTGTTACCTCGTTTTTCAGCTCGTGAATTGAGTTTTTCATTTCTGTTTGATTTGTTTTTATAGTTTCAATTTCCTTGGTAATATATTCTTTGTGTTCATTGAGTTGTTTTCTGATCTCCCTATATTGCCTTTCTGTGTTTTCTTGTATATCTCTGAGTATTTTTAAGATTTCTATTTTAAATTCTCTGTCATTTAGCTCCAAGGCTTCCAATATGTTAAGTCTTTTCTCCATAGATTTTTCCACATCTATTTGTGTTACCTCTCTTTCTTTTGTATCCATAATATTCGATTTCCTCTTTCTTATCGGCATCTGAGGGTGGTCTTATTGATAGCACTAATTAGAATTAATAAAGAGTAAAAAGAAAAAAAAAAGGGTAAAACACCCCACAAAAAAAACAGTAATAATTTATTATTTCCCCCTTTTTTTCTCTCTTCTCTTTCCCTCCTCTCCCCTCCTCAGGGAAATATCGTGCCTATAATGGAGGGCCTGATTTGGGGTGAAGAGTTCAAGGGGCAAAAAAAGGGAGTAGGGACCTACTAAATGCAAAAAAAAAAAAAAAGGAAGAAAATCTTAGACAAGCATAAGATGATTTGCTTGTAAGTGATGGTCAACTAAGAGATATAATGAGAGGGATAAGAGGGAATCAGAAAAAAGGACCAAAAAAGAATAATAAAGAAGAAAAAATAAAAACAATAAGTAAAAATCTGTTGTATTAAGTGGAGCGAAGACTAAATACAATGGAGACCTTGGGTTGGGAGGACCCAAAATGCCACAAAAATAAACAAACAAGAGAAAAAAAAATAAAAACAAAAGTAAAAAAGAGAAATAAAGCCAAAAAAAAGCCTTGAGTCCCAAATTAACTAATTTGTTCATGATTGAGGATTATATGGGAGGAAAGTAAAATGAGAAAAGAAAAAACGAATAGAAAGGAAAAAATAAGAAAAAGAGAAAAACGAAGGAAGAAATAAAATAGGAGGAGAAAAAAACAAAATAAAGCAAGACAAAAAAAAAAAAACAAAAAAGGAGAGAGTGAGAGTTAAGTGTTTTGGAGTATAACCTTAAAGGAGGGTGAGGATGAAGAAGAAAAATAAAATGCAACACTCATGGGTAGTGTAGTTCAAGAAAGGGGAAGCATAAGATGGGCAGAGAATAGAAGGACCGAGGTGGAGGAAATAAAGGCAAAAAGATAGAAGAAACAAACAACAACAACAACAACAACAAAAAATTAGTGGATCAAGTTGTAAAGTCTGTGGGTTTTTCTTGATTTTGAGAGGTTAACTTCTTCCTTTTTCTTTTCTCTCCCTCTTCCTAGTCGGTGACTCTGTACCCCAGGCTCTGCCCCTGTGTCACTCTTAGGTAGGGATTTGCAGTTGGTGGGATTCTATGGCAATGTCATATAATTGGCTTTAGTCTTGCTGGAAGTAAAGGCTTGTTGGCGTTTGCAGGGTCCAACGATGAGAGAGTTTGCTTTCCTGGATTCTCTCTCCTAGTCCCCCCTTTCTGAATTAGCAGCCTGGTGATCCAGCTATAAGGCTGCAACTGCTTCTGCCTGGGGAGTAAGAGGCTCAAAGAGCTGGGAAATGCCCACTCTATCCCCACTCAGTGCAAGGCTTTGGGAAAGGCTCTGAGAGTCAGGGCCTCCAGTGTAATCAGGCGGGGGTGGGAGTCAATTGTTGTCAAGGTGACTGTTCAGCGCCTATCATTTAGTTGGACCTCTCAACCCAGGCTTTCCACACTTTGTAGCCTGTTTTTGCAGGGAAGAAGAGGCACTAGTCTCTGCTTACGACTAGTGTAGTATAGACCTTATTATCTGCCAAGTCCTTCTTGTTAGCGTTTATCCCTGAATATGGAGGCTCTATCAATCAGAAGTTGCCCCCGCCCCTTTAGCGAGAGGCACTAAAAAATATTATGCCTCTTGTCTTGGTTCACTGAACTGAGAGAGATCTTATCAATTAGAACCGAGGGTGCGCAGATTTTATGGGTTAAGCTAATTTCAGTGATTGGGTCGCAGCTGTGTTTCCGAAGGTATTTTAGGCTGCCTGCGCGCGCCCCTCCCCCAACGCTTTATTGTTAGCTTGAATGGCTGGGTGAGGTGCCCCGCCCACGGAGAGAATCTCCCAAGCCTCTCCCGCTCGCCCCGCCACTGACAGCTGGACCGCACCAGGCGCAGGATAATGGAGCCCCTGTGTGTGCGGGCCAGCAGGGCGCCCTGGGCGCGTGGAATGCCCAAGGCACGTGCGCAAATGGCGCGCTCCGGGCACCGGTGGCCGGCGACCCCCACTCGCAGTGTGCGGGCCGCTGGGAACGTCAGCGGTGCTCAACTGGACTGGGCGCGCGCGCAGCGGCTCGTGGCGGCCGCTCGCGGTGGCGGTTCGCGGGGGTTCGCAACAGCTCGCGGGGCCTCGCGGCGACTCGCGGTCGGCCGCTCGCAGCGGCCTGCGGTTCCCAAGTATATGGGCTGACTCACCGCAGGCGCACTCCCTGGCGGCTTGAATGAGCGTCGCTGCGGTAGCTTCCTCCACACCCTCGTCTCTCAGATTCAAGTGATAACAGTCCTTTTGCTTTCAGTTTGTGTGGAACTCCGGAATGCTCCGAGGATAAATTTTTCTGTTTCTAGTTGATAAATTTGTTGTGATTTAGGGGAGAGCTGTCGGACGCGCTTCTCACAGCGCCATTTCCGTGACGTCACTCCAAATTTCTTTTTAAAAGTCTTGCTGGGATTAGATTGGAACTGGGTTGAATCTATAGGTCAATGGGGTGGGGATGGAGAACTGCCATCTTATTAATATTGAGTCCTTCAATCCATGAACATGGTATGCCTGAAGTTGTCCAGAGGCTCCTTACACTATTTTCATTTTTTGGATTCTTTTTTCTTTTTCCTGTTCAGATTAGGTGTTCTCTGTTTCCTTATATTCCAAATCATTGATTTGATTCTCAGCTTGATGTACTTTACTGTTGATTCCCTGTAAAATATTCTTCTTTTCAGTTAGTGTAGCCTACATTTCTGAACAGTTCTTTTTTATGGTTTCTGTGTCCTTTTTATGCTTATTATTTCTTTATTTAAGTTCTCACTAAGTTCCCTGAGCATCCTTATGAACACTGTTTAAACTCTGTATCTAGTAGTTTCCTTGCCTCCATTTTGTTTAGTCCTTTTTCTGGGGATTTCTTCTATTCTCTCACTTGGGACATGTTTCTTTGTCTCTGCTTTTCAGCTGCTTCCCTTTTTGTTTCTATGTATTAGGTAGAGCTGCTACATATCCAAGTGGTAGATTGGCCTTGTGTAGTAGGTGTCCTGTGGGACCCAGTGGCAAAGTCTCCCCAATCACCCAACCTGGGCACTCCAGGTGTGCCCCTGTATGGGCTTTGTCCACTGTCTTGTCATAGTTGAGCTTTGTTTGCTGTTGGTATCACTGAGAGGGACTGACCCCCAGGCTGATCAGTTTTGAGGACTGGCTGCAACTACAGCAGAGGAACTGCTGTGTAGGAGTTGACCTTATGGAGCAGGACTTGCTTCAGTAGGGCTTTGGTGCTCACCAAGTCTGCCCTTGAGTGTGTCACTTGTGGAGGTAGTGAAGGTAGGTTCTGTGGGTTTGTTCTTAAGTTGAATTTGTATAAAGGTTGGAACAGGTACATTTACCTATTAAATGCAACCTAGACAGATGTTTGTCTTAACATAGTATTTATTTTGACCTTTCTGTGCATAAAAATACTGAAAATTTTCAAATACAACTTTAAACAACCTTGGACGATACAGAAGATGATGGACTTGTTGGAGAGGATCGGGCTGGTGTTAGAGAGTCAGGGTTTGATTCTGCTGCAGAGGTCAGTTTCTTGAAGTAGGTATCAAGAGAGTTTTGTACAGAGCCTCTCTTTTTCTCATCTTAAATAGCTCTGTAGCACGTCATACCTTCAGTAACTGTATGGTAAACCTCTCTGTATCAGGATCTTGCTCCTCTGACTTTACCATTCCTGCTTCAATGAGACAAAAAGCAACAGCTAACTCTTTTATAGAAAACATTTTTGGTTCTGGAGTTTCTAGGTCCCTGTTTTCTTCCCCAAATGCTGTCATCTTCTGCTTAGTTCCATAAGGTTTTCATTGGTTAGTTCTTTGCCATGGGAATCAAGTAACTCTATATCATTTTCACTGATGTCCATCTGCAGCTGTTTACCAATAGCCCTTATGACACTCCGTTTGTAACTACAAGTTGTACCTAAGTTGCATGTTTGTAATTTGGGATTTACTATATTGTTATTTGTGCAGGCTTTGGTGAAAACTGTAAAATATATATATACAAAATATAACAATATATGTATGTGTTAAATTTGAAAAGACATCAATTACTTCCCACTAGTAAACCATGTGCTCTGAGCTGATTTTCCAGGCTAGCGATGGACTTTGGTGCTCATCCACTCTCCTTCATCAAGCTCACTTGCAGCCAAGGATGGACATCTGGACCAGAGAATGCTGGGGGGGGGGGGGGGCAGAGAGATGCCATTGGTTTACACAAAATGCAGAAGTGGCAGTATGCACAAAAGAGGCAGGTATCTGAAGGACACTGAGAAAGAGAAATTGCACAATCTGTGCGTTTATCACTCTGACACCTTGTTACTGCATCCCTGTGCACTTAAGATGTGTATCCCAGTAAGGGTACACATCTTTGTGTGAATGGATTTATCCGCTTCTGTTCCTTTTTAACAAGAGAAATAGAGCAGCACAAAAGCCCTGGATTCAAAGGAGGAAATGTTGGAGGAACAGAGGAACGAGGAAGTGGAGTGTGATGCTAAATTCTGAGCAAAATATATATTTAAAAGAATTGGTGGAGGGGACATGGACAGCTCTTACATCATTCAGAATCCAGTAAGGACAATTTAAATATTTTAAATACAGAAAACTTAATTCAGGATGGAAGACCAAAAGAGCCATACTGGGTCAGGTTGGAAAGGAAGTCACTACAACTTACAGGCTGAACAGAGAAGGGGAGAAGGTGAACTCCTGGACACCTAGAGTCACCTAGAAGAAGCTGGAATCATGTGGGCTTGTCTGACAGGAGTGGAAGCCTTGGAGGTGACTTGGCTACTGCTGCAGACACCAGCCAAGGCAGAGATGGGGTTGGGAGGGAGAGGACTGGCTTCGCTCTCTCCTGCTTTTCACCAGACCCTCTTGTTGGCTGAACTCACCCTGATCATGGGAGGCAGATGCAGAGCTGAGAGAGGGCAAGAAATGGACCTAAGGGAAAGCAAGCCTGAGACTGCCAGCTAGAGACATACGTATTTTTCTCCTTCATGACTGAGGAGAGGAATGGCATGTTTGCAACGGTGTACCAGCCCTAGACTCCAAAACAAAGCCTGGCACCCATGCTTCAAAAACTCCCAGCCCTGTTTCCCAAACCAGACGTAAGTTTATTCCAGAACCAGCCTATGGCCTTTGCAACCCTGATTATTAAGTGGTAAATTAAACATTAATCAAATTTCAACTAGTTACAGTAGCGATGGTGGAAACAAGTGAGTAAGACTGACACCTCCACAAGCTCCCCACTTTGTACAAGACGCAGAGAGACACACAGACACTGATAATGAAGGGCAACACAACAGGCCAAAATGAGTTTCCCTGTGGCGACTGGCACAAGGAGACTGAGTCAACTGATTAACGAAAAGAAACTGATGCCAAATCATAGTTTATAATTTGTGAGTATTTCCCAAGCTGGTGAGATACGGGAAGACTGCCGAAAGGAGAAACTTGCTGAAACTGATTAGGGGAAATTCTTTAGACCCAGACCAGGTCAAATTCCTGAATCAAATTCCATCTCTCATCAAATAAAGCCCAATTTCTTCCTCTGGCATATCGGGCCTTCTGTGATCTATCCTGATTCCAGATTTATCTGATTTCCTACCACTAGAAATAGTCATTTCAAATATTAAGCTCTAGTTACTGCAAAATCCAAGTTTTAATCTCCAGACTTCTGGTAGATTTCAGCTTTTACTATGTTCAACAGTGCTTATTGAATAAGTATCAATAAATGTTTCATGCCTCTAGTTCTTTCTTTGCTTATTTCTGTAAAAGTGGCCTTCTGTCCTCATTTGGCAAGTGTACTCTTACCCTGCAAGGCCCACCTTGGTTATTATTCCTCCATGGAGGCTTCATTAAACTTCCAGCTAGATTTAGGAGACCTTTTCTTACTCATTTCTGAGCTTCAGCAGAGGTGCGAAGCCTGGGCATTGCAAGGCCTCCTTAAATTAAACCTAGTTATCACTAGCATTAGTGATTGCTACCCCAAACCCCTTTCCACTTCTGTTTTCCTAACAACACCCTAAAAGCAGGATTATTTCTAGGGGTGGGCTCTAATCTGCTCAGGCCACCCAACATTTCACCTCTCCCACTTAGAGTGATGGGTTCAGTCATGGGCGTGCGATCTAAGCCAGTTCCCTCAGAAAGGATCTCAGGACTCTTGCTCGAAATTCTAGGGCAAAGATGAAGGCATTCTCTTTACTTGGATGTGGATGAGAATCAAATGGCCTCTGGCAGCCAATCATCACCCTGTAACCACCAGGAGAGCCAGCTGCAAGGCGAGGTCAATGCTGTACAAACAAAAGGAAAGACTTGCTCAAAAAGGGTGGAGCATGGGAGTTGATAACATGCTGCACCTTGAAACGAAACCAGCGCTGAAGTCGGCACTCTCAGTTCGGTTTTCTGTCACATGCAGTATAACGAGGTTTGAGTGCTCCATGGGGGAAAGATTAGTACCACAGAGTTAACACAAAATCGGGCGACAGGGGAGGGCAGCCTCGGGGAAAACTGCAGGTGCTTACGCATAAACAAGAGATGCCCCTATCAGTAGCCTAGGACCCTTGCTCAGATTTGCCACGTGGTAGGTCTTGCCCTGACGGTCCCTGTCCCTGCAAGGCAGCTCCTTGGCTCTCAGGAAGGGGTCTCTGACATTTTCTCGGGTTTTTGATGCTATAAGCCCCACCTACCCTACACAATGTGAGGCATTCTGCCTCAGAGATGAAAATCTACTCTGCAAACCTCTGCCTCCTACAAAGGAGGTCTCCTCTCAATGTATTTAGAAATTACCAAAAAAGAATCAGGCTTCAATGGAAAAGTAGGCAGTCCAGATTGTAATATAAGACTCTGGGCCTGGAGGGACACAAACACTTGATTTACTGTAGAGAAAACAGATACTAGTGTTTGGGGAGAGCAGAAATAAAGAGAAGAAATAAAGAATAAAGCGCAGCTCGCAAGTCTGGGTCCAGGCCACCTCTGCTGGCCACCTTGACCACTCTAGTTTCCTTCCTCCATTCTCTTGAACTAAACACACTGGAGATTTTCACTGTGCAACTAACACTGCTCAAGTGAGTCATTCTTGCTGGTGTTTTCCTGCTCAGTTTTCATCTGAAATAGCCCAGGGACCTGTCATAGGTAATAACAGTGACAAATTTTACTGTGCGCCAGGTGTTGGACCATACTGTTTCGTAAATTAACCAATTTAACCCTTACAACACTTCCTGTGCTTTACTATCACTATCTTACAGTGCAGAAACTAGGCGCAGATGAATGAGTAGTTTGCTCAAGGTCACACCACTTGTTAGTTGTAGAAAAAGAATTTGAACCCAGGAAGACTGGCTCTAGAATCCATTATTTTAAGCATTTTATGGGATTTGTCCACATTTCTAAAAGGGACATGGCATCTCCTGTTCCTGTACTGGTCACATGAGGCTCATCTAGTCTTGTTCTAGCACTTCCTCTTTAGGAATAACAGGACCCGCCCTAGGTTTGTTAAGCAGAATAAGAATTTAATAAAGGGGTTCAAGGAATCTGGTGAGATAATCAGGCTTTGAAGTCTGGGGCACGGGAATAATAGCTGGGGACCTCCCAGGACTGCCTGGAGGCATGATGCCACATCTGGAGCTGCACCATGGGCGTCATCTACAGAGCTGCTCTGACCCTGGAGCTCAGAGTCTCTTGGCCACTCCTCCCTACTCTTACCAGCTGCTTCCTCTTGGTTTTCCCTTCAAATTGAAGTCCTGGGTTGCTACATGTAATTGATAGAGCCTCGGTTACATGCCAGAGCTGCAAGGGAAGTGGGCAATAGCACTCTAATTTCTACTTTGGGGAAGTAGAACTTATAACCTGGGACTCTTTTCCATGTGGATGAGGCTTGCAAAACATGCCGCACATTGAATGCTCACACTAGCAATGTCATGGTTGCCCCAAGCTGGGAACAACCCAATGCCCCTCAACATCAGAACAGCTATATCAGCTGATGTATATTCATACAATGGAATAATACTCAGCAATGAAATGAAACAGTCTGAATAAATCTCACAAACATTATATTGAAAAAAATAGCCCAACACTAGAGTCTGTGGTACATGGTTCCATTTATTCAAAATTAAAGTGCAGGCAAAACTAATGTATAGTGATAGAAATGAGAACAGTCTTGACCTCTAGAGATTACTAACTGGGAGGGTGCAGAGAGCTATCTAGGGTGCTGACAATGGGCTCATTGGCTTGAGCATAGGCTCACCAGCTTGAGCGTGGGGTTGCTGGCTTGAGCATGGGATCATAGACATGGCCCTGTTGTCGCTGGCTTGAGCTCAAGGTCACTGGCTTAAGGAATGGGTCACTCGTTCTGCTGTAGCCCCTCGGTCAGAGTACATATGAGAAAGTAATCAATGAACAACTAAGATGCCGCAGCAAAAAATTGATGCTTCTTATCTCTCCCTTGCTGTCTGTCTGTCCCTATCTGTCCCTCTCTCTGTCTCTCTCTCACTAAAAAAAAAAATATTGTAAGAGCTGTCTGCTTATGATGTGTCCACTTTTCTGTATGTGTGTTATATTTCAATTAAAATTTTATGTATAAATATATGCTGGGAAGCTACATAAATGATAAATACCATCAACTGTCTTGTTGCCATCTGAAGTGCTTGAGCCAGTGAATCATTTTGCTTGCATCCATCTCATGCTCAAAAACTTCAGAGCCTCCTCATGCTCCAGAGATAGCACAGCTGAGGCAGCACTGTTTTATATAAATGCTATGATAGCATTAGGTGTAATATCAAGACTCTTAGTCTGTCCTTCAAGAATCCTTCCAGTCCAGTGTCAACCCTTGTGTCCTGTCCTAACCCTGGCACTGGCCTTGCTTTTCACCTGGAATGCCCCTGCCAGGAACTGTGGGAAACCCAGTCTTTCTGAGGGCCCACTAAACCTCCACCCTGAGCCTCCTACCCCTAACCTGAGACCCCCTTCTCCCTCCTCTGTGCTCCTATTACAAGTAGGCTTAGAAAAACCTGCTTGACAACAAAGTTTGTATTCCAAGCAACCTCTCTTGAAATATGACAATTTTGTGTGTGTTAATAACTTTTATGTATTTATATTTTATCTTACTAATCAGATTGTGGACTTTTTGAACAGTGATTGTAGCATATTGATCTCTTTTGTCTACAAGGTGTTGCACAGGGCTTGGCCTGGGCAGGCAGTGTTTGCTAACTTTTAGAAACATGGATTCTGGCAAATAGTTCATGTTCAAGGTTCAAAGTTCAAAGTTCAAATACCAACTCTACCATTTACAGAGGCAACTGCTCAAGATCAGAGAACTTTCTTGAAAGTGTAGTTAATGATCACTATGCTTAGTCCAGAATACTAAGTGCACTATGTGTGCTATGTATAACTAATAATATCTCTTTGTTCTTGTTTTAAACTGTAGAGCACTTTTCAAAGCTCCCTAGGAATCACAGGCTCTCATAACAAAAAGATGAAGAGCCTGACTTTGGACATGGGAGAGAAGGAGCTATGCTGGGGAAAGGCTCAAGGAGAGGGCAGACGGCTCGCAGGAGCCTGACTTTGGACATGGGAGAGAAGGAGCTCTGCTGGGGAAGGCTCAAGGAGAGGGCAGACGGCTCGCAGGAGCCTGACTTTGGACATGGGAGAGAAGGAGCTCTGCTGGGGAAGGCTCAAGGAGAGGGCAGAAGGCTCGCAGGAGCCCGTTGACAGCTCTCCTGTGGGCTCCAGGCCCTGCACTGAGCAGTGTTATCAATCTGACCCTGCCTACCACCTTTCAGAATTTATATAGGAATTCCATTGGCCAAATAAAAGAATTTGTAGGGTTTGGCTCACATTGGGCTTTAATTTTCACCAGGCTTAGCTGTGATTCATCCACAGCAGCATGAAAATTAAAAGGCTCTTTCAGCAGAGATATGTCACCAATGAAGTCACTTTTTTAAATCACCGATAGAAATAATCGTGTTGTCAGCAGAGACCAGAACGCATGAACTAAAGAAGACAAGCCTAAGGGAGACTCCTCCGCGAGGATCGGGAGCGAGATGCAACATAGAGAAGAAGCTTCTCCATAAACGTCATCTGAGCAAGGCCAAGTGCAGTGGCGCCCCTCCCGCTCCAGAGAGCGCACCTGAGGCAGCTGTTCTACGGGAACGCTGGGGGCGGAACGACACCGCTAGGTATCAGATCAATCTCCAACTCTGAAGTCAAACACATCAGGATTCAAATCCTGGTTTTGCCATTTATAGAAGTGACACCTTGGGCAATTCTAGTACTGGCACCTCAGAATTCACCAGAAACGGGTCCATTGATTTCCTTGTCCATAAGTAAGGATGATGATGATAAAATGACACTGACATCATAGGTTTATAGCAAGGATTAATGTATAGAAATTTTGAGCCCAGTGCAGGGTACATATTATGCATTTGTTAGTTAGCTATTATTATTCTACCCACGTAATAATTCTACCCTATTATTCTAAGGCCACAATCCCTGGTCTTAGCCAAAATGCCAAGAAATCAGCAAAAATCTCAATTATTTAACAGCTTCCTTCCTTTAATCAATCTTTAGCCATTGCCACCCTCATCTTTTATTTCTTACAAAGTCTATGATAATGACCAATAAAGCATTTCCTGTTGAATAGAGTCATTGAGATTTACTATGCTGGGGACAAGCCTAAGTTCTTGGGAGAGTCATCAGGCATTGCGCCAGGCGGTACATTGGAGGCAGGAATATTGTTTGGCAGCTGACACTGGAGTATGTTTCATTTTGTCTTGTAGAATTCAATAGTCATATTTTATTCAAATTATAGTCCTGCTCTCTTTTAGTGCTGGAATCAAAGGTGAAAATTAGGACTTGAATGCACAGTCATTTTATAAAATTGTAGTCTCTGTGTAGCAGCAATCTCTAGGGCTTGATCCTGTCCATAGATCCAGTGACATTTCTACTAACAAGGCAATGTGAACTCGAGAGATTAAAAAGGAAGCCTCTGGCCCCTGGCTGGTAAGAGAAATAACTTCAGAAGACTCAAACCTGAGAGCTGTTACACTGTGTTGCATATGCATTTTCACTTGCTTTTGTTTGCATGAGATAGGTGAAGTTTTCTGTCAATGAATTTATTTCTATAGACCATTTGGTGTTGTAGTTGCTGATATCTACTGGTATGATCATTATTTATGACAAAATTAGCTCCCATTGGGGCCTCGGCCAGTGGCCAGCCCAGAGTTTGGATGTCCCATGTTCGATTTCAGTCAGGGCGCACAGGAGAAGTGACCATGTGCCTTTCTCCCCCTTCCTCTCCCCTTTCTTTCCTTCTTCCTCTCCTACAGGCAGTGGCTCCATTGGTTTGAGCATGGCCTCAGGCACTGAGAATAGCTTGGTTGGTCCCAGTGCATCAACCTCAAACACTAAAAATAGCTCAGTACTTGAGCATCGTCCCCAGACAGAGTTGCCAGGTGGACCGCAGTCAGGGCACATGTGGGAGTCTGCCTCACTATCTCCTCTCCTCTCACCTAAAAAAAAAAAAAAATAGTTCTTGTTGGTAAGTGTAGCAAGTTGTCACAGAGTACATGTATGTTTGCGCTGTTTTAATCTCAAATACTAATTGGTAAGCACTGTAATTGAGAAAGAGAACAAGGAAGCTTGATTATAGACTGTTTTTGTGGAAAACAAAATATTCTGCTGACACTTTAAACCTTATTTTTTAATAACATCTACGGAAAAATTGAGAAGTTGCCCCACTCCTGATTTTGATGATGCTGTTTTTGGAGTTCAAGAGCTGAATTTCAGCTCATGATCTCTTGGTTTTATTTCCTGTACTATTACAGTAGTTAGTCAGATTACTGTGAGAATAAACTTGAAAGATCACAGGAACATTTGACATATATTCCGTTGCTTTAATGATGAGAATATGATTTTAAAAATAAAAATTAACATTGAAATTGCTTTGAAACCAAGATGTGGAAGAAACTATACTTGTGCAGGGTTGTACAGGGTGAACTTTAGCGTGTTTGGGAAGGGAGTTTTGCTGATGAGAATTAGCACAGTTTAGCAGACGTAAAGATGTAGGGGAAGTCTGGATATCCAGTCATTGAGACCTCTTTGGAACTTGATTACTAATTTTACCATATAACAGAGTAACATTATCCCTTGAGCATTTTCTCCTAAATTGTTGCAATAGTCAAGAAAAAAAAATGTGCCCGTGTGTCATCTTGAAGGAGACATTTACGGAATCATTTAGATCATGATTCTCGAAGCATTGGATAATAAAAAGTGAAATGAGAAAAATAAGGGCAATATACGTTTCTAATATACTGCATTTATTAAAATCTAAAGGCCTCTCTTTTATTCTGAATGTTTTGCCCTTCTGATTTTAGGAACGGAAATAGCCATTCTTGTATCAAATAATAGTGATTGTAGATAGTAGGTTTTTCAAAAAAATGTCATTAGCAAAATAATTGACAACCTAAGTTGGCTTCTATTCTCCAACTTCCATTAGAAAAAAATCTTCGAGTTCACTGATCTGTCCTTGTCACAAGCTACAGTGCATCTAAGTCAGTCTGGAGGGCTGTATCTGAGAACTGGAATGTACAGGAGCCATGCTTCACTCGTCCCTGGCGATGCTTTGATTTCCTTTGGTACTCTGCATACAGAACACTATTTCATACCCAATTTAAACAGCATAGCAACCAAAGTATATCATCAACAGTATGTATATGTTTACTTCAATGTGCCTCTCTTGAACTTGTCTTAATGCAAGCCACAGCAAATAATTCTTCCATTGACATGTTTCAATTATTCTAAAATGGAAACGACTTAAGTTTTTTAATTATAAAAGTAGATGTTGAGCATATTTTTTCACAGTTTTTTAAAATTAGCAAAG
Organism: Saccopteryx bilineata; assembly: GCF_036850765.1. NCBI lineage: Eukaryota > Metazoa > Chordata > Mammalia > Chiroptera > Emballonuridae > Saccopteryx > Saccopteryx bilineata. Next base: position 206,318,735 of record NC_089493.1, on the reverse strand, counting down.
CCTGACCAGGCGGTAACACAGTGGATAGAGCATCAGACTGGGATGCAGAGGACCCAGGTTCAAAACCCTGAGATCACTGGCTTGAGCACAAGTGCACCAGCTTGACCACACGGTTGCTGGCTTGCATGTGGAATCATAGGCAATGCCCCACTATGGTCGCTGGCTTGAGCCCAAGGTCGCTGGCTTAAGCAAGGGGTCACTCGCTCTGTTGTAGCCCCTGGTCAAGGCACATATGAGAAAGCAATCAATGAACAACTAAGGTGCCGCAGCAAAGAATTGATGCTTCTCAACTCTCTCCCTTCCTGCCTGTCTGTTCCTATCTGTCCCTCTCTCTGACTCTCTCTCTATCTCTGTCACACAGACAAAAAAAATCACCAAAAAAAGTAGATGTTCACTGTAAAAGCAAACATGTAGTACCACAAATATAACGAGCAGAATAAAAATCACTAGTAATCCTCTCCTAGATAGGAATAACAGATTAATGATAACTGGTTCTCTTTTTTTGCTTTAATTTATTTTCCAATTACAGCTTACTTTCATATTATTTTGTATTGTTTCAGGTGTACAGCGTAGTGGTTAGACAAGCATATACTTTACATGGTGTCCCCTTGATAGTTCCAGCGCCCACCTGGCACCACACATAGTTATTACAATATTACTGACTACATTCCCTATGCTGTACTTACAGTCCTATGACTATTCTGTAACTACCAATTGGTACTTCTTACTTCCTTCACTTTCTCACCTAGTTCCCCAACCTCCCCTCCCTCTGGCAACCACCAGTTCAGTCTCTGTGTCTATGTGTCTGTCTCAGTTTTGTTGGTTTGTTTATTTTGTTCTTTAGATTCCACATGTAATTGAAATCATATGGTATTTTCATTTCTCTGTCTGACTTATTTTACTAAGCATAATACCTTCTAGGTTCATCCATGCTGTTGCAAATGGTAAGATTTCATTTTTCTTTATAGCCTAGTAATATTCCATTGTATAAATGTACCACAGTCTTTTTATCCACTTATCTATTGATGGTCACTTTCATATCTTGGCTATTGTAAATCATGCTGCAATAAACATAATGGTGCATATATTCTTTCAAATTACGGTTTTGGGTTTCTTTGGCTATATACCCAGAAGTGGGATAGCTGGGTCATAAGGCAGTTCCATTTTAAATTTTTTGAGGAACCTTCATACTGTTTTCAATTGTGGCTGCACCAGTCTGCATTCCTAGCAGTGTGCAAGGTTCATAACAAGGTTTTGTTTTGTTTTGTTTTTAATGGGCAAATAATTTTATTTGGGGGAGTGGACAAATTCCAATTTCAGAACTTCTATAGTTGCTTCTTGGTGCCAGGCCTTGGGGACCAGAAAGTCTACTCTGGAACAGGCACTTTCGCACTGTGACAATGTAGCCAATCTGGACATCCTGAAAGCAAGGGACAGATGCATGGATATGTTCTTATGAAGCTTCTTGAAGCAGTTCTACATCTGGATGTAGTGGAAGCAGTCTCAGTGGATGACAAGAGTCCTCTACATCTTCCTCTTGGTCATCACGCCAGACCGGATCTGTCTTGAGATGGAGGCAGCACCACCAGTAAAGGGGCTTTTTTTGTGTGTCACTGTAAGAGCATTCAATGGCCACCTTGGGCATCTTGAAGCCCAGACCAGTGTCTTTGTCATATCATGGGAGTTTCTTCTTGCCAGTTTCTCCCAGCCCAGTCTTCTTGCTTTGAAAGATGGCTGGATGGCCTGACCTGTGGTGGTGCAGTGGGATAAAGCGTCGACCTGGAACACTGAGGTTGCCGGTTCGAAACCCTGGGCTTGCCTGGTCAAGGCACATATGGGAGTTGATGCTTCCTGCTCCTCCCCCTTCTCTCTCTCTCTCTCTAAAAATCAATTAAAAAATCAATCAATCAATAAATAAATAAATAAATAAATAAAAAGAAAGATGGCTGGCTGCTTTCAGAGGCACACAGCCCGCACTGAGAACAGGAAAGCCACAGCAGTGTCTGGTTCCATTCATGAAGGTTCTTTTAACAGATTTAAATTCCCCTGCATTGTTACAGACCTACAGTGAGCTCTCAGAAATTTAACTGTGAAGGCCATGCTCTTCTGTTGGCCAATTTGTTGCTATATTTTTATTTTAGTTTCAATAATCTTTGAGAGAAAAAAGAATGAAAGTCAAAGTATTGGCAAATTAAAGCAAATATATTGTAATCTTCAGTCTAAACTGCTATGTGCACCTGAACTAACAGTTTCTCCCTTTGTACCCAGAAGGCTTGTTGTTCAAAACAGTATCATTGTGCTGATCAAGCAACCAAAAGAAACAGGACACTTGGGGGCAAGGAGGATGCCTCTACATGTCAGTGCAAGGTAGAAAATGTGGTCCTCCTAAATCAGTGAAGTCAGCCTGCTCTCCTTGAAACAGAGGTTTTATTTTTTTATAGACAACCGACTGTTGTTGAATAAATATTACGTCTAAGAAGCAAAAAAATAGAAGGATCAAGGACATATGCTTTCTATTAATACTTATGTGCCGCGGACCAGCGCAGCTTCCAAATAACAGTGCGGAATTAAGGAAACACACTTTGTCAGAACAAAACCGATGGGACCGGGAGGACTCCTCAAACTGCCTGGCAGCATCTGAGTGCCTCACAGCCTCAGTTCGCTTTATTATATGGACCTATGCAAATCAAGGACCCTGATACAAAGTTGCACATCAAAGGCTAAGACAGGAACTCTCCCAAGGCAAAAACAGTATACATTAGTGAATTTTACAAACATCTGAAAACAAAGAGTCAGAGGAAGGGTATGTATATTGCTTCCTGCAACCCAAGGAAGGAAGGGGAGTGGGTGCAAACACAGAGCATCAAAGCCAAATATGGAGATGGAGGGGGTAGAACTTAAGCCCCCTGCCAAGCCTTGAATCTATAATGGCTTTTTGCCATTACCGGTCCACAACATATCCCCTTTTTCTTTTTAATTTGTGTGCGGAGATTTGCACTCATCTGATTTTCTAATTTGGAGGCAGACGGAGAAAATACAGAATAAACACAAAATTAGTATAGCCAATGCTAACAGATACCCAAAACAAGTATACTAATACATCACAGTAATTAAAGCCTTTAAGCAAACTCTTTAAGCTAATAATACAATAAGAATCTATAAAAGAGTAATGTCCTTAAAGTGTTCACCAAGTCCAAGTTGGCACCAACACCATTCCAAATCTCTGCAAATGCAACCCAACCCCAGTTCAGTCCATCAAAAACTGTCACAGGAGCAGGAGTCCAGGAAAAGTCCACTTTCAGGAGAAGTCCACATGGCACTGGAATTGCTGTCACACTTCCACACTCTGCAGCTAGCATCAAAGTCCCAATGACCGCTGCTTCCCAGCTGGCAATGACCCAGGTAGACTGGAAAAGCCATCTGCAGCACGCATGAAGATGGAGCTTCCGTTTTCTTTAAACTGGAAAGATGAACCCAGGGGTCCTATACTGGAGCTTTACAGCCATGGATTGGTGAGGAGAACCTTGGGATACACCAAGCTGGGTGGCAGAGGTAATTTTGTAAATTGGCAAAAAAGGAAAAAAGGAGCTCTGAATTAGGAGTAGGTCCTAGCCTAAACTATGAGTGGGGCATTGAGGCAGGAGGAATAAAAGAAAGACTGTATATTAATCAAAGCAGCAGAAAACAGGACTATCAATACCCACAACAGAGATCTTCGAGGGAAGAATAAAAAACCTGAATATTCAGGCAAGACCTAGTTAAATGACCCTTGTGTAAATGAGACCAGTCTACCAGCTACTTGGAAGAAATACCCCAGGCTCGTCCACAGTGTCGTAGATGGGGCTGACGGCCCTGGGCACCTTTTAGCCTTCAGTGGCAAATCCCAGTATTCTGGGCAAGGTTAGGTCACAGGTGGATGGAGCAGGGTTGGAAGAGACTGAACCCTCCCTTAGAGGAGTGAGGGGGAAGCCTACCTTCCAGTGTGTCCCTTCTTCCTCACAGCAAAGGCATGTAAGCCTGGCAGGCTTTGGCTTAAATGACCATCCTTTCCACTATTGAAGCAGGGCCCTGATAAAGTTCCAGTTGGAGCATTGGAGCCTCTGAGGGCGTATGCCAAGAGCTAGTATTTTACCTGATCTCCTTTGGGCTTTTTCGGCCTCTTGGTACCTTAAAAGCCATGCTCAGAAGATCTGGCTGAGGGGCTTGAGGGTCCCTATCTGCCTATATATCTGGAGCTATTCAGAATAGAACAAAACAGTGTCATTAGCTGGAATCAAATAAAAGTAAAAAAAAAAGGTAGTAGTTTGCAGGACAAAAATTTGGGCATCTCTTGTACATCAGCATTCAAGATAAACTGTTTGAAGTAAAAAGCGTAACAGGGTAGACCTGCAGGAGCTCCAGGACATGACTCCCCCCCCTTTCTTTTTATATTATTTACAATTGAATTACACTTTACAATATTTTGACTTCAAATATTGCAAGAAATTCTTGACTTTGTTAACTTTTAACAAAAATAGAGTAAAAGCACCTCCAAACAACATTCCCACACTTATCAAAACACCCCCTTAACATTAATTAACAGGCACTTTAGAGAGTACATATCAAAACTGAAAAATCCCATTGTGATCTTCATTATTCTTCTACAGCAAAAAAATCTTTACACCTTTATTATGTAAATCTATGCTGCTTCAAGCCTTTCACTTGCGGCCTGGAGCAGCCTGGCCAAACCAGCAAGTCTTTTGGATCCAAAATGAGCGTGCTCTACTTATTCCAAACAAAATTATATTTATATAGGGAAATGAAATTATTCCCGTTTTGTTTTCAATACTACAGCCGGCACTTCCAAAACTATTATTATCATTACTTTTCATGTAAGGACTTATTCAGGCCTTATAAACAAAAACACTTAGACATTAAACAAAGACTTCACATACAATCACACAAATCAAGAGTGAAACCCGGGGTTTTAGAGATTGAACTATGGCCTGCTTGATCTTAAGTAGGGCTATCTTAATAGGAACGTAATAAGGATATATACTAAACAGAGATCTCTCTCGAAAAATCTCAAGACGGCCGTATGAGATTTCTATTCAGCAATACCCAAATCAGGCCCCCCTTTCGCCCTCTTTTCAAGCAATGGATCAGGAAAATAAAATGATCTAAAACATTAAAAAAAATTAGATAATAATTGAGAAAGGGAAAAGAGCATAGTAACTCTTATGCAATTGCTCTTGTGAAGTGAGTCTCTCATCTAGAATCATGGTGTCTCACCAGTCGTTCAGGGATCCACCGAGGAGCTTCAGCAGACCTAGGAAAAACACACACATATCCTCGGCCCCATAAGAGAACAGGGTCTGGCCCTTGCCAGATTCCTGTGAGTGGGTCCCTCCATCGCACTTCAGGGAAGGCTTTCCTTGCAGGGTTCCAGAGTCTCTCTGCTGCTGAATGACCCTGTACATCAGTATTTAAAAAATTTAAAGTGAAAAGAGCATGACAAAGAAGATTTGCAGGAGTTTGAGGGTATAATTCCCCTTTTTTAATTTTTTCCAATTGGTTTTTAAGTGTTTGATGTGCACGCTCTACAATGCCTTGACCCTGGGGATTGTAAGGAATTCCCATCCTTAGGTCAAGTCCAAAAGTCTGACAAAATGTAGTAAATGCTTTTCCTACATATGCAGGAGCATTGTCAGTTTTAATCAGTTTAGGAAGTCCAATAATAGAAAATGCATACAAGCAGTGAGCTATAACATGTTTAGCAGCCTCTCCTGTTCTGGCAGAGGCTACTATAAATCCAGAATAAGTATCTACTGTAACGTGGACAAAGGATTGTTTGCCAAATGAAGGTATATGAGTAACATCCATTTGCCAAAGTTGCCCCGGTAGGAGTCCTCGAGGGTTAATTCCAAACGAAGGGACAGATTGTAATATAGGGCACCTTGGACAAGATTTAACAATCTGCCGTGCTGCTTCCCGAGAAAGTTGAAACTGTTTACGCAGGGCTGCAGCGTTCTGGTGATGGATAGTATAAGACTGAATTGCTTGATCTGTCATGGTTGCTCCAATAATTTTCTTTTGGGTAGCTTGATCAACAAGGGCATTCCCTTGCGCTAAAGCTCCAGGGAGCATGGAGTGAGCTCGAATATGTCCTATAAAACACGGAGCTGTATGTTGACGTACAAGTCTTTGAAGAAGGAGGAACTGCTGAAATAGTTCCTCATCAGCAGTTGTCCCTAAGACAGCAGTCTCTATAGTGGAAACAACCATAAGTAAATATCTGCTGTCTGTATATAAATTAAAGGAGGAGTATGGCAAATGCTGAAAAGCCATGATAATGGCATGTAATTCTACTCTTTGGGCTGATTTTAAGGTGACTGTTTCAGTATAAAGCTGTCCATTGATTATTAAGCCTGCTATTCCTGAGCTGGATCCGTCAGTAAAGATTGTAGGTGCTTCAGGAATGGGCTCATTAACAATTGTCTTAGGAAATATAAAGGTAGTAATTAATGAAAATTGAACTATTTTATCAGCTGGGTAGTGAGAATCAATTTGGCCTGTAAAATTTGCAAAAGCGATTTGCCATTTTGTGGAAGTTTCCCAGAGCCATTGTTGTTGATCCTTTGAAAAAGGAACAACAATAGTCTGTGGCTCAAAACCTATAAGCTGCAAGAGTCACCTACGCCCCTTGATAATCAAGGAGGCAACAAGATCAAAATATGGAGATAAAACTTTCTTAGGAGTAACAGCTAAATGAATCCATTCAATAGGACCTGAAGCTTGCCACAATAGTCCTGTTGGAGTGTAACTTGAGGGACATATTAGTAGGGCAATTGATTCCTCAGGATTTATGCGTTTTAGTTGTGCTTGCTGCAAGGCCTTTTCTACAAGCTTTAAAGCTTGTTGTCCTGCAGGTGTAAGTAGCCGAGGAGAAGCTGGTTCAGCTGAGCCTCTAAGAATATCAAAAAGTGGCTTCAGTTCTCCAGTAGTTAATTTCAAGGAAGGTCTAAGCCAATTAATGTCTCCTAACAGTTTCTGGAAATCGTTTAAAGTTTGCAAATGATCTGTCCTGATTTCTATTTTCTGTGGGCGAATTTGTTGTCCCTCAATAATTTGTCCTAAATAAGAAAAAGGTAAAGATTGCTGTACCTTTTCAGGAGCTATATAAAGTCCTGATTTTTTCAGAGAATATTCTAGTTGTTGCAAAATGGTCAACACAGTGTCTTTATCTGGATGAGCAATAAGAATATCATCCATATAATGAATTATGTATGCCTTAGGGTGTTGCCTTCGTACTGGAGAGATGGCTTGAGCAACATATTTTTGGCACAAGGTAGGACTATTAGCCATACCTTGAGGCAAAACTCTCCACTGGTATCGCTCCATGGGAGCCTGAAAATTAAGTGAAGGAACACTGAATGCAAAACGCTTGCAATCATGAGGGCTTAAAGGAATAGTAAAAAAGCAATCCTTCAAATCAACAACTATAAGGTGATAGTTCCATGGAATGGCAGTAGGAGAAGGAAGTCCTAGCTGGAGAGGACCCATAATTTCCATAGTCTTATTTATTGCTCTCAAATCTTGTAATAGCCTCCAGTTTCCTGATTTCTTTTTAATGACAAATATAGGCGTATTCCATGGACTATTAGATGGTTCAATGTGCCCAAGCTGTAGCTGTTCCTGTACCAATTGAGCAGCTGCCCTAAGTTTCTCCTGAGAAAGGGGCCATTGGTCTACCCATACAGGATTATCTGATTTCCAAGTAATTGGGTCTGCACAGTGCATTATTGGGGTAGCAGGAGCTACCAAGGCCCCTATGCAAAATTTTGATATCCTAATCCATGCCTTCTGGTATTGGGTGCCACTTCTATGGGGGTGAGAATTCCTCGCTGTTCTTTCCCTAGACCCTTAGTGGGCAAAAATCCCTGATCAAGCATTTGAGTGCTAACTAAACTATTAGGACTGACAAGCAATGCCCCCATATTTTTCAAAACATCTCTACCCCATAAATTAACTGGCAATCCAGGGAGCACATAAGGCTGAAAAAATCCAGAATGACCTTCTTTATCTTCCCATTGTAAAAAACTAGAACTTTGTTGAGGGGATTTACTCTGCCCTATACCTTGTAATTCTGTGGCTGCTGCATGAGTGGGCCAGGAAGGAGGCCAATGTAGCTTTGCAATAACAGATACATCAGCCCCAGTATCTAAAAGCCCTTTAAATTTACGCCCTTGTATTGTTAGTTCCATTTCAGGGCGTTCCTGACCTATTTTTTGAATCCAATAGGCAGTATCAGTGGAGCCAAATCTTTGATTCTCTTGGGGTCCCTTTAGCAGGGTTTGGCCTTGTCTTAAAAGAGGTAAAAGGATTAATTGAGCAATTTTCATATCAGGGGAGATAGTGACTATATTCCTCAAAGTGTGAGCCATTACTTTAATTTCCCCTGTATAATCAGAGTCTATCACTCCAGGAAGAACAAAGAATTCCCTCATAGTTAAACTACTTTTGCCTAACAAGATTCCTACTGTGTTACTGGGAAGTGGCCCAAAAATTCCAGTGGGTATGGCTTGAGGTCCCATCTCTGGAGTCAATACGAATTGGGAGGTGGGACTGAGGTCCAGTCCTGTACTGCCTGTTGTTGCCTGGGATAGTTGGGCAATGTTTGGCCTACTGGAATCTGAATTTGCTGAGGAAACACTGACATTGCCCCTATTGTTTGATGGGGCCGGGGAGGGCCCCATTGTCTGTTTCCCTGTCCTGCGGTAGTACATTTAGGCCTCCCCTTATTCTTCCAATGTTTCCCATGTCTACAGAGTGGGCAGAGGTCCGGAGCCTTAAGGGCTGGATGTCCTTGAGGGAGAGGCCGAGACCAATATCCGGGGAAAGCAGGGCAGTTTTTAGCAAAATGCCCCGAACCCCCGCATTGAAAACAGTTTCCTCGGGCAAAAGTACTTCCCTGACCTTCCTTCCTTCGCTTGTTCTGTCCTTTATCTAAATTTTGTCCTGGAAATCTTGCCTTATTACCTGTGGTAAAGGCAAGACCTTGCATATATGAAGGCCCAACATCAGCGCAAATTCTAATATAATCCTCTATATCTCCCTTCTTGCGGTGAGGCCGAAGTGCAGCCTGACAAGCAGAATTAGCATTTTCATAGGCTAGTTGTTTTATTAAAACCTTTCCCACATTTTTATCCCCTACTATTCTTTCAACTGCTTGAATTAGCCGTGAGACAAAGTCTTGAAATCACTCGTCTGCACCCTGCCTAATTTTACCAAATTCTTCTGGTTTGGTCCCTGGAATAGGCAGGCATTTCCATGCCTGTGTGGCTAGCTGATTAATTATATCATAAATAGCTGGTCGATATTCTAATTGAGTTGCCATATGGGCATACTGTCCTTCTCCAGTTAACATATCTACAGTAACAGCAACCTCCTCTTGCTGATTTTTCTCATCCAGCTCTATAGCCTTTTCATGAAAGTTTGACTTCCACAACAAATAATCACCCCCAGAGAGACAAGCACGAGCAATCGCCTTCCAGTCATTTGGGGGAAGAGCCTTTGCACTAATGGTATCTAATAAACCAAGTGTAAAAGGGGCAGTAGGCCCATACTGAGCACAAGCAAGTTTAAGCTCTTTCAGAGTTTTAAAAGGTACAGGTTCATGTTCTCGCACTAGTCTCCCTGTATCATCCTGTCTTTCCACAATAGGAAAACAGGCAAAGCCATCTATTGTTTCCCCTATATTTCGAGCCTGGTCTATAGATTGTTGGAGAGGAGATTTCCCAGATTTTGAGCTATAGACTATGGAATCAGCCCGATAAGGGAACGGAGGAGCAGAGGGTTGAAAGTAGGAAGGAGCTGAGGGCAGCGGAGGCCCCGCGGCTAAGGCAGCCATAGCCACGGATTTTTCATCCCCCCTGTCATCCTCAGACTTCAAGTTATCCTCATATTCACATCCCTCTGTTTCCGGCTTACCCTGATACTCTTCAGACAATGATTTGTCTTCATATGGAAACATTTTTACAAAAAGGTCCCTTACTTTTGACCCTATCTGTCCCATATTCTTTTACTCCCAACTACACTTTCCCCAAAAACTTTCTTTACTCACTGTGCGCACTTCACTTTGGGGAGTTCCGTCACCTTCCTTCAGTTTTAGTTTCCTCGTACTCAAGTCGTCTGTTCGGGCGCCACTTGCCGCGGACCAGCGCAGCTTCCAAATAACGGTGCGGAATTAAGGAAACACACTTTGTCAGAACAAAACCGATGGGACCGGGAGGACTCCTCAAACTGCCTGGCAGCATCTGAGTGCCTCACAGCCTCAGTTCGCTTTATTATATGGACCTATGCAAATCAAGGACCCTGATACAAAGTTGCACATCAAAGGCTAAGACAGGAACTCTCCCAAGGCAAAAACAGTATACATTAGTGAATTTTACAAACATCTGAAAACAAAGAGTCAGGGGAAGGGTATGTATATTGCTTCCTGCAACCCAAGGAAGGAAGGGGAGTGGGTGCAAACACAGAGCATCAAAGCCAAATATGGAGATGGAGGGGGTAGAACTTAAGCCCCCTGCCAAGCCTTGAATCTATAATGGCTTTTTGCCATTACCGGTCCACAACACTTATGTTACTGGCTAACTGCACCTGTAGTCCAATCAACATATTATTTATATAAAAATGGCACATTTTACCTCTCATAACATACCATACTAAGGAATTGCTACATAACATGAATTTGGAGCCCATCTTTGTAATTTAACAGGATATCATCATCTAAGCATTGAAAAAACATAAACACCAGGATTATTAAGGAAATTAGAAAAGCCTTTAGGGCTTGAGTTATTTTTTCTGGATTGAGAAGGCTAAGTGGTGACCAAAACTGCCTTAGAGATATAAGGGGAACTGTTACAAGATAAGCTGAGGCATATTCAAAATTTTGAGCAAGAATCCTATTTAATTGGCGTGCCAAATGGGAAGTGGTTGAGAGTACTCCACCAGCAGAAGCTAGGGGAAAGATTTTTATGGAGAAGTGGCGGAAGCAACACAAGGAAATTGTTTCATTGGCTATAACTTAAGCATTTGCTGTATGTGAGAAAGCCTAGACTGCTGCTTGTGATTGGTTGTCCTTAGGTTTCAATTTCTTCATCTTAAAGCATTTACAGGCTTAGGTTTCGGTTTGCTTACATAGGCTGGCTGCAAAAGTCTTAGAACCACCTCAGTCTGGTGGCCTCCTCTTTAATTAACATTACTTTTATGAAGTGGTGAACCTATTATATTTGTCTATTGCAAACCATTGTTACTTAAATGTAATTTATAGTATCTCTAAACTTCAATGTGTAACTGGAATTAGAATATAATCCTGCTAAGCTAATAATAGCTATATCTGATCCAATGGTTCCAATCAAAGTGCTTCAGCTTATTTTAGATTAAGAAGCCCACTATGGGCCCTGGCCGGTTTGCTCAGTGGAAGAGCGTTGGCCTGGCATGCAGAAGTCCCGGGTTCGATTCCCGACCAGGGCACACAGGAAAGGAGCCCATCTGCTTCTCCACCCCTCCACCCCTCCTTCCTCTCTGTCTCTCTCTTCCCCTCCCGCAGCCAAGGCTCCATTGGAGCAAAGATGGCCCGGGCGCTGGGGATGGCTCTGTGGCCTCTGCCTCAGGCACTAGAATGGCTCTGGATGCAACAGAGCGACGCCCCAGATGGGCAGAGCATTGCCCCCTGGTGGGCGTGCCGGGTGGATCCTGGTCCGGTGCATGCGGGAGTCTGTCTGACTGCCTCCCCGTTTCCAGCTTCAGAAAAATAAAAAAATAAAAAATGAAGCCCACTATGAGTCACCTCATTAGCACAGACTATTAGTCATGGTCTGACGGACCCCAGTGAATAACGAAAACACAGCTGTCATTGGAAAGTTGCAAGGGATTAGAAGCTACATCACACAAACTGGGGACAAAAGCCAGCTCAATTATATAAAATTACATACCTGATAAGGGTCTAATGTTCAGAATATAGACAAAAGATTACTTACAACTGAACAATAGAAGGACAACCCAATTAAAAAAATGGGCAAAGGCTCTGAATACACATTTCCCCAGGAGGTATACAAATGTCCAGTAAGCACATGAAAAGATGCTCAGCACCATTACTTCATTACCTTCTTGGTTGTGATATAGTTTCCTTTGTATATATTATTGGATTTGTTTTGCTAATAGCTTGTGGAAGGTTTTTTTGGGGGGAAAAAATGTATTTATTATTGAATATTGACCATATATCCGGAAACTATACTGAAACCTCAATATTTTTTTTGACTGAAGTACAGAAATGCAGAAGTAACATGGCCTACCTCCCATTCTCTCTGTTCCATTTGTATTCTCCAAACCTCCACCAGGCAGTCCTGTGCTTTGGAAGAAATTAGGTAAACCTCACACTTCGGTCCTCATTTTGTTCCTTGAGTCCCTGATCCAGCACTTTGAATGTGAGGAGTGGAGGGGACAGTTACTGGCTCAGCTCCTGCAGGCCTGGCGCTATAAGATGGACAAGCTACGCCTCGTCTGTACACGCTCCATAACTGATCGTGTTTTGTCCTTCAAAACTAAGTCAGACAGCACCTCAGCTAGGTTACTTCCCCAAATCTCTTTCCCCTTCTCAACCACAATTTTGATTCAAGTGTATTTCCCATATGTTCCTCCTGTACTTTCTGTTTTTGCCACAGGTGGCATTTACTACAGGGTGGTTATTACACATGGACAGTATAGTGTGGAAATTGATAGTATGGGCACTAGTCAGAATGTCTGGGTTTAAATTCTGCCTGGATTCCTTATAAGCTATGTGTCTTAAAGAAAGTTTCTTAAATTCTGTACACATCAGCTTCCTCACTTACAATATAATGATGATAACATTGTTTATAAAAGGTTGTTGAAACAATTAAAATAATTTATCTATAGCAATTAGTATTATGTATTTGGCAGAGCAATTAATCAATAAATATTAGTTATCATTATTTTTTAATTTTGAATTTATCCAGGGCATAGTAACATCTTGAGGCAAAGAGCTTTATCTTATTCCTTTGTCATTTTCCAGCACTAGTTAGTGTGCCTGGCACACAGTAGGAGCTTAACAAATGTCTTGTTGGTTTTGAATATAGACAGAACAAGAAAGCCTTGCCTCAAGGTCAAAGCCAAAAAAGAGAAAGACGGAGAGAGGGAAAGAGAGAGAATAAACTTTAGTCCATCTCCCAATACCTAGGGTTCATTTTGCAGCTCTCCAGAGTCCAAGCTTCCTTGGGGGACTATCCATGGTGCTGACCTTTGCCCAGTTGGCTTCAAGAGCCTGCCCCAACAGTTGGGCCATAGCCTCTATTTAATATCTCTACTATACCCCCAGTCTGATTGAGTATGCTATCTCCTCAGTGTGCTGATGACTAAGGCTTTTTAGTAATCCTCCATGCTGACTTCCAAAATTGGCCAGTGGAATCTTCCTTACTATCACATTCAACTTGCATGTCATGACACTAACCACAATAGCAACTAACTCTCTTCTCTGCTCCCAGTCACTCCCTTCTCTCTCTAATACTTCTCCTGCTTTGCTTCCTCTACTCCTTGATTGCTCTTGTTTCTGTCTCTGCCTTCTCCTTCCTCAATTATGATGGAAAAAAAATAATTTGTGTCTATTCACAATTAATTTAAGTGACCTTCCCCTAAAATGTCCTTCGGTGGCATATTTTATCTATCTATAGAGAAAGTATGGGAGGCCTTCCATGGGAACAGAACAAGGCACGGGCACACTTTTCATAGGTAGGGACTATATGTTGGGCCTCTAACATTTACCTTTTTAAGATCAGTTCAAATATAAATTTTCCTTCAGCCAAAGCTGAGGATGAAGGTGGTTATAGGGCATGCACAGCAAAACGGCTCTGACCGGAGGTTGAAACCCAAGTGGGAAATGCCCCAAGGATGAACTCAGTTACATCACTAGCTTGTGTGGGGCCACATCTGGCTAGAGAGACAGTTTTTTGTTCCAGATAAACTCGCTAGAAGGAAAGCATTCAAAGCAAGGGAGAGTTCTGAGTGTTTCCCCGCCTCCAACAACCTACTTAAAAGAAACTCAGCTACATCCACACAGAGATAAGAATCTTCACCATCTTTGAGTAGGAAGACCAAAAGCTCTTGTGTTTGTAATTCTAATATTGTTCTAGCAAAGTGCAGTCAACTACTGTGTTCCATTCCAGGACCTAAAGTGAACCAGGCTCAGATATGACAGACTTAGAGCTCCTCTGGCAGTTGGTGCTGGGGGTAGGCTGAGCCTGCAGAGCTTAGCCAGCTTCTGATCATTTCCATGATCGCAAGCATTTACTAGAATGTTTCTGGCGGCAGATTAATATGCATACAGTAAAATTTGTTATTGTTTTCATTAATGTAAGTAATTGGGACCCTGGCCAGGTAGCTCAGTTGGTTAGAGCATCGTTCCGACAAGTTGAGGTTGCAGGTTCAATCCCTGGTCAAGGTACATACAAGAATTAACCAATGATGGCACGAATAAGTGGAACAACAAGTCAATGTCTCTCTTTCTCTCTCTCTCTTTCCCTTCCTCTCTCTCTAAAATAATTAATAAAAAGATAAATAATTGGTGAAGTTTTATTTTGCTTTTTAAAACTAATATTGCTTGAAGCCAGGCATTTTTAAAAGAACTTCATTTACATTAACCCATTCAATTTCCAAAGTAACCCAATGATCTAGGTGCTATTATTAAGCCATTTTACATATGAATAATTGGGGCCCAGAGAAGTTAAGCAACTTGCCCAAAGTCAAACAACACAGCTAGAAAATGACTGTGTCTTTTGAGTCAGGATTCAAATCTCGGGGTTCTGACTCCAGAGTCTGTGCTCTTAACCCCTGTGCTCCTCTGACCCTTTGACGGAACTATGTGTGATGGGGCCATCTTTCTACAGCTGTAGGAACCGGGTGAATACGTATTACTATAACAAGTTTTTTTTAAAGGTCAGGAACTTCTTAAAGTGAAAATGAGTATATTTCAATAAAAATAAATGCAATTATAGGAAGCTGGAAACAAGGTGAGTAAGTTCTCAGTCTATAATCTGGTACCGCCTGACCTGTGGTGGCGCAGTGGATAAAACGTCGACCTGGAAATGTTGAGGTCGCCGGTTCAAAACCCTGGGCTTGCCTGGTCAAGGCACATATGGGAGTTGATGCTTCCAGCTCCTCCCCCCCTTCTCTCTCTCTGTCTCTCCCTCTCCTCTCTAAAAAAAAAAAATGAATAAATATAATCTGGTACCAACCCACCCTGCATAGCGAGCTATTTTTTTTTATTTACTGTTCTTGGGGTCTTATTTACTTCACTATCTTTCCAACTATACTTGACAATTTGTAGTCATACATTATCACATTGTCACAAATGTAAAATAGCATTTCACTGTGAAAAAAGGAGCAGATCTGAATTGAAACTCCTGGACATTTCTTACATTATTCCTTATAGTTTATTCTTTGAAAACATGGAATTAATGAGTGAAATCTCTGCCAAATCAGCTGGCCCTTCCTTTCCCTGTGCTTCACTACCTGTAGTTTCTAACACCCACCTGGCTAAGTGGCCCTTCCCATTTCCTCACACTGAAATCAGATCACTGCCCCTTCTCCCTCTTCTCCCCACAGGTCCCAAAACCTGTTTCGGAGTGGACAGGTCATCCTTTGGCTTGGGCTGATCACTGTTTTATTGAAGATCTCTCCTCCCTACTTTTTTTCCTTCTCTCCAGTGAGTCCCACATTCTGGGTTACCTTCTCCCTGTCATCCTCTGCTATCCCCAGGTGAATCATTCCTGCTCAGGAATCTCCATCTTCCGTCCGCATCTTCAGTCATTCCCTTCCTCCTTTACCTTTTTCTTCCCTGCCCCATTTCCACAGGCAGATCCCTCCCACAGAGGCTCTTCATTCTCTCTACGCTGACCAAACAGACCTTTGACTCCCATGTCAGCTGCTGCATCCTCCCAGCCTAGAGCGGCACCTGTCACCTACCCAGTGGACAATCAACATTCATCTGTTCAACTGATGAAAGCACCGAAGGAGACTAAAGTCATGACTGTTCTATTAGATCTAAAGTAGCTCTGATACAACCATCTCAACAGCACCTTTGACCTAATGATTAAAAAAATAATACTTAATGGATATTTTGAAACTAAGTTAAGCTGTCTATTATAAAGAAAAATGGATATAATAAAGAAAAATAGTGCCATTTATCCTTCCATTGTCCCTGTTGGAATTATTTTTTTTCACTTTTTTTTTTAGTTTCTTTTTTATTTTATTTATTTTTAATGGGGTGACATCAGTAAATCAAGATACATATATTCAAAGATAACATGTCCAGGTTATCTTGTTGTTCAATTATGTTGCATACCCATCACCCAAAGTCAGATTGTCCTCTGTCACCCTCTATCTAGTTCTCTTTGTGCCCCTCCCCCTCCCCCCTTCCCTCTCCCTCTCCTTTCTCCCCCCGTAACCACCACACTCTTATCAATGTCTCTTGGTCTCACTTTTATGTCCCATCTACATATGGAATAATGCAGTTCCTGTTTTTTTCTGATTTACTTATTTCACTCCGTATAATGTTGTCAAGATCCCACCATTTTGCTATAAATGATCCGATGTCATCATTTCTTATGGCTGAGTAGTATTCCATAGTGTATATGTGCCACATCTTCTTTATCCAGTCATCTATTGATGGGCTTTTTGGTTGTTTCCATGTCTTGGCCACTGTGAACAATGCTGCAATGAACATGGGGCTGCATGTGTCTTTACAATTCAATGTTTCTGAGTTTTTGGGGTATATACCTAGTAGATGGATTGCTGGGTCATAAAGTAGTTCTATTTTCAGTTTTTTGAGGAACCATCATACTTTCTTCTATAATGGTTGTACTACTTTACATTCCCACCAACAGTGGATGAGGGTTCCTTTTTCTCCACAACCTCTCCAACATTTGCTATTACCTGTCTTGTTAATAATAGCTAATCTAACAGGTGTGAGGTGGTATCTCATTGTAGTTTTGATTTGCATTTCTCTAATAACTAAAGAAGATGAGCATCTTTTCATATATCTGTTGGCCATTTGTATTTCTTCCTGGGAGAAGTGTCTGTTCATATCCTCTTCCCATTATTTTATTGGATTGTTTGTTTGTTTGTTGTTGAGTTTTATGAGTTCTTTGTATATTTTGGATATTAGGCCCTTATCTGAGCAGGTGTTTGAAAATATAATTTCCCAATTAGTTGTCTGTATGTTGGAATTATTATAAGAGTATTTCCCTATATTTTGATCTAGTTAAATTTTTTTTTCATTGACAATCAATATTAAACATATGTGGGTTCTTTTTGTAAGGCTTCTTATTCAATTGCATTGCTTTTCTGGCTACTTAAGAATAGCAACAGTTTGCTCTTCTTCATTGCAATGTACAGAATTTTAGTTGTATCCCAGGTGAAATAGGCTTTTATGAACTAACCTGGAAACCTAAGTGCCCTTCTTAACTTGTTTCCATGGGGAAATGCATTTCAAATAATCAACTGATATACAAACCATTAGAAACCAAGCTGATTGCACACCACTGGCTATGTAGAACACCAAGGACCTATAATTTTTGTCATAAAATATGCAGCAACAAAGCAGTTAAATGTGCTTTTTGCTTCCATCTGTCTAACCTTCCCCCAAGCACAGATGTTTCAAAGATTCTGTGAGCTGATGGAAGAATAGAAATGTTACAACAAAAAAATTACAGTAAACCAACAAGGTGAAATTACATTAAACTCCTTAAGAGCTCAGTGTGTTAGTACATACAAAGAAAGTTTTATGAGACGATGTGTAGAAACATATTGTTTCGTAAAATTTTTCTGGTTCAAGGCATAAATCTAAGAAAGAATGCTAAGAGCTCACAGGTGCCGAGTAGCAACAACAATGACATACAAGGAGTCTAGCTATAAAATAGAAGACATAAAAAATGGAGAAAAATGACAAGTATATCCAATTACTATCCAATTTATACTAAGCAAATTAAAATTGGATGATACAAAATAAAAATAGAAAGTTATTTTGATAAATATATATTTGGACCATTCCGGAAAAAACTATATTAGCTTAACAGCAACTTAACTGTTCTCAGTGGAATTTTTCAAAACTACTACTAGGATTAATCTAAATAAGTGTACAAGTTTTGTAGATTTCTCTCTTACTTTGGAGGTGAAAATAAGTACATGGCAGCACAGACACTAAAAAGGGAGACCAAGTATCAAAACATTTCTTAGCAAAACTAAAAATATATGTAAAATGTAGGTAAAAAGAAACTAGTGTTAAAAGAGTTGAGATATTTATGTTTCCAGATGCCTGAAATTAAAGTAACATTCCTACATAATGTCCAAAAGTCACACTCTCTATAACAACAACAAAAAAGATACTTAGAAAGATTAAAGAATGATTACATTTCTGAGACCTTGTCTAGGATCCACAAACACAGATGTAAGAAAAAGATTTTAAAATAGCAAAATATGGCTTGTGAAATAGAAAACTGGAATAAAAACAAGGGCCATCTAGAAACAATGGATGATAACAGAATGCCAAAATGGAGGCTATTCAGAGAAACTACGAAAAGACCAGACTTATGTTTAGCATGTAGATGACTACTTCCTTAAATCCGCAGTCTGCCCATGAGCGTTGCTGCTGCCCATGACAGTGACTGAGAGTGAAGAACATCCTTGCTTCTTGAGGAGTGACACCAGAGTCCTCCTTGAGGCTGAAGCCATGAGGTCCCACGTACTCATTTCTGTTGCAGCTGTGTGTCACATGCTGCTGAGTCAGGCGACCCCTGGCAGCCCTGGGAATGACGGGTGACACAACAGACTGTGCTCAGCAGCCCTGCTCAGCACCTGTAGACTCAGGCCTGTGGCTCCCTGCACAGAGTCAATCCATGAGCTATTTGGTCTTCTTCTTTTCCCGCTGCCTTCTATTGTCCCCAGCATTAATGTCTTTTCCAAAGAGCTCTGCCTTCTCATGATGTTCATGCAGTAGGACAACTTCAGTTTTGCCACTTTTGCCTCCAGGCACAGTTCAGGCAGCCTATCGGTTAGGGTACACTATAACAGAGAGTGCATAAAACAATGGCATCGGCAGCTCTTCTGGTTGGACTATCTTTTGTTGGGGAAAAAAAATCTCATATTGGCGTTTGTCAGTCAAAAACCTATTTCCCCACTGGGGAAAAAAACTAGGGCCAGGCACCTACCTAGAGATACAGGACCTTACACTAAACAGCCAGAAGAAGATGGAAGCTGCTTTCGGTGCACAAACCAGAGAGGACTTCGTTAGGGCTGCACTAGCGTAGTCAAATTACGTAAAATACCCAATTCTCTTCATTTCCACTGTACTTAAAAACTAAAAACAAAATAAAAAAATCCAAGGCCTATCTAGGGCAATTATCAAGATGAATCCCTCGTGAAGCAGGCCAAGTGAACAATGCTTTGTCCACACATGAGTGATGTAAGATGCTTCTGGCAGCCAGCAACAAATAATTCAGACTTGTGGCTTAAATTATCAGCACATTAATAGTTCACTACGAAGTCCAGGTGGGCAGTCCTGTGATCTATCTGGTGGTTCAGTTATGTCATCAAGAACCCCAGCTTTTTCTGTTTTCAACTCCATTGCTCTCAGCACATTGGTGTGAATGCTCATGGTCACAGTTCCAAGCATCACCTAGTTACTCGATAGCTTTCAGAACTAAAAGTGGAAGAAAGTGAACAAAAACAACTCTCTCTGTGCATGCTGCTCTTACCCAAAAGGAAAAATTTCCCCTGAATTCTCCAGCAGACTCCCCAAGAAGGAATGGAGTTAGTATGATTGGCTTAGTCCAGCAATTTTCAACTTTTTTCATCTCATGGCATAAACTAATTACTAAAACTCTGTAACACACCAATAAATATATTTTTGCTAATCTGAAAAAAAAGGCAAATTTTGATTCATTCACACTGGATGACTATTTTTATTTTTTTGATTGTTGTCATTTTTTTATTTAACAGTCTAAGGGAAAAGAGGTCAGTGCCCCTGTATAAAAGTCAGACATTGCATGTTTTAAAAATTCTTGCAGCACAGTGGTTGAAAATCACTGGCTTACACTAATAAAACTATTAGTTGGGTTCATTGTTAGGGTCAAGCTTATTGCAACTAGAATGAAGTTGGGATTCTGTTATCAAGGAAGTCAGAAGAAATTGTGTAAATCTGGCTTTTGGAAAATAGTAAACAGGTAAAAAAGAAGCCTAAGAAAAATGTTATACAGGCTACATAGATGTTTATGATGTTGTGTGGATGGAAACTTGCAACAGTAAGAATAGGCTAGTAAGTAATGTTGCAGGAACTAACAGCCCCCAAGTAAACAGTTTATTTTCTGCTCATGTTACATGTTATCACGGGTCCACTGCAACTCTGCTCTACTCATAGACCCATACTTATTGAGCAACTATGGGATGTTGCTGGTCTTGTAGCAGGGGGATAGAAGACATGGTGAAACAAACGCTGGGTCCTCCTTTCTCTGTTCCAAAATGAAACATGTTACTGCTGCTCACAATTTATTGCCCCAAGGAAATCATTTGGCTGTGCCTGAGTTTAAGAGCCGGAGAACTATATCCTCCTGCAGAAAGATGAGCTCAAGGAGGGGCAACAAATCTTTTAAATAATAACACAATCTACCAAAAAGATGGACTCTGTCATATAGCCATTATTCACTTCAATATGGTCACATACAGTTGTGACTCAGCATTAAAGTTTTGTAGAACTACAGCCTTGCTTGAGTTTTTCTATTGCCATTAAAAACATAGCAGCCAGACCTTACCATTTATCCTATGATGACAACCAACCTGAAGAACCAAGAAAACATATCATACAATAGCACTTGGGGTTTTTTTTGTTTTTTTTTTATACATAAATTTTTATTAATCTTAATGGGGTAACATCAATAAATCAGGGTACATATATTCAAAGAAAACATGTCCAGGTTATCTTGTCATTCAATTATGTTGCATACCCATCACCCAAAGTCAGATTGTCCTTTGTCACCCTTTATCTAGTTTTCTTTGTGCCCCTCTCCCTACCCTTTCTTCTCTCCTCCCCCTTCATACCCACCCCTCCCCCCGTAACCACCACACTCTTGTCCATGTCTCTTAATCTCATTTTTATGTCCTACCAATGTATGGAATCATGCAGTTCTTGGTTTTTTCTGACTTACTTATTTCACTCTGTATAATGATGTTATCAAGATCCCACCATTTTGTTGTAGATGATCCGATGTCATCATTTCTTATGGCTGAGTAGTATACCATAGTGTATATGTGCCACATCTTCTTTCTCCGGTCATCTATATATCTATATATATCTATATATATATTTTTTAATGTGATTAAAGCCTTTAAGTAAACTCTTGGCCAATACAACAAAAATCCATAAAAGAATAACGTCCTTAACATGTTCACCAAGTCCAAGTTGGCACCAACACCATTCCAAATCCCTGCGAATGCAACCCAACCCCAGTTTAGTCCATTAGGAGCTATCACAAGGAGCAGGAGTCCAGAAAAAGTCCACATCCAGGAAAAGTCCGCATGGTACTGGAATTGTTGTCACAATTCTATACTTTGCAGCTCACATCCAAGTCCCAGTGACCTCTGCTTCTAGCTGATAATGATTCAGGTAGACTGGAAAAGCAATCTGCAGCATGTGTGGAGATGGAGCTTCTGTTCTCCTCTGCCTAAAGAAATGAGACCAGGGTGCTTTTCCCTGGAGCTCTGCGACTGAGGCATAGTAAAGAGAACCTTGGGACACGCGAAGCTGGGTGGCAAAGGTAAATTCACAATAGAAGTTGGCAAAAGTGGGAAAGAGAGCTCTAAATTAGGAGTAGGTCCCAGCCTGAAATTTGAGTGGGGCATTGAGGCAGGAGGAATAAAGGAAACACTATATATTGAACGAAGGAGCAGAAAATAGGACTATCAACACCCACAACAGAGATCTTTGAGGGAAGAATAAAAAACCTGACTATTCAGGCAACACATAGTTAAGTGGTCCTTGTGCAAATGAGATCAGTTTACCCGCTTCTTGGAAGAAATACCCTAGGCTCGTCCACAGTGTCGTAGATGGGGCCGATGGCCCTGGGCACCTTCAGCCTTCAGTGGCAAACCCCAGCATTCTGGGCAAGGTTAGGTCATAGGTGGCTGAAGCAGGGCTGGAAGAGACTGAACCCTCCCTTAGAGGAGCAAGGGGGAAGCCTACCTTACAGTGTCCCTTTTCCTCACAGCAAAGGCATGTAAGCCTGGCAGGCTTTCGCTCAATGACCTTCCTTTTCACTATTGAAGCAGGATTCAGATGGATTCCTATGAGACTTCTTTGGGGTGTTGGAGCCTTTAAGGGCATATCCTAAAAGCTGGTAATTCCCCTGATCTCTATTGGGCTTTTTCTGCCTCTTGGTATCTTAAAAGCCATGCTCAGAAGATCTCGCTGAGGGGTTTGAGGATCCCCATCTGCCTATATAAACCTTTTCCGTATATCTGGAGCTATTTGGAAAAAGACAAAACAGTGTTATTAGCTGGATCAAACAAAAGAAGG
Organism: Saccopteryx bilineata; assembly: GCF_036850765.1. Lineage (NCBI taxonomy): Eukaryota > Metazoa > Chordata > Mammalia > Chiroptera > Emballonuridae > Saccopteryx > Saccopteryx bilineata. Next base: position 206,296,117 of record NC_089493.1, on the reverse strand, counting down.
TAAAAGTTTGCAGGAAAAGAAGATTTGGTGTCTCCTGTTCATCAGCATTCAAAAGAAATTTAAATTTTTTTAAAGTAAAAAGCATGATATGGTAGACCCATAGGAGTTCCAGGGTATGACTCGCTCCTTATAAATTTTTTTAAATTGACCTTAAAATATTTGCTGGGTACACTTCAATAATACCTTGACTTTAAAGATTGTAAGAAATACCCATAATTTGAAAGGTTTGACAAAATACAGTAAATGCTTTTGCTACATATGCAGGAGCATTGTCAGTTTTAACCAGTTTAGGAAATCCAATAATAGAAAAATGCATACAGACAATGAGCTATAACCTGCTTAGCAGCCTTTCCTGTTCTGGCAGAAGTTACTATGTATATAAATCCAGAATAAGTATCCACTGTAACGTGGATGTAGGGCTGTTTGCCAAATGAAGGTATATGAGTAATCTCCATTTGCCAAAGTTGTCCTGGGAGGAGACCTTGAGGGTTAACTCCAAATGAAGGCACAGATTGTAGTATAAGACCCCTTGGACAGGATTTACCAATCTGCCGTGCTGCTTCCCGAAAAAGTTGAAGCTGTTTACACAGGGTTGCAGTGTTCTGGTGATGAATAGTATGAAACTGAATTGTTCGATCTGTCATGGTTGCTCCAAATAATTTTCTTTTGGGTAGCTTGATCAACAAGGGCATTCCCCTGTGCTAAAGCTCCAGGGAGCATGGAGTGAGCTCGAGTATGTCCTATAAAACATAGAGCTCTATGTTGACCTACAAGTCTTTGAAGAAGGAGGACCTGCTGAAATAATTCATCCGCAGTTGTCCCTAAGATAGCAGTCTTTATAGTGGAAACAACCATAAGTAAATATTTGCTGTCTGTATATAGATTAAAGGAGGAATATGGCAAATGCTGAAAAGCCATGATAAAGGCATATATTTCTAGTCTTTGAGCTGATTTTAAGTTGACTGTTTCAGTATAAAGTTGTCCATTGATTTACAAAAGTGATTTGCCATTTAGTGGAAGTTTCCCAGTGCCATTGTTGTTGATCCTTTGAAAAAAGGAACAACAATAACTTTGAGGCTCAAAACCTATAAGCTATAAGGGTCGCCTATGCCCCTTAATAATCAAGGAGGTGACAAGATCAAAATATGGAAGTGTATTCCATGTTCTATTAGATGGTTCAATGTGTCCAGCTGTAGCTGCTCTTGTACCAATCAAGCAGCTGCCCTAAGTTTTTCCTGAGAAAGGGGCCATTGGTCTACCCATACAGGATTATCTGATTTCCAATAATTGGGTCTGCACAATGCATTATTGGGGTAGCAGGAGCTACCAAGGCCCCTATGCTAAATTTTGATATCATAATCCACACCTTCTGGTATTGGGTACCATTTCTACGGGGGTGAGAACTCCTCGCTGTTCTTTCCCTAGTCCCTTGGTGGGCAAAAATCCCTGATCAAGCATCTGAGTACTGACTAAACCATTAGGACTGACAAGCAATGCTCCCATATTTTTCAAAACATTTCTACCCCACAAATTAACTGGCCATCCAGGGAGCACATAAGGCTTAAAAAATCCAGAATGACCTTCTTAATCTTCCCAATGTAAAAAACTAGAACTTTGTTGAGGGGATTTACTCTGCCCTATATCTTGTAATTCTGTGGCTGCTGCATGAGTGGGCCAGGAAGGAGGCCAATGTAGTTTAGCAATAACAGATACATCAGCTCCAGTTGTTAAAAGTCCTTTATGCCTATGTATTGTTAGTTCCATTTCAGGGCGTTCCTGACCTATTTTTTTAATCCAATTGGCAAAATCAGAAGAGCCAAATCGCCAATTTTCTTGGGGCCCCTTTTGCAGGATGCAGAATTAGCATCCTTATACTATTCTTCTAACTGCCTGAATTAGCCCTGAGACACATTCTCTTTTTTTATTATTATTAATTTTAATGGGGTGACATTGATAAATCGGAGTACCTATGTTCAGAGAAAACAGCTCTAGGTTATTTTGCCATTTGCTTATGCTGCATTCCCATCACCCAAAGTCCAATTGTCTTTCATCGCCTTCTAACTGGTTTTCTTTGTGCCCTTCCCCTTTCCCAACCTTCTCGCTCTCCTCCCTCCCCCAGCCCCGTAACCCCCACATTCTTGTCCATGTCTCTGAGTCTCATTTTTATGTCCCACCTATGTATGGAATCATACAGTTCTTAGTTTTTTCTGATTTACTTATTTCGCTCAGTACAATGTTATCAAGGTCCATCCATGCTGTTGTAAATGATCCAATGTCATCATATCTTATGGCTGAGTAGTATTCTATAGTATATATGTACCAAAACTTATTAATCCACTCATTCTCTGACGGACACTTGGGCTATTTCCAGACCTTCGCTGTTGTGAATAATGCTGCCATAAACATGGGAGTGCATTTTTTCTTTTCAAATAGTGCTATGGTGTTCTTCGGGTATATTCCTAACAGTGGGATAGCTGGGTCTAAAGCAAGTTCGATTTTTAATTTCTTAAGGGATCTCCATACTGTTTTCCACAGTGGCTGCACCGGTCTGCATTCCCACCAGCAGTGCAGGAGGGTTCCCTTTTCTCCACATCCTTGCCAGCACTTATTCTGTGTTGTTTTGTTGATGAGCGCCATTCTGACTGGTGTGAGGTGATATCTCATTGTGGTTTTAATTTGCATTTCTCTAATGATTAGTGATGTTGAATGTTTTTCATATGCCTATTGGCCATCTATATGTCCTCTTTGGAGAAGTGTCTATTCATTTCTTTTGCCCATTTTTTGATTGGATTGTTTGTCTTTCTGGTGTTGAGATTTACAAGTTCTTTGTAAATTTTGGTTATTAACCCCTTATCAGACGCATTGTCAAATATGTTCTCCCATTGTGTAGTTTGTCTTTTTATTCTGTTCTTATTGTCTTTAGCTGTGCAGAAGCTTTTTAGTTTGATAAAGTCCCATTTGTTTATCCTGTCTTTTATTTCACTTGCCTGTGGAGACAAATCGGCAAATATATTGCTGCAAGAGATGTCAGAGAGCTTACTGCCTATGTTTTCTTCTAAGATGCTTATGGTTTCACAGCTTACATTTAAGTCTTTTATCCATTTTGAGTTTATTTTTGTGAATGGTGTAAGTTGGTAGTCTAGTTTAATTTTTTTGCAGGTAGCTGTCCAATTTACCCAACACCATTTGTTGAAGAGGCTGTTTTTTACTCCAATATATGCTCTTACCTCCTTTGTCAAATATCAGTTGTACATAAAGGTGTGGGTTTATTTCTGGGTTCTCCGTTCTGTTCCATTGATCTATATGCCTGTTCTTATGCCAGTACCAGGCTGTTTTGAATACAATGGACTTATAGTATAACTTGATATCCAGAAGTGTGATACTTCCCACTTTATTCTTATTTTTCAAGATTGCTGAGGCTATTTGTGTTCTCTTTTGGTTCCATATAAATTTTGGAAATATGTGTTCTATATCTTTGAAGTAAGTCATTGGTATTTTAATTGGTATTGCATTGAATTTATAAATTGCTTTGGGTAATATATTAATAGACATTCTAATGACGTTTCCTCTTCCTAACCATAAGCACAGTATATGCTTCCACTTGTTAGTATCTTCCCTTATCAATGTTTTATAATTTTCCGAGTACAAGTCTTTAATCTCCCTGGTTAAATTTATTCCCAGGTACTTTATTTTTTTGGTTGCAATGGTAAAGGGGGATAAATTCCTTAATTTATCTTTCTGACAGTTCATTTTTAGTATATAAAACTGCCTTTGATTTATGAGTATTAATTTTATATCCTGCCACCTTGCTGAGTTTATTTATCAGGTCTAGTAGTTTTTTTACTGTGACTTTAGGGTTTTCTATATACAATATCATATCATAAGCAAATAATGATAGTTTTACTTCTTCTTTTCCAATTTGGATGCCTTTTATTTCTTTTTCTTGTCTGATTGCTGTGGCTAGGACTTCCAGAGTTATGTTGAATAAGAGTGGTGAAAGGGGGCACCCCTGCCTTCTTCCTGATCTTAAGGAAATTGCTTTAATTTTTTCCCATTGAGTATGATGTTGGCTGTGGGTTTGTCATAGATGGTTTTATCATGTTGAGATATGTTCCCTGTATTCCTACTTTGCTGAGAGTTTTGCTCATGAATGGACACTGGATTTGATCAAATGCTTTTTCTGCATCTATTGAAATTATCATGTGGTTTTTCTTCTTCCTTTTGTTTAGGTGATGAATCCCATTGATTGATTTGCAAATATTGTACCAGTCTTGCCTCCCAAGAATAAATCCCACTTGATCCTGGTGTATGATTTTTTTCATATATTGCTGGATCCAGTTTGCTAATATTTTGTTGAGGATTTTAGCATCTGAATTCATCAGGGATATTGGCCTATAGTTTTCTTTCTTTGTGTTGTCTTCGCCTGGTTTTGGAATCAGAATTATGCTCACCTCATAAAAGGAGCTTGGAAATCTTCCTTCCTCTTGAATTTTTTGAAATAGCTTGAGAAGGATAGCAGTTAGTTCTTCTTTGAATATTTGGTAGAATTCACTTGTGAAGCCATCAGGCCCAGGACTTTTCTTTTTTGGGAGCTTTTTGATAACTGTTTCAATCTCATGTGTTGTAATTGGTCTGTTTAGGTTTTCTGATTCTTCCAGATTAATTTTTGGAAGATTATATGTTTCAAGAAATTTGTCCATTTCATCTAGGTTGTCTAGTTTTTTGGCATACAGTTCTTCATAGTATTTTCTTACAATATTTTGTATTTCTGTTGTGTCAGTTGCTATTTCTCCACTCTCATTTTTAATTTTATTTATTTGAGTCCTCTCTCTTTTTTTCTTGGTGAGTCTGGTTAAAGGTTCATCGATCTTGTTTACCTTTTCAAAGAACCAGCTCTTGGTTTCATTGATCCTCTGTATTGTTTCTTTAGCCTCTATGTCATTTATTTCTGCTCTGATCTTTATTATTTCCTTCCTTCTACTACCTCTGGGCTTTACTTGCTGTTCTTTTTCTAGTTCTTTTAGATGTAGGGTCAAGTTGTTTATTTGAGCTTTTTCTAACTTCTTGAGGTAGGCCTGTAGTGCTATAAACTTCCCTCTCAGGACTGCTTTTTCTGTGTCCCATAAATTTTGAGTTGATGTATGCTCATTATCATTTGTTTCCAGGAATTTTTTAATTTCTTCTTTGATCTCATTGTTTACCCATTTGTTATTTAATAACATACTTATTAGTTTCCAAGTGTTTGAGCATTTTTTAGTTTTTCTGTTGTGGTTGATTTCTAGTTTCATGCCATTGTGATCAGAGAAAGTGGTTGATATGATTTCAATCTTCTTAAATTTGTTGAGAGCACTTTTGTGCCCTAACATGTGGTCTATTCTAGAGAATGTACCATGAACACTTGAAAAGAATGTATATTCTGCTGCTTTAGGGTGAAAGGTTCTGAAGATATCTATTAAATCAAGTTGATCTAGTATGTCCTTTAAGTCTGCTGTTTCTTTGTTAATTTTCTTTCTTGAGGATCTATCTAGTGATGTTAGTGGGGTATTGAAATCCCCTACTATTATAGTATTGCTGTTGATCTCGCCCTTTAAATCCATCAAAGCCTGCTTAATATATTTAGGTGCTCCTATATTAGTTGCATAGATATTTATAATAGTTATATCTTCCTTTTGGGTTCCTCCCTTTATCATTATGTAGTTACCTTCTTTATCTCTTACTATACTCTTTGTTTTAAAGTCCATTTTGTCTGATATAAGTATTGCTACCCCAGCTTTTTTTTTCATTTCCATTTGCATGAAATATTTTTTTCCATCCATTTATCTTCAGTCTATGTGCATCTTTTTTTTTAAGGTGTGTCTCTTGTAGACAGCATATGTATGGGACCTGTTTTCTTATCCACACAGCTACCCTATGTCTTTTGATTGGATCATTTAAACCATTTACATTTAAGGTTCTTATTGATACGTAATTGTTAATTGCCATTTTATTCTTTAAAATTGTATTCCTCTTTTGCTATATTCTTTTTCTCCTTTGATCTGTTTACAACAGGCCCCTTAGCATTTCTTGCAGCCTTGGTTTGGTTATAGTGAATTCCTTGAGTTTTTTTTTTTTTTGTCTGGAAAGCTTTTTATTTCTCCTTCAATTTTAAATGATAGCTTTGTTGGATAAAGTAGTGTTGGTTGTAGGCTCTTGTTCTGCATTACTTTAAATATTTCATGCCATTCCCTTCTGGCCTCAAGTGTTTCTGTTGAGAAGTCAGAAGTCATCCTTATGGGGGCTCCTTTGTAGGTGACAGTCTTTTTTTGTCTAGCAGCTTTTAATATTTTCTCTTTATCACTTAGCTTTGGTATTTTAATTATGTGTCTTGGTGTTGATTTTTTAGGTTTCTCTTTAATGGAGTTCTCTGTGCTTCCTGAACATGTGAGATGTTTTCCTGCCTTAATTAAGGGAAGTTTTCAGCTATGATATGCTTGAACAAAGTCTCTATCTCTTGTTCTTTCTCTTCTTCTTCAGGAACCCCTATGATGCGGATGTTATTTCTCTTCATGTTGTCACAGAGCTCTCTTAGAGTTTCCTCAGACTTTTTGAGTCTCTTTTCTTTTTTCTGCTCTGCTTCCATGCCTTTATTTATCGTGTCTTCTAACTCGCTGATTTGATTCTCAGCTTCGTCCATCCTGCTTTTAATTCCTTCCATAGTGTTCTTCATTTCTGATATTGTATTTGTCATTTCTGACTGATTCTTTTTTATTATTTCAATGTCCTTTTTTATATCTGCCATCTCTTTATTTAGGTGTTTGTACTGACCATCTATTGTTGTTCTAATATCTTTGAGCATCCTAACAATCGTTATTTTACACTCTGCATCTGGTAATTTGGTTATATCTGATTCATTCTGGTCCTTTTCTGGGGATTTCTCTTGACTCATTTGTGTTGCATTTATCTGCCTTCTCATCTTCTCTGTGTAAAAGAAGGTCTTGGCGACTGGAGTCCACTGGGTATGTCCTCTGTTCCCTAGGTGTGGTCTGTCTGCAGGCCTGCCACCCCCTCTGCTGTTGCTGCCTAGGGAGTTTGGGTATGGGTGTTGCTGGTTCCTTTCCACTGGGGCTGTTGCAGTGGTTTCCACCTTTCCTTCACAGGGGAGGGGGACTGTGATCACGTGCTTGGGTGTACAAGCCTTGGTGGCCTTGGCCTTAGTCCTGCCCTTGTGGGTGGCATTATGCTCGACCCTGCCATAGGTCAGTGGCAGCAATTTGCTCAGCTGTGGGTCTCTGCCTGTTCCCAGGCTTTCCCCCGCTCTTACAGGAGGAGCCCGCTCGTGGGATGGCTGCAAGCCTTGGCTCTACTGGCCGGGCAGGACTGCGTGCCCATGCTCAGTAGTGGGACTCTGCTTGTTCTGGGCTTTTGGCTCCACCCCCGCAGGTGGAGCCGGCTCCCAAGTCAGGCCACAAGCCGCAGTTCCACGGGCAAGGTTATGCTCCTGTGCCTTTGCTCAAGGGCTGGTCTCCACCCTTTCCGGGGTTCCTGCCCTTCTCCCGCAGTCTGGATTACAGGCAGCTTGCAGCTGGGCTTGACCACTTTTGCACACCCTCTCCTCCTCAGCCGGGCAAGATGGAGCTCATACCTGGTCCTACTGGTGGCCAGCCGACTTCCGTGGCCCGCCACTGCCCACCCTCTGGCGAGCCCTCTGCTGATGTGGGCGCTGCAGCTCAGACCCTAACACTCACTACTGTAGACCCGAAAGCTCCCTCCTTCTAAGCGACTCTGCTCTAAGTGCCGCAGGAGAGCTGTGGCTGGTGTCCTGCTTCCCTTTGCTGGTATTGCTGTTTCCAGGAGAAATATTCACTTCAGATTTGGGGAGTGACTCGTCCCAGGGGTTAGGGTGGCTGTCTCCCAAAATGTTTCTCCCTGTGCCTTCTAGATTACACTCTTCCTGCTACTCTGGTCCTCTCCTCTCTCTGCTGTTCCCCGGAGCCCCAGGTGAGTGGTTGTGAGAGAGGTGTTCTGTGTGGTCCCTTTAAGAAGAATCCTGGGTCTGAGAAATCAGTCTGTTTTTCACAAACAGTATCCTGTCTTGTTTCCAGCTAAATACTGTCCATGCACCTCTTTTAGGCTCTGGGGCTGCAGGCTGGGGCTTTGTTCCTGGGGCTCAGGACCCTCCCCTCTCTGCTAAACTCACTTCCCGCCACGCAAGTCTCTCCCGGCTGCCGTTTGCTCCAGGGAGCTGGGCAGCCCTCTCTGCGTTTCCGCTTTTCCTACCAGTCTCGGTGTGGCTTCTTCATTGTTTCTTGGTTGAAGAGTCCTCTTAGTTTAGTCCAAAGTTGGTTTTTTCAGATGATAGTTCTTAAAATTAGTTTTTAATCCACTTTGGTTTTGGGAGGTGGGAGTTGGTACGTCCACCTACTCCATCGCCATCTTGTCTTCCCTCATTTGTTTTTTATATTAATTTTTTACAATAGAATAAACAATGAACAATATTAAAAACAATATAAAACAGCCATAAAAATTCCATTTCTTGAGCTCTATCTCCCATTTTCCCTCCTTGGCTTTAAGCCCTTCTGAGTACAAAAAGGATTTTTAAATTGTCTTCCTAACACCTCAGGTTCAACCACAACAGCCTCATCTTTCATAGTTCATATATGAAAAACAGCATAATATTTTATTATTTGGAAGCTTGTTTACACTGGGAACAAACCCATACCCTATAAAGCTCTGTTCTAGTCCTGCCGGGACACAGTCTGATAAACTTTGCAAAGCAACTCTCTCACACCATTTTATCTTTTATATCCAGCTTATGCATCTTCAGGAGGAGTATCATCGTAATTATGTAACTATCTGTGATTTTTTTTTTCTTCTGTAATTAATTATGGGAGGAAACATTGCTTTTCTTCTTGCCTAGGACTTGGCATAAGCATTTAAATGAAACTTTTTGTACTTAAAGTTTATTAGAACTTATTTTGTGATTAACTATGTCTTATGGCAACACATTATACAGAAATCATAAATGACTTTTTTGAACTTTTTCTATGACTATGGCACCAGTTGCAGGGACTTCCACATGAGACAGTAGCTGGTGAGTGTCACACGGGATTTCCCAGGTATCAGCCCAAAATCACATGTTCAAGCTTATTTGTATGGTCACATCATTTTTAAGTTCATTTTTAATCATAATAACTGTAATCTTATTAGAATTTATCATGTGCCAGTGATAATGTTGCATGCATTATTGCACACATATCTAAGTTAAATTGTGCAAGAACCATATGAGGAAATATCTATCTCCAGCCCCACTTTGATGTTCCATGTGAGGAAACTGGGTTATCAAGGTTAATTAACTTGCCTGAGGTGACACAGCATGGCACCAAGAGGTGGCCCATTGCTCTGGACCTCTCCAAAGCCTGTGATTTCATTCACTCCACTCTACTCTCCTATCCAAATTGCCCATTGGGGTTTCCAGAATACTTTTATATGTATCATCTGATTTTTAACGAACCCTAGAGAGAGTCAACACTGACACTATCCACAATCACAAATAAAATTTGTTTTTATCTTAAATTTGTTAAGGATTGTTTTATGACCAAGAATATGGTCTATTGTGGTCAATATTAAATGTGCACTTAAACAGAATATGTACTCTGCAGTTTTGGAATGGAATATTCTATAACATTAGGCCAGGTAGGATGACAGTGCCATTCAGAACTTCTATATTTTTACTGATTTTCTGTTTACTTGTTCTATTGATTACTGAGAGGAGTGTTGAGGTTTTCATCTATAATTGAGAATTTATCTATTTTATTCCTTTCAGTTCTCAGTTGTTTCATGTGTTGTGAAGTTCTATTGTTAGCTGCATCCATATTCAGGATTATGTCTTCTGTGAATTAACCATTTTATTATATGTAACTTACTTCTTTGTACTTGTTAATTTTCCTTGTTCTGGTCAACTTTGTATGATTAATATAGTCTTTGCATGATATATCTTTTTCTATCTTTCTACTTTTACTTATGCATATTATTTAAAGTGGACTTATTATAGATAGCAGATAATTGGGTCTTGTGTCTTTAACCAAAGTGGCAAACTCTTTTAACTGGTGTTCCTAGAAAATTTACATTTAATGTATATGTTTGGATAATCCCTTTATTCTTTGTTTTCAGTTTCTCCTTCCTTTTCTTCATTCCTCTGTTTCTCCTTTTCTGGTTTCTTTACAATTATTTAAATACCTCTTAGGAAGATATTCCAAGATGGCTATGAAGTAGGTGGATGGTCCAACTGCCACTTCCCAGGACCAAGTTGGATTACAACTTAATTTAAGAACAATCATCCTGAAAAACCAACTTTGGACTAAACAAAGAGAAGTCTATAACCAAGATCACAGAAGGAGACACACCGAAACTGGTAGGAAGGGCAGAGACTCAGAAAGGGATGCCTCGCTCCCAGGAGCGAGCAGTGGCTGAGGGTCTGGAGGGACTCTCCCTACATGGAGGGTCACCCTGAGAGGTGTGGGTGCTCAGCCCCAGGCTGGGTGCTCCAGCCTACAGCCCCAGAGCCTAGAAGAGACATCCACACAGCATTTGGTGGTGAAAAGAGCCGGGGTTTCTGTCTGCAAGAAAGAGACAGAGTTTTTGGAGATGCAGACTCCATCTTAAAGGGCCAGAGCAAAAAATTATGTTCACAGCCACTTGCTGGGGCTTCAGTAGTGGGAGCGCTGAGAGGACTGGAGTTGCGTGAGGAGAGTGTAAAGTTAGAGGCCCAGAGAGACACTGTGGGGGACAGCCACCGGAACCCCTGTGCTGAGTCATTCTCCAATACTGCAGTCATCTTTCTTGGGTAGAGCAGTCCCCTCTGAGCAGCATCAGCCTGGGGAAAAGCAACTGCTCCATCCTCGGGAGTCTCTCCTGCCCCAGTCATGGCGATGGGTTGTTCTGAGAAGCCAGGAAGCAGGGGGCATGGCAGTGACTCAGTTTTCTGGCATTAAAGCTGGAGCTTTCCCCCACATGCTCCTGAGTCTAAGACTGGTTCTTCTTCCCTACATGAGACTCAGTAGAACTGTCTGACTAAGGGCCAATCACACCTCTGGGTCTCAGAGGGCACAACTACCAGACTCCTGGGGCCACACCCTACTGAGGTCTGTGAAAAAAGTCTGGACAGACTAACACCTGGGGCCGAAGGGCAGAGCCATACCCACTACCCTTTCTAATTCCTGAATTTCCACAGGCTCTACACTCTACCAGAGGTTGTTTCAGTGACTGAGCCCAACAAGCAACCACCAGACAGAGGCTGCAGAAGGTGGGACTCAGTGAATCTTGGTCATTTAAGTGGATCTTTTTCCAGGCCCAGAGTGGGTAAACACCAGCCTAGGTGTGCAGCTGGTATTTCCATGTGCACCTGGGTCCAGCAGAGGCAGTCGCAAACTCTAGATTGCTTGTATCTCAAAGAAGATTGCTAAGGGCCAGTCAGGGCTGTGTCTCCCACTGGTCTGCACTGGGTTCCTGCCAGGAAGGCCCACGGCTAGCAATCCAAGGTCTAGCTGTGGAAAGCATCTGTTCAGGACCAACAACCTTTGCAAGAGTGGAATTCTAAGGAAAGGCTCCTCACACCTGGCCCAGCTGAGGTGACTTTTTCTCTCTATGATTGGCACCACCCAGCTGTTCATGTGCATTGGATGGAAGGAGCTTCACAGTTAGCTGGCCTGGGCACTGGATATCTTACCCTGTTGAGCTAGATTCCACAGGAAGAAGGGAGAGAGGTTTGGAGCATGGACACTTAAGTGTGGGTCCCTGGGAGCCTATTATTGGATCTAGTCGAGGATCTGAGCCACTTTCTGAGGGGGGGGGCACAGTCAGCCCCAGGAGGGGACTCTCTCAGTCTTCCTCCCTGAAACCAGGGTCTCCCAGCTGAAAGAACTTTTGCAGAGGGGACTGTTGGTCCCACTCTATCTGAACCTGCTGCTCACCTTGTTGGAGAGAAATAAAATTTGAGTATCCAGCAGTGGCTGAGGGACTAGTTTTCTGGCATTGAAGGCCCAAGGAGAGACACTGTGGGGGGCCCATTCTGGAGTAAAGGCCACATTCCCTGTATTAAGCTCCTGAACAAGAGATCCCCTAAAGTAGGGGGTCCCACTAACATTGTATCCCCAACCTCAGCTGCCCTAACCCACCAAGCTTGCAACCTGTAAAGGTGTAGGTTGGGTGAGGCCAATCTGAGCCCACACTACAGTCTTACTACAGAAGACAAGAAATTTTAAGGGGCCTGCTGTAAAAAGAACTAAGGAAAAAAAGATATCCAGAAAAAGAGGATTTTAGATTTAAAGAATAAAATGGTAATAAACAACTACATATCAATAATAACCTTAAATGTAAGTGGGTTAAATGCTCCAATCAAAAGACATAAGGTAGGCCCTGGCCGGTTGGCTCAGCGGTAGAGCGTCGGCCTAGCGTGCGGAGGACCCAGGTTCGATTCCCGGTCAGGGCACACAGGAGAAGCGCCCATTTGCTTCTCCACCCCTCCACCGCGCCTTCCTCTCTGTCTCTCTCTTCCCCTCCCGCAGCCAAGGCTCCATTGGAGCAAAGATGGCCCGGGCGCTGGGGATGGCTCTGTGGCCTCTGCCTCAGGCGCTAGAGTGGCTCTGGTCGCAACATGGCGACGCCCAGGATGGGCAGAGCATCGCTCCCTGGTGGGCAGAGCATTGCCCCATGGTGGGCGTGCCGGGTGGATCCCGGTCGGGCGCATGCGGGAGTCTGTCTGCCTGTCTCTCCCTGTTTCCAGCTTCAGAAAAATGCAAAAAAAAAAAAAAGACATAAGGTAGCTGTATGGATAAGAAAACAGGACCCATACATATGCTGTCTACAAGAGACACACTTCAGAACAAAAGATACACATAGACTGAAAGTGAAGGGATAGAAAAAAGAAGTTCATGCAAATGGAAACAAAAAAAAAAAAGCTGGGGTAGCTATACTTATATCTGACAAAACATTTTAAAACAAAGGATATAGTAAGGAATAAAGAAAGTCACTACATAATGATAAAAGGAGCAATCCAACAAGAGGATAAAACCATTTTAAACATTTATGTGCTGAATATAAGAGCTCCTAAATATATAAAGCAGTTTTGGACAGATATAAAGGGAGAGATCAACAGTAATACTATAAAAGTAGGGAATTTTAATATCCCACTATCATCAATGGATAGATCCTCCAGATTGAAAATTAACAAAGAAACAGCGGCCTTCTATGACACACTAGATTAACTGGATTTAATAGATATCTTCAGAACCTTTCATCTCAAAGCAGCAGAATATACATTCTTTTCAAGTGCTCATGATACATTCTCTAGGATAGACCACATGTTAGGACAAAATACAAGTCTCAACAAATTTAAGAAGATTGAAATCATATCAAGCATCTTCTCTGATCACATGGCATGAAACTAGAAATTAACTACAATAGAAAAACTAAAAAACATTCAAACACTTGGAAGCTAAGTAGTGTGTTATTAAATAACAAATGGGTTAATTATCAATGAGATCAAGAAAGAAATAAAAAATTTCCTTGAAACAAATGAAAATGAACACACAACAACTCAAAATTAATGAGACACAGCAAAAGCAGTCTTGAAAGAGAAGTTCATAACATTACAGGCATACCTTAAGAAGCAAGAAAAAGCTCAAATAAATAATTAAATTTTGCATCTAAAAGAACTAGAAATAGAACAACAAATAAAGCCCAGAGGAAGTAGAAGGAAGGAAATAATAAAGATCAGAGTGGAAATAAATAACAGAGAGGCTAAAAAAACAATACAAAATATCAATGAAACCAAGAGCTGGTTCTTTGAAAAGGTAAACAAGATTGATGAACCTTTAATCAGTCTCATAAAGAAAAAAATAGAGGACTCAAATAAATAAAATTAGAAATGAAAGTAGAGAAGTAACAACTGACACCACAGAAATACAAACTCTTGTATAAAAATACTGTAAAGATCTATATGCCAAAAAATTGGACAACCTATGTGAAATGGATAAATTCCTAGAAACATACAATCATCTAAAACTCAATCTGGAAGAATGAGAAAACCTAAACAGACTGATTACAACAAATGAAATTGAAACAGTTATCAAAAAACTCCCAACAAATAAAAGTCCTCAACCAGATGGCTTCACAGGCAGATTTTACCAATATTCTAAGAACTAACTCCTATCCTTCTCAAGCTATTTCAAAAAATCCAAAAAGAGCCCTGGCTGGTTGACTCAGTGGTAGAGAGTTGGCCTGGCGTGCAGGAGTTCCGGGTTCGATTCCCAGCCAGGGCACATAGGAGAAGTGCCAATCTGCTTCTCCACCCCTCCTCCTCTCCTTCCTCTCTGTCTCTCTCTTCCCCTCCCACAGCCAGGGCTCCATTGGAGCAAAGATGGCCCAGGCACTGAGGATGGCTCTGTGGCTTCTGCCTCAGGCGCTACAATGGCTCTGGTTGCAACAGAGTGACGCCCCAGATGGGCAGAGCATCACCCCCTGGTGGGCGTGCCGGGTGGATCCCGGTCAGGTGCATGCGGGAGTCTGTCTGAGTACCTACCCGTTGCCAACTTCAGAAAAATTATTTAAAAAAGTCCAAAAGAAAGGAAGACTTCCAAGCTCCTTTTATGAGGGAAGCATTATCCTCATTCTAAAACCAGGTAAAGACACTACAAAGAAAGAAAATTATAGGCCAATATCCCTAATGAATTTAGATGCTAAAATTCTCAACAAAATATTAGCAAACCGGATCCAGCAATATATGAAAAAAATCATACACCATGATCAAGTGGGATTTATTCTTGGGAGGCAAGGCTGGTACAATATTTGCAAATCAATCAATGGGATTCATCACATGAACAAAAGGAAGGAGAAAAACCACATGATAATTTCAATAGATGCAGAAAAAGCATTTGATCAAATCCAGCATCCATTCATGATCAAAACTCTCAGTAAAGTGGGAATACAGGGAACATACCTCAACATGATAAATGCCATCTATGAAAAACCCACAGCCAACATCATACTCAATGAGCAAAAATTGAAAGCAATCCCCTTAAGATCAGGAACAAGGCAGGGGTGCCCCCTTTCACCACTCTTATTCAACATAACTCTGGAAGTCCTAGACACAGCAATCAGACAAGAAAAAGAAATAAAAGGCATCCAAATTGGAAAAGAAGAAGTAAAACTATCATTATTTGCTGATGACATGATACTGTACATAGAAAACCCTAAAGTCTCAGTCAAAAAACTACTAGACTTGATAAATAAACTCAGCAAGGTGGCAGGATATAAAATTAATATTCAGAAATCAGTGGCATTTTTATACACCAATAAAACTGTCTGAAAGAGAAATTAAAGAAACAATACCTTTCACTATTGCAACAACAACAAAAAAATAAAGTACCTAGGAGTAAATTTAACCAAGGAGGTAAAAGACTTGTACTTGGAAAATTATAAGACATTGAAAAAAGAAATCAAGAAAGATACAAACAAGTGGAAGCATATACTGTGTTCACGGATAGAAAGAATAAATATCATTAAAATGTCTATATTACCCAAAGAAATTTATAAATTCAATGCAATTCCTATTAAACTATATACTTCAAAAATATAGAACAAATATTCCAAAAATTTATATGGAACCAAAAAAGAACACAAATAGACTCAGCAATCTTGAAAATGAAGATAAAGTGGGAAATATCACATTTCTTGATATCAAGTTATACTACAAGCCCATTGTAATCAAGACAGCTTGGTACTGGCATAAGAACAGGCATACAGACCAACGGAACAGAACAGAGAACCCAGAAATAAACCAAAGCCTTTAAGGTCAATTGTTATTTGACAAAGGAGGTAAGAGCATACAGTGGAGTAAAGACAGTCTCTTTAACAAATGGTGTTGGGAAAATTAGAAAGGTACATGTAAAATAATGAAACTAGACCACCAACTTACATCATTCACAAAAGTAAACTCAAAATGGATAAAAGACTTAAATATAAGTCAAGAAATCATAAACATCTTGGAAGAAAACATAGGCAGTAAACTCTCTTGTATCTCTCATAGCAATATATTTATATTTGCTGATTTTTCTCCATGGGGAAGTGAAATAAAGGACAGGATAAACAAATGGGACTATATGAAACTAAAAAGCTTTTGCACAGCTAAAGACACATTATCAAAATGAAAAGACAACCACACAAAGGGAAAACATATTCACAAATATGTCTGATAAGGGATTAATAACCAAATTTTATAAAGAACTTGTAAAACTCAACACCAGGAAGACAAACAATCCAATTAAAAAATGGGCAAAGGAATTGAATAGACACTTCTCCAAAGAGGACATACAGAGGGTCAATAGGCATTTGAGAAAATATTCAACATCACTAATCATCAAAGAAATGCAATTAAAACCACAATGAGATATCACTTCACACCAGTCAGAATGGCGCTCATCAACAAAACAACACAGAATAATAGGTGCTGGCGAGGATGTGGAGAAAAGGGAACCCTCCTGCACTGCTGGTGGGAATGCAGACTGGTGCAGCCTTTGTGGAAAACAGTATGAAGATTCCTCAAAAAATTAAAAATGGAACTGCCTTTTGACCCAGCTATCCCACTTGTAGGAATAGCTTTATTTCCTTGAAACTAAGACAGTGTCATATATTAATTTTTGCTCCTAAAGACACACTAGGTCTTATTTTCAGGGGAGGCCTTATATTTCTAAGCTTGAAAATATAGTGCAAATAAGACCTTGCACTAGGTCTTATTTTCGGGGCAACCGGGCATATCTGAAGAATACCAAATCACTAATTCAAAAGAAGATATGCAGCCCCATGTTTATAGCAGCATTGTTCACAACAGCCAAGATCTGGAAACAGCCCAAGTGTCCATCAGTGGACAAGTGGATTAAAAAGCTGTGGTACATACACATAATGGAATACTACATGGCCATGAAAAAAAAGGAAATCTTCCCTTTTATTATGCCATGGATGGACCTGGAGATTATTATGCTAAGTGAAATAAGCCAGGCAGAGAAAGACAAATATCATATGATCTCACTTATATGTGGAATCTAATGAACACAGTGAACAGAGGAATGGAATAGAGACAGAGGCAGAGTCACAGGGAGCAGAGGGACAGCTGTCAGAGGGAAGGGGGATGAGGGGATGGATCAGAGAAGGTGAAGGGATTAGTGAAATTATATATACATACCACATAGATACAGATAACAGGACAGCAAACCCCAGAGCACAGGGGAGAGGGAGTTAGGGGGAAGGTGGCCAAGGGGGTGGACACGGGGGTGGGGATGAGGGTGCTGTATTGAGTGGGATACTTGAATCCATGTTAACACAATAAATTAAAATTAATAAAAATTTAAAAAAGAAAAATAAATGATTCTTAGTTTTTGGTTTATCTCTTGGCTTTTAAAACTATATTTATATATTATTTTTATGATCATTCTAAGTATTAAAATATACATACCTAACTTTTATAGTCTACTATTTAATATTTTATCACTCCCAAGTAAAATTCAGGAAGCTTTCAACCTTAAAGGTACCTTGATATTCCATCTGTTGTGTTTTAGATATCATACATTTCTTATCTATACACACTAGCAATCCTGCCATTCATGTTGTCATATTGTTTGTTTGCAACCATTATGCATATTTTAAAGAACTCAAGAAGAGTAAAAAATATTATATTTACTCATATATTTGTTATTTCTGTTGCACTTTCTTCATTCCTGAAGTTTCAAGTTTCCCTCTAGTATCATATCCCTTCTGCCTGAAGAACTTGTTTTAGCTTTTTTTTTTTTTTTGAGCAGGTGCATTGGCAAAAAATTCTCATATTTTCCTTTCATCTGAGAATTACTTTATGTTGCCTTCATTCCTGAAGGATATTTTAACAGAATACAGAATTCTAGTTTGATATTTCTTTTCTCTCAGCATTAAAAAAATTTTGGTTCCACTGCATTCTAGCCTCCATGATTTCTGGTAAGAAATCCATAATTTGGGTCCTGGCCAGTTGGCTCAGTGGTAGAGCATCGGCCAGGTGAATTGAAGTTCCACATTCAATTCCTGGTCAGGGCACATGGGAGAAGCAACCATCTGCTTCTCTACCCCTGCCTGTCCTCCTTCCCTCTCTGTCTCTCTTTCACTCTCTCTTTCCCTTTTACAGCCATGTCTCGATTGGTTCCAGCAAGTTGGCCTCGGGTTCTGAGGATGGTTCCATGGCCTCCACCTCCGGTGCTAAAAAATGGCTTGGTTGTTGAGCAATGAAGCAACAGAGCAATGTCCCAGATGGGCAGAGCACCACCCCCTACTGGGCTTGCTGGGTGGATCCCAGTTGGGGTGCATGTGGAGGTCTCTCTCTCTGCCTCTCCTCCTCTTACTAAAATAAAACAATAATAATAAAAAGAAATATATAATTTGAATCATTTTGCTACTATCTATAATGCAACAGTTTTATCTGAATCTTTCCAAAAAATGTTAATATTCAGCAGTTTGGTTACAATGCATCCTGGCAGTTTTTTTACTTGCTTATTTTAGTTTATCCTGTTTGGGATCTCCTGAGCTTCTTGAATCCCTCTAGTCATGTCTTTTACCAATTCATCCTTTCTTTCTTTCAATAGTTAGCTGTACTAATCTCTCCTCTCTTTTTGGGCTCCAAAAACATGCATGTTACACCTTTAATATTGTCCCACAGGTATGAGGCACAGATCATTTTCTTCAGTCATTTTTCTGTTATTTAATTGAATAATATATATTGATCTTGATTTGGTCTTAAAGCTCACTCTTTCCTCTGCCATCTCCATTCTGTAACTGTGCCCCAAAGTGACTTCTTTATTGCAATTATTACGTTTTTCTGTTCATACATATCAAGTTGGTTCTCCCACCCCACCCCCACTATGAAACATGCTTTATTTTTACTTAGAAATATATTATGGATATATTCCTAGGTAAGTACATATCAACTTACTTTATTCCTTTAAAAGAAAGTATGATAAAATAAAAATAAAGTTATGCCCTGGCCGGGTAACTGTGAAGAGTGTTGGATGTGCACAGAAGTTGCCATTTGATTCCTGGTCAGGCACACACAGGAACAGCTCATTGTTCCTGACTCTTTCTATCTTTCTTTTTCTCTCTCTGTCCCCTTCCTCTCTCTCATTAAAATCAATAAATCTGATATAAATGAATCAAAAAATAAAGAAAATAAATATAAATTTTACCATCCTATTTTAAGTGTACAGTTCAGTGGTGTTAAATACCTTCACAGTAGTGAAACTAATCTTTGGAATTCTTTGTATCTTGCAAAACTAAAATTCTATGCCTATCATACAGCTTCCCATTCCCCGATGCAATACCCCCAAAGTTCTTTCTTATAACTAATGTTTTTTGGGGAGGTTGCATATAATTTCCACCTTTCCATTCATTTCAAGAGTGTTCTAATTCTTGGAGCTTAGCTGTAGTAGCTGATTTAAAGTCATTGTCTGATAACATTTGAGTCATCTTGGAGTTAGCTTTTCTTTCGAGTTGTTGAGATTTTCCTCATTTTTTTTGTATTTAAGCATTTTTTTATTATTCCTAAATGTGTTACACATGAAAATTCACTGGGTTGTGTTAAAGTACTTTGGTCAGTGTATATTCTGTAGTTTTAGCTGCCAATCAATTTGGTGGGTCAAGGCAATATATTCGGACCTGCCATAAGTGGGCTCTTTTCTCATTTGACTTTTCAAAGCCTTTGCATTGCTCTTGGACCTGTCTCACATGTGCATCACTCAAGCGGTCCATTTTGGACCTGCTGGTAGTCTACCTCGTAGCTAGTTCTCAAAGCCTTTAGCATGCTGTTTTGAGTCAGTTGCATGTCTGAGCAGCTCAGAGTTGAGCCAGGGACTTTGTACTCAACTTGGTAGGCTCGTTTCCTGAAGCTCCCTCTTTCTGCTTTCTCCCACACTCTCCTGATACCAGAGGCTCTTTTCCTGGTTGTCTTGCTAGAAAACTAGAAACCCAAGGTTTTATTCCTCCTGCATGTTAATCCAAATTCGGAGGGACCCGAATTATGGAAGACAGGAGCAAGGTCCATCGTTTACACATTAAAGCTTTATTGTCTAGCTTGGCCAAGCTGCGGGAACTCCGACAGAAATCTGAGGGAGAGTACACCGGCCTTTTGTTCTACTTAGTTTTTATAGTTTTGTAAGTGGGAAGTACAGAAGCAAAAATTGCAATTAGGAGCCCCTTACCGCTATTGGTTATAGTCATATGTCCTTTAACATGATAGGACCACATTCAATTTGCAAACCATACATTATTTTGGAGAAAACAAAATTTACAAGCCAACACAATGGTAGAAAGATGTCTCTTTACATATTAAAGGCTTTCCTATATTATCTAGTGTTTATCTGCTATCTCTCTGTCCAGAGTCACACACGCATTTACATAGGAGAGGTAGTTTCTGTGGGGACAAATGCCCGCAAATGGCTCATTGCTATAAGAAAAGGTTTATTTTGGCTTTTCTCTTCCTGCACCTGGCTAGCCATTCACTCCTTTCCCCACAGGTGTGGTGGAATGTCAGGAAATCTATGCTTTCCTTCCCTTTTCATTTACAATACAATGGCAAGAGCCATCCTGGTTATGCCAATCACACAGTACAGAGACTATTCTCACAATTTCTCTGCACACCTTAACCCAAATTAATAAAATATTCTCCAAGCCTCCTAAAATATTAATATTAATTCTGTAGCCTTTGGTACTTTACAACACCTGCAGGTGAAATGGCTCAGTGGCTCCTCACTGCACACCAGCCCAGCTCTGGTGTAAAATGTTGAGGGAATAGAAACAGGAAAAAAGTAATTACTTTTTCAATGTGAAAGAGAAGGAATTCTGACTCACAGTTGGAGGCGCCCATGCCTCTGCCGCTGATGGCTGATGCCGGGAGGAGTGAAACTGCAGGTCTGAGCTGGACTTGGGTCAGGACTACCAGAGGAAGATCCCAGAGGACTTCCCCAACTCTATCCACTCCAGAGGGGGGCCTCCCTTCCTGTCTTTTGTCCAATATTGTTGAAAATATAATCTAACCAAGCTGATTCAACATAATGCAGGACTCACAGGAAAGTACTTGTTCAAAAAAGCTGGGGATAAGCATCATTTCCAGTTAAACATCAAAATAAACACAAATATATATGGTAAGTAAGGGTAGCCAAACAGATGATAATTGTTATGATTTTTGAAGAAAAGCTAAATAATGTTTTTTTCTTAAGATGAGGAGCCACTGAGCCATCTCACCTGCAGGTGTTGTAAGGTACCAAAAGCTACAGAATTGATATTAATATTTTGGGAGGCTTGAAGAACATTTTATTAATTTGAGTTAAGGTGTGCAGAGAAATTGTGAGAATAGTCCCTGGACTGTGTGATTGGCATGACTAGGATGGCCCTTGGCATTGTATTGTAAGTGCAAAGGGAGGAAAACATGGATCCCCACACATTCCACCATGCCTGTGGGGAAAGGGGTGAATGGCTAGCCAGGTACAGGGAGAGAAAAGCCAAAATAAACCTTTTCTTATAGCAATGAGCCATATGCGGGCATTTGTCCCCACAGAAACTACCTCTCCTATGTAAATGCATGTGGTTAACATGTGTGACTCTGGACAGAGAGATAGCAGATAAACACTAGATAATATAGGAAAGCCTTTTAATATGTAAAGAGACATCTTTCTACCATTGTGTTGACTTGTAAATTTTGTTTTCTCCAAAATAATGTATGGCTTGCAAATTGAACGTGGTCCTATCATGTTAAAGGACATATGACTATAACCAATAGTGTTAAGGGGCTCCTAATTACAGTTTTTGCTTCTGTACTTCCCACTTACAAAACTATAAAAACTAGGTAGAACAAAGGGCCGGCGCACTCTCTCTCAGACCACTGTTGGAGGAGCTGCCGCTTGGCCAAGCTAAACAATAAAGCTTTGGTGTGTAATCGATGGACTTTGTTCGTGTCTTCAATGTTTCAGGTCCCTCCGGATTAGGCTTAACAAAGAGGATGAATTTAATGATAATACACTTTGAGAAAAATTACAGAATACACCAACAGAAAAAGAGGCAAAGGAGATGAAGGGAAGCAGATGGCAGTTGTAAGAGAACTAGCACTAAATATTTATTTTCTGTAGTATTATATTGATACAAAAATTTAAACATATTATTTTCAGTTATGAAGACACCCTCAACAGAACTAAAAACAAGTTGCCACTGGGGATGGGGTAATGAACAAGGCAGGGGCAACTGTACAGCACGAGAAAAAGACCCGCAAAGCTACGGAAAGGGAGAAAAACTGTAAGATTCCATATTTCCCCATGTATAAGACACACCTTAATTTTGGGGCCCGAAATTTGAAAAAAAATGTATTACATAAAGTTATTGAACTCAAGTTTGCTTCATCATAAAATTCATACAACTCCTCATCACTGTCAAACTCCCAGCCATTAGCTTGTCCTCATCTGTGTCTGATGATGAATCACTGTCTTCGTATATTGCCTTGTCCTTAGTTCCATCTATGGCAGTGGTAGTCAACCTGGTCCATACCACCCACTAGTGGGCGTTCCTGCTTTCATGGTGGGCAGTAGCGGAGCAACCAGTATAAATAAAAGATAGATTTAACTATAGTAAGTTGTTTTATAAAGATTTATTCTGCCAAACAGCAAAAATCCGACATAAAGTACTTGGTAAGTAATTATTATATGCTTTAACTTGCTGTAACTCTGCTTTATAAATTTTATAAAGTAAAGTTACTTCCCTACTTTATAAATCACCAATACTGGGGAACCAGTGGGCGGTTAGAAAATTTTACTACTAACAGAGATACAGAAGTGGGCGGTAGGTATAAAAAGGTTGACTACCCCTGACCTATGCCATTTGAAATGCCACAACCACTGTATAGGATGCACCCCGTTTTTGGACCCCAAATTTTTTGAAAAAGGGTGTGTCTTATACATGTTGAAATACGGTAAGATCAAATTTGTCAATTAATATATAAAAGATAAACTCACCTATTATTTTTAAAAATAGGTCTATAAGTAAAACAATTATATGTTGTTTTCAAGAGACAAACCTAAATGACTAGAACTCACAAAATAAAAGGAACGACAAATATACCAGGCAGATGGAAGCCCAGATGAAGTAGATCTCAGCATGTTAATATTAGGCAAAGGTGAATTCAAAAGAAATAATGTGAACTCCTTTAGAATGAGAAAGGGTATTATCCACAAGGAAAACATGTAACTGTCATAAATCTCTGTGTGACAAATAACAGCATCAGAGTATATGAAGCAGACTTCATAAATTAAGAAATAACAGCCAAAAACACATGCTTTTGTTTTAGACAAACTGAACAGATTTGAGAGGAAAATTACATAAAGAATCCATAAAGTATAACTGATGATTTAAATAATAATTATAAAATAGGATATAGAGGATGTTATTAATATAACCAATTTATCCAGGTGGTAATACAGGGGTCAACCAAATAGTAAGGATTTTAGGTTTTGCAAACTATATAAGTAACTGCAAAGGCAGATTCTGAAAATTGGCTCAATCAACATGACTTAAATTCATTTGTAGCATTCTCTGCTTTAGACAAGATCTGAAAGGCCAAAGTGTACATTTCTCCCATTCCCTTAAAACTACAGTTCTGTATGGGGCTGCCTTTTCACCAAGAAGACGTAGCTGTGTGAGTCTTAGAAGGCACAACTGAGCTTTGTAAGGTGAGGACCACCGTTCTGTAATCTGGCTTGTCTGCAGAGACCTGGTGGGACTGTCTAGTGATTACCTTTGTGACCAGCAAGGAAACGTGTTGCCTACAGCTTAGAACTCGGCCAGAAAACCCCAGCTATGTGATGATTTTAAAACTGTCTCAACTTTAGATCAAATAAGAAATCAAAACTGCAGTTTGGAAATTGATAATAAAAACATTACAATTTATAGGATTATACCCGTAACTTGTATTTAGATGAAAATTTAAAACCTTAAAAACATTTACTTACAAATGTGGTTGTTAAACATGAGGACTTTGGAGTCAAATCGCCTTGGTTTGAGTACTTTTTCTCCATGTCCAGAGCCCAATTGTGTATTATCATGAGCTAGTTATTTTTTTCTCTCTAAGCTTGTATGTCCTTACTTGAAAACGGACATAACATGTGAGAGGGTTGTTGAGATGGTTAAATAAGAAATAAGCTTACCATTTAGTATATAGTAATCACTCAAACAATATTAAATATTATTATAAGAAATTAGAAAAAAAGAGAAAGTAGTCTCTCTCTAGAAGAAAACAAAACATAGGAAAAGGAAGGTAGTATGGTAGTTACCCGTTTCAGGAATTTTCTCAATGAAAACAAAACCTGTAGCTACTCTTCATTTGCTTTTAGTAGGCTCCAGGACTGCAATAACCTACTCAAAGCAATGAAAGAATCCTGGACCTCACCCCAGGAAAAACTCCTTGAGGATTTTTCTCTTAGAAACAATTTCTGTTAGAATCTTCTGATTCTATAGGAGA
Organism: Saccopteryx bilineata; assembly: GCF_036850765.1. NCBI lineage: Eukaryota > Metazoa > Chordata > Mammalia > Chiroptera > Emballonuridae > Saccopteryx > Saccopteryx bilineata. The sequence continues at coordinate 206,271,573 of NC_089493.1, read as the reverse complement.
GAAGTTTTAATATCATTTTAGAGACTATCCAACATCAGATTGAATTAAGTCTCCCCAAAATATGTAATGGTACTAAGTATGTACAGAAAACATTTAATGCCTGGAATGTGTGATTTCTTACCTAGGCTAGTCATCACTCTCAGTCAGGCCCAAACTACAGTCTATCACTTTGTAATAAACATTGGATAATCCATAAGCAGTTTATGAAGCTCTCTCCCAATCATTTTCAAAGTGACCCTCAGAACAATCCCATGAAATAAGCAAGGCTTTTATTACTATCCTGATTAAAATTTTACAGAGGAAAATACAGAGCACCAGAAATATATGACTTCTTTAAAGATACCAAAGGGCAGGCCAGCACCAGAAGTAGTCTGCGGCCTCTGCCAAGTGCTCTTCACACTGACCCGTGGAGCCTTCGGCTGTGTGCACACCATGCGCATGTCCTCGTGTTTTAGTTAGTGATCAGGTACATCATAATTAGATGAATGTCCTTGGAGCCTGAAGAAAGTATTAGCACTACTGGCTCAACCAACAACTCTTTCCTAAGACTATCCTGCTTTTGCACCTGCAGGGAGAGAACACTCTAGAACCAAGCTTGCCTACTAATACCAAAGCTACTGATCATATTGTAGTGCTCAGGTCATGATGCAGAGTTGGTACCTGGAAATATTTTCATTATTTCTCATCCTCATTATGCTATACAATGCTCTGAATATTATTTAGAATGATAAAATAAGAGGTGAGACCCTATCATTTTCTGACATAATGCATGCTCTTTATTATAGACACTCCTTTAAATCTTGTAACATAAAAATACAACTTTAGTATATGTGCTGCCAAAGTGAGCACATAACAATGCAACTTTAAATGGTTGCTTTTGCTGATATTGTTTAAAAGGTCCAAAGAGTTTAGAAAAATTAAAGACCCACGGTTATTTGCAGAACTGCTTTTCCATTGCTGAATAATAATTTGAAGATGTTTATGATCATGCTTCTCAAAACTCGATTCATTATCTGCATCAAAGATCAATTAAAATACCCATTTCATTTCTTAAAAATCTTCCCTGATTTGACAGAGAGAAAAAGAGAAGAAGGGAGAGAGAGACAGGAGGAAAGGGAAAGAGAAAGAAGCATCAAGTTGTTGCTTCATTTTTGTGTGTGTGTGTGACAGAGAGGGACAGATAGGAACAGACAGACAGGAACAGAGAGAGATGAGAAGCATCAATTCTTCATTGCGACATCTTAGTTTTTAATTGATTGCTTTCTCATATGTGCCTTGACCCAGGGGGCTACAGCAGACTGAGTGACCTCTTGCTCAAGCCAGCAACCTTTGGCCCAAGCTGGTGAGTCTTGCTCAAACCAGAGTAGCCTGCGCTCAAGCTGTCAACCTCAGGGTCTCGAACCTGGGTCCTCCACGTCCCAGTCCGACACTCTATCCACTGTGCCACCACCTTGTCAGGCTACTTGTTGCTTCACTTAGTTGTTCCATTTAGTGTGTACTCATTGATGACTTCTTACATGCCCTGACTGGGGATTGAACCCATGACCTCTGGTGCACCAGGTCGACCTTTTATCCACTGAGTCACCTGGCCAGGGATTACGATACTCACTTTAAGAATAAACTTTCCTTGCTGTACAATCTGTTCAACTTTTCTGTGAACCAGAAACTTCTCTAAAAATAGTGTGCTTAAAAAATAAATCTAGATATAGACCTTACACCTTCACAAATGTTAATTCAGAATGGATTATAGATTTAAATTTAAAATGCAAAGCTATAAATCTCCTAAAGGCTAACAGATGAGAAAAATGTAAATGGCCTTGGGTAAGATAATTCCTTTTTAGATGTAACAGCAAAGGTACAATTCATGAAAGAAATAATTGGTAAGCTAGCTTCCATTAAAATTAAAAACTTTTCTGCAAAAAATGTCAAGTGAATGAGAACACAAACCACAGACTGAGAGAAAATATTTACAAAAGACACATCTGATAAATGACTATTATTCAAAATATGCAAAGAACTTTTAAAATTCAACAATAAGAAAAACAATCTAATTTCAAAAATGAGCAGAAGGCCTGAAGAGACACCTTATTAAAGAAAACATACACACAGCCAAAAAAGCATATGAAAAGATGCTCAGCATCATTTGTCTATAGGGAATTGCAAATTAAAACATGAGATACTACTACACACCAATTAGAATAACCAAAGTCCAAAATACTGAGAATCCAAAATGCTGGTGAGGATGTGGAGCAACAGAGACGCTCATTCACTGCTGTTGTGAACGGCACAGACACACTGGAGGACAATTTGGCAATTTCTTACAAAGCTAAACGTACTCTAACCATATGAGCCAGCAATCACAATCCTTGTTTACCCAAATGAATTGAAAACTGTATCTACACAAAACCTGCATATTCATAGTAGCTTCCATAGCTTTATTCATCTAAGAATGGAACATACTCAGTGCTAAAAATGAACGAGCTATCACACCATGAAAAGACATGGAGGAAACTTAAATGCATAGTACTAAGTGGACTAAGCCAATCTAAAAAAGATGAATCCTGTATGACCCCAACTATGACATTCTGGAAAAAGCAAAACTATGAAGATAGTAAAAAAATAACTGCTTGTCAGGGGTTAGAGAAGAGAAAGAGATGAATAGGCACAGCACAGAGGACTTCTAGGGCAGTGAAGTACTCTATGATACTGTGGACATGTGCCATTATACATTTGTCCAAACCCATAGTATGTTCACACCAAGAGTAAAGCCTAATGTATGTACTGTGGACTTGGACTGACAATGATGTAGCAATGTAGGGTATCAATAGTTTCGATTGTAACAAATGTGCCACTCTGGGAGGGCAGGGACGCTGGTAATGGAGGAGTCTGTACTGTGTAGGCAGGGCTTAATGGAACTCTACTTTCTGCTCAATTTTGCTGTGAACCTAAATTGCTCTTTGAAAAATAAGTCCACTTAAAAACATAATAAAGTTTCCTGAGCCGCACAACAGACCTACTGAATCAGACAGAATCTTGGATAGGGGTTATGATCCAAGCAAATTTTGTTTGAAGACAAGATTACTAACAGTGTAGAGAGAAATGAGAAAGGAAAAGGGGAGAAAATGGGAAAGAAGAAATGAGGACAGAAATTAACACTGAGTGATATTTCCTACTGGGTACCAACCTCAGACATTCAGATTCAGTAGAGCTAGAGTGGGGCCCAAATATGTGTTCAACAACCTCCTCAGCTGATTCTGATAGAGGGGACATACCTATATTCAATGAGGAGGCTTCATGAAAGTAAGGTTTTTTAAAAAGGAGCTTGAAGCTGAAAAGCAGATTAAAATGGCACACAATATTTCTGACGTAGAAATGAGACCGTTTTAATGTTAAGAGAGAAAGAGAGAGAGAGAGAGAGAGAGAGAGAGAGAGAGAGACTATAGTCAAAGACAATGAAGGAAGAATGTAAGGAAAGGATTCTGCCTCCCAAGTGTAATAATTATTTCTGCAGGAAGGCAACCTTGCAAAGTGTCTCATGAAGTCATGAAGGTGCATTCTTCACTATGACTTCGTGGAAACAAGGCAGATGACAAGTTATCTTCAAGGAGTTAGTCTCCAAAGTAGATCTGGTAGTAGAGCTCGACCATGCCAATGAGCAGACAGTTGCTGTTACTAAATGCTGCCATATAAAGTGTTTATCAGGGTGAACAGGCAAAAACAATTGGCAGGTTTGGGAATAAAAATCAGTTCGTACAATGAATAAGAAAAAATAGATTTGTTAAGATGACATTCAAAATCTATGAAGTCAGTCAGTGTGCCGATGAAATAGCACCTTAACTGGAATAACCAAATCATTTATTATTCAGAATAGGATATTCTTAATTGAAAGAGCCTTTTAATAAATATGCCAGAAAAACAGGTACAGACCAGGACAGTCCCAGGCAAACCGGAATGGATATCCCCCTAATAGTATACTTCTCTGGACTTTAATAAATCTAAAAATAACCAAATATAGTAGTCCTCCTTATTTTAGGGGATCCGTTTCCAGACCCCTGTGGATGCCTGAAACCACAGATAGTACCAAACCCTATATATACTGTTTTCCTATTCACCTTCTCACTTACAAGAAGCACTTTACAGCACTTCTTTGGCATGTCCAAATTGCCAGCATCACTACTCTTTTGTTTTGGGGCAATTAGGCAAAGTAGGGGTTACTCAAGCACACACATGGCAATGCCTCAGCAGTCTGTCTGACAAGAAGGCTACTGAGTGACATTAGTACAGCATGAATACACTGGACAGAGGCATGATTCCCATCCCAGGTGCGATGGGACAGGACAAGAGATTTCATCAGGCTACTCAGAATGGTGCACAATTTAAAACTTATAAATAAATTGTTTATTTCTGGAATATTTCACTTAATATTTTCAGACTGCAGTTAACTGCAAGGAACTGAAACCATGAAGAGTGAAACTGTGGATAAGGCAGGATGACTGTATACTAACTATAATATTCCAAAGAGGAACAGATCATAATTATAGAGTTAGAGACCACTGATGGTATAAATTCAAGTCCATTTCTCTATTTATATTCTTCGTGTGGAACATTAAATAGAACTTTTATACTTACATAGCACAGCAGTAATAATATTGATTTTAGAACTTAATAAAGGTCAACATTGATTTGTAGACTGCATTAGATTTATGCTAGCCTTCACTCTGGAATTCATGCAGTGGGCATTGTTTCACGAGCTCCATTACAGCTAACAGCCAGGACCACAGGCGCAAGCTTAGACAAATTGTCAGAAGAAATCTTGATATTTGTCTTGTTTTAAGATATCGTATACTGCTGCACCTTATCTTTTAAATCCTTAGTGAAATGGTGTCTTGTTAAAAAAAGATGAGTCTTTTCATTGGGTTTCTGACAGGTTTTGGTTTTTCTTTTCTCTTTCAAGAAATTTATTTTGGGGGTCTACATTATGCCATATTTTGTTCTAAGTGATGGATAAGCAGAAGAGAGATAGACCAAATGACTGTCAATCCAATAACAAATATTATCGTCATTTGTAATCATCGAAATTAGTGGTTCACATATCTGACTGCACATTAGACTTACTTGTGGAAGCTTTAAAAATAAATCCTGTGCCTTGCCACACAAAAACCTGTACACATAAATGTCCACAGCAGAATTATTCATAATAGTCCCAAAATACAAACAACCCAAATGTGCATAAGCTGATGAATGGACAAATAAAATATGGTACGTATATAAAATGGAATCATCTTTAGTAATAAAAAAGGATGAAGCCCTGTTACTCGCTCTAACAGGGGGAACCTTGAGAGAGAGCTGAACGGAAGACGCCTGCGCAAAGACACAGACGGCACGAGTGCTGAACGGAAGACGCCCGCGCAACGACACAGCGCGGTGCTGAACGGAAGACGCCCGCGCAACGACACAGACAGCGCGGTGCCGGGGACAGGAAGCAGACCAGTGGCTGTCTGGACTGGGGTTCTGGGCGGGAGTGAAGACTGACTGCTGATTAGTATAGGTATCTTTTTCTTTAGAGAGATGAAAATGGCCGAAAATAGACTATAATCATCCCAGAAATGCAAATCAAACTACAATGTGCTATCACCTCACACTCACACCTGTTAGGTTGGCTATTATCGAAAACACAAGTGGTAACAAGAGCTGGCAGGGTGTGGAGAAAGGGTTGGTGTGAATGTAAATTGGTACAGCCTTTATGAAAAACAGTGTGGAACTTCCTCACAACATTAAAAACAGAACTACCATATGATCCAGGAACACCACTTCCAGGTTTATCTCCAAAGGAAATAAACTCAGTATCTTAAAGATGCTACATCTAATTTTAGAATTCTAACCCAAGTTTTGTATCTGTAGTACGTACCCAATCAACTGCATTTTTCCTGCCAGTCTCCATAGCATCTGTGCAATCTTCATAACTGGGATTCTGCCATAATTTTTCCTTCAACAACTCAGTAACCAGGCTGGAAATGAGCCCACTTAGAAATACAGTCAGCAGTGCTGGCTTCTCCCAAACTTCGGGCAGGCCTGAGCTCCTACAAGCTGGCTGCCTGCCTAACATCCTGCTTCACGTTAAGAGAATTGTGTGCCAGACACGGTACTGCCACTGCCTGGTGACAGTGCTCCTGGAACCTCACCTGCTTGAGTGCTGACACTGGCCTAAGCAAGCAGACACGGCCTGGAATGCCTATGGGGACTTCAGCAATGACTGCTGGGCATGAGCAGGATACTCCTGGATTCATCTCTTTTTCTCACTGCCCTACTAGTAAGGTTACCTTTGAAATCTTGTTAGAATATAAAATTTTTACAGCCATATAGAGTACAGAAACATTATTTAGTAAATATTGTCATTTTTTAAAATTTAAAGATAAATTCCAACTAATTCTATTTTGAAACATTTTGAGATCTTCACTGCAAGTTAATATTTCTGAAGGAATACTAGAATCAATCAAATTCTCACATTCTAACTCCAAAATGGTGGGGAATCAGGGGGCTCAAAGTGTGAGTGACTGAAAAGTGTAGCAACCAACTGCTCTTCATCAACGTGGGTAGCCTGTCAACTCTCGTGTCCAGGGGCCACCGCTAGGACCAATGTCGGAAATAATCTAAAAAAGGAATCGAAATACGCCCACCAAATGTGTGAAAGACATTTAACTGGGCAGGAATAATAAATGCATGGGAAACAGGATGAAAAGCCTTTGTGAAAGATCATACATTTAGAAACACAAAGTAGAGGGACGACATGGAAATGGCGCCGTGAGCAGCGCGTCTGACAGATCTCCCCAAAATCTCAACAAATTTATCAATTAGAAACAGAAAAATTTATCCTCGGAGCATTCCGGAGTTCCACACACACACTGAAAGCAAAAGGACTGTTGCCGAGGAGGGAGTACACCTGTGGTGAGTCAACCCATGCGTGCAACTCCCCGCCCACACTCGGGGAGCGGCAGCCTAGGCACTGGCAGACCCCGGGCGTGCCCCGTGCCGCGGTCCGGAGAGTCCCCGGCCACCGGCGTGCCCAAGAAACCGCGCGCGTGCGCCCCGTGCCGCGGTCCGGGAGAGGCGCCAAGGCTGTCTTTCCTAGTCAGGAGATTCTCTCCGTGGGCGGGGCACCTCACCCAGCCATTCAAGCTAACAATCAAGCATTGGGGAGGGGCCTGCAGGCAGCCTGAAATACTTTCTGGAGCACAGCTGCAGACCCAATCACTGAAATAAGCTTAACCCACAAAATCTGCGCACCCACGGGGCTCTAATTGATAAGATCTCTCCCAGTTCAGCGATCCAAGACAAGAGGCGTGATATTTTTCAGTGCCTTTTGCTAAAGGGGCGGGGGCAACTTCTGATTGACAGAACCTCCATATTCAGGGATATACCTAACAAGAGGGACTTGGCAGATATTAAGATCTATACAGCAAGCAGCGACTAGTGCTTCTTCTTCCCAGCCAAAACAGGCTACCAAGTGTGGAAAGCCCGCATTGAGTGGTCCAACTGAATGATAGGCGCTAAACAGTCACCTTGACAACAATTGACTCCCAGCCCCACCTGATTATGCTGGAGGCTCTGACTGCCAGAGCCTTACCCAGAGCCTTGTGCTGAGTGAGGATAGAGTGGGGATTTCCCAGCTCTTTGAGCCTCTTACTCCCCAGAAAGAAGCAGTGGCAGCCTCATAGCTGGATCACCAGGCTGCTAATTCAGGAAGGGGAGACTAGGAGAGAGACTCCAGGAAAGCAAACTCTCTCATTGTTGGACCCTGCAAACGCCAACAAGCCTTGACTACCAGCGAGACTAAAGCCAATTATATGACATTGCCATAGAATCCCATCAACTGCAAATCCCTACCTAAGAGCGACACAGGGGCAGAACCTGGGGTACAGAGTCACCAACCAGGAAGAGGGAGAGAAAAGAAAAAGGAAGAAGTTAACCTCTCAAAATCAAGAAAAATCCACAGACTTTATAACTTGTTCCACTAATTCTTTGTTGTTGTTGTTTCTTTCTTCTATCTTATTGCCTTTATTATTATTTCTATTTCTTCCACCTCAGTCCTTTTATTCTCTGCCCATCTTATGCTACCCTTTTCTTGAACTACACTACCCATGAGTGTTACATTTTATTTCTTTTCTTCATCCTTACTCTCCTTTAGGGTTACACTCCAAAACCCTTAACTCTCACTCTCTCCCCCTTTTTTTCCTTTCCTTTTTTTCTTCCTTCGTTTCTTTATTTTTTCCTTTCGATTCGTTTCTTCTTTTCTCCTTTTACTTTTCCTCCCATTTAATCCTCAATCACTAACAAATTATTTAATTTGGGACTCAAGTTTTTTTGTTTTTTTTTTTGTTCTTTTTTTTTCTTCCTGCTTTTGTTCTTGGTTTTCCTTTATTTGTTTGTTTTTGTGGCATTTTGGGTACTTTTTACATTGCTTTTTAACTCACTAGCATTCCTCCCAACCCAAAGTCTCCATTGTATTTAGTCTTCGCTCCACTTAATACAACAGATTTTTACTTATTATTTTTATTTTTTTCTTCTTTATTGTTTTTTCTCTCCTTTTTTCTGTTTCCCTCTTATCCCTCTCATTATATCTCTTAGTCGACCATCACTTACAAGCAAATCATTTTATGCTTGTCTAAGATTTTCTCCTTTTTTTTTTTTTTTTTTGCATTTAGTAGAACCCTACTCCCTTTTTTGCCCCTTGAACTCTTCACCCCAAATCAGGCCCTCCGTTATAGGCAGTTTTTGTTCCATTTAGCATAATATAATTCACAGGTCATCACGATATTTCCCTAAGGAGGTGAGAGGAGGGGAAGAGAAGAAAGAAAAAAGGGGGAAATAATAAATTATTACTTTTTTTTTGTGGAGTGTTTTCCTTTTTTTTTTTTACCTATTTCCTTTTTATTCTTTATTAATTCTAATTAACACTATCAACAAGACCACCTTCAGATGACAATAAGAAAAAGGAAATCAAATATTATGGATACAAAAGATAGAGAGGTAACACAAATAGATGTGGAAAAATCTATGGAGAAAAGATTTAACATATTGGAAGCCTTGGAGCCAAATGACAGAGAATTTAAAATAGAAATCTTAAAAATACTCAGAGATATACAAGAAAACACAGAAAGGCAATTTAGGGAAATCAGAAAACAACTCAACGATCAAAAAGAATATATTACCAAGGAAATTGAAACTATAAAAACAAATCAAACAGAAATGAAAAACTCAATTCATGAGCTGAAAAACGAAGTAACAAGCTTAGCTAATAGAACAGCCCAGATAGAAGATAGGATTAGTGAAATAGAAGACAAGCAACTTGAGGCACAACAGAGAGAAGAAGAAAGAGACTCAAAAATAATAAAAAACGAGAAAGCCCTACAGGAATTGTCTGACTCCATCAGAAAGAATAACATAAGAATAATAGGTATATCAGAGGGAGAAGAGAAAGAAAATGGAATGGAGAATATACTCAAACAAATAATAGACGAGAACTTCCCAAGCCTGTGGAAAGATCTAAAGCCTCAAATTCAAGAAGCAAACAGAACACCGAGTCTTCTTAACCACAACAAACCCACTCCAAGGCACATCATAATGAAGATGACACAAACCAATGACAAAGAAAAAATTCTCAAGGCAGCCAGGGAAAAGAAGAATACAACATATAAAGGAAGGCCTATTAGATTATCATCAGATTTCTCAGCAGAAATTCTATAAGCTAGAAGAGAGTGGACCCCAATATTTAAAGCCCTGAAAGAGAGGAACTTTCAGCCAAGAATACTATAACCATCAAAGCTATCCTTCAAGTACGAAGGAGATATAAAAATATTCACAAATGCAGAAAAGATGAGAGAATTCATTATCAGAAAGCCCCCACTCCAGGAAATACTAAAGGGGGTTTTCCAACCAGATTCAAAGAACAAAAGAAAACGAAACCACAAGTAACAGCTCCACCAAGAAAACAATAAAACCAAACTTAAACTGTGACAAAAGAAAAAAAAGGGGAGAAAGGATGAAGATTAACAGTAGCAAAGGACGATGAAGCACAGAAATACTCATAAGGGTACTACAATGAATATGGTAGGTACCCTTTTCATTACTTAATGGTAACCACCCTTGAAAAAACCACCACAAAAACACTTGACTTAAAAAAGGTAGCAACGGAGGAAAGAAGTATGGAATACAAACAAACAAAAACAAACGATAGAAAAACAAAAGAGAAGAATCAAACAAGATACAAAACTAACCGAAAGCAATTTATAAAATGGCAGTAGGAAACCCACAAGTGTCAATAATTACACTAAATGTAAATGGATTAAACTTACCAATAAAAAGACACAGAGTAGCAGAATGGATTAAAAAAGAAAATCCAACTGTATGCTGCCTACAAGAAACTCATCTAAGCAACAAGGATAAAAACAAATTCAAACTGCAAGGCTGGAAAACAATACTCCAAGCAAACAACACCCCCAAAAAAGCAGGTGTAGCAATACTCATATCTAATAATGCTGACTACAAGACAGAAAAAGTACTCAGAGACAAAAATGGTCATTTCATAATGATTAAGGGGACACTGAATCAAGAAGACATAACAATCCTTAATATATATGCACCAAACCAAGGAGCACCAACATATATAAGACAGCTACTTATTGACCTTAAAACAAAAACTGATAAAAATATAATCATACTTGGAGACCTAAATACACCGCTGACGGCTCTAGATCGGTCATCCAAACAGAGAATCAATAAAGATATACTGGCCTTAAACGAAATACTAGAACTCCTGGATATGATAGACATCTACAGGACACTTCATCCCAAAGCGACAGAGTATACCTTTTTCTCTAGTGTACATGGAACATTCTCAAGAATTGACCATATGTTGGGCCACAAAGACATATCAGCAAATTTAGAAAAATTGAAATTGTGCCAAGCATATTCTCTGATCATAAAGCCTTGAAACAAGAATTCAACTGTAAAAAAGAGGGGGAAAACCCCACAAAATTGTGGAAACTAAACAACATACTTCTAAAAAATGAATGGGTCAAAGAAGAAATAAGCACAGAGATCAAAAGATATATACAGACAAATGAAAATGAAAATATGACATATCAGAATCTCTGGGTTGCAGTAAAAGCAGTAATAAGAGGAAAGTTCATATCACTTCAGGCCTATATGAACAAACAAGAGAGAGCCGAAGTAAACCACGTAACTTCACACCTTAAGGAACTAGAAAAAGAAGAACAAAGACAACCCAAAACCAGCCGAAGAAAGGAGATAATAAAAATCAGAGCAGAAATAAATGAAATAGAGAACAGAAAAACTATAGAAAAAATCAATAAAACAAGGAGCTGGTTCTTTGAAAAGATCAACAAAATCGACAAATCCTTGGCAAGACTCACCAAGGAAAAAAGACACAGGACTCAAATAAATAAAATCCAAAATGAAAGAGGAGAGATCACCACAGACATCATAGATATACAAAGAATTATTGTAGAATACTATGAAAAACTATATGCCACCAAATACAACAATCTAGAAGAAATAGATAAATTCCTAGAACAATACAACCTTCCTAAACTGAGTCATGAAGAAGCAGAAAGCCTAAACAGACCAATCAGCAGGGAGGAAATAGAAAAAACTATTAAAAACCTCCCCAAAAATAAAAGTCCAGGCCCAGATGGTTATACTAGTGAATTCTATCAAACATTCAAAGAAGACTTGGTTCCTATTCTACTCAAAGTCTTCCAAAAAATTGAAGAAGAAGCAATACTTCCAAACACATTTTATGAGGCCAACATAACCCTCATACCAAAACCTGGCAAGGATGGCACAAAGAAAGAAAACTACAGACCAATATCTCTAATGAATACAGATGCTAAAATACTAAAAAAAATACTGGCAAATCGAATACAACAACATATTAAAAAAATAATACATCATGATCAAGTGGGATTCATCCCAGAATCTCAAGGATGGTTCAACATACGTAAAACGGTTAACGTAATACACCATATCAACAAAACAAAGAACAAAAACCACATGATCTTATCAATAGACGCAGAAAAGGCTTTTGATAAAATACAACACAATTTTATGTTTAAGACTCTCAACAAAATGGGTATAGAAGGAAAATATCTCAACATGATAAAGGCCATATATAATAAACCATCAGCCAACATCATATTAAACGGTGTAAAACTGAGGACTTTCCACCTTAAATCAGGAACACGACAGGGTTGTCCACTCTCTTCACTCTTATTTAACGTGGTGCTAGTAGTTCTGGCCAGAGCAATCAGACAAGACAAAGAAATAAAAGGCATCCATATCGGAAAAGAAGAAGTAAAGGTATCACTTTTTGCTGATGATATGATCCTATACATCGAAAACCCAAAGGACTCCACAAAAACATTACTAGAAACAATAAACCAATACAGTAAGGTCGCAGGATACAAAATTAACATACAAAAGTCCATAGACTTTCTATATGCCAACAATGAAATATTAGAAAACAAACTCGCCTGACCAGGCGGTGGCGCAGTGGATAAAGCGTCAGACTGGGATGCAGAGGACCCGGGTTTGAGACCACGAGGTTGCCAGCTTGAGTGCGGGCTCATCTGGTTTGAGGAAAAGCCCACCAGCTTGAACCCAAGGTCGCTGCCTCCAGCAAGGGGTTACTCGGTCTGCTGAAGGCCCGCGGTCAAGGCACATATGAGAAAGCAATCAATGAACAACTAAGGTGTTGCAACGCGCAATGAAAAACTAATGATTGATGCTTCTCATCTCTCTCCGTTCCTGTCTGTCTGTCCCTGTCTATCACTCTCTCTGACTCACTCTCTGTCTCTGTAAAAAAAAAAAAAAAAAGAAAACAAACTCAAAAAAATAATCCCCTTCACGATTGCAACAACAACAAAAAAAATACCTAAGAATAAACATAACAAAGAATGTAAAGGACCTATATAAAGAGAACTACAAGGCACTGCTAAGAGAAATAGAAAAAGACACAATGAGATGGAAAAATATTCCTTGTTCTTGGATAGGAAGAATAAATATAATCAAAATGGCCATATTACCCAAAGTAATATATAAATTTAATGCAATTCCCATCAAAATTCCTATGACATTTTTTAAAGAAATGGAACAAAAAATCATAAGATTTATATGGAACTATAAAAAAACCCGAATACCCAAAGCAATCCTAAGGAAAAAGAATGAAGCTGGGGGCATTACAATACCTGACTTCGAACTATATTATAGGGCCACAATAATCAAAACTGCATGGTATTGGCAGAAAAATAGACACTCAGACCAATGGAACAGAATAGAAAGCCCAGAAATAGAACCACATATAAATGGTCAAATAATCTTTGATAAAGGGGCCAAGAACACAAAATGGAGAAAAGAAAGCCTCTTTAACAAATGGTGTTGGGAAAACTGGAAAGCCACATGCAAAAGAATGAAACTCGACTACAGACTGTCCCCGTGTACTAAAATTAATTCAAAATGGATCAAAGACCTAAATATAAGATCTGAAACAATAAAGTACATAGAAGAAGACATAGGTACTAAACTCATGGAGCTGGGGATTAAAGAACATTTTATGAACTTGACTCCAATGGCAAGAGAAGTGAAGGCAAAGATAAATGAATGGGACTACATCAGAATAAAAAGTTTTTGCTCAGCAAGAGAAACTGATATCAAAATAAACAGCCAACTAAATGGGAACTGATATTTTCAAACAACAGCTCAGATAAGGGCCTAATATCCAAAATTTACAAAGAACTCATAAAACTCAACAACAAACAAACAAACAATCCAATAAAATAATGGGAAGAGGACATGAACAGACACTTCTCCCAGGAAGAAATACAAATGGCCAACAGATATATGAAGAGATGCTCAGCTTCATTAGTTATTAGAGAAATGCAAATCAAAACTACAATGCGATACCACCTCACCCCTGTTAGATTAGCTATTATCAACAAGACGGGTAATAGCAAATGTTGGAGAGGCTGCAGAGAAAAGGGAACTCTCATCCACTGTTGGTGGGACTGTAAAGTAGTACAACCATTATGGAGGAAAGTATGGTGGTTCCTCAAAAAACTGCAAATAGAACTACCTTGTGACCCAGCAATCCCTCTACTGGGTATATACCCCAAAACCTCAGAATCATTGATACGTAAAGACACATGTAGCCCCATGTTCATTGCAGCATTGTTCACAGTGGCCAAGACATGGAAACAACCAAAAAGCCCTTCAATAGAAGACTGGATAAAGAAGATGTGGCACATATACACTATGGAATACTACTCAGCCATAAGAAATGATAACATCAGATCATTTACAGCAAAATGGTGGGATCTTGATAACATTATACGGAGTGAAATAAGTAAATCAGAAAAAACCAAGAACTACATGATTCCATACATTGGTGGAACATAAAAACGAGACTAAGAGACATGGACAAGAGTGTGGTGGTTACTAGGGGTGGGGGGAGGGAGGATGCAGGAGGGAGGGAGGGAGAGACTTAGGGGGAGGGGGAGGGGCACAGAGAAAACTAGATAGAGGGTGGCGGAGGACAATCTGACTCTGGGCGAGGGTTATGCAACATAATTTAATGACAAGATAACCTAGACATGTTTTCTTTGAGTATATGTACCCTGAATTATTAATGTCATCCCATTAACATTAATAATAAAAAAAAAACAAAAAAAAAACAAAAAAACACAAAGTACATAGATGTGAGAAGCCAGACTGTACGTGGTGTAAAAACCTCAGGGACACAGGCGAGCAGGTATCATGCTGAACACGTAGGGCGGGTGCTGTTATCACTCAGCAAAGCTGGGAGTTCACAGCAGATGTCATACATTGCTCTGCTGGTCAACAGAAAAGTCCAAAACGAACAACCGTCACTCTGTGTGTTTTGTAGGCGCTGAGATCCTGGTTTTATAATTAAACCTTAAAAGTAACAATTGCCAGAAAGCTGAAAACCCCAAATTCAATAAATAATTATAATTTATAGCAAGTATTCATTAAATGTTTATTACTTGAATGACAATTTCATCCAACAATCTCTTAAAACTGACAATATTTAATTTTTCAAATTTCATATGATCTTATTCCTTCAGTGTTCTAGTTTCTAAAAGCATGATGAGTCTATTTCTTATAAAAAAACCCTTACGTTCAATGAACAAACTGATGGCATTATAAAATTATTTTAGTTCAAATTAAATGTAAATTCTTGCCAGACATTTCACCCAGCTGCAAATTATCCAAACTGAAACAAATAAAAGTATAAGTTAAATTTTTATATCACTCTCTAAAAACTCATGAACTATTATATCCTACTACTTTAGGCTTTTATTTAGGTTTGATTTTAGTTGAAGCTTACCATCCCTCAGATTTTCTAATTACATAACACATGTCTTAGTATTCAGAAGTATTTATATTCTCAATCAGGAAGACAGGAACCTGAAACAGACTGTCTACACAAAGCTCTGTCTCCACTAGGAATAGTCCATGAGCATGCTTCATGCTCACACAAGGATGGGCTGTTACTGGAGTGCTGTTTTGTGCAGCGGGTGTTTTTAATTCTCTAGTTTTTGTTCAAAACATAGTCTTCATGTCAATCAGGAAGAGAAGTCCATAATTTCTTCCATATTGAACTTGTCTGTCCACTTTTGCAGGTCTTGTGCATCATTTATCATCCATAATTTTGTAAAACACTTTAGCCTTTTCCTGGGGAGAAAATAAAAGTAGTACTTATTTTATAAATGAAATTGTTGGGGAAAAATATATTTCATTGAAAGCTATGAAAAGTCTATAACATCAGAATACCCAACAGGGCTCTGTGATTAGGAAGCTGTCCTGACGAGCCTTCTAGTGAAAGGCATTTTCAGTGTCACTGCGATAGAGACCAAGGCTGTCCGTCCCCATCCCTACTGCCTCCAGGAAGGGAGAGCCCAGCTTCCTCCCTTTTCTAACTCAGCCAAGGCTGTGGATACTCATAGGATGAAAAGTAAAACTGATTTAATAAAATAAAGCTAGCTAATGAAAGAGTAAAATATCAACATAACACAAACCTGCTTTTCTTCTGCAAAAAACAACCTAGTTATATGTTTAAGGTATGAAGCCAGGGTATCTGAGTTCCAGTTACTGCTTCACCCCTAACTACATGTGTGACTCTGGTTTCTTGGTCAGTACCCTGCCCTGCTTGGCCTCATTTTCCCCAACAGTACATCTCTCACAAGGTTACTGATTACAACAGTATACATACTCACAAGGTTGCCATAAGGATTAAATGAGTTCATATACATAAAGCAATAAGAACAATAACTTGGATAGTGTCTAGGCTGCTGCAAAGCACTGTTGTGACTTGTTTCTGTGCACAGTAAGCATTCAATAAATATTAGCTCTTACAACAAACCCACACCAATGCACAAGATTTGGTTTTGTTTCTTTGATCTGGCCAACAGAATTCATGAGATAAGCACTTTTAGTGAAAAAATAATTAAATATAGTGTCCTGATAAATCATCAGATGCCATTCCAACGCTGCCTCTTCGTACAATTCTGTCTTGTCAAGATAACTTTCTAGATTTCAGAATGTCAAATAGTAGTTGGAAGAGTTAAATGTTTTATAAATTTATCAGTAAATATTATCACTCCTGCTTTAAGGGATATATAGTAACAAGTATAAACTCCTATTTCATTGATACCTTGCAATATATCTTTTGTAGTAAACTTTTATTCTAGTTTTTTTTTAGGGGAAAAAGAAAAATCTTAGGAAACAAGAGGAATTAAAGTAGTCTTTGGACTTTGCATAGAGCTAGGGCCAAGCTTATTTTTAAACTCACAGATGATTACTTTTCTCTATGGAAAATGTTATACAAATCAATTTTGTAATACATAATTGGAAATAGTCAACCATTGGTTACATCATTTGCTTCTGCTTGGCAATGCAGAAATGATTCAGAAGAGAATGTCAGCAGAGAAAGCAACATGTCATGTGCAGGACCCCAGCCCCTTGGACCTGGTCCACGGCAGTTACCACGTGCGGGACCCCAGCCCCCTGCACCTGGTCCACGGCAGTTAGCACGTGTGGGACCCCAGCCCCCTGCACCTGGTCCACGGCAGTTACCATGGTAAGGTGCGCAGAGCAAGGCAGAACCACAGAGGCAGGAAGAGGAGAAAGAGAAGTTGGTTGTACAACTGTACTTCAGGGTACAAGTTTCAATTGTTTCTTTAACTAATACTAGGTATCAATATTTAAATTTGGTCATGATTTCCAGAATGAAAAAGTATTATTATAGTATGGTGGCCAGCCAAGATTTTCAGTTTGACCTACAGTCCGTCCATTCATGGTCATTGTTATCGACCAAGGCAGTAGCGTCCTACTCCAGGCCAGTTAGAGTCCCTAGGCAGAGCAAGAGTGGGGCAGGAGGCATGTAAGGAGCTTATGTTGTTTGATAATTTGAAAAACAAAAGGCTGTAGTTTATTTATTAATGTGATATTTTCCTAGTAACATCCTTCCAAAGTACATCTCGGGTTTATATGCTGACTACATACAGGCTTGATATCAAGGGTAAGAGGTAGAATGCATTCACACAGGTATTCTAGGGGACTGAGAGAAGTCAAGTTTGGAATGAAAAATTTGTCAAAAACAAACCCACAGGCCCTGGCCGGTTAGCTCAGTGGTGGAGTGTCGGCCTGGTGTGCAGAGGTCCCGAGTTCGATTCCCAGCCAGGGCACACAGGAGAGGCGCCCATTTGCTTCTCCACCCCTCCCCCTCTCCTTCCTCTCTGTCTGTCTCTTCCCCTCCCACAGCCGAGGCTCCACTGGAGCAAAGATGGCCCCGGGGCTGGGGATGGCTCCTCGGCCTCTGCCCCAGGCACTAGAGTGGCTCTGGTCGGGACAGAGCGATGCCCCAGAGGGGCAGAGCATCGCCCCCTGGTGGGTGTGCCGGGTGGATCCCGGTCAGGCGCATGCGGGAGTCTGTCTGTCTCTCCCCGTTTCTGGCTTCAGAAAAATACAGAATAAATAAATAAATAAATAAACAAAAAAAACAAACCCACAAAGTGACATGCAGACACTGACTACAGTTACGTACTTACATAATACTATCATTTCCATTCATGTCCTGACAGAATTCTTAATTTCTAAATGCAACCACTATATTTGAATGTAATATATGAAAAAAGAGGTACCTCAAAGGTTTTATACATTGAGTTTTAATTTTTTTTGTATAAATGAATGTTTTAAGCAACTAATGTGTTGGCATACACTAAGAAGTTAACTTAATTCTTTAGAAAAAAATGACAGAAAAACCAATTTAGCAACTTAATAGAGAAAGATTGGCCTAGAGAAGCAGGCTAAATCACATGAGCTTTGGGAGAGTTGTTTTCATTTTATTGTAACTTAGTGTTTCAGAGTATCTGTAGAAGTGCTTCAAGGTAGATGTGATATTCGTTCATTCTCAGGACAATCCTCCTTCATGGACAACTTGGAAGGTTTCATTATAAATAAATAAAATGCAAAACAATCATTCTGACCTTTTCATATTTACTAATCCTTCCAGCTCTTTTGACTTGCTAGCTGCTTTCTTTAAAATTTCTCCAGGAATATCTGCTAGTTTGGCTACATTCAGCCCATAACTCCTTGCAACAATTCCTCTGGTTATTTGATAAAGAAAAGTGACAAAATCAGGAGCTTCTTCACCTACAAAATGAAACAAAAACAGAAAAGGAAATGAAAAACAAGACAGACCTGCAATTTTAAAGAAATTAGAGGAGTAAAGAAGATATATAAATTCTTATAACTTTATTAAAATTTACAATCTGAAAAAGAAACGTTATCACTTTGTTAGCTGTTTCGATCAATTTCACATCTATCTCCAGAAAAGGATAAAGACCGTTCTGAAAATGCTTTTGCATTCAAGCTCTTTAAGCTCACTTAAAATGGTTTTAAAAAATAATCCACTGCAAGCTAAGATATACTAAGTTTTATACTGCTCACTATACAATTTAAAGTGAATATCTATATCAAAAAGAGTGATCTTATGCATGCTGCTCTATAAGTTCTCCTTTAAAAGAAGTGTTACTCCAGTGAAAGAATGTGCTCAGTCTTGTAGGTATGCAGTCTGTCTAGTAACGTATAGAAAAGCTGTCTCTAAAAGCACCAGAAACAAAACAAAAACAGAGAAGGAAATATTATACACTGCAGTTTCAACACGATTGAGAAATTCTGGTTTATTAAATATCCCAGTAAGCAAGAGTAAGAGGTATGGAAGTGGCTGCTGTCCAGAACCGCCCAGACCCTGCTTCTGAGGGACAGGCATTGTCCCGCGGTCAGGAAGACTGTCAGCCAGCAGTCCTCCCTGGACACCCTCTTCAGGGACTACTCAGCTGAAGAGAGCTGCTTCACCACGGTCACAGTTGATTGCCCTAAGCAGCCTGTATCCAGGGACTGGTTGCTATGCACGTTGGTAGGCAGCCTCTAAGATGACCATCATAGATCCCTGCCTCCTACTGTTCATGCCTGAGTCATTCCCTCTCCTTGAGTGCAGGCCACACCCAGTGACCTGCTTCCCATGAAAGGAATATGGCAAAAATGATGGGACGTCACTTCTGAAATTAGATTACGAAAGACAGTAGCCTCTGTTTTGGGCACTCTTGCTTGCTTGCTCTGAAGGAAGGCAGACGACATGTTGTAGGCTGCTCTATGGGAAGAAATTGATATCCCCGGCCAACAGTCAGTGAAGGCTCAGAGGCCGACCAACAGCCACGGGAGTGGGCTGGGACATGGATCTCACCAGTCAAGCCATGAAATGACTGCTGCCCTGATCAATACCTTGCCTGGAGCCTTGTGGGAGACGGTGCAGGAGAGGTGTTCAGCTCAGCTGTCCATGGAGTCCTGACCCACAGAAATTATGTGTTTGCAATTTTAAGCTGCTCTGCTTTGGGGTAATTTGTTATGCTACAATAGATAACTAATAAAGGGTATAAGGTCTGACCCCAAGTTGAGTTAACTCTGAAGGCCAACTGAGCCTCAGAGCTCTTCAGAGCCCACCCTGCCCAGTCCCGCCCTTCGGCATTGACCACACCTGCACTCCTCAACAAACCTGCACGTGCAAGTCTCGGATTCGCTTTCTGGGGAACAGGCTACCACAGCGTAAAGCCAGTAGCCACGACCACCATCACGGCTGCCTGGCCCGTGCAGGTTCCCTTTTAATTTGGACAGATGGTAATGAAACAATGAAGCCAAGAACCTGGTGGGCCATCCTTTATTCTAGCTCGCAACTGATGGGCGAGAAAATACACACAGTGGGAAAACACTTCCCTTTCCATTCAGTGCTCCCAAAGCCACTGCCTTTCTCTGGGTTTTTTCCTAGATCAAAGGCCCAACAGTCTCACTCAGTCCCTCTGCACACCTCCACTGTGGCTGCCTCCGCCCCTGCAACCACCTGGCCTCTCTCGCCTCTCAACAACGTGGTCTCCTCCCTTCTCCTAAAAA
This sequence comes from Saccopteryx bilineata, assembly GCF_036850765.1. NCBI lineage: Eukaryota > Metazoa > Chordata > Mammalia > Chiroptera > Emballonuridae > Saccopteryx > Saccopteryx bilineata. The sequence goes on along the minus strand of NC_089493.1, from coordinate 206,251,032 downwards.
TGGCCTCCTAGCTCCTCCTTTTAAAACTTTTCCCTGGGACAACCCCTCCCCCAGCACATATTAGCATAACCAAGCCTCTTCCCAAGCATAAAGGCAATCAGCTGCCCCAAGTGGGAAGCACCATTTCTGATAACAGTGAGCAAAACCAAATAACACAAATTACACAGACTTATTTGCCCAACACACAGATATGCATCCATATGAATTAAAAACTTTTAAAGAATTGGGATATAATGAAATATAATAATATGAACCCAATATTGCACACAGTTTAATCCTTGATAAATCAAAAGCACTTCAGGATTATGCAGCTTTTATTAGAAAATTCAATACAGTTGCACCATGTTGCAAAAATGTCCACAATGAACAAGACTTTTAATAATGTTTGATAACCTAGCATACTGATTATAAGTTTACTGAGAGACTTTTCTCATAGATTATTTCATTTGATAAATGTGTATGCATTACTCTTTTACTGGCTAAAAATTAAAACATCAAAAAAGGGAACACAACAGAGAAACAGGATAATGGAATTTTCCTAAACCTCCTCTAGGAATTCAGCAACAGGCAAATTATCCCTTTCCAAAGGGGGTGCTAGAAGTGGGAGGAGAAAACAATGCTGACACTCTCAGGGAATCAGAGACTAAAACTTACATTATGAGTCCAAATAAAACTAAAGGAACACAAAGAACAGGTGAGGAAGTGGGTGTGAACAGACAAGGAAAGGCAGCAAGGCGACACCTGCACCCGCCAGCCGGGCTCGCGCTGTCTGCAATGCTCACAGCCAAAGGCGGAGGGGCAGCTGCAGGGAGTCAAAAAAGCAAACTTTCCTCATCAAGACAAATGTTTTCTTTATCACTTCAAATGGGTTAGTTCTAACTGATCTCCCTATCTCTGGTATCACCTCTATCATCTAGGTGCATGCTGGTCTTTTTAAAAAAGGATTCATTCATCTTTCTGTCCAACTGTCCATTATAATCCATCCATCCATCTGTCCATCATCCTTTCCTGAAAGCCTATATGCCACAGAATCCCTTTACTTAAATATTTATTTGCTGATGTTATTTTGCTTTCTATATAATATACAGCATATATAATACATAGTTATAAAATGCTTTTTACATTTACTACACCTATGAAATAGAGCTAAATTATAGAAAATATTATAGTGTTCTGAATAACTTATTAACATACCTCAGTGCTAATTATGGTAGTTTCACACCATCAAAGTAACCAAAATGACCACTATTCCGTAATCACCTGGGGGGACTCTTTATATAGTTATATTCGACCTGAAGACTGTCGTTTGCCCTCATCCCTCACCCCTCTTTAATGGGGGAGGAAGAGTATGTGTGTAATGGAAATACAGAGACTGAGAGAAGCAGGTGGAACAGAAGATGGTAAAAATGACTCATTTCTTAACAACCTCACAATAAAAATTGTTGATAGGCCCTGGCTGGTTGGCTCAGCGGTAGAGCATCAGCCCGGCGTGTGGAAGTTCTGGGTTTGATTCCTGGCCAGGGCACACAGGAGAAGCGCCCATCTGCTTTTCCACCCCGCCCCCTCTCCTTCCTCGCTCTCTCTCTCTCTCTTCCCCTCCCGCAGCCAAGGCTCCACTGGAGCAAAGTTAGCCTGGGTGCTGAGGATGGCTCCATGACCTCTGCCTCAGGCGTTAGAATGGCTCCGATTACAGCAGAGCATCACCCCCTGGTGGGCGTGCCACGTGGATGCCAGTTGGATGCATGCAAGAGTCTGTCTCTCTGTCTCCCTGCTTCTCACTTTGAGGGGGTAAAAAAATAATAATAATTCTTGGTAAGTTATGACCATTTCCTAAATGGATATTATTGAAAAGCTTGTCTGACACTGCTTAGAGTCAGCGAATATCATAATTCATGTTGCCATTTGTTACAGGGAAACAGAAAAATCTGGTTTAAAGCCAAACTTATACAGGCAGTTTTAAAATATACATGTCCTGACCAAATAGATTCTGAAGTCACTTTCAGGATCAAGCCATTAAGATTTAGAGGTGGGTAAGGTTAGGTGACTTGTCCAAGATTTTATTGACTGGAATAGCCTAAAACACTGGTTTCTTTCAGGTCCACTGCTTTATGTACCATATCATGGGACACAGACAAATATAGCATCTTGGAAGCCACCAAAGAGCGCATCTGGAGCATTGTACAAATGAGCTATGTAATGGCCTCTAATTTAACAGCAAAGGAGTTAGGTCAGCAGTAATGGATGGAGCACAGAGATAGCCAGGAATAATATTGAAAGTGAGCAGGCAATGGAACAATGCTTCAAATATTTAAGTGAAAACGATTTTCAACCAAAAAGTCTAGCCCTTGCTAAATTATAAATTAGTATGAAGATATAATGGAGACATGGTCATTCAGGCAAAGTCTACAAAATTTTACCTCCTTTAGTGGATATGATTAGCATCTATTCCACCCATAAGAAAACCCTGGTTCATAAAGGTGTCAACATCCTGACCATGTAACTCAGGGAACTGTGTTCTCACACTCAGCTCCAAAAGTTGATCCTGATTATAATCTAGGTAGTTCAAAGTCACCCCTGCCATTCCTATTTCTAAGAACTGGTTTAAAATTGAGCTTGTGATTCAACTCTAAAAATGAGATGGGACAATGATGAGATCTAGTGAGCATCTGAGAAGAGTTCCATTGCTCCTAAGACAGAGTCATGAGAAATGCTGATCCCTTCTCTTCCTTTGGACAACATCAAGTCTGGTTGTAATGCCAGAAAGGGCTAAAGGCTTCTTGCCACTAGCCTGATGATGAAGCTAGCAGGGCAGGAAATCAGAGCCTGGAGCTAAGGCCTACTCTCCCTTGCAGGTTTCTGTAGTGGGAGATTATATACATCCTTATTGTTTGAGCAAGTGTAAATTCAAGAGTTCTGTTACTTGCAATCAAATGCAAAGTAGCAAAGGCAAGAAAATTTCTACCGATGATGGTAAAGGCAGGTCCCAGGACAAAAGCTGGGCATGCCTAGGGAGTGATCAGATTAGATGAACAGGAGAACAAAGGACTCCAGAAGGAATGCTGTCAATGGACAAAAGTGGAACCAGTAGATTAAATCACGTAGAAAAATGTCTAGAGAGGCGTTGTAGAGCTATCAGAAGATATCAGGAGATTCAACTACACACGCAAATAAGACAATGAAATGAAAAAATAAAAACAAGGCAATTATTACCTTCAAGAAAACAGAAAAAGCCGTGAAAGAAAATGCACTTGTCTTCATACCTGGTTCATGAGTAAGCAATATGTTGGTCATATAAGTTTGTAAAATGTGACTTTTATGTTTGCTTGCTCATGGTTTGCATTGGGGGTTGGGCAACACAAGGTGTATGTCTGTGAAATTGCAAATTACCTTCCTGTTTGGGAAGGGCCATTGTTTTGCTAATATTTCCTGGAGCAGAGGTTTCCGAACCAGAGAACCAGAAAGCTTTGAAAAGAGAAAAGGAAGAGGAGAAGGGGAAGCCATGTTTTGCAAGTAGAACAGAGAGAATGCAGAGTGCTGAGAAAGAAGCTATGTTGGCAGATGGGGAATCAGAGATAGGGGCTTATGTAAGCTCTGCTGAGACTGATGAGGCTTTTGGTTCTAGGAGGAACCGGAAAAGATTCTCCGGGTTGTGAAATTAGAGGGAAGTGTTTCCCTGTGTGTTGCTCGTTGGCCGGTGTCAGACTTTAATAAAGGAATGGCCCACCATCTTCTGGCTCCACTGTTTCCTTACCATCTGCCCGAATCCAATGTGAACCTGCATGTGCATGGCCGTGACAGCCACTGGCCATATACAATACTTACTGGCAATAATAGTGAAAACAAGGAATATGAATAAAACAAACAAACAAAAAACGTGGAACAACCTCACTGGGATGAGAGGAAGAGAAAGCTGAAGACCTCCATCTAACATGAGGAGAAGTTACTCAATATTAAGTCGAACTGATAAACCAAGAGAGAGAAATATACACACATCTTTTAGAAATATAGAAGAAATGAAGGAACGAGTTAAAAGCAGTTGCTTTCAGACTGGGATGGGAAGACCGCACGGAAGAAGCAGGGGACTGCTGCCTGGTAATGTGAGCCTGTAAGCATCATTTAATTTTTAAAATTATGTTCATGAATTACATTTCAAATCAGTAAAATAAAATGCCAAAACACAGAAGTAAGGCTCTGGGTTAGCTGTCAGTTCACATTAAACGCTTACCACTGACCCTTCCCCATTGGTGACCTCTGTTTTGTTTATCCCACCCGGCTTTAGCTTGTAAGCTCCTCCTGTCACTTTGGATGCAGATTAATATATATGAAACTGCTTCCACAACAGGCTTTACAATGTGTTTTTCAAGACTGCATGGTGCTGAAAGACAAGAATTGCCTAACATTACTTTATCTGAGATCCAGAGCTTTGTTTTATTTAGGTTAATTGCCTGATTTCCTTTTCAGGCCCATCCTTATTGCTCTTCCAAAATGAAATCTGGACTTCAGAGTGTCTTGGATAATGGATTATCCACTGTAGCACATCAACTGTGTAGACCACCACTGATCTACAATTGGTAGCTTTAAAAAATTACTACCACAGGGAAAAAAAGGATGCTAAAACCTACTTCATTACACACAGCACCTGAACTTGTTTCTATCAGCAAATGGTATTCTTTTTCATAAAATGCTTCATTTCTGTGACACTAACAGTGAGTGGAAAGGCTGGGGAGAATCTGGTAGATCCCACGTAGCAGCTCCAGCAGAGCAGAAGAGAGCCTGCCACAGAGGACATGGATCCTAGGCTCAGTTCACGTGGTAGGTATGCGCAAGCCAATGCACCTATCTGAAGTTCAGTTTCCTTGTCAAATTAAGACAAAGCATGTCCAATATAGAACACGGCTCTTAGTAAGTAATTAATGTTAAATAATGTTTTGGGGAAAATATTGAGCATTTTAAGAGACAACTGATCATATTCTGCACTTCAGTATTAGGGCATCTTTCCTAAGATGAAGCTAAGAGGAAAACCGAAATATCCCCCTAACCCCACACTCTTCTTATGAAAAATGAGATACGAAATATCAGGGAAAACTCAGAGATGGCAAGGATAAAAGTGAATTCTATTTGACCTAAAGCTTAGCAAAAACTAATTTATATACATGTCATAAACAATCAACATTCACGCTTTTATTATCAATAAGCAATAAGTTCACCTGACCAGGCGGTGGCACAGTGGATAGAGTGTCGGCCTGGGATGCAGAGGACCCAGGTTTAAAACCCCAAGGTTGCTGGCTTAAGCGTGGGCTCACCAGATGAGTGGAGGGTCACCGGCTTGAGTGTGGGATCACAGACATGATCCCATGGACACTGGCTTGAGCCCAAGGCTGCTGGCTTGAGCAAAGGGTCACTGGCTCAGCTGAAGCACCACCAACCCTGCCCCATCAAGGCACATATGAGAAAGCAATCAATGAACAACTAAGGTGCCTCAACGAAGAACTGATGCTTCTCATCTCTCTTCCTTTCTGTCTGTCCTTGTCTGTCCTTGTCTCTGTCTCACTAACTAAAAAAAAAAAAAAAAGAAGGCAGTAAGTTCATGTTCCTATACACTTGAATTTATCAAACATGAAAACCAACAACATTCTAGTCGTACCTATTACAGGAAATGTTCCATACCTGGGTCTTGTTTGCTTTCATCCTCGCTGACCAAGAATTCCATGTGATAATTCCCCACCTGCTGTGAGTAACTTTTCTCTAATTCACAAACTGGCGGATAATGGGTGACAAACAGTGTTAAGGATTTCACCTAAAGTAATAAGACACATAATAAACGTTATTTTAAAATTTTATTTAATTGAACATTTTCTCTAATTTTGTTTTTAAATTTTTAAATCTTCTACTAATGTTACAAGAAAAGTAAAATGAACATTCATACACCTTTCATCTAGACAACCATCAATATTTTGCCATATTTTCCCCTCCTACCTCCCTTCCCACTCTGCATACTCTCACACACACTCTTTTCCAAAACCATTTGAAAATTGATTGCATATATCATGACACTTCATCCTTAAATACTTAAGATTCTATATTTTAAGAAAAATATCTCCTACATAAGCAGAATAAAATTTATTACATTCAAGAAATTTAACAGATATATTACTATCCTAACACACAGCCTATAAATTCCCCTCAACCTGCCCCATTAATATTCTTTATAAATGTTCTTTTCTTAATCAAGGATCATTTAGTACACTGAGTTATGTCTCTTTAATTTCCATTAATCCCGAAGAGTTCCCCAGCCTTTCTTTTTTGTCTTTTATGGCATTAATATTTTTGAGATATCCAAGAGAGCTGTTTTGCACAATGTCCCTCAATTTAGACTTGACTGATTGTTTCCTCCTGATTAAATTCAGATTAAACCTTATTGCCAAAAATATCACATGTCTATGTAGGTGACGTACTATTTTCAGTACATCACATTGGGCAATCTGACCCATTATTGGGGTACTAAATTTGATTATTTGGTTTAAGTGGGTGCCCAGAAGAGTCCTTTATTGTACTGATACCTTTTTCCTTTGTAATTAATAAACACCTTGTGGATGATGGTTGGACTCTCCAACCACCTTTCATCCAAAGCTTTTATTGCCTGTTCGTTATCAGTGCCTCAATCAAGTATTATTATAGTGTCTAGTAAACATAATTATTAGGAGTGACGTCACGGAAATGGCGCCGTGAGCAGCGCGTCCGACAGATCTCCCCCAAATCACAACAAATTTATCAACTAGAAACAGAAAAATTTATCCTCGGAGCATTCCGGAGTTCCACACAAACTGAAAGCAAAAGGACTGTTATCACTTGAATCAGAGAGGAGGGTGTGGAGGAAGCTACCGCAGGGACGTTCATTCAAGCCGCAGAGGGAGTGCGCCTGTGGTGAGTCAGCCCACACTCGGGAGCGCGCCGGCGCGCGCCCAGTCCAGTTGCAGAGCGAGCACCGCTAACGTTCCCAGCGGCCCGCGCACTGCGAGTGAGAGTCCCCAGCCACCGGTGTCCAGAGCACCCCATTCGCAAGCGTGCCCTGGGCATTCCATGCGCCTAGAGCGCCCTACTGGCCCGCACACCCAGGGTGCCCCATTATCCTGCGCCCGGTGCGCCCCAGCCGCCAGCAGCGGAGGGAGCGGGAGAGGTGCCAGGGCAGTCTTCCCTACTTGGGAGATTCTTTCCGTGGGCGGGGCACCTCACCCAGCCATTCAAGCTAACAATCAAGCGTTGGGGGAGGGGCGCGTAGGCAGCCTGAAATACCTTCGGGAGCACAGCTGCGGACTCAATCACTGAAATTAGCTTAACCCATGAAATCTGCGCACCCACGGGTTCTAATTGATAAGATCTCTCTTAGTTCAGCGATCCAAGACAAGAGGCGTGATATTTTTTAGTGCCTCTCGCTAAAGGGGCGGGGGCAACTTCTGATTGATAGAGCCTCCATATTCAGGGATAAACGCTAACAAGAGGGACTTGGCAGATAATAAGATCTATACTACACTAGTCGCAAGCAGAGGCTAGTGCCTCTTCTTCCCAGCCAAAACAGGCTACAAAGTGTGGAAAGCCTGGGTTGAGTGGTCCAACTGAATGCTAGGTGCTGAACAGTCACCTTGACAACAATTGACTCCCACCCCTGCCTGATTACACTGGAGGCTCTGCCAGAGCCTTTCCCAAAGCCTTGTGCTGAGTGGGGATAGAGTGGGCATTTCCCAGCTCTTTGAGCCTCTTACTCCCCAGGCAGAAGCAGTTGCAGCCTTATAGCTGGATCACCAGGCTGCTAATTCAGGAAGGGGGGACTAGGAGAGAGACTCCAGGAAAGCAAACTCTCTCATCGTTGGACCCTGCAAACGCCAACAAGCCTTGACTACCAGCAAGACTAAAGCCAATTATATGACATTGCCATAGAATCCCATCAACTGCAAATCCCTACGTAAGTGTGACACAGGGGCAGAGCCTGGGGTACAGAGTCACTGACCAGGAAGAGGGAGAGAAAAGAAAAAGGAAGAAGTTAACCTCTCAAAATCAAGAAAAATCCACAGACTTTACAACTTGTTCCACTAATTTTTTTTTTGTTGTTATTTGTTTCTTCTATCTTATTGCCTTTATTATTATTATTTCTATTTCCTCCACCTCGGTCCTTCTCTGCCCATCTTATGCTTCCCTTTTCTTGAACTACACTACACATGAGTGTTACATTTTATTTCTCTTCTTCATCCTCACCCTCCTTTAAGGTTATACTCCAAAACACTTAACTCTCACTCTCTCCTCTTTTGTTTTTTTTTTTGTTTTGCTTTATTTTGTTTTTTTCTCTTCCTTTTTTTTCTTCCTTCGTTTTTCTCTTTTTCTTATTTTTTCCTTTCTATTCGCTGATTCTTTTCTCATTTTACCTTCTTCCCATTTAATCCTCAATCACGAACAAATTAGTTAATTTGGGACTCAAGGGTTTTTTTTTGGCTTTATTTTTCCTTTTCGCTTTTGTTTTTTTGTTTTGTTTTGTTTTTTTGTTTATTTTTGTGGCATTTTGGGTACTTGTTACGTTGCTTTATAACTCACTAGCATTTCTCCCAACCCAAGGTCTCCATTGTATTTAGTCTTCGCTCCACTTAATACAACAGATTTTTACTTATTATTTTTATTTTTTTCTTCTTTATTATTCTTTTTTTTCCTCCTTTTTTCTGGTTCCCTCTTATCCCTCTCATTATATCTCTTAGTCGACCATCACTTACAAGCAAATCATCTTATGCTTGTCTAAGATTTTCTTTTTTGTTTTTTTTTTGCATTTAGTAGGTCCCTACTCCCTTTTTTTGCCCCTTGAACTCTTCACCCCAAATCAGGCCCTCCATTATAGGCAGTTTTTGTTCCATTTAGCATAATATAATTCACAGGTCATCACGATATTTCCCTGAGAAGGGGAGAGGAGGGAAAGAGAAGAAAGAAAAAAGGGGGAAATAATAAATTATTACTGTTTTATTTTTTGGGGGGTGTTTTACCTTTTTTTTTTTTTTTTTTACTTTTTACTCTTTATTAATTCTAATTGGTGCTATCAACAAGACCACCCTCAGATGCCAATAAGAAAGAGGAAATTGAATATTATGGATACAAAAGAAAGAGAGGTAACACAAATACATGTGGAAAAATCTATGGAGAAAAGACTTAACATATTGGAAGCCTTGGAGCTAAATGACAGAGAATTTAAAATAGAAATCTTAAAAATACTCAGAGATATACAAGAAAACACAGAAAGGCAATTTAGGGAGATCAAAAAACAACTCAATGAACACAAAGAATATATTACCAAGGAAATTGAAACTATAAAAACAAATCAAACAGAAATGAAAAACTCAAATCACGAGCTGAAAAACGAGGTAACAAGCTTAGCTAACAGAACAGCCCAGACTGAAGATAGGATAAGTGAAATAGAAGACAAACAACTTGAGGCACAACAGAGAGAAGAAGAAAGAGACTCAAAAATAATAAAAAACGAGAAAGCCCTACAGGAATTGTCTGACTCCATCAGAAAGAATAACATAAGAATAATAGGTATATCAGAGGGAGAAGAGAAAGAAAATGGAATGGAGAATATACTCAAACAAATAATAGACGAGAACTTCCCAAGCCTGTGGAAAGAACTAAAGCCTCAAATTCAAGAAGCAAACAGAACACCGAGTTTTCTTAACCCCAACAAACCCACTCCAAGGCACATCATAATAAAGATGACACAAACCAATGACAAAGAAAAAATTCTCAAGGCAGCCAGGGAAAAGAAGAGTACAACATATAAAGGAAGGCCTATTAGATTATCATCAGATTTCTCAGCAGAAACTCTACAAGCTAGAAGAGAGTGGACCCCAATATTTAAAGCCCTGAAAGAGAGGAACTTTCAGCCAAGAATACTATGCCCATCAAAGCTATCCTTCAAGTACGAAGGAGATATAAAAACATTCACAAATACAGAAAAGATGAGAGAATTTATCAGCAGAAAGCCCCCACTCCAGGAAATACTAAAGGGGGTTTTCCAACCAGATTCAAAGAACAAAAGAAAACAACACCACAAGTAACAGCTCCACCAAGAACACAATAAAACCAAACTTAAACTGTGACAACAAAGGAAAAAAAGGGGGGAGAGGATGGAGATTAACAGTAGCAAAGGACGATGAAGTGCAGAAATACTCATAAGATAGGGTACTACAATGAATATGGTAGGTACCCTTTTCATTACTTAATGGTAACCACCCTTGAAAAAACCACCACAAAAACACTTGACTTAAAAAAGGTAGCAACAGAGGAAAGAAGTATGGAACACAAACAAACAAAAACAAATGATAGAAAAACAAAAGAGACGAATCAAACAAGATACAAAACTAACAGAAAGCAATTTATAAAATGGCAGTAGGGAACCCACAAGTGTAAATAATTACACTAAATGTAAATGGATTAAACTTACCAATAAAAAGACACTGAGTAGCAGAATGGATTAAAAAAGAAAATCCAACTATATGCTGCCTACAAGAAACACATCTAAGCAACAAGGATAAAAACAAATTCAAAGTGAAAGGCTGGAAAACAATACTCCAAGCAAACAACACCCCAAAAAAAGCAGGTGTAGCAATACTCATATCTGATAATGCTGACTACAAGACAGAAAAAGTACTCAGAGACAAAAATGGTCATTTCATAATGATTAAGGGGAAGTTGAATCAAGAAGACATAACAATCCTTAATATATATGCACCAAACCAAGGAGCACCAACATATATAAGACAGCTACTTATTGACCTTAAAACAAAAACTGACAAAAATACAATCATACTTGGAGACCTAAATACACCGCTGACGGCTCTAGATCGGTCATCCAAACAGAGAATCAATAAAGATATACTGGCCTTAAACGAAATACTAGAACTCCTGGATATGATAGACATCTACAGGACACTTCATCCCAAAGCGACAGAGTATACCTTTTTCTCTAGTGTACATGGAACATTCTCAAGAATTGACCATATGTTGGGCCACAAAGACAATATCAGCAAATTTAGAAAAATTGAAATTGTACCAAGCATATTTTCTGATCATAAAGCCTTGAAACTAGAATTCAACTGCAAAAAAGAGGGGGAAAAACCCACAAAAATGTGGAAACTAAACAACATACTTCTAAAAAATGAATGGGTCAAAGAAGAAATAAGCACAGAGATCAAAAGATATATACAGACAAATGAAAATGAAAATACGACATATCAGAATGTCTGGGATGCAGCAAAAGCAGTAATAAGAGGAAAGTTCATATCACTTCAGGCCTATATGAACAAACAAGAGAGAGCCCAAGTAAACCACTTAACTTCACACCTTAAGGAACTAGAAAAAGAAGAACAAAGACAACCCAAAACCAGCCAAAAAAAGGAGATAATAAAAATCAGAGCAGAAATAAATGAAATAGAGAACAGAAAAACTATAGAAAAAATCAGTAAAACAAGGAGCTGGTTATTTGAAAAGATCAACAAAATTGACAAACCCTTGGCAAGACTCACCAAGGAAAAAAAGCACAGGACTCAAATAAATAAAATCCAAAATGAAAGAGGAGAGATCACCACAGACATCATAGATATACAAAGAATTATTGTAGAATATTATGAAAAATTATATGCCATCAAATACAACAATCTAGAAGAAATGGATAAATTCCTAGAACAATACAACCTTCCTAGACTGAGTCATGAAGAAGCAGAAAGCCTAAACAGACCAATCCGCAGGGAGGAAATAGAAAAAACTATTAAAAACCTCCCCAAAAATAAAAGTCCAGGCCCAGACAGTTATACTAGTGAATTCTAAAAGAAGACTTGGTTCCTATTCTACTCAAAGTCTTCCAAAAAATTGAAGAAGAAGCAATACTTCCAAACACATTTTATGAGGCCAACATAACCCTCATACCAAAACCTGGCAAGGATGGCACAAAGAAAGAAAACTACAGACCAATATCTCTAATGAATACAGATGCTAAAATACTAAACAAAATACTGGCAAACCGAATACAACAACATATTAAAAAAATAATACATCATGATCAAGTGGGATTCATCCCAGAATCTCAAGGATGGTTCAACATATGCAAAACGGTTAACGTAATACACCATATCAACAAAACAAAAAACAAAAACCACATGATCTTATCAATAGATGCAGAAAAGGCTTTTGATAAAATACAACACAATTTTATGTTTAAGACTCTCAATAAAATGGGTATAGAAGGAAAATATCTCAACATGATAAAGGTCATATATGATAAACCATCAGCCAACATCATATTAAACGGCATAAAACTGAGGACTTTCTACCTTAAATCAGGAACAAGACAGGGTTGTCCACTCTCTCCACTCTTATTTAACGTGGTGCTAGAAGTTCTGGCCAGAGCAATCAGACAAGACAAAGAAATAAAAGGCATCCATATCGGAAAAGAAGAAGTAAAGGTATCACTTTTTGCTGATGATATGATCCTATACATCGAAAACCCGAAGGACTCCACAAAAAGATTATTAGAAACAATAAACCAATACAGTAAGGTCGCAGGATACAAAATTAACATACAAAAGTCCATAGCCTTTCTATATGCCAACAATGAAATATTAGAAAACGAACTCAAAAAAATAATCCCCTTCACGATTGCAACAAAAAAAATAAAATACCTAGGAATAAACATAACAAAGAATGTAAAGGACCTATATAATGAAAATTACAAAGCATTGTTAAGGGAAATCGAAAAAGATACAATGAGATGGAAAAATATTCCTTGTTCTTGGATAGGAAGAATAAATATAATCAAAATGGCCATATTACCCAAAGCAATGTACAAATTTAATGCAATTCCCATCAAAATTCCTATGACATTTTTTAAAGAAATGGAACAAAAAATCATCAGATTTATATGGAACTATAAAAAACCCTGAATAGCCAAAACAATCCTAAGGAAAAAGAATGAAGCTGGGGGCATTACAATACCTGACTTTAAACTATATTATAGGGCCACGATAATCAAAATAGCATGGTATTGGCAGAAAAATAGACACTCAGACCAATGGAACAGAATAGAAAGCCCAGAAATAAAACCACATATATATGGTCAAATAATCTTTGATAAAGGGGCCAACAACACACAATGGAGAAAAGAAAGCCTCTTCAACAAATGGTGTTGGGAAAACTGGAAAGCCACATGCAAAAGAATGAAACTCGACTACAGCCTGTCCCCGTGTACTAAAATTAATTCAAAATGGATCAAAGACCTAAATATAAGACCTGAAACAATAAAGTACAGAGAAGAAGACATAGGTACTAAAATCATGGACCTGGGTTTTAAAGAACATTTTATGAACTTGACTCCAATGGCAAGAGAAGTGAAGGCAAAGATAAATGAATGGGACTACATCAGAATAAAAAGTTTTTGCTCAGCAAAGAAACTGATATCAAAATAAACAGACAGCCAACTAAATGGGAACTGATATTTTCAAACAACAGCTCAGATAAGGGCCTAATATCCAAAATTTACAAAGAACTCATAAAACTCAACAACAAACAAACAATCCAATAAAATAATGGGAAGAGGACATGAACAGACACTTCTCCCAGGAAGAGATACAAATGGCCAATAGATATATGAAGAGATGCTCAGCTTCATTAGTTATTAGAGAAATGCAAATCAAAACTACAATGAGATACCACCTCACCCCTGTTAGATTAGCTATTATCAACAAGACGGGTAATAGCAAATGTTGGAGAGGCTGTGGAGAAAAAGGAACCCTCATTCACTGTTGGTGGGACTGTAAAGTAGTACAACCATTATGGAGGAAAGTATGGTGGTTCCTCAAAAAACTGCAAATAGAACTACCTTATGACCCAGCAATCCCTCTACTGGGTATATACCCCAAAACCTCAGAATCATTGATACGTGAAGACACATGTAGCCCCATGTTCATTGCAGCATTGTTCACAGTGGCCAAGACATGGAAACAACCAAAAAGCCCTTCAATAGAAGACTGGATAAAGAAGATGTGGCACATATACACTATGGAATACTACTCAGCCATAAGAAATGATGACATCAGATCATTTACAGCAAAATGGTGGGATCTTGATAACATTATACGGAGTGAAATAAGTAAATCAGAAAAAAACAAGAACTACATGATTCCATACATTGGTGGAACATAAAAACGAGACTAAGAGACATGGACAAGAGTGTGGTGGTTACCAGGGGTGGGGAGAGGGAGGACATGGGAGGGAGGGAGGGAGAGAGTTAGTGGGAGGGGGAGGGGTACAGAGAACTAGATAGAGGGTGGCGGAGGACAATCTGACTTTGTGCGAGGGGTATGCAACATAATTTAATGACAAAATAGCCTAGACATGTTTTCTTTGAATATATGTACCCTGATTTATTAATGTCATCCCATTACCATTAATAAAAATTTATTTAAAAAAAAAAACATAAACACACACACACACACAAAAACATAATTATTAGTTGGCATTCTATAAATAGTGCATTCCCTTCTCCCACCATACTCCCACTATTTTAAATTTTGGTTTTTTGTTGATATCAGTATGGATTCTATGGATTCTTTAATAAGCATTATTTTAAACCACACATTATTAGGCATTATAGAAATCCCTATTTGAAGGAACTTAATACCAAATTATGGTTTAAAACTTGGTAGAAGAGGGTAATTAAATTGAAGAACTCTAATTTTGATTTACCTGCCTTCACTTTATAAAAAGTCAGAGGGTGGGCCTTCCCTCTTAAAATAATTAAAAATTAACCCTGTTAAGGCAGGGTTTCTTTGACAAGCTGCTGTTCATATCTTCCCTGGAGCATCTCCCCAAGTCACCCCTTCCCTGAGCGGACCGCACTCCCAGCCAGAGGACCAAGGCCGTGCACAGCGCTGCCCCGGCAGCAATTCAGCCTCCCCGTTCCTCTTCCCTGACTGCTCTTCCCCATCTCAGTAACCAAAAGACACCAGGAAAACAAGTATTTTAATTTGTAAAAAGGTGGGAGAATGTTGTTCCAAAAGAATTCTCTTTAATGACTTACCTGTAAGGTAAATTTTATCTAAAAATAAGTTTCTTCATTAACATTTAAAATATGCAAAAGGAGAAATGACACAGTCAATTCTGTCATAGTTTGTTCCTGACGGTTCTTATTTATTTATTAAAGACTTTATTCATTTTAGAGAGGAGAGAGAAAGAGAGAGAGAGAGAGAGAGAGAAGGGGGGGGAGCAGAAAGCATTAACTCCCATATGTGCCTTGACCAGGCAAGCCCGGGGTTTTGAAGCAGCAACATCAGCATTCCAGGTCGACACTTTATCCACTGCACCACCACAGGTCAGGCTGTTCCTGAAGGTTCTTAAGTGAACCAAACTGCTTCTGATAGCAGGCCGCCAACGTGGCCCCCCACAACTTTACCTCTCAGTGTTTATGCTTTCTCATGGTCTCTTCCCACATGAATCAGAGCTGGCCTGTATATCTACACACTACAGTGGCAGTGGCAGTGGCAGTGTGCGGCTCCTGCAGCTGGGACATAAGCACTGCTCCTTCTGCCTTGATCTCCTGGACTGCTTCCTCAGGGGGAAGCAGGCGCACACTGTAGGGACACTGAAGCAGCCCGTGGGAAGGAGCTGAGGGTCCTGGACACCACCAGCACCAACCTGCTGGCCTTGTCAGTGAGCTACATTGCAAGAGAAACCTCCAGCCCCAGGCAGGCCTTTGGATAACTCCAGCCCTGGTGGCTACTTGACAGCCATCTAAGGAGACACCATGAGATAATACAGTGGTGCCTTGAGATACGAGCAGACCAACATATTTTTAAGATATGAGCTGCCACTTGGTCTGTAGTTTTGTTTCAGATCATAGCAAAATTCTGAGATAGGAGTCGTGATTTGGGAAGCTGCTGCTAGTTGGCACATTGGCACACGGGTCTGGTATCAGCAGCACAACACCAGCATCTCATTCTTTCTCACGTGTTACCTGCAGAATCAAGTCGAATCTTGTGCGCTGTACTCGTTCTTGCATCATTTTTGCATTTTTTACTAACTTTTTTTGTGTGCTATCATGGGGCCAAAGAAAGTGAGCGTAAAGGACAGTGATGAGAAGAAGAGAATGATGTCGATAGAAGTAAAGCAAGAAATAATAGAAAAACATGACCGTGGTATATAAGTGATTGAACTGGCAAGGCTGTACGACCGCAATACATCTACAATTTGTACCATCCTTAAACAAAAGGATGCCATCAAAAGCACAAATACAGCAAAAGGAACTACAATTCTGTCCCAGTTAAGAACAAATATATATGAAGAAATGGAGAAGCTTCTGCTGGTGTGGGTGAAAGAGAAAGAGCTGGCAGGAGATACAGTGACGGAGACTGTAATATGCGAAAAAACATGTATTATTTATGGCAACTTGAAGAAGAAAGAACCATCAACCTCAAAAGAGGCAGCAGAAGATACATTTAAGGCAAGTCACAGTTGGTTTGAAAATTTCAAGAAGAGATCTGGCATCCACTCAGTGGTGAGACATGGTGAGGCATGGTGAAGCTGCGAGTGCTGACGTTAAGGCAGTTGAGGAGTACATCGCATGTTTTGCTGCGCTTATCGCAAAGGAAGGCTACATCCCCAACAAGTGTTCAATTGACGAAACAGGATTGTTTTGGAAAAAAAATGCCCCTGAGGACTTTCATCACTGCAGAGGAGAAGAAGCTGCCAGGCCATAAACCCATGAAGGACTGTCTGACCCTTGCATTGTGTGCAAATGCCAGCGGTGACTGTAAAGTAAAGCCACTGCTAGTGTATCATTCCAAAAATCCTTGAGCCTTTAAGATTCACAAGATTCTTAAAGAAAAACTGCAGGTTATGTGGCGTGCCAAGGCTAGGGCATGGGTTACAGGGCAGTTTTTTATTGAATAGATAAATCTCACTTTGGTTCTGCAGTGAAGAAATATCTTCAAGAAAATAAACTCCTGGTGAAAGCACTACTAATCCTTGAAAATGCTCCAGCCCACCCACCTGGTCTTGACAATGACATTCTTGATGAGTTCAAATTCATGAAAGTCCTCTACTTCCCACCCAACACGACTTCAATCTTGCAATCTATGGTTCAGCAGGTCATTTCCAACTTTAAAAAGCTTTACACGAAGCACTTGTTCCACCGCTGCTTTGAGGTGACTGAGAATACAAATCCAACCCTTCGAGAGTTTTGGAAAGATCACTACAACATCGTGATATGCTTACGCATTATTGATTTGGCATGGCAAGAGGTTACAAGAAGAACCTTGAACTTGGCATGGAAAAAGTCATGGCCTAATATTGTTGCAGACAGGAACTTCGAAGGATTCGAACCAGAGACCAAGACCAAGGTAGAAGCATTGGAGGAGATTATGTCCCTCAGAAAGTCTATGGGTCTGGAGGTAGATGAGGGTGATGTAAATGAGCTCATGGAGGAACATGAGGAGGAACTCTCAACTGAGGAGTTGAAGGAGCTACAGATGATGCAACATACAGAGCTTCTGCAAGAGAGTAGTAGTGAGGAGGAGGTAGAGTCAGAGGAAGTGATTTCTACAAGTGAAATGAAAGACATGCTGGCAATGTGGGAGAAGCTTTCAAGTTTCACTGAAAAGAAACACCCAGAAAAAGTTTCAGCTGGTCTTGCTTCAGCATTTCTGAATGACACTTGTTTGTCACATTTCCGTAACATTTTAAAAGGCAGGCAAAAGCAAACCTCTTTGGATAGATTTTTATTCAAAAGTCCTGCAAGTGAAAGTGCCAAAAAGGCAAAAACAGGTGATGATTAAATGAAAAATATGTAATGTTAAGCTTAGGTTAAGTTTAAAGTTAAGAAAGTGCATTTTTTTACAATTAAGTTTTCGTGGTTTCATTTTAAGTAAAGAAAGTGCAGTTTTAGTTTTGTTTAAAGTAAAGAAAATGCGGCCTGACCTGTGGTGGCGCAATGGATAAAGCGTCAACCTGGAAACGCTGAGGTTGCCGGTTCAAAACCCTGGGTTTGCCTCGTCTAGGCACATATGGGAGTTGATGCTTTCTGCTCCTCCCCCTTCTCTCTCTCTCTCTCTCTCTCTCCCCCCCCTAAAATGAATTAAAAAAATCTAAAAAAAAAAAAGAAAGAAAATGTAGTTTTAGTTTACATTTAGTGTTAAGAAAGTGCAGTTTTAGTTTACGTGTCTACAGTGCCTGCATCCCTTCTCCTCCCTCCTCCTCTGCCATTCACCTCCGTTAGCTGCACTCGTCTGTCTCCAAGGTAAGAATACAGTACTAAATAACACTTTTTTCCTTTATTTCATATATTTTGTTATGCATTGGTAAAGTATACAGGTGTGTTTCTTCTTTTTTTTTTTTTTTTTTTGTATTTTTCTGAAGCTGGAAACGGGGAGGTAGTCAGACAGACTCCCGCATGCGCCCGACCGGGATCCACCCGGCATGCCCACCATAGGGCGATGCTCTGCCCATCTGGGGCGTCGCTCTGTTGCAACCAGAGCCATTCTAGCGCCTGAGGCAGAGGCCATGGATTCCATGCTCAGCGCCCGGGCAAATCCTGCTCCAATGGAGCCTTGGCTGCGGGAGGGGAAGAGAGAGACAGAGAGGAAGGAGAGGGGAGGGGTGGAGAAGCAGATGGGCGCTTCTCCTGTGTGCCCTGGGCGGGAATTGAACCCGGTACTCCTGCACACCAGGCCGACGCTCTACCACTGAGCCAACCGGCCAGGGCCTACATGTGTGTTTTTTAATTAAAAACACATCTTTTTTCATAATTGAGGATGGTTTGGGGATGTTTCACAGGGCTGGAACAGATTAAATCTATTTCAGTTATTTTAAATGGGAGAAATTTGTTTGATATTCGAGTTGACTGACTTACTAGCTGAATTACAAAACAAATTAAACTCATATCTCAAGGTACCACTGTAGTTTAAATGGTAGAAATTTGATATACGAGTTAACTGACTTACGAACTCGATTACAGAATGAATTAAACTCGTATCTCAAGGTACCACTGTACCACCCAGCTAAGCTGGCCCCTAATTCCTCATCTCCAGACGCTGTGAGAGGTAATAAATGATTATTGTTGTTTTAAGCCGCTAAGCTTTGGAGTAATATGTTATTCAGTCATAGGAAACGATGCAGAGCAGAAATAGTAAAATCAAACTCAAAGGTAGCAAATTCAGTTCTGTCACACTTCGTTCCTGAAGGTTAAGTGAATGTTTAAAATGTGTTTGATAGGACTTTTTCTAAACTTATGATATATGCCTTCTATAATAATTAAAGGAAAATTTCTGAGCTATATCTTTTTGTAAATAAAGAATTTCTTTTTAAAGATAAAGTATTTATTTCAAAGTAGAAAACATATCACCAATAATTACATATGTAATCTGTTTAAACACAAAATTGAAGGCCACCAAAGTTTAAAGAAAAAAGGATTTTACTTTTACATTACATTTTTTTGCAAAAAAAATATTTATATCAGTAAAAATATTTAAGGAAGAGGGGAAGACACAGAGACAAAAGAGTAAGAAAGTGGAAAACAAGATAGAAAAAGAAAAACTGAAGAGGAGACAGGCTCTGGGGAAGGTGATAGAACAGGAGGGAAAAAATGGGAGAGACTAAAATGAACAAGGCAGGGAAAGTAGATAAAAGGTGAGAGTTTGATGGGAGATGACAGAGATTGAAGGTTTGACATTATCAACATTTCACACTGAGATGCTTAGAAATACACTCTGAAAACAGATATGCATGTAGCAGGGATGTTATTGAAACACAGAAGGCACAAAACATGAGATCAAAGACCTTATATCAAGATCTTTAAGGATATTGTTGCAAAAAGTATGTGATAGGGTAAAAATGGCACTATCTTCTTTCTGTTCTCACCTCAAGGATTGGGTTGCAGGTGGGTGATCCCTGCGCTTGACACAGAGGTTGCCATGAAAAATAAGGTACAATTCTGCATGGAATTATTGGCAGGGGGTACATCAAAAAATTTCAAACATTATTTAGGGCCGATCTATACTACATCAATGTGATCAATGTATGGCATTCGAATAATAAATTGTAGGAATAGTGTCAACTGTAACAATTAAAGATAATTTTGAATATTTAGAAACTGAAGTCAGGAAAACAATTTGTACAGTATGTACCAATATGAACAAAAAATATGCATGATACTTACATCTCTAATAAAATGCTCAAGTGTAGCATAAGCAATAGCGATGCCATCGTGGGTGCTCGTCCCTCTCCCCAATTCATCCACGATAACCAAGGACTGTGATGTTGCTTTTCTTATTATTTCTGCTGTGTCAGTCAGTTCTTCCATAAATGTACTCTGTCCTTTATATATATTATCTGCAGCACCCATCCTACAAATGAGATGAAGACCAATTTTCCTCTGAGCGTCATTATTAGGCAACTAGGTATTATTTTCTGAATAACAAATATGAAAGATCCTTAAGAGTCTATACACTTTGAGGCAATCACAGCTGAAATTACATTAAACAAAAGAAAACATGTATTTGATATAAAGAGTGCCTGATATCAAACTGCACCTTGTAGAAATGTTCTGGATAGAAGAATCTGAGTACTGGACAGAGCTCCTGAAAGGAAAAGAAACTTCAGACTCTGCCTTCTTCTGACCATTCATTTGTATTTTTCCAAAGCTGGAAACGGGGAGGCAGTCAGACAGACTCCCGCATGCGCCCGACCAGGATCCACCCAGCACGCCCACCAGGGGGCGATGCTCTGCCCATCTTGGGGTGTTGCTCTGCCGCAATCAGAGCCATTCTAGCGCCTGAGGCAGAGGCCACAGAGCCATCCTCAGCGCCCGGGCAAACTTTTGCTCCAATGGAGCCTTGGCTGCAGGAGGGGAAGAGAGAGACAGAGAGGAAGGAGAGGGGGAGGGGTGGAGAAGCAGATGGGAGCTTCTCCTGTGTGCCCTGGCTGGGAATCGAACCTGGGACTCCTGCATGCCAGGCCGACGCTCTACCACTGAGCCAACGGCCAGGGCTGACCATTCATTTCAAAGCAAAGTGCTGGGACAAAACTCACTCACAGGGGAAAACAGTGCTTCTCTACATCACTGTGTTTAAAATCCCTAAGTACTAGGATAGTGTATAATTTAAGGCTTTTTCCAGTATTTCCTTAACTGATACTACAAATTAAAGCACCATGTTAAAATAACAAAATAAAACTTTTTCACAAAAACTAGAACTATAGAGGTTTATTAACCTCAAGGTACATAATATAAGCTCCTATAATTTCATGGGACACAATTCCTGGAGATATAAAGAAATGGGTCCAAAAAATATAAGGGTTTCTTTCCTGTAAGACTTCTTAGACCAGGGGTCCCCAAATTTTTTACACAGGGGGCCAGTTCACTGTCCCTCAGACCGTTGGAGGGCCGGACTATGAAAAAACTATGAACAAATCCCTATGCACACTACACATATCTTTTTTTAAAGTAAAAAAACAAAATGGGAACGAATACAATATTTAAAATAGAGAACAAATAAATTTAAATCAACAAACTGACCAGTATTTCAATGGGAACTATGCTCCTCTCACTGACCACCAATGAAAGAGGTGCCCCTTCCGGGTGTGCGGTGGGGCCGGATAAATGGCCTCAGGGGGCCACATGCGGCCCGCGGGGCCGTAGTTTGGGGACCCGTCTTAGACCCTTTAAGATCCTGCTACACACTGTGCATTTCCTGAGAAGGATCTGTGCACAGCATTTCTCTTACATTTAACCATGAATCCCTACAACTTCTCCTGGAGCACCCTGTGACAACAAAACACCTTTGATTTCTAGATCACGTTTGGAAAAACACCTATTTAGTACAAAAAGAACCTGAGGAAAAAATAATTAAGCAACACTCACTCAATTCAGATTTTCAATATGCTAGCCAGCTTTGTGAATTCTGGTAACTATTTTCTCAGTGAAATACCCTCATCAATGTAGTTTTGTTATAACAGTTGACATGTGACCTACAGAAGAATAATGCGTCTTTAATTTCTGGAGAAATCGAGCCTTAATCATCGTGTGGCTGGAGCCCAGCACAGGGCAGGAGAGACCAAGTACAATGTTTTCCCCACAGATTATGAAGCCTTCAGAGAACTGCTCTAGAGATCAGTTGCATTTAGAACCTGTAATGAATTACAGCACCTATGACGAACTTGATACGGTTTAACTAACATTGCTGTCAAACTCATCCGTTTTAAAATCAATTAACTACACAACATAATTTTATGGAATGTTGTTAGCTTAGGAGCATTCTGGCTACTTTTTCAAAGCTCAAATACTGTTACACCTCAATTTTCAAGGTTTACTAATATATCCTCTACGACAAAGCAAGAAAATTAAACTTTACCATTTTTGTAACTATGCTAAATTCATTAGAATCATCTTTGATCCCCATTTAACATCGACTGGTTTTACTCCTGACAGGTTGTGAGCTGACAAAAAGAATAAATTTTTAGCTGATAATAAAATAGCTCGAGTAAGGCAAATATTTGGGGGGGGGCTATGATTCTCAAGAAACAATTCAATGCGATAGTTTAAGTGTTATAGTTAACTGATTTCTAGAAACCCTAGTAACAGAGTGGTCTCCTTGACAATTTCAGGAATTGGAGAATGCTCTTGGGAAGATACTCAAAAGTGAGCTTCAAATCAGAGAGAAAAGATAAATGCTCAATTAATAATAATAAAAAAAGATGCTAGCTAATTGGTAATTTCAGAAAAAAATAAAGATGTGCCCCTACTCAAACTGAATTTCCAAAGTAAATTTATATGGATTTAAAAGTTTAACATAAAATAGAAACCATAAACACATCAAGCACTATAAATAAAATTTAATCTGTAGACAGGTGTGGACGGCTGGCTCTATGCACACAGCACCAACACCCGAGTCTAGCAGCCTCCTGGGGTCAGGGGCCTGCAGTGTCTCAGCGTTTCTGTCCTGCAGGGGCCAGGCCAGAGTTCAGAGGATCTTAGATGTACTTTTATTAAGCAATGGTCCCAACTCTACTTGGGGTTTTCAAATATCTTATTAGCTCTTAAATCCTTTGTCAAATGATATTTTACAAAGAAATTCACTCTGCAGATGAGATCAAAAGAATGCTGACTTGGTTAGAACCCCAGCGCTATTTGGCCCCCTTCCCTCTCCAGGGCTTTGCAAGACTCATCAAACCTGTAGGACAGGCCCTGGCCGGTTGGCTCAGTGGTAGACCGTCGGCCTGGCGTGCAGAAGTCCCGGGTTCGATTCCCGGCCAGGGCACACAGGAGAATCGCCCATCTGCTTCTCCACCCCTCCCCCTCTCCTTCCTCTCTGTCTCTCTCTTTCCCTCCCGCAGCGAGGCTCCATTGGAGCAAAGATGGCCCGGGCGCTGAGGATGGCTCCTTGGCCTCTGCCCCAGGCGCTAGAGTGGCTCTGGTCACAACAGAGTGATGCCCCAGAGGGGCAGAGCATCGCCCCCTGGTGGGCAGAGCGTTGCCCCCTGGTGGGCGTGCCGCGTGGATCCCGGTCGGGCGCATGCGGGAGTCTGTCTGTCTCTCCCCGTTTCCAGCTTCAGAAAAATACAAAAACAAAACAAAACAAAACAAAAAAACACCCTGTAGGACAGCTGGAAAGCCACTGCATTTAGAGCCGACACATTTTCTCTTACAGTTCTGTTTTTCCACTGCACCTGATCATAAAGTAGAGATGCTGCTGATGAGGTGCTGAAGAAACGAGGGCTCGTTAACCAGACCAAGGCCCCAGGGGAAGTTCGCGTTTGGAGGGGGAGTCCACATTTGTAGTGGGTGAACTGTTGCTGAAAAAATATTTTCTGGTAACTTCTCTTAAGAACTATATGGCATGTTTATTTTTTCAATAAATTTCAACAATATAATGACTATATATGATTCCGATGGACAGAATTTTATCACTAAACACATTTTCCTTTTCATCTTTGTTACTAGGAAACAATTGTATATTTTATATTACCAAGTAGCAACCTTGACTTTATCTTATGTTTCTATTTCTCTTTGATTCAATGTCTCTGAATACCATATTACTCTTATAGTATCTTTCTCTATTGTACATACCCCAATAAACTGCCTAAAATAAGTTTTTGGAGTAAAGTAGGATAGAATTGAACAAAAGTATATTTTTTTGTTAACTCAATGAGTATTTGCAAGGCATATTACTGAACAATGATTCTGAAATCTTTTGAATGTTGAAATATTTTAGAGATTTAAAGAATTCCAGAACATGTTATCATTTTGTCCATATTTATATTCAAATGTAACATAAAATGCATTAAGTTTTATCTTAGAGTTAGTTTGCTCTGAGTAGACAGGTTAAAGTTATGTGATTAAGAAAAAAAAATTACTCTGATATTTTTAGGAGAGGCAGCTGACTAATCTTTCTAATCCCACCATTCCCTCCTTGCCTATAGCCCTTATATAGGTCAACAAGGCTTAACAAAGCATTAATGGAGGAAATAAATTTTTACTATCTTGAATCAGCTTCAAATATCAAGAACATTTTCATAAAAATTTGAACAAGAGTTTGATTTTATGAGATCTTGATACTTTGACATAACGATCGACACGTTGCTAAATTATAGCGAGTGGGTGGGCCCCTTCAGATCACAATCTCCTGGCCGCATGCAAGAAAGTGCTAACATGAGGGGGAAACACTGCAATTAATGGAGAAGGTATTTTCAGACTGAATGATAAGTAATTGGATCTTAAATATCAAAATTGTTCTTGGCAATTGTTAGAGACAATGGTTATTCGTATCGACGTCAGCTTGACATACTTAAAGTATCTTTAAAATAACTGTGGGGTTCTATATAAATAAGTAAATAAATACAATTTACCATTTTAGATGTCTAATTCAGTGGTATTAAGCACATTCTCAATGATGTGAAGCCATAACCACTATCTACTTGTAGAAATTTTTCATCACCCCAAGACAGAATCTCCATACCCATTAGAAATATAACTACCCACTCCCACCCCAGCCCCCGTGGCCTCATTCTCCTTTGTGTCTCTATCAATGTGTGCATTCCAGGTTCCTCGTATAAGTGGAATCATACCCCATTTGTCCTCTAAGTGCTGTGTATAGGAGAGCTTTCATGTTAGCTTATTTTATCTTCTTTTTGAAATTGAAGATGTTCTATTTACTTCATTTTTGCAGAATTCTGTCCAGTACTGGTATCTAGATTTCTTGGGGAGTTTTTGTATATTAAGTATATTTTACTGAAGGAAAATAATCTCCTGAATAACAAAGTAGTCTTAAAGATAGTTTAAGTATGGAAGGAAAAAAACCCACAAAATTTAAAGTTCAAGAAGAGAAAAAAATTATTAAAAGAGGAGATATTACATGGAATTTAAAAGGTAGAAAAATATGAAGTAGTAGATCTAATTTGTATTTTATGAAATATAACTATTATTCCAGAAGTGGAATGAAATCACAAATGATTTATCACTACATGTGTACAATTTTAAGTCTGGAAGTGTTGATGGAAAGAGACTTGACTTGGGATGGTGAACACACAATATAACATACATAAGAATTGTGCATCTAAAACCTATAGAATTTTGTTAACTAATGTCACCCTAATTAAAAAAAAAAGCATGGAAGGCCACATACCTAAACAACAATGATTTTCAGGTGGTGAAATTTAGATAATTAAAATTATTTTCCATTTTGAGCTTTTCTATAGTTTTAAATTTTGGACAATGAATAACATTGTCCAAATGTTAGCATTAGGAAAACAAATGTTCTTTTTTTTAAAATCATACATTTAAGAACACTTTATAGTCTACTGTATCATTACATTAAAACAAAGTAATTACCAGGTTAAATAAGTACTTTTTCTTCACCAATATCAAAAATACTTTATTAGCAATAATAAAATTATTATAATAGACAGGAAAAGCTTTCTTTCTCTAGTATAACTGTTTCCAGTCACAGTTACAATCAGATCACTCTACAGTAAGTAAAGTCAATTCACAAAAGTTACAACACTGAACTGAAAATATAACCAAGCAAGAATCACTGTATCAATCTTTCAATTTCATCGAAACATTACTGAGAATCAAGAGTAACACATGAAAATGACAAATGTATTCACTCACAAGAACCCCTGTTCACCTGAACCACCTACAAAGCACATGTAAAACCACTTATGAAGGACACAGGTGTTTTCCTATCAAAGGAAACCCACTATATCCCTACCTGGCAAGGGATATTCGCTAACTAGTCCATTCTGGGGGAAAGCTCTAAGAATTTCAAAGGAAAATAACTAACACAGTAAATGCTCTTTACCAACCTTAACTATATCTGTGAAAACCACAAATAATTAAGGCCATTAAAGGGAGGATAAGATTAATCCAATTAATTAATATAATCAATACAGGAAACACAACAGAACTTGAGGATGATACATCCTTATAACTGAACTCACATAATGAGCTCAAACAAATCACAATCTCCCTGATTCTGTTTTTCCTTCTGTAAAATGTCAAGAATTGAAATTGAGCAATGTTTTCTAAATTGGATATGTTTCAGATTTAGAGTTCTAAATATAGAGTCCAAGGGTCCATCTCATCATACCAATTATGACAGAACCTCCAGAGCAGGCGTCCCCAAACTGTGGCCCCTGGGGCCACTTATCCAGCCCCCCGTCACACTTCTGGAAGGGGCACCTCTTTTATTGGTGGTCAGTGAGAGGAGCACTGTATGTGGCGGCCCTCCAATGGTCTGAGGGACAGTGAACAGGCCCCCTGTGTAAAAAGTTTGGGGACCCCTGCTCCAGAGGATCTGCACTCAGGGGACCTGCCTGGGATCTGCGCTTAAAACCCAACTGGACCAAACCTTTAGATGAGTAGGAGGCATTAAATTCATACAACCACTTCCCATAAAAAAAATGGAGTGAGATATTTCCTGCTGGCTATGACCTGGCCACAGGAGCTAAGTAAACCACAGAGACAATTCATAAGGTAACATTTCTGATGACAATAAAATTTATTGAGTTTTTAGTGCTGGTATATACTTCCAAGTAGAGATACACACTAATTCGAGATATTTTCTTTCTGTCCAGAAGGATACGTGTTTTTGTTTATTTGCTTGTTTTTTATTGTATTTTTCCGAAATTAGAAGTGGGGAGGCAGTCAGACTCCCGCATGTGCCCAACCAGGATCCACGCAGCATGCCCACTAGGGAGCGATGCTCTGCTATCTGGGGCGTTGCTCTGTTGTGGCTGAAGCCATTCCAGCGCCTGAGGCGGAGGAGGAGGCCATGGGGCCATCCTCAGCGCCCGGGCCAACTTTGCTCCAGTGGAGCCTCAGCTGCGGAAGAGGAAGAGAGAGACAGAGAGAAAGGAGAGGGGGAAGGGTGGAGAAGCAGATGGGCACTTCTCCTATGTGCCCTGACCAGGAATCGAACCCGGGACTTCCACATGCCGGGCCAACACTCTACTGCTGAGCCAACTGGCCAGGGCCAGTATATGTGTTTTTTTTGTTTGTTTGTTTGTTTGTTTGTTTTTCTGAAGCTGGAAACAGGGAGAGACAGTCAGACAGATTCCCGCATGCGCCCGACCGGGATCCACCCAGCACGCCCACCAGGGGCGATGCTCTGCCCACCAGGGGGCTATGCTTTGCCCCTCCGGGGCGTCGCTCTGCCGTGACCAGAGCCACTCCAGTGCCTGGGGCAGAGGCCAAGGAGCCATCCCCAGAGTCCGGGCCATCTCTGCTCCAATGGAGCCTTGGCTGTGGGAGGGGAAGAGAGAGACAGAGAGGAAGGAGAGGGGCGGGGTGGAGAAGCAAATGGGCGCTTCTTCTATGTGCCCTGGCCGGGAATCGAACCCGGGTCCCCCACACGCCAGGCCGACGCTCCACCGCTGAGCCAACCGGCCAGGGCCAGTATATGTGTTTTTAACAGAATACAAATATTCCACACTAGGTGCCTCAATCAATATTTGCTGAATTAAACTAAATTGGGTAAACACACCTGTTGCACACAGAGAAGCAAACATTTAAAATAACTTAAGTATTTGGATGCCTGTTACCTTCCAATTTTCTCTCTAAATAAACAGACTGGTGCCATTTAAGTACACAACATTTCTGAAGCTAGTGCCAAAGAGTTTAGATGCGTAGCTTGGCATGAAAATTATTAACCAGAGACCACTTAATGTAAAAACCCCTTTTCACCAAAATTCAACTGACACAAATAGAAATAAATTATGCTGGGAGAAGCCAATTGTTTTGCTTTTTTTAAAAACCAGAATTAATAACTTATTGCTTTTCTAAAACTTAATTACTGAGTCTAAAAAGTGAAATGAGGTTTAAGTTTGCATTTATCAGGATAATAAACAATAGATCTTTTTCCAGTGATATATTCAGAGATGTTAATGATCCTTAGAGACATGTATCTAGAAACACTCCACTGTTGAGTACATATATCATAATACACTGATCTACATATGCCAATTACAGCCAAATGGGCGTGTCTGCCAAAATTCTACTCTTAAAAACATGTTTCTTATTCACGAAAAGGTTCATATGAGGTTACAACATTCAGGGGGGAAAAGATTCCTAAAGTTTTCTGTTTACAATTTTTCACACATTTATTTAGGCTTCTTACAGCACAATGCACAGCACATAGTAGGCATTCAATGAATACATATGAATATGTGAATTTAAACCTAGTGTTGTAAATGTCCAATTAATAATACAAAAATAATCAATTTAAAAATAAAGTTTGGAGCCAATTTTTATGCATATAAAATGTTTTTTAATTTTTTTCCATGGGGCACAAAAGGATTTGAAGTGATTTAGAACAACAATATGTTTATAATGGAAGAATTATAATAAATACAAAACTAGGATTTCAAACCACACAGTAGATTCTCAATTTTAAGACAGCAATTTTAGCATGAACTTTTAAAATGCTAATTTTGGGGTCTCATGCTAGAGATCTGAATTCAATGGGTCTGTGATGGGACTTACAAAGTAGCATTTTAACAAGCATCTCTGCTTCTGATACAGCTGTTCTAAGAATCATGCTAGACACATATTCCCATTTAAGAAGAGAAGGGAAAAACTACCACAAATTTACTTCTACATCTGAGCCTTGAATTTAGCTTTTGCCTTCTTGGCAGTCAAGACAAAAAGAAATTAAGTGCAAGCAGTCCTTGGTGATAACAGGAGGCCTGGTGGTTTGTCAGGGAAGGCCAATAAACTATTTTAAAGTTCTCTGTAAACAGATACAGCATACACATGCAGAGAAAAATATTGCTTAGCACAGGGGTCGGGAACCTTTTTGGCTGAGAAAGCCATGAACGCCACATATTTTAAAATGTAATTCCGTGAGAGCCATACAACAACCCATGTACGTTAGGCATTATCCAATAAAAATTTGGTGTTGTTCTGGAGGACAGCTGTGATTGGCTTCAGCCACCTGCAACCATGAACATGAGTGGTAGGAAATGAATGGACTGGAATACATGAGAATGTTTTATATTTTTAACATTAGTATTTTTTTAATTAAAGATTTGTCTGCGAGCCAGATGCAGCCATCAAAAGAGCCACATCTGGCTCGCAAGCCATAGGTTCCCGACCCCTGCCTTAGCATTAGCAAAAAGTGAGTATCAGATGACACTTCATGTAAAAAATAAAATAAAAATGTCACTATAAGAAATTTTGGAGAGCCCTGGCCGCTTGGCACAGTGGTAGAGCGTCGGCCTGGCGTGCGGGGGACCCGTGTTCGATTCCTGGCCAGGGCACATAGGAGAAGCGCCCATTTGCTTCTCCACATCCCCTCCTCCTTCCTCTCTGTCTCTCTCTTCCCCTCCCACAATCAAGGCTCCATTGGAGCAAAGATGGCCCGGGCTCTGGGGATGGCTCCTTGGCCTCTGCCCCAGGCGCTAGAGTGGCTCTGGTCGTGGCAGAGCGATGCCCCGGAGACGCAGAGCATCGCCCCCTGGTGGGCAGAGCGTCGCCCCTGGTGGGCGTGCGGGGTGGATCCCGGTCGGGCGCATGCAGGAGTCTGTCTGACTGTCTCTCCCCATTTCCAGCTTCAGAAAAATACAAAAAAAAAAAAAAGAAATTTTGGAGAAAATATAAAAACATCATCAAATGGGTATTTCTTACTCTAATTTTAAAACATAAGGACAAACTTTTACACATTGCTGGTGGGATTCTAAATTGGTCCAGTCTCTTTGAAGAGCATGAAAGATGTACATTTCTTATACTTCATAGTCCTGTGCCTGGATAAAGCCTAGATCAAGAACACTCATTTATATGCACTAGCAGATGTGTATAAGACAAGTATCAAGACTGTACTTGCAACAAATATGAATCATTTTAAATATCAATCAAGGAAAATAAACAATGGTATATGCATACAATGAAATATCATCATTAGAGAAAAATGAATGGACTAGAATTATACATATCCATATAGATGACTGTCATAAATATAACACTGCAGGGAAAAAAGTCACTTGTAGAACTTGTAGAGGGATACAGTGTAATATGGTACATAAAGTTAACATACCAAATAGTTCCATGTACTGTTTCAAAAACACCTACATAGTAAAAATATAGAGAAATTCATGGGACGAAAACAGAGTCAAAAAGGGCAGTTACAATGGGATAGAGAGGAACAGGATTAAGGAGGATTGAAGGTTCAATTGTATTGGCAATACTTAATTTCTTTAGTAGGGTGGCAGCTACATGGATGGGAGATTGTTATGTCTGAAATATTTCATAATAAATAAATGAAAAAATGAGGGCATAATATTAAACCATACCCTAGTAAAGATCCCAGGGCTATAACTGAATGTGGTCCACATAGACTCCTTTCCAATGATAACAGGAAGAGAGGATGAGGGTGAGGGAACGGACAAGGAACAGGGCCCTTATAGAGCAGTGCATCCCAGATGGAGCTCTCAGAGACCAAGGAATCTATGCATAGCAGAGACACTGCAGCCATTGAAAAGTGCAAGATGAATCTGTATGAACTAACAGAGAAATATCCCACAAATATTAGGAAATAAAATCAAGCAATGTAATACTAATGCTTAGTATAATACCATTTTAAAAAGAGAAAGTTTATGTATACCTGCAAATTAATAAAAAGTAATACAAAAATCATTAAAAGTTGTTGAACTGAAGACAAGATGGCGCTGGAGTAGGCGGACGTACCAACATGCACCTCCCAGAACCAAAGTGGATTACAAAATAATTTCAGGAACTATCATCTGGAAAAACCAACTTTGGACTAAACTAAGAGGACTCTTCAACCAAGGAATACTGAAGAAGCCACACCGAGACAGGTAGGAAAAGTGGAAACGCGGAGAGGGCTGCCCAGCTCCCCGGAGCTAAGGCAGCCGGGAGAGACTCGCGTGGCGGGAAGTGAGTTTAACAGAAAGGGGAGGGTCCTGAGCCCCAGGAACAAAGCCCCAGCCTACAGCCCCAAAGCCTAGAAGAGGAGTAAGGACAGTATTTAGCTGGAAACAAGTCAGGATACTGTTTGTGAGAAAGAGTCTGATTTCTCAGACCCAGGATTCTTCTTTTTTTTTCTTTTCTTTTTTTTGGGGTATTTTTCTGAAGCTGGAAACGGGGAGAGACAGTCAGACAGACTCTCGCATGCGCCCGACCGGGATCCACCTGGCACGCCCACCAGGGGCGACGCTCTGCCCACCAGGGGGCAATGCTCTGCCCCTCCGGGGAGGGGGGTCGCTCTGCCGTGACCAGAGCCACTTTAGTGCCTGGGGCAGAGGCCAAGGAGCCATCCCCAGTGCCCAGGCCATCTTTGCTCCAATGGAGCCTTGGCTGCGGGAGGGGAAGAGAGAGAGAGAGAAAGGAGGGGGGGTGGAGAAGCAAATGGGTGCTTCTCCTATGTGCCCTGGCCAGGAATCGAACCCAGGTCCCCCGCACGCCAGGCCGACGCTCTACCGCTGAGCCAACCGGCCAGGGCCCCAGGATTCTTCTTAAAGGGACCACGCAGAAAACCTCTTTCACAACCACTCACTCGGGGCTTCGGGGAACGGGGAGAGAGGAGAGGACCAGAGCAGCAGGAAGAGAGTGTAATCTAGGAGGCACAGGAAGAAACATTTAGGGAGACAGCCACCCTAACCCCTGGGACAAGTCACTCGCCAAACCTGAAGTGAATATTTCCCGCAGAAACAGCAATAGCAGCAAAGGGAAGCAAGACACCAGCCAAACAAGCTCTCCCGTGGCACTCAGAGCAGAGTTCCTTCGAAGGAGGGAGCTATCGGGTCTACAGTAGTGAGTGTTAGCGTCTGAGATGCAGCGCCCCCACCCACACGGCTGAGGGCTTGCCGGCGCGGTTCTGTCTGCAGGGGCGGAAGCCGGCTGGTCAACACTGAGGCTCACGTGTGAGCTCAGTCTTCCTCGGCTGGGGAGGAGGGGGCATGCAAAAGCGGTCAAGCCCAGCTGCCCGCAGCCTGTAATCCAACCTGTGGGAGAAGGGTGGGAACCCCGGAAGGGGTGGAGGCAGGACCATGAGCAAGGGTGCAGGAGCACAGCCTTGCCCCGGTGGAACCTAGGCTTGTGGCCTGACTTGGGAGCCAGCTCCTCCCGCAGGAGTGGAGCCAAAAGCCATGAAGAGGCGGAGTTCCGCTACTGAGCTGAGCGTGGGCATGCAGTCCTGCCCAGTGGTAGGGTCAAGGATAGCAGCCGTTCCACGAGTGGGCTCCTCCTGCAAGGGCTGGACGAAAACCCGGAAACAGGCAGAGACCCGCAGCTGAGCAAAGGTGCTGGCACTGACCTCAGGGTGGAGCATAATGCCATCCATGGGGGTGGGGCAAAGGCCAAGGCCACCAAGGCTTGTACACCCGAGCATGTGATCACAGCTACTCCCGTGAAGGAGAGGTGCAAACCAAAGCAACAGCCCCAGTGGGCAAGCAACGCCAAACCCAAAAGCCCTAGGCAGCAACAGAAGAGGGGGTGGTGGGCCTACAGTCAGACCATACCTAGAAAACAGAGGCCATACCCAGTGGACTCCACTCGCCAAAACCTTCCTTTACACAGAGAAAATGCGAAGGCAAAAAAATGCAACACAAATGAACCAAGAGAAATACCCAGAAAAGGACCTAAATGAATCAGATATAAACAAATTACCAGGTGCAGAGTTTAAAACAACGATTGTTAGGATGCTCAAAGATATTAGAACAACAATAGATGGTCATTACGAACACCTAAATAAAGAGATAGCAAATATAAAAAAGGACACTGAAATAATAAAAAAGAATCAGTCAGAAATGATAAATACAGTATCTGAAATAACGAACACAATGGAAGGAATTAAAAGCAGGATGGATGAAGCTGAGAATCGAATCAGGGAGGTAGAGGACACGATAAATAAAGGCATGGAAGCAGAGAAGAAAAAAGAAAAGAGACTCAAAAAGTCTGAGGAAACTCTAAGAGAGCTCTGTGACAACATGAAGAGAAAGAACATCCACATCATAGGGGTTCCTGAAGAAGAAGAGAAAGAACAAGGGATAGAGACTTTGTTCAAACATATCATAGCTGAAAACTCCCCTCAATTAAGGCAGGAAAACACCTCACATGTTCAGGAAGCACAGAGAACTCCATTAAGGAGAAACGCAAAGAAATCAACACCAAGACACATCATAATTAAAATACCAAAGCTAAGTGATAAAGAGAAAATATTAAAAGCTGCTAGACAAAGAAAGACTATCACCTATAAAGGAGCCCCCATAAGGATGACTTCTGACTTCTCAACAGAAACACTTGAGGCCAGAAAGGAATGGCAAGAAATATTCAAAGTAATGCAGAACAAGAGCCTACAACCAAGACTACTTTATCCAGCAAGGATATCATTTAAAATTGAAGGAGAAATAAAAAGCTTTACAGACAAAAAAACCTCAAGGAATTCACTACAACCAAACCAAGGCTGCAAGAAATGCTATGAGACCTTTTGTAAACAGATCAAAGGAGAAAAAGAATACAGAAAGAGGAATACAGTTTTAAAGAATAAAATGGCAATAAACAATTACATATCAATAATAACCTTAAATGTAAATGGATTAAATGATCCAATCAAAAGACATACGGTAGCTGCATGGATAAGAAAACAGGACCCATACATATGCTGTCTACAGGAGACACACCTCAAAACAAAAGATGCACAGACTGAAGATAAAGGAATGGAAAAAAATATTTCACGCAAATGGAAATGAAGAAAAAGCTGGGGTAGCAATACTTCTATCAGACAAAATGGACTTTAAACAAAGACTATATTAGAGATAAAAAAGGTCACTACATAATGATAAAGGGAGGAATCCAAAAGGAAGATATAACCGTTATAAATATCTATGCACGTAATATAGGAGCACCTAAATATATAAAGTAGACTTTGATGGACTTAAAGGGCGAGATCAACAGCAATACTATAATAATAGGGGATTCTAATACCCCACTAACATCACTAGATAGATCCTCAAGAAAGAAAATTAACAAAGAAACAGCTGCCTGACCTGTGGTGGCGCGGTGGATAAAGCGTCGACCTGGAAATGCTGAGGTTGCTGGTTCTAAACCCTGGGCTTGCCTGGTCAAGGCACATATGGGAGTTGATGCTTCCAGCTCCTCCCTTCTGTCTCTCTCTCTCTCTCTTCTCTCTCTTTCTCTCTGTCTCTCTCTCCCTCTCTCTCTCTCCTTTCTAAAACGAATAAATAAAATTAAAAAAAAAATTTTAATTAAAAAAAAAAACAAAGAAACAGCAGACTTAAAAGACATACTAGATCAATTTGATTTAATAGATATCTTCAGAACCTTTCACCCGAAAGCAGCAGAATATACATTCTTTTCAAGTGCTCATGGTATATTCTCTAGAATAGACCACATGTTAGGGCACAAAAGCAGTCTCAACAAATTTAAGAAGATTGAAATCATTTCAATCACTTTCTCTGATCACAATGGCATGAAACTAGAAATCAACCACAACAGAAAAACTCAAAAATACTCAAACACTTGGAAACTAAATAGCATGTTATTAAATAACGAATGGGTAAACAATGAGATCAAAGAAGAAATTAAAAAATTCCTAGAAACAAATGATAATGAGCATACATCAACTCAAAATTTATGGGACACAGCAAAAGCAGTCCTGAGAGGGAAGTTTATAGCATTACATGAATATCTCAAGAAGTTAGAAAAAGCTCAAATAAACAACTTGACCCTACATCTAAAAGAACTAGAAAAAGAACAGCAAGTAAAGCCCAATGTAGTAGAAGGAAAGAAATAATAAAGATCAGAGCAGAAATAAATGACATAGAGGCTAAAGAAACAATACAGAGGATCAATGAAACCAGGAGCTGGTTCTTTGAAAAGGTAAACAAGATCGATGAACCTTTAACCAGACTCACCAAGAAAAAAAGAAAGACGACTCAAATAAATAAAATTAGAAACGAGAGTGGAGAAATAACAACTGACACAACAGAAATACAAAATATTGTAAGAAAATACTATGAAGAACTGTACCCCAAAAAAGTAGACAACCTAGATGAAATGGACAAATTTCTTGAAACATATAATCTTCCAAAAATTAATCTGGAAGAATCAGAAAACCTAAACAGACCAATTACAACACATGAGATTGAAACAGTTATCAAAAAGCTCCCAAAAAAGAAAAGTCCTGGGCCTGATGGCTTCACAAGTGAATTCTACCAAATATTCAAAGAAGAACTAACTCCTATCCTTCTCAAGCTATTTCAAAAAATTCAAGAGGAAGGAAGATTTGCAAGCTCCTTTTATGAGGTAAGCATAATTCTGATTCCAAAACCAGGCAAAGACAACCTAAAAAAAGAAAATTATAGGCCAATATCCCTGATAAATTTAGATGCAAAAATCCTCAACAAAATATTAGCAAACCGGATCCAGCAATATATGAAAAAAATCATACACCATGATCAAGTGGGATTTATTCTTGGGAGGCAAGGCTGGTTCAATATTCGCAAATCAATCCATGTGATTCATCACATAAACAAAAGAAAGGAGAAAAACCACATGATAATTTCAATAGATGCAGAAAAAGCATTTAATAAAATCCAGTACCCATTCATGATCAAAACTCTCAGCAAAGTGGGAATACAGGGAACATACCTGAACATGATAAAGGCCATCTATGACAAACCTACAGCCAACATCATACTCAATGGGCAAAAATTAAAAGCAATCCCCTTAAGATCAGGAACAAGGCAGGGGTTCCCCCTTTCACCACTCTTATTCAACATAGTTCTGGAAGTCCTAGCCACAGCAATCAGACAGGAAAAAGAAAAAAAAGGCATCTAAATTGGAAAAGAAGAAGTAAAACTATCATTATTTGCAGATGATATGATATTGTATATAGAAAACCCTAAAGTCGCAGTCAAAAAACTACTAGACCTGATAAATGAATTCAGCAAGGTGGCAGGATATAAAATCAATACTCAGAAATCAGAGGCATTTTTATACACTAACAATGAACCGTCAGAAAGAGAAATTAAGGCATCAATCCCCTTTACCATTGCAACCAAAAAAATAAAGTACGTACGAATAAATTTAACCAAGGAGATTAAAGACTTGTACTCAGAAAATTATAAAACATTGATAAAAGAAATCAGGGAAGATACAAACAAGTGGCAGCATATACCGTGCTCATGGTTAGGAAGAACAAACATCATTAAAATGTCTATTTTACCCAAAGCAATTTATAAATTCAATGCAATACCGATTAAAATATCAATGACTTACTTCAAAGATATAGAACACATATTCCAAAAATTTAAACGGAACCAAAACAGAACACGAATAGCCTCAGCAATCTTGAAAAGGAAGAATAAAGCAGGAGGTATCACACTTCCGGATATCAAGTTATATTATAAGGCCATTGTACTCAAAACAGCCTGGTACTGGCATAAGAACAGGCATATAGATCAATGGAACAGAACTGAGAATCCAGAAATAAACCCACACTTTTATGGACAACTGATATTTGACAAAGGAGGTAAGAGCATACATTGGAATAAAGACAGCCTCTTCAACAAATGGTGTTGGCAAAATTGGACAGCTACCTGCAAAAAAATGAAACTAGACCACCAACTTACACCATTCACAAAAATAAACTCAAAATGGATAAAAGACTTAAATGTAAGCCGTAAAACCATAAGCATCTTAGAAGCAAACATAGGCAGTAAACTTTCTGACATCTCTCGCAGCAATATATTTGCCGATTTGTCTCCACAGGTAAGTGAAATAAAAGACAGGATAAACAAATGGGACTTTATCAAACTAAAAAGCTTCTGCACAGCTAAAGACAATAAGAACAGAATAAAAAGACAAACTACACAATGGGAGAACATATTTGACAATGCCTCTGATAAGGGGTTAATAACCAAAATTTATAAAGAACTTGTAAAACTTAATACCAGGAACACAAATAATCCAATCCAAAAATGGGCAAAAGAAATGAATAGACACTTCTCCAAAGAGGACACACAGATGGTAATAGGCATATGAAAAAATGCTCAACATCACTAATCATTAGAGAAACGCAAATTAAATCCACAATGAGATATCACCTCACACCAGTCAGAGTGGCGCTCATCAACAAAACAACACAGAATAAGTGCTGGCGAGGATGTGGAGAAAAGGGAACCCTCCTGCACTGCTGGTGGGAATGCAGACTGGTGCAGCCACTGTGGAAAACAGTATGAAGATTCCTCAAGAAATTAAAAATCGAACTGCCTTTTGACCCAGCTATCCCACTGTTAGGAATATACCCCAAGAACACCATAGCACTGTTTCAAAAGGAGAAATGCACCCCCATGTTTATGGCAGCATTGTTCATAATAGCGAAGATCTGGAAACAGCCCAAGTATCCGTCAGAGTACGAGTGGATTAAAAAGCCCTGGTACATATATACTAGGGAATACTACTCAGCCATAAGAAATGATGACATAGGATCTTTTACAACAACATGGATGGGCCTTGATAACATTATACTGAGCGAAATAAGTAAATCAGGAAAAACTAAGAAGTATATGATTTCATACATAGGTGGGACATAAAAATGAGACTCAGAGACATGGACAACAGTGTTGGGCTTACAGGGTGGGGGGGAGGAGAGGGAGGGGGTTGGGGGAGGGGAGGGGCACAAAGAAAACCAGTTAGAAGGTGACGGAAGACAATTTCATCAATGTCACCCCATTAAAATTAATAAAAAAAAAAGTTGTTGAACTGGGGAGAAGGTGAACATTTCACTTTCTACCCCACTATTCTG
The DNA here is from genome assembly GCF_036850765.1 of Saccopteryx bilineata. Classification (NCBI taxonomy): domain Eukaryota; kingdom Metazoa; phylum Chordata; class Mammalia; order Chiroptera; family Emballonuridae; genus Saccopteryx; species Saccopteryx bilineata. The sequence goes on along the minus strand of NC_089493.1, from coordinate 206,212,678 downwards.
TTAAGTGGTTTTCATAATAAGCAGCTATTACTTTTATAATTAAACAACTGAGCTCTGCAGCAAGGGCTAAGGAAAATGCTGAACCTTGCCTACAGTGAACACTTGGAAAACTCAACTTCCAGGGCCTGCCCCAGGGTAACTTAGAACTTATTGATACGTAGAATTCAGGTATCAATACTTTTTAAAAGTGCTATAAGAAAAAGTTCAATGTTCATTAAAGGTTAAGTATCATTGTCTCAGCCCTGGCCAGTTGGCTCAGCGGTAGAGCGTCGGCCTAGCGTGCAGAGGACCTGGGTTCGATTCCTGGCCAGGGCACACAGGAGAAGCGCCCATTTGCTTCTCCACCCCTCGGCCGCGCCTTCCTCTCTCTCTCTTCCCTCCCGCAGCCAAGGCTCCATTGGAGCAAAGATGGCCCGGGCGCTGGGGATGGCTCTGTGGTCTCTGCCACAGGCGCTAGAGTGGCTCTGGTAGCAACATGGCGACGCCCAGGATGGGCAGAGCATTGCCCCCTGGTGGGCAGAGAGTCACCCCATGGTGGGCATGCCCGGTGGATCCCGGTCGGGCGCATGCGGGAGTCTGTCTGCCTGTCTCTCCCTGTTTCCAGCTTCGTAAAAATGCAAAAAAAAAAAAAAAAAAAAAAAAAATCATTGTCTCACATATGCAAATGGCAATGTTTTTGTCTTAAAAATTGAAAACAACAATCTTGTATAATGGTCTAGAGAGAAAGCTATCAATTCCTAAAGGAGAGAGAATTAGATTATTTATAAGCTGAATTTAAAACTCCTTGGAATAGCAAAGTCTGAAATGCTGAAGTACTTGGAAAGGTTTAAAACTTAGAACCCCAAATTCTATGCTACTGTGTAAGAAAGAGAAATTTGCCCTGCAAAAAAAAGTGCTCTGAGACAGTGACCATATAAGCATTTCACTAGGCTCTTATTTAATCCTCTCATTTTGACTGATACTGCCCTTAATTAATGAGTTTGGGTGATGGGTAGAAGGGGAGATTGTATTTTTGTAAAAATTTATTTTAGACTTAAAAAATATTCATAAGGAAAAGAAAAGTCACCATAATCCAATATTCTTCATGATACTTTGGAATACAGCCTTCTATTTAGATGTTTTCTCTGTATATATTTACATATGTAATTTTAATACAAAAGTGAAATCATATAGAATGCCAGGCTTTGTAACCAGATCTTTTTCATGCACTGTAACAAGAACATTCTTTCACTATCTCTAGATGGACCCACCAGTAACTGAATGTATTCCCAAGGAGTTGAATAAACTGATGTGTTAGAAAGAGTTAATTCGGAACGAATACTACTATAGTGAAACAATGGATTTGCTGTTGGCAAGGTTTAAAGCTTAGTTCTTCTTTTCCATAGTGATTAGTAACCAGTCTAGCTCCTTAAGGATGTTCCTGGTGCATGAGATAAAGGTATGTCATCATGCCATCAGCAGAGAGGAAAAAGCTCATGTTTTATGTGAGCACATTCCTTATCAGCCACTTACTAAGTAACACGAGGAATGGTACGGGCAATGCTAAAGTCACTTAATACCATTGTGGTTTCTACTGTGATGAGGAAATATAATGGCCATCTTATCATGTAACAGCCTTATTGCTGTGCCACATGTTACAAATTAAGATTACTTCTGAAATCAGATCCTCCTGCCAAATTTCACAGTGGTCACCTAAATCTAATGCCTTAATCTTCATCTCTAGTTCTTCATCTATTTTGTCTGATCCATTGAAGTTGCCAATGCTGGTCAATTCTAGCCCTATAACCTCTCTCGTCTGTCCATCATCCACTTCCATTTCCATCAAACTAATAAAGATGTTCATGATCTCCCCAGGAGTGACTACATTACATCCCCCCTTCTTAGAGTCTATCTTTCATAATGCTGGCAGATTAATTCTCCTGAAACCTAAACTATACTCTGATCACATCACTTTCCCACTCACAAGACTTTAAGGACTCTCTATGGGATTAACATCTACTTGCCCAATCTTGACTGAAGGGTCAATTCATTCAATAGCCCTGTCCTTGAGTGTCTGTTATGTGTAGACAAAGCAAAGCTTTAGGTTAAAAGAAGGAAGAGAAATGTACAAAGCAGGAAACTCATCTTCTGGGAACAGACACACAATAGCAGAAGTAACATGTACACAAATAACTATAAAACTAACGGTGGTAAGAGTGTTAAAAGAGGAAAAACACATGTAAGATGGAAGTACAGAGAGGAGAGAAATTAATTGTGGCTATGGGACTCAAGGAAGACTTCATGAAGAAGGAGGCATCTGAGTGAAATCTTGAACAATAGGTGATATTTTAACAGGAAAAAAACAAAACCCAGCAGAGGGCATTTCAGGGAGGAAAGGCCAAGGAAACTGCATTCACTGAAAACAACACAAGCAGCCGCCTACCTCAAACCTTCTTGTTTAAGAGAAAAGTTAACCTTCATTTTCTTTCCTATTAGTTGTACCTAAAAAGTTTTCTAACTGGTAATCTCACTAAGAAGATTCTCTTTTGACTTACATTACCCAAGATTGTTTTTAATCTTTATTTTCTATTTTTCTCTTCATTAAATTTCTGTTACTTGCCCTAATAATGGAACCAAAATAAAGTACTGTACCTAGTGTTTTTTTCTTATAAAATACAAAAGCCCTGGTCAGTGGCGCAGTGGAAAGGGCATCATCCCAGAGGGCTGAGGTCATAAATTTGAGCCTTAATCAGGGTTCAATCCCATAGCCACTGGCTGAACCCCAAAGTCACTGGTACAAGCCCCCACTGAGGCATGTATGAGAAGCAACCAATGGGTGCACAACTATGTGGAACACGTTGATGCTTCTCTCGCTCTCCTCCACCTCTCGCTCTCTCCCTTCCTCTCTCTGAAAAAGAAATAGAGAGAGAGAGAGAGAGAGAGAAAGAAAGAAAGACTAAGAGAGTCTTTAAATTTCTCATGTAGAATTAATTTACAAATATATGGAGATCAGAATAGCATTTGTTTGGTGATACAGCATCAAGAAACTTAGGCTGCTTTGCTTTGTTCCCTCTCTTAACTATACACTATGGACTATATTCACTACTTCCTAAAACCGTAATGTAAGAAGTATAAATAATATTTTAAGAATAAGCAAATGTCAAACCACTATGCTATATACCTGAAATTAATATAGTATTGAATGTCAACTGTAATTGAAAAATAAATTTTAAATAATAATACTGTGTTAAGTTTGAAGTGGCAGATTACTAGAATTAGTAGGGTGATAATATTGTAGAGGATAAAAATGTCAAATCACTATATTGTACACCTGAAAGAAGTATAATTAATATAATATTGTATACGAACTATAATTTTTTTTTATTTTAAGCAAAAAAAGCCCTGATAAATCTATATAAATAGATTAAACTATAAATTCTAGTTAGTGAGACCAGGATATTTCACCCATATACCTAATAAGCCATGAATACAGGTTTATATAGTAAGGGTATGCAATGTTCTTAGTGTAAAAAGAATATGAGAAATTATCTTGGGCCAGAACCTGTTTCCGTCTGTGCTCAGCTCCCTCCTACAAAGCAGGAGGAAGGCAGCTTCCAGACTGTTCTTGGCTGCAAAGAACCTGGCAGCCAAGTCTCCAACTCTCCACCTCGGCTTCAGGCGGAGCAGGTCTGCTTTCATCTGTTTAAATGCCAATCTGCTACATGAGATTTCTTTAAAGTAAGAATTCAGCAACTAAAAATAATGTGAAAACTACTGGACAAAATGATCTCCTACATGTCTCCTAGTATTAATATCCATGATGAAATAACTTCTTCAAGTTCCTCAGTTCTAACTATTTTAAGAGCATATCTACTCATCTAAATATGTACATAAAAAGAAAATTCGTGTAGCAATGTGGGCTTGACTTATTTCAGAAATGTATTTAAATAGAAGAAGTGCTTTTTACCTTGTGAAAATGCCATCCACAATTCCAACTGTCGCCTCCTCTGCAGGAACGAAGGAGCCCACCTGAGCCATGATGGTTATCAGTGCAACTTGTTTCATGTAGGAGCTCTTTCCACCCATGTTCGGTCCAGTAATTATCATCACTCTCTCTGAGTCCCCCTAGAAAATTAAAAAGTAATTTCACTATTGTACCAGAGGGGCTCTTATGTAATATTTACAATTGATTCCACAAAAGGGAAAGCATTAGGCAAAAGATTGCTCTGTGTTATTTAAATATTCACCAATTAAGCATCACAAAGGGAAAGAGGGCCTCTTTGTCTTCAACCTGACCTGTGCTAGTGCAGAAAAGTGAATTCTTAGCAGCACACATTGTTGTTTCTAGGCATAAAAAGGGAAGAACAAGAAATAACCTAAAGCAGATAACTACTGTGGCTTTCTCATTAAATATTCATTAATTGGCTTCTATGTGTGTTTTCTTATATTGCCTACATTTAAAACCTACGAAGCTCTATTTGTCTACCTTAAAACTACAGGTATTATATGTCCATCTGCCCAAAGTCCTAATTTGGATTGACATAACTAAGTATATATTTTGAACATTTAAATAAAGTGAAATAATTTATTTAAATTGGCCAAAATGACACAAGAAATAAAAAATATGAATAATCCTATATCTATTAATAAAATGAAATCTGTAATTAAAAGCCCTTCCACAAGATAAACTCTAAATCCAGATACCTTCCCAACTGAATTCTTCCGAATATATAAGAATGAAATATCACCAATCTTACAAAAACTCTTCTAGGGAACTTTTCCCAAATCATTACAGAAGGCCAACATAATCTTGATGTACACTACAAGAAAGAAAAATTACAGGCCAATTTTATCCATAAATATGTATGTAAAACTTCTTAATAAAATATCAGTAAACCAATCCAAGGATATATAAACCACTTAGAGTTTTTAAGATCTATAAGGTTGGTTTACTATTCAATAGCCAATCAATAATTCACCACATTACTAGAATAAGGAAATTATATGATGATCTCTAATGGTACAGAGAAAGCATCTGATAAAATTCCATTTTCATTCATTAAAAAATACAGGAAAAAAGTAATGAAACTATCATTATTCCTATATGTCATGATTGAGTCCCCAGAAGATCTAAAGAAACCTATAAAAATTATTAGGCTCGCCTGACCAGGCAGTGGCGCAGTGGATAAAGCGTCAGACTGGGATGCTGAGGACCCAGGTTCGAGAACCCGATGTTGCCAGCTTGAGAACAGGCTCATCTGGTTTGAGCAAAAGCTCACCAGCTTGAGCCCAAGGTCGCTGGCTCGAGCAAGGAGTTACTTGGTCTGCTCAAGGCCCTTGGTCAAGGCACATAGAGAAAGCAATCAATGAACAACTAAGGTATTGCAAGGCGCAACAAAAAACTAATGATTGATGCTTCTCATCTCTCCGTTCCTGTCTGTCTGTCCCTGTCTAACCCTCTGACTCTGTCTCTGTAAAAAAAAAAAAAATTAGGCTCAATAAATAAATTTAGCAAGATCTTTTGGTATAAAAGTCAACTTAATTTTTTTGCTTAATCCCTTCACCTTTTTCACCCAGCTCTCAACCCCTTCCCTCTGAGCTGTCAGTCTCTTCTCTTTATCTATGAGTCTGCTTCTACATTCCTTGTTTGTTTAATTTGTTCATCGGATTCCACATATAAGTGAAATCATAAGGTATTTGTCTTCTTCTGACTGGCTTATCCCACTTAGCATAAAAACATCCAGGTCCATCCATGCTGTCACAAAAAGTAAGATTTCCTTCTTTTTTATGACTGAGTAGTATTCCATAATATAAATGTACCATATCTTTTTTATCCACTTATCTACTGATGGCCATTTGGACTGCTTCTAAATCTTGGCTATTGTTAATAATGCTACAACAAACATGGGTGTGCATATATTCTTTCGAATTAGTATTCTGGGATTCTTTGGATATATTCCAAGAAATGGAATTCCTGGGTCACAGACAAAGATAACAGTGTGTGGACCGCAGGAGAGAAAGGGGAGTGCAGGGCATCAGAAGAGGGTATGGGGACAGGTGTGATGAAGGGAGACTTGACTTAGGGTGGGGAACACAGAATTCAATATATAGATGGTGTGTTGGTGAACTGTGCACCTGAAACCTGTATCCTTTTATTAACCAATGTCACTCCAATAAATTCAGTTAAAAATATTTAAACTGGGCCCTGGCCGGTTGGCTCAGCGGTAGAGTGTTGGCCTAGCGTGCGGAGGACCCGGGTTCGATTCCCGGCCAGGGCACATAGGAGAAGCGCCCATTTGCTTCTCCACCCCTCCATCGCGCCTTCCTCTCTGTCTCTCTCTTCCCCTCCCGCAGCCAAGGCTCCATTGGAGCAAAGATGGCCCGGGCGCTGGGGATGGCTCCTTGGCCTCTGCCCCAGGCGCTAGAGTGGCTCTGGTCACAGCAGAGTGACACCCCGGAGGGGCAGAGCATCGCCCCTGGTGGGCGTGCCGGGTGGATCCCGGTCGGGCGCATGCCGGAGTCTGTCTGACTGTCTCTCCCTGTTTCCAGCTTCAGAAAAATGCAAAAAAAAAAAAAAAATTAAACTGGGAAGTAAAAACAAAAACAGTCAACTTTATGTCTACATTTTAGCTACAACTGAAAAATTTTAAATGTTAATTATATGGGTTACCACAATATCAAAAGAAATCAAATACTTAGAAATAAATCTAACAAAATAATCAAAACTTTATATAGAAAACTACAAAACGTTATTGAAAGAAATTTTAAAAGACTGAATTAAACACGAAAGAATATACCATGTTCATAGACTAGAAGGTTCACTACTGCAATGTTATAATAATTTTGTGTACCTCCGGCACAAAGATATAAAAACAGAGCAGGGTCCAGAAACAGACTAATGTGTATACAGTTTTTAAATTTATGACAAAGATGACACTGCAGCACAGTGGATAAAAGATAATATTTTCAATAACTGGTGCTAGGTAAAAAAGATATCCATACAGATAAATAAAATAATCTTGGTTTTGTAACTTATACTCTAAAGAAAAGTCAATTCCAGGTGGATTATACGTTTGAAAGACAAGGAAAAAATAATGAGGTTATTAGACAAATAACAAATGAGCTTGAGGTAGGCAAAGATTTCCTAAACAGATCATAAATCACAATTAACTATAAAGAAAAAAATTGCCAAATTAGAGTATATTAAAATTTAAAACACCCATTCATAAATGCTGCCATTAAAAAATGAAAAGCTGAAATGTACAAGACCTGGTTATTATACTTTTCTACACTGAACCCAGTATATACAAAGAACTCCCATAAAACCCTAGAAAACGGTCAAAAAATTTTAAAGAACATGATTAAAGAAAATACATAAATAGCCAATAATCATATAAAAAGATGTTCAAATTCAGATCTTTAAGAAAAGACCAATCAAATCATAAAGAGACAATATTACTTCACAGGTAAAAAACAGGTGAAGTTGAAAACCCCATCAATATTAAGCTTTGGCAAAGATATAGAACAACTGGAACTCTTATATAATGCTATTGGGGAAGTACATTGTACACTATTTTAGAAAACTGTTTGGCAGAATCTACTAAAGCTGAAAATAAACAGAGCTGAACAATTCTGCTCCCAGGTATATTTCCAACAGAAATATTTAGGATGTATACTAAAAAGAGCATGTAAACATATTTGATTAATACTCTTCTAATAACTCTGCTAAAATAAGCCACCAAGCACAAAATTAAAGGCATAAAAAGAAAGCTATTCCTACATATTCATTACCAAAACAGTGGAAAAATGGACAAAGGACATAGATAAGATAGTTAAACAGAAAGAAACACAAAAGGCCAAAAAAAAAAAAATACTAATGGGGGAAAAATTGAAATCAGTAGTGTTTTTCAAAGAACCTACAAGCGATTCCTAATATTCATTTGAAAGAACGAAGTAAAATATTTTGAAGGCACATTCAATAATCAAAATGTTTAACAGTTGGTTTATGCAGCATGTTGGCAAGAATATGGAGAGAGCATTTTGAAAAGGTCTAGTAAAGTTAATGATTCCACACACTGGTCCACAACATCCAGTAAGTCCCCTTTTAGGAAACTACCCTAGAAAAATATACAAGTGCTCAAAAGATATTTTATACAATTGATCACTCTAGTACTGTTTGTATTCATAACAGACAAAAAATTCTAACTATCATTAGGAAAATAAATAGATCTACTTTGTCCAATTACAAATTATTTACAATGCAGAATACCATAAAATAGGTTCAGTGTGACATATTGATGTATCTTTTAAAAAGACACAAAAATTATACATTGTTAAGATACATATATACTATATATCAAATAAAATAAAAACTATTGATAATGGCCCTGGCCGGTGGCTCACTGAATAAAGGATCGTCTCCATGCATCAAGGTCGTGGGTTTGATCCCCAGTCAGGGCACACAGGAGAAGTAATCAATGAGTAAACTAAATGGAACTAAATGAAACAACAAGTTGATGCTTCTTTCCTTTCCTATCTCTCTCTCTCTCTCTTTCATATCAATGGAAATTTTTTTAAAAACCATTCATAACCATAATAAATAATGTCAGGATAATGACTACCAATGAGGATAGGAGCTGAAGAGGGAAGAAAAGCTATGGCAGTTAATTAAATAACCTCAAATATATCTGTAACATTTTATTTACTTTTAAAAAACCTAGTTAATATGACAAAATGTCAATCTCTATAATATTTGAGTGAAGGGTAAATAGATACTTGTTATACTGTTTTCTATACTTTTTCATTTGTGTGAAACATTAGGTAGTTTAAAATTACTTATCTGATAATAAGGTCTATACTTCACTAGTCGTAAGCAGAGACTAGTGCCTCTTCTTCCCTGCAAAAACAGGCTACAAAGTGTGGAAAGCCTGGGTTGAGAGGTCCAACTAAATGATAGGCGCTGAACAGTCACCTTGACAACAATTGACTCCCACCCCCGCCTGATTACACTGGAGGCCCTGACTCTCAGAGCCTTTCCCAAAGCCTTGCACTGAGTGGGGATAGAGTGGGCATTTCCCAGCTCTTTGAGCCTCTTACTCCCCAGGCAGAAGCAGTTGCAGCCTTATAGCTGGATCACCAGGCTGCTAATTCAGGAAGGGGGGACTAGGAGAGAGAATCCAGGAAAGCAAACTCTCTCATCGTTGGACCCTGCAAACGCCAACAAGCCTTTACTTCCAGCAAGACTAAAGCCAATTATATGACATTGCCATAGAATCCCATCAACTGCAAATCCCTACCTAAGAGTGACACAGGGGCAGAGCCTGGGGTACAGAGTCACCGACTAGGAAGAGGGAGAGAAAAGAAAAAGGAAGAAGTTAACCTCTCAAAATCAAGAAAAACCCACAGACTTTACAACTTGATCGACTAATTTTTTTTGTTGTTGTTGTTGTTGTTTGTTTCTTCTATCGTTTTGCCTTTATTTCCTCCACCTCGGTCCTTCTATTCTCTGCCCATCTTATGCTTCCCCTTTCTTGAACTACACTACCCATGAGTGTTGCATTTTATTTTTCTTCTTCATCCTCACCCTCCTTTAAGGTTATACTCCAAAACACTTAACTCTCACTCTCTCCTCTTTTGTTTTTTTTTTGTTTTTTTTTTCTCTTGCTTTATTTTGTTTTTTTCTCCTCCTATTTTATATCTTCCTTCGTTTTTCTCTTTTTCTTATTTTTTCCTTTCTATTCGTTTTTTCTTTTCTCATTTTACTTTCCTCCCATATAATCCTCAATCACGAACAAATTAGTTAATTTGGGACTCAAGGCTTTTTTTTGGCTTTATTTCTCTTTTTTGCTTTTGTTTTTATTTTATTTTTTCTCTTGTTTGTTTATTTTTGTGGCATTTTGGGTCCTCCCAACCCAAGGTCTCCATTGTATTTAGTCTTCGCTCCACTTAATACAACAGATTTTTACTTATTATTTTTATTTTTACTTCTTTATTATTCTTTTTTGGTCCTTTTTTCTGATTCCCTCTTATTCCTCTCATTATATCTCTTAGTTGACCATCACTTACAAGCAAATCATCTTATGCTTGTCTAAGATTTTCTTCCTTTTTTTTTGTTTTTGCATTTAGTAGGTCCCTACTCCCTTTTTTTTGCCCCTTGAACTCTCCACCCCAAATCAGGCCCTCCATTATAGGCATAATATTTCCCTGAGGAGGGGAGAGGAGGGAAAGAGAAGAGAGAAAAAAAGGGGGAAATAATAAATTATTACTGTTTTTTTTTGTGGGGTGTTTTACCCTTTTTTTTTTTCTTTTTACTCTTTATTAATTCTAATTAGTGCTATCAATAAGACCACCCTCAGATGCCGATAAGAAAGAGGAAATCGAATATTATGGATACAAAAGAAAGAGAGGTAACACAAATAGATGTGGGAAAATCTATGGAGAAAAGACTTAACATATTGGAAGCTTTGGAGCTAAATGACAGAGAATTTAAAATAGAAATCTTAAAAATACTCAGAGATATACAAGAAAACACAGAAAGGCAATATAGGGAGATCAGAAAACAACTCAATGAACACAAAGAATATATTACCAAGGAAATTGAAACTATAAAAACAAATCAAACAAATGAAAAACTCAATTCACGAGCTGAAAAACGAAGTAACAAGCTTAGCTAACAGAACAGCCCAGATTGAAGATAGGATTAGTGAAATAGAAGACAAACAACTTGAGGCACAACAGAGAGAAGAAGAAAGAGACTCAAAAATAATAAAAAACGAGAAAGCCCTACAGGAATTGTCTGACTCCATCAGAAAGAATAACATAAGAATAATAGGTATATCAGAAGGAGAAGAGAAAGAAAATGGAATGGAGAATATACTCAAACAAATAATAGACGAGAACTTCCCAAGCCTGTGGAAGGAACTAAAGCCTCAAATTCAAGAAGCAAACAGAACACCAAGTTTTCTTAACCCCAACAAACCCACTCCAAGGCACATCATAATAAAGATGACACAAACCAATAACAAAGAAAAAATTCTCAAGGCAGCCAGGGAAAAGAAGAGTACAACATCTAAAGGAAGGCCTATTAGATTATCATCAGATTTCTCAGCAGAAACTCTACAAGCTAGAAGAGAGTGGACCCCAATATTTAAAGCCCTGAAAGAGAGGAACTTTCAGCCAAGAATACTATGCCCATCAAAGCTATCCTTCAAGTATGAAGGAGATATAAAAACATTCACAAATACAGAAAAGATGAGAGAATTTATCAACAGAAAGCCCCCACTCCAGGAAATACTAAGGGGGGTTTTCCAACCAGATTCAAAGAACAAAAGAAAACAACACCACAAGTAACAGCTCCACCAAGAACACAATAAAACCAAACTTAAACTGTGACAACAAAGGAAAAAAAGGGGGGAGAGGATGGAGATTAACAGTAGCAAAGGATGATGAAGTGCAGAAATACTTATAAGATAGGGTACTACAATGAATATGGTAGGTACCCTTTTCATTACTTAATGGTAACCACCCTTAAAAAAACCACCACAAAAACACTTGACTTAAAAAAGGTAGCAACAGAGGAAAGAAGTATGGAACACAAACAAACAAAAACAAATGATAGAAAAACAAAAGAGAAGAATCAAACTAGATACAAAACTAACAGAAAGCAATTTATAAAATGGCAGTAGGGAACCCACAAGTGTCAATAATTACACTAAATGTAAATGGATTAAACTTACCAATAAAAAGACACAGAGTAGCAGAATGGATTAAAAAAGAAAATCCAACTATATGCTGCCTACAAGAAACACATCTAAGCAACAAGGATAAAAACAAATTCAAAGTGAAAGGCTGGAAAACAATACTCCAAGCAAACAACACCCAAAAAAAAGCAGGTGTAGCAATACTCATATCTAATAATGCTGACTACAAGACAGAAAAAGTACTCAGAGACAAAAATGGTCATTTCATAATGATTAAGGGGAAGTTGAATCAAGAAGACATAACAATCCTTAATATATATGCACCAAACCAAGGAGCACCAAAATATATAAGACAGCTACTTATTGACCTTAAAACAAAAACTAACAAAAATACAATCATACTTGGAGACCTAAATACACCGCTGACGGCTCTAGATCGGTCATCCAAACAGAGAATCAATAAAGATATAGTGGCCTTAAACGAAATACTAGAACACCTGGATATGATAGACATCTACAGGACACTTCATCCCAAAGCGACAGAGTATACATTTTTCTCTAGTGTACACGGAACATTCTCAAGAATTGACCATATGTTGGGCCACAAAGACAATATCAGCAAATTTAGAAAAATTGAAATTGTACCAAGCATATTTTCTGATCATAAAGCCTTGAAACTAGAATTCAACTGCAAAAAAGAGGGGGAAAAACCCACAAAAATGTGGAAACTAAACAACATACTTCTAAAAAATGAATGGGTCAAAGAAGAAATAAGCGCAGAAATCAAAAGATATATACAGACAAATGAAAATGAAAATACGACATATCAGAATCTCTGGGATGCAGCAAAAGCAGTAATAAGAGGAAAGTTCATATCACTTCAGGCCTATATGAACAAACAAGAGAGAGCCCAAGTAAACCACTTAACTTCACACCTTAAGGAACTAGAAAAAGAAGAACAAAGACAACCCAAAACCAGCCGAAGAAAGGAGATAATAAAAATCAGAGCAGAAATAAATGAAATAGAGAACAGAAAAACTATAGAAAAAATCAATAAAACAAGGAGCTGGTTCTTTGAAAAGATCAACAAAATTGACAAACCCTTGGCAAGACTCACCAAGGAAAAAAGACACAGGTCTCAAATAAATAAAATCCAAAATGAAAGAGGAGAGATCACCACAGACATCATAGATATACAAAGAATTATTGTAGAATACTATGAAAAATTATATGCTACCAAATACAACAATCTAGAAGAAATGGATAAATTCCTAGAACAATACAACCTTCCTAAACTGAGTCATGAAGAAGCAGAAAGCCTAAACAGACCAATCAGCAGGGAGGAAATAGAAAAAACTATTAAAAATCTCCCCAAAAATAAAAGTCCAGGCCCAGACGGTTATACTAGTGAATTCTATCAAACATTCAAAGAAGACTTGGTTCCTATTCTACTCAAAGTCTTCCAAAAAATTGAAGAAGAAGCAATACTTCCAAACACATTTTATGAGGCCAACATAACCCTCATCCCAAAACCAGGCAAGGATGGCACAAAAAAAGAAAACTACAGACCAATATCTCTAATGAATACAGATGCTAAAATACTAAACAAAATACTAGCAAATAGAATACAACAACATATTAAAAAAATAATACATCATGATCAAGTGGGATTCATCCCAGAATCTCAAGGATGGTTCAACATACGCAAAACGGTTAACGTAATACACCATATCAACTAAACAAAGAACAAAAACCACATGATCTTATCAATAGATGCAGAAAAGGCTTTTGATAAAATACAACACAATTTTATGTTTAAGACTCTCAACAAAATGGGTATAGAAGGAAAATATCTCAACATGATAAAGGCCATATATGATAAACCATCAGCCAACATCCTATTAAACGGCATAAAACTGAGGACTTTCTACCTTAAATCAGGAACAAGACAGGGTTGTCCACTCTCTCCACTCTTATTCAACGTGGTGCTAGAAGTTCTGGCCAGAGCAATCAGACAAGACAAAGAAATAAAAGGCATCCATATCGGAAAAGAAGAGTAAAGCTATCACTTTTTGCTGATGATATGATCCTATACATCGAAAACCCGAAGGACTCCACAAAAAGATTATTAGAAACAATAAACCAATACAGTAAGGTCGCAGGATACAAAATTAACATACAAAAGTCCATAGCCTTTCTATATGCCAACAATGAAATATTAGAAAACGAACTCAAAAAAATAATCCCCTTCACGATTGCAACAAAAAAAATAAAATACCTAGGAATAAACATAACAAAGAACGTAAAGGACCTATATAATAAAAATTACAAAGCATTGTTAAGGGAAATCGAAAAAGATACAATGAGATGGAAAAATATTCCTTGTTCTTGGATAGGAAGAATAAATATAATCAAAATGGCCATATTACCCAAAGCAATATACAAATTTAATGCAATTCCCATCAAAATCCCTATGAGATTTTTTAAAGAAATGGAACAAAGAATCATCAGATTTATATGGAACTATAAAAAACCCCGAATAGCCAAAACAATCCTAAGGAAAAAGAATGAAGCTGGGGGCATTACAATACCTGACTTTAAACTATATTATAGGGCCACGATAATCAAAACAGCATGGTAATAGCAGAAAAATAGACACTCAGACCAATGGAACAGAATAGAAAGCCCAGAAATAAAACCACATATATATGGTCAAATAATCTTTGATAAAGGGGCCAACAACACACAATGGAGAAAAGAAAGCCTCTTCAACAAATGGTGTTGGGAAAACTGGAAAGCCACATGCAAAAGAATGAAACTCGACTACAGCCTGTCCCCGTGTACTAAAATTAATTCAAAATGGATCAAAGACCTAAATATAAGACCTGAAACAATAAAGTACATAGAAGAAGACATAGGTACTAAAATCATGGACCTGGGTTTTAAAGAACATTTTATGAACTTGACTCCAATGGCAAGAGAAGTGAAGGCAAAGATAAATGAATGGGACTACATCAGAATTAAAAGTTTTTGCTCAGCAAGAGAAACTGATATCAAAATAAACAGACAGCCAACTATATGGGAACTGATATTTTCAAACGACAGCTCAGATAAGGGCCTAATATCCAAAATTTACAAAGAACTCATAAAACTCAACAACAAACAAACAAACAATCCAATAAAATAATGGGAAGAGGACATGAACAGACACTTCTCCCAGGAAGAGATACAAATGGCCAACAGATATATGAAAAGATGCTCAGCTTCATTAGTTATTAGAGAAATGCAAATTAAAACTACAATGAGATACCACCTCACTCCTCTGTTAGATTAGCTATTATCAACAAGACGGGTAATAGCAAATGTTGGAGAGGCTGTGGAGAAAAAGGAACCCTCATTCACTGTTGGTGGGACTGTAAAGTAGTACAACCATTATGGAGGAAAGTATGGTGGTTCCTCAAAAAACTGCAAATAGAACTACCTTATGACCCAGCAATCCCTCTACTGGGTATATACCCCAAAACCTCAGAAACATTGATACGTGAAGACACATGTAGCCCCATGTTCATTGCAGCACTGTTCACAGTGGCCAAGACATGGAAACAACCAAAAAGCCCTTCAATAGAAGACTGGATAAAGAAGATGTGGCACATATACACTATGGAATACTACTCAGCCATAAGAAATGATGACATCAGATCATTTACAGCAAAATGGTGGGATCTTGATAACATTATAAGGAGTGAAATAAGCAAATCAGAAAAAAACAAGAACTACATGATTCCATACATTGGTGGAACATAAAAATGAGACTAAGAGACATGGACAAGAGTGTGGTGGTTACCAAGGGTGGGGGGGGGAGGGAGGACATGGGAGGGAGGGAGGGAGAGAGTGAGGGGGAGGGGGAGGGGCACAGAGAACTAGATAGAGGGTGTTGGAGGACAATCTGACTTTGGGCGAGGGGTTTGCAACATAATTTGATGACAAAATAACCTAGACATGTTTTCTTTGAATATATGTACCCTGATTTATTAATGTCATCCCATTACCATTAATAAAAATTTATTAAAAAAAAAAATTACTTATCTGAATTACCTTAAGATTTCATTATTTCATGGCGAACCATCATGAACAACCAAATATCAACTCAAGGAGAGACTTTCCTGACCACCCACTCTACTTAAACCTCTCTGCCCTGGCAGTCCCTATCACGTCAGCCTTTTATTTCCTTTATACTTTTCAATCCCTCTCTGAAATGTCCTTAATTTTCTTGCCTACTTGTTTATTACCAATCTCACTGGTAGAATGTAAATGCCCATGAGTGCAGGGATGATGTCATCTGGCTCGCCTCCATCAACTAGAACTTACATTCCGAAAGTCATTTGCATCTCAGTAGAAACTAGTCAGGAATACCTGACTCCTTTCCCCTACAGTTTCCAAGATGACACAGTAAGGAAAGAAATGATCAATTAAAGTTCACATATCTAATGTGTTTATCTATCTTTTAGCAAAAGTAATATGTATTTGAGGCACCACACATCAAAACATCTCAGATATTTTAAAAATGACATTAAATTTATATGTAAGACCAGTTAAGATGAGTAAGTGTTCCAACAGAATAGCCTGAAAATGAAAGTTGGCAAACAAACAAATAAACAAACAAGACAACAAAACAGCCTCTCGACCCACTCTGAGCCTACTGAGGTCACTGGGAACAGCCTGACCTAGGCTGTGCCCAAAACTGAGCTAGGCACAGTGCAGGGAGGCGCACAGAGCGAGTTCTCAGGAACCACAAATGCCTGGATGAAAGACAGTAAAGAAAATCTGAAGCACTGTGCTAAGGGGACTGTTTCCAGATGGCACTCACTGCCTTGATGAACCTTTGGAGAGGCTAGGAAGTTCTCTCTTTAAAGTTTTTACCTTAGTATTGGGAATGTCTGTCTGAATAGCATTAGTCAATAAGATCTTAGTATTGTATATCAAGAGTCAAAACACTGCATTTAAACCAGTAAGTTTTGAGATAACTAATCTACTTCTATATTCAATGTCACCTTCTGTGAGAGAAAAAAAAAAGCGGAAATGCAAACATAAAAGGTAAAATTTTATGTGTCATAAGAAAACCACAGAAAACAAGGGCCAGATATTGTGCTAATGATTTTATGCACACCATTTAGTACTCACAACAGTCTCACAGGGTAATGCCAGTGTTACTGTATTACTAGTATTACTGTCTTCCCATACCGCAGGGGAGGAACGGCTTGGAGAAGCTAAGTCCCTTGCTTAGTAACGCAGAGCTATTCAGTAGCAGAACTGGGGTGATAAGCGAAGATCATTCTCTGACAGATGTTTCAAAGAGGATCCCTGCTCAGTGATGTGGAATTATAGCCATTGCTAAATAAGAGAAGAGCTACCCTAGTTCACAGTCCACCCCAGGCCCAACACTGGGTACACTAGAATGACAGTGGTCAGATCCCTGAAGTCAGGAGACGCATAGTAAAGAAAAACAAATTGTTACACATTAATTTCCAACACCAGGGCACCAGCTAATTTTCTGAAAAAATACTTTCTCCCTTGACAGATGCAGATATTGACATCTCTCTTTAAAAAAGATTCATGGCAAAACTATTTTTATAGTAACTGCAGACTATTGAAAAAGTTTGGCAGTTTCAAGTATGTTATTCCCTGAAGTGTCAATCAATGGCAGGTTACAGTAAGAGACACTCTAGTGAAAGCCTCCTCCAGACAAACTCTCAGCCAAATCCTATACTTTTAACTGAGGCGAACTTCAAACACTAGGGGGAGAGTGAGGCTGTATGCGGAAATGTGGAGGTAAGGGTTCAAGTCCTTCTCCGCCATGATGCTGCCCAATTTCCAACCCACCGAGAGCTAGCTGTTACTTGGCCCAACTCCCTCATTTTATCGATGAAGAAACCAAGGCCTGTTGAGTATGGTGGCCAACCCAAGAAGACAGTGAAACACGTGTGGACCAGGAGTTGAATTTACATTAAATATTATCATTAGGCACTGTCCTGACTACTACACCTGAGTACCAAAGAGTGGTACATGACAAAAATTTAAAAAACAGAACATGAAAGTGCTAGAATAGAAAGAGATTATTTCTGGCCAGAGTGATGGTGAAGACTCTAAAGGGGCAGTTGGACATGTGGGGTCTTGAAGGGTAAGTAAGAGTTCAACCAATGGAGATGAGTAAGGGCCAGGAAGAGAGAAGAGTACCACTATGGGAAGAGACAGCAGCACAGGTCAGAACACTTTAAAAAGTATCATTCAAAATGCCTTTCTTTTCTTCACTGCTTCAGAAGCAGGAAAAAAGGGTCACCAGAGGACAAAAGTGACACAATACAATGTCCAACTGCCATTAATATTTCCTTTAATTTTTAACAATATGATGTAATGATCATACTATGTGAAAATCACATTTATAACAAAATCTAGGGGAAAAATCCAGCCATCAAATCAAATTAAGCTTAAAACTCGGACATTTTAATGGCACGTATTATTCTTGTTCCGTTTGGTAATTAGGCATGAGTCCACAGCTTACGAATATTACTGTAATTAGTCTCTAATTTTAATATAGCCAAAGGAAGCATTTTTAGGGAGGCTAGAAGTATTTATCCTGGGAAAATGGATGACGTGAGAAGTTTGTGGTCCTTGGTCCCCTCCCATACTCCCTCATCCTTTCCGGTTTCGTGTATCATTCATTTCAATAAATACATGAGTACCTATATGTGCCACACACAGTGCTAGGGACTGAGGCACCTGAAGTGCTTTCTTGACCTCAGGAGAAGGGATTGTGAGCAGGGTTCCCACGTCCACCCAGTCCCACTCTAGAACAGCTGGCTGTGGATTTACCTTGGGCCAGAGAAACCCACAGGTTCCAGCACTTCCTGGGAATCTTCCTGCTTTGCATATTTGACTCATTTTCTTCCCTTCCACAACTGAGACAGTGTTAAGCACACTTTTCCCTTTCCCCCTCCCAATAAGGTAAATTTATATTAATTATATTAAAAACAAAAAATATATACAAAGTAAAAATCCCAACTTTAATTGCTATAAAAAAATCCATCCACTAGAGAGTCATTTGGTTTGATAAACAATCCCGAGACTGCAGTGGATGACAGTGGCAACTCCCAGGCAGTGTCACAGGGTACAGATACGCCAACATGCAGACCTTCTGACCCTCCAGGGGGCAGCTGGGCCAACTTTTTTTTTCTCTGAGCAACCTTTTCCTCCTCCTTTTGTTCCAGTATACCATCTAACTGAGACCAATTCCTGTGAGTGCTAAGTGAGAAGGGACAGGAGACAGTCAAGACTCCTCAACTTGGTAATTGCTGACAGGTCAGTCCCCCTTCTGCCCCTTAGTTTATTCACAAGTAAGAAGAAATGGTTACACTAAATGATCCCTAATTTCCCTCCTGTTGTACAGTATAATTATTCTGTATATTGTAAAATGCCCATGTAACATCCAGAAAAATTATATTTTAAAAAGAAAAAAGGACAAAAATTTAAAGTGAGATTTGGAGACAGCTCAAGGCTTCCAGCTAATCCTTGGTTAACAAATCTGACTGAGGCCCTGCGATGTGTCAGAGAACTGTGACGACGTGGGATTATGACTAAACCAGCGAAGCATATTCCCTGCTCTCTTCAAGCCCACGTTCACACACACAAAAAGGCATCATACTTCCGTTGGATAACTACTCAAAAGAGGAAAAACAGAGTGTGTAACTACGTGATAGAGAAAACCATCTCAGCTCTGATTAGGGAAAGCTTAGTGCAAGAGGTGACATCCCAGACAAGACTTGGAGAACAAGCAGGAGCTAGTGAGCTGGGTGGAGTGTGGGTGTGTGTGAGGCAGGAGTGGATGTTGTGGGAAAAGACAGCATTCTAGGTAGAGGGAATACCATCTGCCAAGACCCAAAGGTACAATAACTTGGGACTATATAGTTGGAATGTTAAGCATCAATTCAAATGGGAGAGTGATGGTATGCATTAGGAAAAGCCCTGTTAATGCAGAATACAGAAGGAACTGGAGGTGAACAAAGCCAGTGGTTGCTAAATCTACAAATACTCAGATTATATGGGAAGAATCAGGTAAGGGGGGGAAATGCAGGGTTTAAAGAGTACTCTTTTCACTCTACGTGGAGAGATCAAACAAGGCTTCTTCTGAGAAGCTGAGGCAGAGCTAGGTCTTAAAGGACAGGAAGGGATACGCACTAGCATCTTGTTACCAGTGTATTTTTATTTCTATCTTTTTGGTGTTCAGATCAAACTGTAACTCTAAATTCTAAAAATAACATAGGGAAAATATGTGTATAAGATTCATGAAAAGGTCTCTTTATTTAAACCTACTTTCAGTGAAACTATCCTTTAGTTGGCCATGCCTGAGAGGACTTTTCAACAGTCTTCTTTACCCGTGTCACTAAGACAGATCCAGAGCCTAAATGCCCTTCCATATGCTGCAATCACTCTAAACCCTGTGACTCCAGCTCAGACCCCTCTCCTGGCTGTCACAGCCACCTGTACATTAGGATAGTCACCTGATGTCCCACAATTACCTCAAAGTCACTGCTCCTTTCTATGTGCTTCATTGCTACATTCCTGCCAAGAAATTTATTATAGCAGGTCCAAAATAAGCTAGTTTGTTTACTGACTATTTAGATAGTCTTTATTTTGAAATTCCAGTTTCTCTACTAGAAAACCTTTTAACTCCTTCATAGTGTTGTAAGTACTCTAAGGGTGTTAGTTTAGATGGGTACGTCTCCCCACATTAGGGAGGTATATTACGTCACTTTCTTCTTCGTAAACCTGACATCAAACATAATTCCAAAAACCATAAGAACAAAATACTCATAAAATTATGCTAACAAAACTCATAAATAAATGCAAAATTGTGAAATGTGAAAAATAAACCCCAGTACTCCTAAAAGTAGGAGAGGTCCAGTGGGCAGAAAGTTGGCTTGTTCAGAAGCACTGTAAGAAGTTAATGTAATACAAAATCCAGAAAAGTATACTTATAATTATATGTACAAAAGACCATTGCCTAAAGTTACATGATTATCAAAAACAACAATGTCATTTGACTTTCAGAAAATTATTTTCAGGATATATTTTATAATTAACACCTAAAAAATATTTTAAATAGATTTTTATATAGTAAGTTCTTTTTAACACTATCCCTTTATACCCTGCAAAATAAAATGCACTTCACCATGGCAACAGTTCTATATCAACTCCTACTCAAGTTAGAAAAAGCATATGTAAAAGAATAAAAATAAATCACTGCATTTATTTTGTTTAAGAGTTCAATGTTTCTTTAAAACATTCTTGTAATTAGGCAGAGTTCTACTTTCTCAAATCTGGCTTTATTAAATAGTATAACATATTACTTAAAGGAAAGAAGAATAGGGGGAAATAAAAAAGGAAAAAATGAAACAAAAAAATCACTGTCAAGGGTAACATGCCTGGGATCAAGCTGGTTGGTATGCTGGGAGATGGGAACAGTGACAGAAAATTATATTTAAGTGATTTATAAATAAAATATAAACAAAGGTACAAATGTTACAGTCACATTACTTTCTCAAGAAAACCTATAACCTACTGGTATTATGAGAATTAAAAATTGTTATGGTCACCTAATCTTCTTTTAAAAGACAATAAAAGCATTAATACTTATTAACTTGATTTGATAAATTAAGTAATTTATAAATTCCCTAGTAAGAATGAGCAAGTTTATAGACATTGGGGATCAGGTTATATACTATCAAAATGTAATATTAAACTAGATGCAATTCATAGCATTTTCATCCACTCACCACCCTTGGGGCTAGCCATATTCTCCATGCACCCACTCCTGTTATCCTTGCTCACAGCCCAAGATGGCTGTTGTATTCCCAACCCCCTTGCTTCTCTGCTTTCTTTCTCTGACCTAATTTCCAACTGTTCCTCTTCCACATTTCAATTCTTCCACTGTCCTCTGCAAAATTCCCAAATACTTCTACGTTTCTAACCTCCTGCTGAATATCTCCTCCATACACTGCCTGTTACCACCGCCTGCAGTCCCCTCACCTGAAGGCTGAACTTTCTGCCACATCCTACCATAATTATCTCAGGGTTCTGAGGTTCTCCCAGATCTGCATCTTTAGGGCTGTACCATCTTTCCTTGTCCTCAGGGCAGACATCTACAACCCTCCAGGACACCGGTCTCCCTCCCTTGAAATCTGATACCTGGACAGCCTTCACTGCCCACTGTAAATCCAACAGTTATCTTAGATGATTTCAACATTCACATGGGTGATTTTCTCAAACTCCTGCCTTTATCGTCTCCTCTCCATGGCCATCCCTAGAATCTTGCCATGACCCAGAAGAACAAGACCTCTGAAATCTTACAGCCACGCATCTTGTTTTCTGATAAGACCTCTCACTTAACTATGCCTTACATATTAACTCTGTGATCTCATCACCAGATTAATTTTACTCTGTTGACAAAGACTCTCTTCTTGACCAAACTCTAGTCAGGCCTATAAAAAACTTTACCATCTCTATACAAATTCTCATTTTCCCTTCCCACCAAGAAGCCAGAACTAACAGCTCAAGGCCACAGGCTTAGGATGAGCCCAGATCCCCTTAAAGGTGTCTACCTGAGAAAACACAACGCTGCCAGAAGTCCCTGTCTGTTCCAGCCAGGACCTGGTCCTAGGCAGACAGGCCCTCGACCCTCTTCTTAGAGCAGTTTCTTCAAACTGCAATTACAAATCCCATCTCTGCCCCTTTGAGATGTATTTCTTCTCCCACCTAGAACTGAGTTCTCAAGGACTTTCCTTCCCACATTCTTCCCAGATAAGCACCAGCTGCCAGTCAGTAAACCCAGACAAATTTCACATTAACAGACCCCCTTCCTTGCTTTTTATAAGTTATCCCTCCCTAAATCTGCTCCTGCATTCCCCTCCCCCACTCCC
Source organism: Saccopteryx bilineata (assembly GCF_036850765.1). Taxonomy (NCBI): domain Eukaryota; kingdom Metazoa; phylum Chordata; class Mammalia; order Chiroptera; family Emballonuridae; genus Saccopteryx; species Saccopteryx bilineata. The sequence continues at coordinate 206,190,027 of NC_089493.1, read as the reverse complement.
TCCCCTCCCCCCTCCTTGTTCTCTCATTCTACCTTTAAAATGCCCAGTCATTCTGTCCAAATTGAAGATGAGGTCAGTTCATGCTGGACTCTTTACCCTATTGCAAATATTACTGAACAAAACTACCCTGACTGCTTTTTTTTTTTTTTTTTTTTTTTTGCATTTCTTTGAAGCTGGAAACAGGGAGAGACAGTCAGACAGACTCCCGCATGAGCCCGACCGGGATCCACCCGGCACGCCCACCATGGGGCGATGCTCTGCCCACCAGGGGGCGATGCTCTGCCCATCCTGGGCGTCGCCATGTTGCGACCAGAGCCACTCTAGCGCCTGAGGCAGAGGCCAAGGAGCCATCCCCAGCGCCCGGGCCATCTTTGCTCCAATGGAGCCTCGGCTGCGGGAGGGGAAGAGAGAGACAGAGAGGAAGGCGCAGCAGAGGGGTGGAGAAGCAAATGGGCGCTTCTCCTGTGTGCCCTGGCCGGGAATCGAACCCGGGTCCTCCGCACGCTAGGCCAACGCTCTACCGCTGAGCCAACCGGCCAGGGCCCCCTGACTGCTTATTTAGCATATGGTTTTACTTATCTTTAACAACATACTCTATATAAAACACACACACACACATACCCACACCCCCTCCCACAAGTTCCCTTTTTCCCTAGCTTCAATCATTCTCTTGCTAATACGCAGTCCCCCCCATCCATGGTTTCCTTTCCATAGTTTCAATTACCTAAGATCAACCAAGGTCCAAAAATATTAAATGGAAAATTCCAGAAATAAGTAATTCATTGAGTTTTAAATTGTGTACCATTCTGAGTATAGTGACTCTCTTGCCATCCTGCTCCATCCTGCCCTAGACACGCGTCGTTCCAAACTATAATGTAATAGCCCGCCTTCTCTGCTACACCTCACACTCTCTGAGGTCAGGGGGTATTTCTGTCTTGCTTACCACTTTCTGCCCTAATACTTGCTTCACTATATAAGGCTAAATAGGCACTCAGTAAGTATATGTTAAGTGAATAGCTATTTAGGATCATTAATGTTCTATAAGAGAACTCTAGCCCAGATGACAAAAATTCTCATCACTGAAATCAGCCAGAGCACCTCGATTCTTTCACAGAACATCTGAATATAGTAGGTCACCAGATAAAGCTTATAACAATACACTGATAGGAATCTGCAAAACTATGGTATGAGTCCACTCCATTAGCATGGGGCATTCATAAATATGAAATATTGTTACCTAGCATAACTAATTAAGACTAATCTTCTAGTTGCTAAGTCTCTCTCTCTACAGAACATCTTTCACTGGAGATAGCACCAATTCCACATTTAATGGTAAGTATAAAACTAGAGCCAAAGATTAGTCCATTTAAAGCCAAAGTTAAAACTTGGATAAATTTTTTTTTTTTTTTTTCATTTTTCTGAAGCTGGAAACAGGGAGAGACAGTCAGACAGACTCCCGCATGCGCCCGACCGGGATCCACCCGGCACGCCCACCAGGGGGCGACGCTCTGCCCACCAGGGGGCGATGCTCTGCACATCCTGGGCGTCGCCATGTTGCGACCCTCCTGGGTGTCGCCATATTGCGACCAGAGCCACTCTAGCGCCTGGGGCAGAGGCCACAGAGCCATCCCCAGCGCCCGGGCCATCTTTTGCTCCAATGGAGCCTTGGCTGCGGGAGGGGAAGAGAGAGACAGAGAGGAAGGCGCGGCGGAGGGGTGGAGAAGCAAATGGGCGCTTCTCCTATGTGCCCTGGCCGGGAATCGAACCCGGGTCCTCCGCACGCTAGGCCGACGCTCTACCGCTGAGCCAACCGGCCAGGGCCTTGGATAAATTTTTGAAAACATTATTTCGTATTTAAAAGCTTATGAGTGCCTGACCAGGCGGTGGCGCAGTGGATAGAGCGTAGGACTGGGATGTGTAGGACCCAGGTTCGAGACCCCGAGGTCACCAGTTAGAGCGCGGGCTCATCTGGTTTGAGCAAAGCTCACCAGCTTGGACCCAAGGTCGCTGGCTTGAGCAAGGGGTTACTCGGTCTGCTGAAGCCCCATGGTCAAGGCACATATGAGAAAGCAATCAATGAACAACTAAGGTGTCGCAACAAGAAACTTCTCATCTCTCTCCATTCCTGTCTGTCCCTATCTGTCCCTCTCTCTGACTCTCTCTCTGTCTCTGTAAAAAAATAAAAATTAAAATTAAAAAAAATAAAAATAAAAGTTTATGAGCAATGTTACCACCTTTTACTTATTTTGAGCATAAGGTAATCCTTACCGATAGATTGGTACTGTTGGGAACATACTGACCCTGTTCCCTCAGCAACACATCAATCACAGGGTGCCGGCCATGTTTTATGATAATTTTCCTTTCTTTTTGTATAGTTGGTCTGTAAAAAGAAGTATGTTTTAATTTACTGTGCATGGCAAATAGCTTTTAAAAAAACCTCTAAGATAACATGGAAATTTCTGTAGTCAGTTTGTCAGACAACAATGCCTTAAACATGAATTTTAGAAACATATGTCCAGATTAAGTCTTTGAGTGTAAAAGTTCAATTTTAACTATAAAATAAGAATTGGGAAGATAATTATTATAGTATTAGTTCTCTGAAGCACAAACTTTGGGAGTCTTACAAAGAAAGGCTCCACTACTGAGACCCATCTTTACAAGATCTTTTCATTTTTTTACATTTCTATTATTCTCCAACAAGATATTTTCATTAATAAGAACTACAGTTCAGATTACTGCTAATCATTTTCAGTAATAAGCATAATAAAAAAATGTAAAATCATTTATAGATTTAATTATTATATTAATATAAATTATGTGTTGGACTTGGGGACAGAATGCTTTAAAAGTTTCATATTCTAGCCTGACCAGGTGGTGGTGCAGTGGATACAGCATTGGACTGGGACACGGAGGAGCCAGGTTCAAAACCCTGAGGTCGTCAGCTTCAGTGCTGGCTCATCTGGTTTGAGCAAGGTTCACCAGCATGAAGCCAAGGTTGCTGGCTTGAGCAAGGGGTCACTCACTCTGCTGTGACCCCCCAGTCAAGGCACATATGTGAAAGCAATCACTGACCTGTGGTGGCACCGTGGATAAAGCATCGACCTGGAAATGCTGAGGTTGCCGGTTCGAAACCCTGGCTTGCCTGGTCAAGGCACCTATGGGAGTTGATGCTTCCAGCTCCTCCCCCCCTTCTCTCTCTCTGTCTCTCCTCTCTCTCTTTCTCTCCTCTCTCTCTCTCTCTCTCTCTCTCTCTGTCTCTCCCTCTCCTCTCTAAAATGAATTTAAAAAAAAGTCTAAAAAAAAAAAAGCAATCACTGAACAATTAAGGCGCTGCAACAAAGAATCGATGCTTCTCATTTCTCTCCCTTCCAATCTGTCTGTCCCTATCTGTCCCTCTCTGTCACACACACAAAAAAAAGTTTCATATTCTCTTTAATTAAAACATCTTTCTGTGCTCTTTGGTGTCCCTTGGTACATTTTTGTTATACAAAAACTTTTTTTTGCTTTGCTAGTCTTATTTTGTAAGCTTTTTTTTTAATCTATAGCTTTATCTATCTATCATATCTTCAGCATTCTTTGGAAAACTGCTGCATAGATGAGTTAGCTATTCTCTGTTGAGTATTTAGATTGTTCAGATTTTTCCATTGCTGCAATGAACAACCCTATACATTTATCCATATGCCTACATCCAAGTGTTTCTGTAAGCTACAGAAAATTCCTGAAGTTTAATTTCTAAGTCATAGGGTATGCATTTTTTAAAAAATTTTAATAGATAAGAGTAGCTGTATCAATTTACGCTCCCACCAGCAGGATATGAAAGTAACTTTTTTTTTTTCATTTCTTCACCTAGTTGTTATCAATTTGTAATTTTTAATAACGTGGTAGTGAATTGTCATATCTCATTATTTTAATTTGCTGTCACTGACTACTAAGGTAGAACATCTTTTCATCACTCTCTTGGCCATTTGTTTGTCATTTTCACTATAATACCCAACAGTGACATCTCAAGTTCTTTGAGACAGAACTTTCACATATAAGTACATTTCTGAACTCACTCATATCACCAAGAAATACTACTTTCCTAAATATTTAAATTCTTCTTAAATATATCTAATAAAACCCTAAGAATGTATACTCATATTTCTAAAGACAGTGACTAAAGTATCTTCTGAATAAACAATTTGAAACCATCCTTCAGAAAGAGACATTTACAATGACAGGAAACGGACAGTTTTTCTGTAGTTTAGAGTATAGTCTAGAAATAGAATTTTTATCTAAGTTGGTTATAAATTTACAATAAAAGAAAAAATGAAACCATCTATAAGTGATATCAGTTTTAAAATAAAATCTGAGGTGCTCTGCCAAGTGAAATGAATATATCATATTCATGACATTGATATGATTTCCCAGGAAGGTTTTCACTGTAGTATAAAATTTGCAGTGATTTGTTCTGCTCTAAAATTCTGTTGCTATCAAAATTATATAATGACAAAACACTTCCTGATAAAGTAAGAAACAAATGATAATTCACAGAGCTGAGATGATATATTAGGGCAGGGCAGTTATAGCAAAAAAGATATGAAAATCATGCTGGTAAAATTTATGGCATTGAAGAACTGAAGAACTCTGGCTACTGCCTAGAAAGAATAAAACAATGAACTTAAATGAATTTATTTATTTCATATATTTAAAACTGCACCTTTCTCTATTAACTGCCCAGAGAAACAGAACATTAGAAAAATATAAATTCGATTTTAGGAAAATAAAAATTCTCATACAATATCTAGAAAGAAATTGAATAGAGACCTAGAATAAGAACTTTTGCCTAAAGTGGACAAAATGTCTTAAGGGAAAGGAAAGATTGCAATTAATGAAGCCAAATAATCAATTTGAACTAACTGCAATAGATCAAATGTACTAAAAATTTTAAACAGGCTGGATGGAAATCTAAGAAAAAAAAGTATAAACTTCACATACTTAAATATGAGTTTAAAATGCTTTTCGAAATTAAATTTGTTGGGATGACATTGGTTAATAAGATCATAAAGGTTTCAAGGCACATTTCTTGATACATGATCTGTATATTGTACTGTGTGCCTGCCACCCAAAGTCAGATCATCTTCTGTCACCACAGATCTGGCCCCTCTACCCCTTACTACCCCTCACTCCCCTTCCCTCTGGTGACCACCATTCTGTTGTCTGTGTCTACGAGTTTCAGTTATATATACTACATGAGTGAAATCATATGGTTCTTAGCTTTTTCAGATTGACTTTATTTCAGTTAGCACAATATTTTCAAGGTCTATCCATGTTTTCGCAAAATGGCAGTTTCAAAATAGTAGTTTAGGTTTGAAAAGAAAAAATAAAAAATGAAGAGGAAAAAATCCTACCTCATTAAATTCATTTTAGATAAAAAGTTTACTATTCCATGGCTATTTACACTCAAAGGGTTAACCTGAGTGGTACGAACGTTCATGTACGTCCTCATGCCTCCTGACCATCCAGAGTACGATTGTACAAAAATTTTTATTTTAAAAATGTGTAAGGCGACATTAAAAAAAGACAAATGTATGTTCTTCTTGTTTCCATAAATTGGTTATCAAACAAACATGATTTTTAAGTTAATAAAACTGAACTAATTTCATTTTTTGGTAAAAAAAAAAAGAAGAACTTACTCTTGGGGGTCAACAAGCATGAAAAAACTCACTGCTCAAAGGGTTAATCTCGTGGTTGCTAAAAGAAAAAATTTATCACACTATTTTACAGGCTATAGCATGGTTTTTCATTTAAATTTTTTTCAGGTGGATTTTTCTAAACATGTGATATCCAATTTGGAAAGTACTTCAGCCTGTGAAATATTCCCTGAAGTCACCTTATTTATAGAATAGGTGATTTGGAACAATCCTTTTGAGGATGAATAAAAAGTTGGGTAAGGTACAGAAACAGTTACTTAAAAGCAAGACAGCAAGGAAGTACCAGGCTTGATGCGGGCAGCACAGAGGCAGGAAGTACCAGGTTGGATGCGGGCAGCACAGAGGCAGGAGGGTGTCCGCTGATCTCTGAGGGAAGAGCTGAGGCTGAGTACTGTGGACCTCTTGGACTAAGCACTACGGACTGAGACACCCAGGGGCTACCCACCGGGCACACGAGTGCATCTGAAGTAAGAAGTGCAGCCTTTAAAATCTCTGAATCCTCTCAAACTCAGATATGGATGATGCCAGATTGTTGTAAGTGTCCTGAAATGCCTAATAGAAGCAAATGTGACTCTTTCAGAAGAAATACACCATCAAATTACTTCTACAAATGATTCTGCAAATGCATTGTCCATAGCTAATCAAAATAATCAAGATTTCAAGGAGATACATGAGTGAAAAAGGAGCAGAGACAAAAGACAATAGAAACAGAGTCACAAGGATTCCAGATATTTGAATTATCATACCCAGACTCTATAAGTAAGCTTATTGTGTTCTAAGGGACAAACAAGTTTGAGAATTGACAGAAAAGTAAAAATAATTTTTTAAAAATAATAAATTATAATGGGTATGAAAGATACTAACAACCCTTAAGTTTAGATATTTTTATTAAAGACAAAAGGAATTTTACCGTACTTAATTCTTTCTGGTTTTTGAGTAATAGAACATCTTTCAATAATAATAGTTATTATTTACTTAAATGCTTATCAATTGCTGGGTCCTGCTTAGAAGTTTCATATATCTTCCTCTAGTTTAATCTGTACATCTCTGAGAGACAGGGATTATTTCGTCAATGGAGAAACTGAGTAACAGAGAGGTTCGGTAACTTGCCTAACAGCTGTTAAATAACCAAGTTAGTACTCAAAAACCCACAACTGTCTGATCCAAAGCCTCCACTCTGAAGGACATGCCTAAAACAGAGATTAAAATTTTCCTTCTGTGAAGGGATCTCTTGCTATACATATTGGAAAATGCTTAAAGAACAAGGAGAAGCATCAAAATGAAAAATCTGGGACCAAACTTGCATACAGTAGATCAGGGGTCCCCAAACTACGACCCGCGGGTCACATGCGGCCCCCTGAGGCCATTTATCCGGCCCCCCGCGGCACTTCTGGAAGGGTACCTCTTTCATTGGTGGTCAGTGAGAGGAGCATAGTTCCCATTGAAATATTGGTCAGTTTGTTGATTTAAATTTACTTGTTCTTTATTTTAAATATTGTATTTGTTCCCGTTTTGTTTTTTTACTTTAAAATAAGATATGTACAGTGTGCATAGGAATTTTTTCATAGTTTTTTTTATAGTCCAGCCCTCCAACGGTCTGAGGGACAGTGAACTGTCCCCCTGTGTAAAAAGTTTGGGGACCCCTGCAGTAGATACTCTAAAAATGTTTGTTAACTTTGATGAGTTTAAAAATTAATCACATAGTTTTATAATGATGCAATAAGAAATATATTTTTACTCTTCAGATAAGAGTTTTTACTAAAACTACATCTCAATAAAAAAAAATTCTACAATTTTAAGATTTATCCCATTTACTAATTCTACTTTACTTCTTATGACTTTATATGTAGCTATATAAGACTTAAATAAGAGTACACAACTAGTTAGTGACAGAGGGTGGGCTAGAACCAGGTCTTTTGACAACAAAGCAAGATTCTGATTATTACGTCTCACTAAAAAATAGATATTGTGTGTAATAATATGTGTGTAGGTATACAAATAAATATACGTACACACATATTGATACAAAATTTACAATTTGGTGTACTGTAGCAAACCACATACCTGTCCTTTTTCACTACCTACAGCAGCAGCAGTAGTAGCAAATAACGAAAGGTCACTTGAAGAAGGATAAGAAGGCATATACCAGGCATAAGTATTCTTCAATGGGAAAAGCTTTATCTAAACCAGGGGTCTCAAACTCAACTCAGCATGTGGGCCACAGAGCAAGATCACAGTCGGTAGGCGGGCCGCATTAGGTCTACAAAAGGCAACTGTTACGCAACACTTTTCTCACTGCAGTTGAAAACAAAAAAAAATCAGTACAACAAGCACAATCGTACATGCAGTTTACTCAGTGTCACAAAACGACCAGAAACTGTAGTTCGAATCACAACTGCTGTTAACTAAGCTAATATCTAGCTAGGATGCTAGAGAAATGAAAAATACAGGTAGGCTCCTAGGCTTACTTAATTTTATCCAAAATATTTTGAACTTCGTGGATTAGTCTGCGGGCCGCACAAAATTGTTCAGCGGGCCGCATGCGGCCCACGGGCCGCGAGTTTGAGACCCCTGATCTAAACACTCACTAAGTGCACAGGCTATAGCCACTTCTCTGCTTAGTTCAGAAACAATCTATTAGGAAGAAGTTTGCTTCACAAACCCTGTGTACCAAGAAAGTACTCCTACTCAGACTGCAATACATAAGTAATCAAGTCAGCTGAAGGTCGACCCTCAGTCTTTCAGACCTAGATTGAGATAAAGTAAATTTATGTATCTTATCTTTATAGATGATTAATTGAATATACTTTTTCCCCATTTACTGTACTGTAAAGTTTCAGCTCTAAATGCCTATAGTTAAGCAAATCTGTTTGACTGTTCTGATGTGACAAGAAATCGGGCAAAAATAAAGATGCGAAGATCCTAGTTTAAACAAACTACTGTGCATGACTCTCTGAGTACACTCCATGCACGAACAGACAGCAAAACAAAACAGCGGTCTGGGTACACTTTGAGACTATACATGGCATGGCCAATTCTTTCAACTCTCTTCCCACAAATAAATAAATGCTTTACATTAAACTATTTTTTTGACCTCCACTATGGGCACTATGCTAGGTATAGATGACATTTAAATGTTATAAAGATATTTGGTACAAACTCATCCTCTAACGAACTCAAGGCCAATCTCTCCCATGTTTTCTTTTCAGTCCTCACATGAAGCCAGCAAGTTAAATACTCTCCAACGTTTCTTAGGTATATGAAAAAAACTGAGGCTTTGAGCCACAAACTGAATAATTTGTACCTTCCTCCCAAACTCATATGTTGAAATTTAACTTTTAATGTGATGGTATTGGGAGATCATAAGTGCAGAGCCCTCATAAATGGACTAGTGCTCTAAAAGGCCAAACCTACCTCCTACTAACCCCACATCACAATCCTAGTGGGCTTGTGAGAACTGAGCAAAAAGACTTAAGGTTTGGGACTTAAAGAACAGCAATTTTTGAAAGCAACAGGGAGCAAATGCCTCAGAATGACTCATACCTTGAGTGTCACCCATATCTGACTTAGATATTTAAATGAGACTTTTTATAATTATAACATTAAACATATTATATAAAGTGTTCAAGTTAAAGTTAACAAATGAAAGGATTACACCTTTATAAAAATGTCACCCATATAAACTTAAAAATTGGAATATATAATATTCACCTCTAGAGTTATAGTGAACATCTTTCATTGTATTTAGTGACAGAGCAACCAAGAAAGGACTTTAATTTTAAATCAAGCTATTTGTGTACGACATTCAGCTTTACCAAGTATCTAGCATATTTGAGTAATTTTATATGTTATAATAAAAAACACTAAAATTGATTGAATAATGCCATCTGATCTAAAACACTGAAATAGGAGGAAAATAAAAACATATTACCTGCAGTAATTGCCTTGCTTGGCGACCTTGGCCAGAGAGAAGATGCAGTCCACAGTTGCTAGGTGATGCACTGCTTTACACAAGGAGTAATAATGTTCACCGAAATTCCTACAGATGCCGCAACAAAAACGTGAGCAAAATGATTTCTTAGACTTATAGAAGCGGTATAATAAGCACTTTATTAGCTGAGATAAGCTAAACTAGAACAACCAGTCATTACTAGCTGTTGAGGTGGGAATTACATGGAACTACTCTCCTGTTTCATACACATTTCACAATAATTTAATACTGAGGTTTCCTTTTGTTTCATTTGGATAGAATATATATACACACACACACACACACACATATATAAAATAACTTCTATACAAAGGTGTCTACTATTAATACCATATTGCACATTTCATCTCCCCATGATATTTCAACTTAAATACAATGAACACAAATGTGTCCACCATCTTCATTTAGCTTCAATAACATCATGAATGAACTACCCAGATGGGTCAGCTTCCCTTTGTGCTCCTTCTTCATACATCATCCAAACCAGGAATAACAATTCCAATGTCTTTCTCCCACTCTGAGTTGGAAGCTTCTCTGTGGTCGAGTCCACGTCCATCTTATTTAGCTATTGTTACAGCCCTAACATTTAGTGCAGGGGTCCCCAAACTTTTTACACAGGGGACCAGTTCACTGTCCCTCAGACCGCTGGAGGGCCAGACTATAAAAAAAAAACAACTATGAACAAATCCCTATGCACACTGCACATATCTTATTTTAAAGTAAAAAAACAAAACGGGGACAATTTTAAAATAAAGAACAAGTAAATTTAAATCAACAAACTGACCAGTATTTCAATGGGAACTATGGGCCTGCTTTTGGCTAATGAGATGGTCAATGTTCGGTTCCATATTTGTCACTGCTAGCCGTAACAAGTGATATGACGCACTTCCAGAGCCGTGACGCATGCGTCCCGCGTCACCGGAAGTCGTACTGTACGTGAGCGACGCTGCACTTTGTGGCACCACCACATACAGTACTCCAGGAGCACAGCACTCCTCTCACTGACCACCAATGAGAGAGGTGCCCCTTCAGGAAGTGTGGCGGGGGCCAGATAAATGGCCTCAGGGGGCCACATGTGGCGGGCTGTAGTTTGGGGACCCCTGATCTAGCGCATAACCTTGTCTGTCATAACCTTGAAGATAAGCACAAAGAAAAGTACTTTTATTAGCGATCTGCAGTTATCTTATTAATAGTGCACACAGAAATTTACTTTCAGATTGATTTTTAAAGATACAATCTTTGGTTCAAATCTTTGGCTAATTAAATAGCTGGTGGTCTAGAAGCTTAAAAGAGTCTTTATTGAAAGACTTGTTCAGAAAAAAATATAGGAACGTATACAGTTGTGGCTCTCTCTCTTTCTCCTGCCCCCTGTCTCTGGCTTAAATTACCCCATTATCTCATAGAATAAGTATCCCTTACATCCTTTTAAAGAAAAAGCTCCCAAAAGAGACAGTATTATGCTGAATGATTCTCTTAAAATAGATTTCTCTATTGGACTGTGAGTTTCAGAAACTTTGAGATTCAGTCTGCTTCTTAAAAACAAAGGTTTTCAGAAGGCTTCCTCTCTTGAAAAGGATATTCAGAATAAGCTTTTTGTGACAACTTATTTCTATATTATCACTACACTGATTTCTTAAAATCTGTAATTTTTCCTATCATTAGAAAAAAGTATTCTATGGAAACGACTTATTCAGATACTTAAAACATCATAAGTATCCAGCTTTATTTCTGTGTTACCTATTTGTGAATTAAAGTGTATTTAAAGTACATTTTATACGTCTTTGAGTGCACAGAACTCAATAACTTACCTATTTCTCACTGAATTAAAATTCATCTAGTTCGATTCCCGGCCAGGGCACACAGGAGAAGCGCCCATTTGCTTCTCCACCCCTCCGCCGCGCTTTCCTCTCTGTCTCTCTCTTCCCCTCCCGCAGCCAAGGCTCCATTGGAGCAAAGATGGCCCAGGCGCTGGGGATGGCTCTGTGGCCTCTGCCTCAGGCGCTAGAGTGGCTCTGGTCGCAACATGGCGACGCCCAGGATGGGCAGAGCATCGCCCCCTGGTGGGCAGAGCGTCGCCCCTGGTGGGCGTGCCGGGTGGATCCCGGTCGGGCGCATGTGGGAGTCTGTCTGACTGTCTCTCCCTGTTTCCAGCTTCAGAAAAATGAAAAAAAAAAAAAAAATCATCTAAACAAACAACATGAATCTCACTAACAGTGTTAAGAATCTGCAAAATCCCAAACAAAAGGAGACTGGCCCCTGGCATCCAACAGGCAGCACTCAGTTGCCACCTTAAAAATGCCTCTGAGTTTTGAAAACATCACATGCTGCATGGACCTTACATTCCTGGAGTGGCTGCCTTATGATTATGCCTTGTCCTTCCTGGACTGACGTCAGCATTCACGCTGACAACTCATTTACCATTTGGACAGTGCCTACTCTGTCCCTGTTCTTATTACTGGCCCCTCTAGTCTTCCTATCCCGGCACTTTCTCTGCCAGAGAGCAGCCACACGTGATGTTTCTACTCTGGCCTCTCTGGATTCGAGTGTCAAAAGACCTTTGTCCCTAAAAAATAGTCTACTTTTTATTTCTGCTTCTCAGGTCTTGTCACCACAAACCTAATTCGTTACTACCTAGCAGCCTTAGGTTGAAGATAACTATACCTGATGATATTCCAAACTTCCAGAATTTAAATGAGTGACGTAGTTCTCGATAGGGACCATTTCAGTTAAAAAAACAAAAACAAAATGCAGCACTGGCCACTTGGCTCAGTGGTAGAACGTCAGCCTGGCATGTGGAAGTCTCGGGTTCGATTTCCGGCCAGGGCACACAGGAGAAGCACCCATCTGCTTCTCCACCCTTCTCCTTCTCCTTTCTCTCTATCTCTCTCTTCCCCTCCTGCAGCCAAGGCTCCACTGGAGCAAAGTTAGCCTGGGTGCTGAGGATGACTCCATGGCCTCCGCCTCAGGTGCTAGAATAGCTCTGGGTGCAATGGAGCAACGCCCCAGATGGGCAGAGCATCGCCCCCTGGTGGGCATGCTGGGTGGATCCTGGTTGGGCGCATGCAGGAGTCTGTCTCTTTACCTCCCTGCTTCTCACTTCAGGAAAAAAAAAATGCAGGGAGGGATAAGGTAATTATTTTTATATGAACAACACATTCTCATGTCAATTACATTAAGATGTGAATAAATTAAAAAATAATCATAAACCTTAAACATCATCATTATAACTCTCATGAAGGCTTGTTTGACTTCTTGGTCATTATCTATTTTCTGTACTTTGCCAAATTTCAAAGACATCATTCATATCTAGAAAAATGACAAGCTGAATATTGGGCAATTCAGATAACCATCTAATAAGGTTTATGTCATCACAACATGCAACTATATCACTAAACTACCAGCCAACCTAATGATGAAGCCAAAGCATTATAATTTCATCTCTGGTCAAAAGGTAATGCTGAGACCATAGGAAGTAGATGAAGACCTCTGGCTTCTAAAGCTGTTATGACAGTTCAACATCAGACGTTGCTTAATGATATCTGAGCTCAATAAAAATAGAAAATATTTTATTTCTTATTTGAGCTACTGCATAGAAAATATTATAATTCAATTTTTAAAGAATTTGCTATCAATAACCATAGCCCATCTTCTAGAACACAAAAGAAGAGACGTTTTTGGAAGAAGGTTCTATTCATAGAATTTCTTACAGCCTTGATTTCTTGCTATATTTTGATCAAAAGTAATATGACTAATGCACAACAGTATCTCGGTAAGAGACAAATACACTTGTATAGCTGGTATTCAATCCTCTATGTCAAGTTCATAGAGGTTAATAATTTTTAAATGACATTATATTCATACCATCTGGCACCTCAATTAATAGTGTACATAACAATCAATGCTGTTCTCAAGTGGGTGCTCTAACTGCAAATGCTCTAACTAAATTTCAGCCAGTATTCTTTTTTAGATAAAAACTTTAATATGTTTTTCTTATTTTGAAAGTAATAAATTTATATTACAGGAACTTCTGAAATCATGTGTTTGCAAAGTAAATTAAAATCTCCAGAAACCTTTCCATTCAGAAATAAGTTAATATTTGAGACTATATATAGATATATGTATAAGTATATGAATAAACATTTCTCCAAATAATATAAGCAAATGGACAATAAAAATATTAATATAAGCATCTATATTTGATTTTTTAAATATAAAGATGTGTTATGCTGTGCACATATGTGAATTTACACACACGGAATTGTATCATACTTTAATACTATTTTATATCCTTCTCTTCCCTTAACAATATACCATGAAGTATCATAATCTGCCATTATGTCACAGTTAATGTTAGCTACTCTTATCTTAGTAGCTCTCAACTACATCAGATGGGTGGTACAATGAAAGCGGAATTTCCCTGAGTTAAGTTGGCAGAAGGGCCAAGGTAGAGGGCTGACACAGTGAGAAAGGTATGAGATAGTGGTGGGTGACAGGAGAGAATAAGAGAAGGGGCAAGTCAACGAGATATTTCAAAGGGATAAAAGACAAACAGGAATTTGATAACAGATAATGGGACAAGGAAGAAAGACTCAAGGAGAATGCCCAGGTTTTTAGCCTGAACTTTCCTTACTCTAGAATAAAGACAGGGAAAACACAATCCAGATTATAAAATCATGTATACTATGAATAGAATGACTATGAATTACCTCACCAAATCCCAGAACCCTAGAATGTGGCCCTTGAAGCATGAAAGAAATTATTTTAGTCTAATTTTCATGTTCTCAGTGATGCTACTAAGGGAAAAGCCAGGAGAACTAAGAGGCCCAAGAGCCCTGAAAAACCAATAAAATGGGAAATTCAAAGTAAACTGAGAAAGGAACTGAATAAACCAAACATCCATCCCTAGATTCAAGACCTTGAGTCAAGATAACCTCAAAAGACTAAGGATAAGTAAATTAGAAGCTCTTTCTGATCCTAAAGGACTCCTCTGGGCAAAGAGAGATGATATCAATCTTTTTAAAATTGCCACATAATATCTTTCCTTGTTCTTTGTTTTTTACTTGTCAGGTTGGTTACTTTAAATATATAAAGCTCCCTGAAGAAACTCATTGAATAGTTACTGTTCAAGCTTTTAGAGCAGGGGTCCCCAAACTTTTTACACAGGGGGCCAGTTCACTGTCACTCAGACCATTGGAGGGCCGGACTATAAAAAAAACTATGAACAAATCCCTATGCACACTGCACATATCTTATTTTAAAGTAAAAAAACAAAACGGGAACAAATACAATATTTAAAATAAAGAACAAGTAAATTTAAATCAACAAACTGACCAGTATTTCAATGGGGACTATGCTCCTCTCACTGACCACCAATGAAAGAGGTGCCCCTTCCAGAAGTGCGGTGGGGGTCGGATAAATGGCCTCAGGGGGCCGCATGCGGCCCGCATTGGGGACCCCTGTTTTAGAAAAAGACTAACAGAAAGATTTCTGTTTAGAGAACTGCCCACAGATCCATCAAGAGCAGATGTGAGAGCCTGACGGTACAGACTCTGCTATCAGACACCCTGGATTAAATCTGGGCTCCAGTCCTTAACCTATGAGCAACTTCTTATTTCTGCAACTCATTTTACTCATTTATAAGTTGGATGTGGTAATATTTAATTCACAGGGCTCTTGTTAGGAATAATGAGGCAGTATGTATTAAAGTGCTTAGATGAACCTAACCAGGAGGTGGTGCTGTGGATAGAGCATTGGACTGGGACCTGGAGGACACAGGTTTGAAGCCCCAAGGTCACTGGCTTGAGCACGGGCTCAGCAGCTTGAGCACGGGGTCGTTGGCTTGAGTGTGGGATTATAGACATGATCCTAAGGTGTCACAACAAAGAATTGATGTTTCTCATCTCTCCCTTCCTGTCTGTTTGTCCCTCTCTCTGACTCTCTCTCTCTCTCTCTGTCAAAAAGAAAAAGTGCTTAGATGAGTGGTGGTTCTAAGCCAGTGACTACGAACTCATGAAAGTCAATTGTGTACATCTCTTCCCAACTTCTGTCCAATAGTAGTTTAGAATCAGTCATGGTGAAAGTATTCTCACTACAGAAATCAGCAAACACCACAAACACTACATCTCTTCCAGAAAGTTGGTTGTTAACCATTTACCAGTACACCACGAGTTTAAACTTGTCAATATAAACACATAACTGTTAACAAATCCAGAATATAAGACATTCTTTAAGACAATGGCAAGTACTCTTCAAAAGAAATCCCATATTATAAAAATAAAAAATGTGGGGGACTATTCTAGATTCAAATAGACTACAGGACACAGTAACCAAATACAATGTATATAAAATAAAGTTGATTAGACTTTCATTTAAGATTTTTGAGGGAAGTAATTCAATATATTCCTAAATTAATATTAATTTTTCTTAGGTATGATAATGATAAGATTATAGAGATGTCCTTATTTTTAGAAAATGTATGCTTAAGTACATAAGGAGGAAGTGTTATGATGTCTAAAACTTACTTTCAAATGTTTCAGGAAAAAAGTGTATGAGAGATATAAAACAAATACAGCAAAATGATAAATCTAGGTGAAGGGTACATAGGTATTCATTTCAACTTTCCCATAAATATTTTTCAAAATAAAAAGTTAGGGAGAAAACAAAACAACTAACCCATACTTACCCAACACTGGAAATGTTAGGCCTTTATATAAAAAAGTCCAAGGTGAAATGAAAGAAAGAAAGACCCTAATAAACATCCTTAGCAACCAAATGTTAGTATAGTAATGATAAAGTATATCAGGTCTCTCACCAAAGAGGAAAATGAGCTTAGATTTCAAAAGATTAAAAATATTGTAAAATCAGAGAGCACTTGTACTCAAATATTTTATGGCAGGTCACAAGCAGTGATCTCTACTTTTCTTTTTGATAGATTTTCTGGTCTATTTCTCATAGCAAAAAGTCAGATTATATTTTTCATTGTAAACTCACTCTAGAAAATCAAGCCATGCAGCATTGCAGTCAAGGTCTAGCTGCTCCCGGAGCTGATTCAGATGTCTGTAATTCTCCACAATAAAAGGAGAGTGAAAGCGGCTCACAGCTTTTGTGCTAGAAGAGGGAAAAAACATAAATAGGAAATCAAGGTTACTAAGAAATCAGTAATGCCATCTTAACAAAATTTAAGTAGTTATTTTCTGATGAACCTTGTAAGTAAATAGCTGTAAATAGAGAACATTCTTTAATTATGGCCCTGACCTCTATTGATTCCAAAGATCTCTGTTATAAATAAAGCACTTGGAGTTCACAGGACTTTGCTCAAGGAGCTTTTAAAATGCATTTCAAATTATATCCATATGGCAAAGTCAAAGTTTAGAATTTTCATTTCATAAGCAGAAAGCTTTTCTCTTTAAATTATACTAAATGAAAATGTTTGCTTAAAAAAAAGATCTAAAGCAAATATGGCAAAATAAGTCCTGACAAAGCTAAGAAGTGGATACATTGGTGAAGGCCATAGTATTCTTTATATTTCTTTATATTCTAAACTTTTGTGTCATTAAAGCATTTCAATAAAAAAAGAAAAATATAAAGCATTACAAGGAATAGCAATGCATTAACTCAGGATGCAAAGAGGACTTATTTATGATCTCATTATAGATTTACAGTGACTGTGGATGGAAAGAAATAATACCAGGTGCTCCTATTCTGAGCTTGCATATAATCTCTGCTTCTTCAAGGAGCTGTAGAGCACACTGGGGGATGCCATAGGTCCCCAGTCAGAGAATCTGGGTCAAGTTTCCAACTCTGCCACTTACTTGCTAGCTATATGACTTTGGGCCAATATTACTGACCCCTAAACATCACTTTATTCATGTATAAAATGGGAATAATAGCATCTACATCATAGGTACTGTTGAGAGGATCAAACAGATAGTGGTTAGCAGAGTACCTCTGTCATTAGTACTCATTGCTAGGATTTGTTCTGTGGTGGTCATGAAGGTTGGTACTGCTGTTGACGTTATTACTATGATGAGGCCTTCAACAAGAAAAGGTCAGGGATGAGTGATAAGCAGATGATGACAGACTGTACTATGATTTGGTCCCTGCTTCTACACTATCACAGTTATCTTTAATTTGGCAAATTACTGGGCTAGAGATAACCCTTTCACATTCAAACTCTGATTAATGATATGCTAGTCTCTCCCTGTCAGGACTCCGATAGCCAAAAAACAGATAAAACATTATACAGAACATTCCCCAAATTGATTCATTCAATTTATATCACTGAATGTTGTTGCTTTTAAATGATGTCATCCAGATTTCTATGTAAACATATTTATTGTAGCTTTCTCTTCTGACAAAACTCATTTAGTGAGACATTTCAGTTATTGTTCTACATAGACTAACATGATTTTTATCTTCATAAAGCATATTTCATTCATTAGGATAACAAAAGTAACCAAAGGAAAAAAATGCCAGCAAAAAGAAAACATCCTATAAAATCAACAACACTCAAATCTCAATTACAGCTTCTGATAACATTAAAAAAAGAAAGGAAAAAATGAAGGGAGGGGAGGGGAAGGGAGGGGAGGGGGGAGGGAAGGGGGAGGGAGGAGGGAAGGGGAGGAGGTAGGGGAGGGGGGAGGGGAGGGGAGAGGGAAGGGGGAAGGGGGGAGGGGAGGGGAGAGGGAAGGGGGAAGGGGGGAGGGGAGAGGGAGGGGAAGGGAGGGGAGGAGGAAGAAAAGGAAAGGATGGTACTTAGAACTAAAGAAACCCATGTCTTCAGCATCCTTTGATAATGGCAAAAGATAAGTTTTTTTTTAGTTAAAACAATTAATAACCATTCACAAATTATGTCAAGATTTTCTTCCATTCTTAACAGAGTTCCTTCATATTATCACCAGTTATAGTCACTTTTCTATTGTCTAAGGCAATTGTAACATTTTCACCTCAAATTCATGCAAACATATTAATAACAGTAGCAATAAATATTCCACAAAAAATACTACTCACAGGAGGATATACTTCTCTAATACTACTTCCTTAAATGAGTCCCCTCTTGGGGATTAATGCCTAACCAAGGAAAAAAGGCAGAGTCTCAATGTAGTTCTCTAATTTTGTTTTTGATTAATTTATTTTCATTAATTCATGATATAAATCACACAAAAGATATAATAAACTATTATAACTATGTACCATGGAAAGCACTGAGAATAAAGAAATGCAGAGCTCAGTGAAGTAGAAAATGAAATTTCAGCTTCGTAAAAGAAATGTCAGAAATGCATTCATCAAGAAGTTCAAGCAACCAAATTAATCTTATAATTGAAGGAACCTCAACTTGTTTTCCTCATGTGTTTAAAGTGTACTCTGGGGTATAAATACAAAGCAATAATTTAAAAGACAAGAAACCAAATGTTTACAAATAAAATGACCTTTAAATGTTTTAAAGTCAATAATAAAAAGAATGAAAAATAATTTTTTTTTTTTGGTTCAAGTTCCATTAAAAAAAAATGAAGGGTAAGAATTGTTCTTTATGTCAAGGATGTGGTTATTATCAGTCAGTAGCACAGAGATATACAAACGGAATTATAATCCATGTTAATTTAAAAATGTTTCTAAACCTACCTTCCAACCTTAATCCAATCAGTTGGAATACAAGATACAGCTGAGTTCTTTATTTCAATCATAAACTAAAATAAAAATAAATAAAAATTAGATATTTAAATGACTAACCATTATATTTTAAAGCTTCCTCAAAATTATACTAAATATTAATTATAAATAGTAAATATTATCCTAAAACGTCAAAATAAATCCAGTATTGGTCTTGAGAGAGTTTATATATGTCCATTAAATCAAACACTATTAATTAAGGTTCCAATACTTGGAATAAAGTACAATTTATATTGTGCAATAAATTTGTACTAAAGTAGACAATTTGACATTTTAATGTTTTTGACATAGTTTTGTATGTACTATGAATGGTGATATTTTTATTAATGACCTATTTCTTTTTTTTCTTTTTTTTTTGCATTTTTCCGAAGCTGGAAACTGGGAGGCAGTCAGACAGACTCCCGCATGTGCCCGACCGGGATCTACCAGGCATGCCCACCAGGGGGCGATGCTCTGCCCTTCTGGGGCACCACTCTGTTGTGTCCAGAGCCATCCTAGCACCTGAGGCAGAGGCCACAGAGCCATCCTCAGTGCCCGGGCCATCTTTGCTCCAATGGAGCCTCAGCTGGGGAGGGGAAGAGAGAGACAGAGAGGAAGGAGAGGGGGAGAGGTGGAGAAGCAGATGGGCGCTTCTCCTGTGTGCCCTGGCCGGGAATCGAACCCGGGACTCCTGCACGCTTGGCCGACGCTCTACCACTGAGCCAACCGGCCAGGGCCTTAATGACCTATTTCATTTATTAGTACCCACTACTCAGTAATAAGACTGAATTTCTTAAGTACATAAAATTTTTAGATATTCAATTATTTGATGTTATACATGTGTGAGATATGGTTCCTCCCCTATTCTGAACTAAAGAGGAGTTATAATAGTTTTTACCAAGAAAATTAAGCCCTCTAAAAATATCTTTATGAAGAAAGCACTGGCATCCCCAACTATTAAGGAAGATATTTCTTCCCATGAATGTTTTAGTTTTCACTTACATGAGCCATATCTTTATAGATCCAACTATGCTCTCTAAGACAGCTTTTTTGAAATCAGCCAGGAAGCAAACAAAATCAAGTTCTTCTCGCACATCTTTCATTTTTAGCATTTGTTACATATCATTGTGTCTTCCTGCTCACATTCATATATTATTGCAATGAAATTCAATGTCTTAGTCAAATAAATAGAAGTTTTGTGGCCAGAACTACTTTTGAGATGGCTATAGGAACTTTTTTTACACTAATCAGTTTTATAACATTTCAGGTATTTATAATATGCTTTTTTTTTTTTGCATTTTTCTGAAGCTGGAAACAGGGAGAGACAGTCAGACAGACTCCCGCATGCGCCCGACCGGGATCCACCCGGCATGCCCACCATGGGGCGAGGCTCTGCCCACCAGGGGGCAATGCTCTGCCCATCCTGGGCGTCGCCATGTTGCGACCAGAGCCACTCTAGCGCCTGAGGCAGAGGCCACAGAGCCATCCCCAGCGCCCGGGCCATCTTTGCTCCAATGGAGCCTTGGCTGAGGGAGGGGAAGAGAGAGACAGAGAGGAAGGTGCAGCGGAGGGGTGGAGAAGCAAATGTGTGCTTCTCCTGTGTGCCCTGGCCGGGAATCAAACCGGGTCCTCCGCACGCTAGGCCGACGCTCTACCGCTGAGCCAAATGGCCAGGGCTATAATATGCTTATTATTAATAGTATTAGCCTGGCTCTTGAGATTACTTTTCTATTAATAGAACCACTGTAGTTTTTACATTAATTATAATAAGAATTAATCATTAGTTTTAAGAATTTTCATTCTTAGCATAAATTTTGTAACTAATGATGCCCTCTTGTATAAAGAGGAATTAATTTCAAATCTGCCACATTCCATTAAACAATTAAGAGTGAAGAGTCAAAAGTCCACTTTGCCTACAAAAAGTGAGGGGAAAAAATAAAATATCATGGATAGGAAAGATAATATCACTTTAAAATTATGCTAAAAATATATGCTTAAAATTATTTTTAAATGTTCTTTGGGAACATTTAAAAATAATTGGTCTTTTGATACAATAATTCTAGAAAGAGCTATCTACACCAAAAGTAAACTAAAAAAATTTCAGAAAATATTGGATCACTAACATTTGGGAAGGACACATCTAGATCAAAATGACTAACACAAAGCTCCATGGTAGTGACTCAAGGGTGGTGGGAATTTTGAAAAGAAGCCCAAACTGCCTCAGGGAGGTCACTGGGCAGCCAGCAAGACTGGTTTACTTAAGAAATTTAAGTAATTTACCATGACAGTGTGGCATCAAATCTGTGCCTTATACACATTACAGACTGCTACTGGTCACAGCTGTTTGGAATGGCTTATGAGTAGTTTGGAACATAATTCTTTAATCTGTAAGTATCAAATGTCTACCCTAAGGAGCACAGCCCCTCAGGCAAGCCACAGGCAGAACAATACTGCTGGAGGCAGACTGCCAGAGTCAGGGAAGCCACCTGGCGCTCCACCTTGTTAAACCCCGTCACCTCCTCAGGCTGGTGCTCACCCTGGGTTTCCTTCTCTTTACTTCCTGTGGTCCTAGGTTTTCAGCCTGTGTTTCTCCTCAGAATTGTCATCAACAATCAGGTTTTTTTCCTTTTTGACAATGGTTATGAAAAAGGAAATTCTCTATTGCCTTTTACGAACATTCTAAGAATGGGGAGAGAGGCCTTTTGTTTAAAGATTTTACTACGAAAGAGAAATAAACAAACTAAAATTGGAAATCTTAGGAAGTTCTCACAGCAACTTTCCCTGCTCTGTAGTTCCTGACTTTGTTTCTTGGGTGCTGATGTGAGAAGCTGCCTTGACCTACCCTAGCAAGCTTTCGTGTGCCTCCCCTGGGCCCAATCCTACCTTGGCTAAATGTCAGATGTTACTCAGCTCTAACCTGGACAGCTATCATCGGGCTGGCATCACTGCTAAGTCGGCTGAAATTCTTAACTCACACCATAAACTGCTGTCTTCCGCAACACCACACTTACCTTCCTCTCCTCTTTTACTTTCTCATTCCCTCTTAAGAATTTTCAACTCTTTTTCTCTGTAGAAGATTTAACAGAGAGCGCTTTCCACATCTTAAATGCAGTAAGCAGATATCTGCATATGCTGCATGCTGCAAATTAATATAATTTTTCTAAAGACTTTCTCTCAGATTTCTTCCATTTTCCTTAAGAATAATACTTGGCCCTGGCAGGGTGGCTTAATGAATAAAGCATCATTCTGGGGCATGCCGAGGTCCTGGGTTTGATCCCCAGTCAGGGCACATATGAGAAGCAATCGATGAGAACACAACTAAATGAAACTAAGTAGACTGGCAAGTTGATGCTTCTCTCTCTCTCTCTCTCTCTCTCTCTCTCTCTCTCTCTCTCTCTCTCCTCCTTTCCCCCCTCTCACAAATCAATAGAAATTTTTTTTAAAAAAGAGTATACTTATCAATACTGTCTCAAATCTAAGTATCAACCCATATCTATTCCACATTTAATTCAAAGTTAAGAGAGAATTCTCTATATACATAAAATACGACAAAAACTATCACAGAAGTAGTGAACTATGTAAAGTTATGTATGTTTATGCTCTTGTAATTTCCTTATAAACAAATACTTTCAAAGACAATAAGGCACCATGATCAATAAGGCTTAGTATTCTAATGAGTATCTACTGTGATATGGTGCCAAGGAACTGCAAAACTGTTAACAGTATTTTAAAACAAAGAGTCAGGCCCCTTACCCCTCCTTTCTGAGGGAGAAAAAACAAGAAGAATGCAAGAAGAGCTTGCAGGGGCAAAAGTCAGCTAGTCATAGTTTAACCATTTCCTATAGTTCTCTGGAAGGACTGACACCACCTGCTACACAGAGAAAAGAAGATAGAACCTATCTGAAAACTTCTTCCTCTTCTCCTTTCTTAGAGGCCATTAGGAAAGAATGTTTATGTACCTTAATTAAAAATTCCCACACTAATCCTGACTCACTCTCTCATCCTGGAGTCGTGAGAATGACCTACATCTCTAGACCAAGGGATCACAAGCCCCACCTTTTTGCATGAAAACCTGTATTCTGTAACATGATATATGCTTTCTAATAATCATCATTTTGAAATTCTTTGTATGTGCAAAACTTGTAAACTAAGCAAGCAGGGACTAGCTTTAGACTTCCTAATAAGCTAACCCCACACTCTGAGCAAAAGTAACTTCATTTAGCTTCTCTCCTTATCCTAAACTAAACATTTCCCTACACGAATAGGTTGTAAATTCTAGAATGTTTGGGAATGTCTTTGCCAGGTATGTAAAAAATTTATCATTACTGTGTTATCTTATGCTCTTAGTGTGTAAAAATGTTTTTCCCTTTGATAGACCCTATGGGTAAACATTATAACACAGTAAAATTCAATGAGCTTGTTAGTAAGATTAATGACTTTTGTACTATGCTCCCCCACCTTTTGCCCCCAACCAGTATGTGATTTTGTCTTTAAAAGCAGCCTCAGAACTGTGTTCATGGCTGCATGATTTGGGTTTGATATGCCCCATGCATGTCACCAGCAATAAAGCTCCTTCTAAAATTTCTTCTGTAACCTACCTTGGTGTCTCTGTGGAACTCACTGGTTACTTTACAACACTACAAACCAGGAACAGAGGTGAAAAGTGAGTGTTGTCAAAAATACCTCTGACTTGACAGTCTCTCTACTTTTCTATTTTAAGAGACAATAACAAGATCTGTGTACAATGTGGGACAGAGAGGTGAACACAGAATACAGTGTACAGAGTTGTGCTGTAGAATCAGGACCCTGAAACCTGCTTAATTCTGTTAACTAGTGTCACCCTAATAAAGTCAATTTAAAAAGGAGAATTTGAAAACAGAGAAAGATTACAAAAGTTACCGTGTATAAGTAAAGTTCAAGCTGACCAGGTAATGGCACAGTGGACAGAGCACAGAATAGGATGCAGAGGACCCAGGATCAAAACCCCAAGATCACTGGCTTGAGCACGGGGTGGCTGGCTTGAGCACGGGATCACAGACATAACCCCAGGGTTGCTGGCTTGAGCTCAAGGTCACTGGCTTGAGTAAGGGGTCACTCATTCTGCTGTAGCCCCACATGAGAGAGCAATCAATGAACAACTAAAGAGCCACAATGAAGAATTGATTCTTCTTATCTCTCTCCTTTCCTGTCTGTCTGTCCTTATCTGTCCCTCTCTCTGTCTCTCAGTCTGTCACCAAAAAAAAAAAAGAAAAAGTAAATGTTCAGAAAGAAAAGGATATAAAATAGAAGCACATGTATATAAAATACGGGTTTTCCTCCCTCACTCTGAGGTAATCATATTTTATGAAGTTTGCCCTTAGTCCTTTAAGTATCTCAAAGTAATTTGCTGATACCTTTAGTAGAAATTTTTAACAGAATTTGATGATAGCAATGCCAAATATTTAGAATTCATTTGGTGTTTAAATGAAAAAATCACTAATTCTCAAAAATGTTGTAAAAGTGATGTTGCATTAATTTGTACTATTAAGAGTATACAGAAGGTTTTTAAAAAACAGGGCTCCATTCTACTGTTAATAACTAAGAAATTTCTTGCCTCAAATACATCGCTTTAACCCACTAAAGGGTAACTAAAGAATAAGATCATATATCTCCCTCCCTAATCATCTATAACCCAATTACTTAATTTCCAAGCAGTGCTTTTTCTTAAACACCAATGCACCACTGATAAAGAGTAACTAATTTAGGATCCTTTATGAATTCCTGATCATTTTTACTTAAAAACTGCCAATCAGGCCCTGGCCGGTTGGCTCAGTGGTAGAACATCGGCCTGGTGTGCAAAAGTCCTGGGTTTGATTCCCGGCCAGGGCACACAGGAGAAGTACCCATTTGCTTCTCCACCCCTCCCCTTCTCCTTCCTCTCTGTCTCTCTCTTCCCCTCCCGCAGCGAGGCTCCATTGGAGCAAAGATGGCCTGGGTGCTGGGGATGGCTCCTTGGCCTCTGCCCCAGGCGCTAAAGTGGCTCTGGTCGCGACAGAGTGACACCCCGGAGGGGCAGAGCATTGCCCCCTGGTGGGCAGAGTGTCGCCCCCTGGAGGGCGTGCCGGGTGGATCCCCGTCGGGCGCATGCGGGGGTCTGTCTGACTGTCTCTCCCCGTTTCCAGCTTCAGAAAAAGAAAAAAGAAAAAAAAAACTGCCAATCAAATCTAGGACTGCCTTCCTATGCTTTATTTTAGTTTAAACAGTATGAGCTCTAAAATGTCTGGATTTTATCAGATAAAATCCACAATGTGATAATCTCTTGTGTTAATAATTGTGAGTAGAGTGAAATAATGACATTATACAAAGACTGGAGTCAGGCAGAACTGGGATGGAATGGGCTTCTGATTGGAACTCACCTACCCTATTCCAGTTTTATTCCTAGCAAAACTAGAATAACTCCATTTTTGTTGTTACAAAGATTAAATTAGATAATATAAGCAAAATGCTCAGAACTCTTCTAGGCTTTAACAAGTGCTTGATAAATGGTAACTATATTACTATTATTATTATTATTTAAGTAATATTTCTGTACTGCTTTATGATTAGAAAGCACATTCATGTATCTTAACACAAAGTTATCATGGTAGTCTCATGACAAAGGTGACCCTTCTGTGATCACATAGCATGTGAATACAAGAACTAGCACTTAAACTCAGCTTTCTCTACTATAACACCAGGTCATCACTTTCCCACTACATATCTTTTATTAATGTTACTAAGCAGTTTTGATCGTCTCATTTCAATAAATGGCCAGAATAGATAAGTCCCTAATCACTTTGCAAGGTCATGACTGCTTGGTGAAGACAACACATACAATTAAATACACAGTATTTGACTGTTCAAGGGGGAAAAAACAAACTATAAATACTGTTGAATAATTCTTCCGTTTTTATAGAGCTCCATGTGGAATGCCTTGTAAAATGTCTGCCTGAGTATAACGTCTTAATTTTTTTTTTGTTTGTTTGTTTTTTTTTATAATTTTATTTTTTTAATGGGGTGACATCAATAAATCAGGATACATATATTCAAAGATAACAAGTCCAGGTTATCTTGTCGTTCAAATATGTTGCATACCCACCACCCAAAGTCAGATTGTCCTCTGTCACCTTCTATCTTGCTTTCTTTGTGCCCCTCCCCACCCCCTATCCCTTTCCCATTCCCCCCTCCCCCCCATAACCACCACACTCTTATCAATGTCTCTTAGTTTCAGTATTATGTTCCACCTACGTATGGAATAATACAGTTCCTGTTTTTTTCTGATTTACTTATTTCGCTTCGTATCATGTTATCAAGATCCCACCATTTTGCTGTAAATGTTCCGATGTCATCATTTCTTATGGCTGAGTAGTATTCCATAGTGTATATGTGCCACATCTTCTTTATCCAGTCATCTATTGATGGGATTTTTGGCTGTTTCCATGTCCTGGCCACTGTGAACAATGCTGCAATAAACATGGGGCTGCATGTGTCTTTACGTATCAATGTTTCTGAGTTTTGGGGATATATACCCAGTAGAGGGATTGCTGGGTCATAAGGTAGTTCTATTTGCAGTTTTTTGAGGAACCACCATACTTTCTTCCATAATGGTTGTACTACTTTACATTCCCACCAACAGTGTATGAGGGTTCCTTTTTCTCCACAGCCTCTCCAACATTTGCTATTACCTGACTTGCTAATAACAGCTAATCGAACAGGTGTGAGGTGGTATCTCATTGCCGTTTTGATTTGCATTTCTCTAATAGCTAAAGAAGATGAGCATCTTTTCATATATCTGTTGGCCATTTGTATTTCCTCCGGGGAGAAGTGTCTATTCATATCCTCTTCCCAATTTTTTATTGGATTGTTTGTTTGTTGTTGAGTTTTATGAGTTCTTTGTATATTTTGGATATTAGGCCTTTATCTGAGCTGTTGTTAGAAAATATCATTTCCCATTTAGTTGGCTTTCTGTTTATTTTGTTATCAGTTTCTCTTGCTGAGCAAAAACTTCTTAGTCTGATGTAGTCCCATTCATTAATTTTTGCCTTCACTTCTCTTGCCATTGGAGTCAAATTCATAAAATGCTCTTTAAAACCCAGGTCCATGAGTTGAGTACCTATGTCTTCTTCTATGTACTTAATTGTTTCAGGTCTTATGTTTAGATCTTTGATCCATTTTGAGTTAATTTTTGTACAGGGGGAGAGACTGTAGTTCAGTTTCATTCTTTTGCATGTGGCTTTCCAGTTTTCCCAGCACCATTTATTGAAGAGGCATTCTTTTCTCCATTGTGTGTTGTTGGCCCCTTTATCAAAAATTACTTGACTATATATATGTGGTTTTATTTCTGGACTTTCTATTCTGTTCCATTGGTCTGAGTGTCTATTTTTCTGCCAATACCATGCTGTTTTGATTGTCGTGGCCCTATAATAGAGTTTGAAGTCAGGTATTGTTATGCCCCCAGCTTCATTCTTTTTCTTTAGGATTGCTTTGGCTATTCGGGGTTTTTTATAGTTCCATATAAATCTGATGATTTTTTGCTCTATTTCTTTAAAAAACGTCATTGGAAGTTTGATGGGAATTGCATTAAATTTGTATATTGCTTTGGGTAATATAGCCATCTTGATTATATTTATTCTTCCTAGCCAAGAACAAGGTATATTCTTCCATCTCATTATATCTTTTTCGATTTCCCTTAACAATGGTTTATAGTTTTCATTATATAAGTCCTTTACATTCTTTGTTATGTTTATTCCTAAGTATTTTATTTTTTTTGTTGCAATCGTGAAGGGGATTATTCTTTTGAGTTCCTTCTCAGTTGTTTCATTGTTGGCATATAGAAAGGCTATTGACTTCTGTATGTTAATTTTGTATCCTGCGACCTTACTGTATTGGCTTATTGTTTCTAGTAGTCTTCTTGTGGATTCTTTGGGGTTTTCGATGTATAGGATCATATCATCTGCAAAAAGTGATACCTTTACTTCTTCTTTTCCGATATGGATGCCTTTTATTTCTTTGTCTTGTCTGATTGCTCTGGCTAGAACCTCTAGTACCACATTAAATAAGAGTGGAGAGAGTGGACAACCCTGTCTTGTTCCTGATTTAAGGGGGAAAGCCTTCAGTTTAGTGCCATTTAATATGATGTTAGCTGATGGTTTATCATATATGGCCTTTATCATGTTGAGATATTTTCCTTCTATACCCATTTTGTTGAGAGTCTTAAACATAAAATTGTGTTGTATTTTATCGAAAGCCTTTTCTGCGTCTATTGATAAGATCATGTGGTTTTTGTTCTTTGTTTTGTTGATATGGTGTATTACATTAACCGTTTTACGTATGTTGAACCATCCTTGAGATTCTGGGATGAATCCCACTTGATCATGATGTATTATTTTTTTAATATGTTGTTGTATTCTATTTGCTAGTATTTTGTTTAGTATTTTAGCATCTGTATTCATTAGAGATATTGGTCTGTAGTTTTCTTTTTTTGTGCCATCCTTGCCTGGTTTTGGGATGAGGGTTATGTTGGCCTCATAAAATGTGTTTGGAAGTATTGCTTCTTCTTCAATTTTTTGGAAGACTTTGAGTAGAATAGGAACCAAGTCTTCTTTGAATGTTTGATAAAATTCGCTGGTATAGCCGTCAGGTCCTGGACTTTTATTTTTGGGGAGGTTTTTAATGGTGTTTTCTATTTCTTCTCTACTGATAGGTCTGTTTAGGCTTTCTGCTTCTTCTTGACTCAGTCTAGGAAGGTTGTATTTTTCTAGGAATTTATCCATTTCTTCTAGGTTGTTGAATTTAGTGGCATAAAGTTTTTCATAGTATTCTACAATAATTCTTTGTATATCTACAGTGTCCGTGGTGATTTCTCCTCTTTCATTTTGGATTTTGTTTATATGAGTTCTTTCTCTTTTTTCCTTGGTAAGTCTTGCCAACGGTTTGTCAATTTTGTTGATCTTTTCAAAGAACCAGCTCCTTGTTCTATTAATTTTTTCTATAGATTTCTGTTCTCTAATTCATTTATTTCTGCTCTGATTTTTATTATCTCCTTTCTTCGGCTGGTTTTGGGTTGTCTTTGTTCTTCTTTTTCTAGTTCCTTAAGGTGGGAAGTTAAGTGGTTCACTTGGGCTCTCTCTTGTTTGTTCATATATGCCTGAAGTGATATGAACTTCCCTCTTATCACTGCTTTTGCTGCATCCCATAGATTCTGATATGTCGTATTGTCATTTTCATTAGTCTGTATATATCTTTTGATCTCTGCACTTATTTCTTCTTTGACCCATTCATTTTTTAAAAGTATGTTGTTTAGTTTCCACATTTTTGTGGGATTTTTTTCCTCTTTTTTGCAGTTGAATTCTAGTTTCAAGGCTTTATGATCAGAAAATATGCTTGGTACAACTTCAATTTTTCTGAATTTGCTGATGTTGTTTTTGTGGCCCAACATATGGTCAATTCTTGAGAATGATCCATGTACACTGGAGAAAAATGTATACTCAGTCACTTTGGGATGAAATGTCCTGTAGATGTCTATCATATCCAGGTGCTCTAGTGTTTTGTTTAAGGCCACTATGTCTTTGTTGATTCTCTGTTTGGATGACCGATCTAGAGCCGTCAGCGGTGTATTGAGGTCTCCAAGTATGATTGTATTTTTGTCAGTTTTTGTTTTAAGATCAATAAGTAGCTGTCTTATATATTTTGGTGCTCCTTGGTTTGGTGCATATATATTAAGAATTGTTATGTCTTCTTGATTCAGTGTCCCCTTAGCCATTATGAAATGGCCATTTTTGTCTCTGAGTACTTTTCCTGTCTTGTAGTCAGCATTATACGATATGAGTATTGCTACGCCTGCTTTTTTTTGGATGTTATTTGCTTGGAGTATTGTTTTCCAGCCTTTCACTTTGAATTTGTTTTTATCCTTGTTACTTAGATGAGTTTCCTGTAGGCAGCATACAGTTGGATTTTCTTTTTAATCCATTCTGCTACTCTGTGTCTTTTTATTGGTGAGTTTAATCCGTTTACATTTAGTGTGATTATTGATACTTGTGAGTTCCCTATTGCCATTTTATATCTTGCTTTCTGTTAGTTTTGTGTCTTGTTTGATCCTTCTCTTTCGTTTTTCTATCTTTTGTTTTTATTTGGTTGTATTCCATACATCTTTCCTCTGTTGCTATCTTTTTTATCTCATGTGCTTCTGTGGTGGTTTTTTCAATGGTGGTTACCTTTGAGTAATGAAAAGGGTCCCTACCCTGTTCATTGTAGCGAACTATTTTGTGAGTACTTTTGCACTCCATCGTCCTTTGCTACTGTTAATCTCCATCTTCTCCCCCTCTTTCTTTTTGTTGTTGTCACGGTTTAAATTTGGTTTAATTGTGTTCTTCTTGGAGCTTTTACTTGTGGCTCTGTTTTTTTTTTGTTCTTTGTATCTGATTGGAGAACCCCCTTTAGTAATTCCTGGAGTGGGGGTTTTCTGATGATAAATTCCCTCATCTTTTCTGTATCTGTGAATGTTTTTATTTCTCCTTCGTATTTGAAGGATAGCTTTGATGGGTATAGTATTCGTGGCTGAAAGTTCCTCTCTTTCAGGACTTTAAATATTGGGGTCCACTCTCTTCTAGCTTGTAGAGTTTCTGCTGAGAAATCTGATGATAATCTAATGGGCCTTCCTTTATATGTTGTATTCTTCTTTTCCCTGGCTGCCTTGAGAATTTTTTCTTTGCTGTTGGTTTGTGTCAATTTCATTATGATATGCCTTGGAGTAGGTTTGTTGGGGTTAAGAAAACTTGGAGTTCTGTTTGCTTCTTGAACTTGAGGCTTTAGTTCTTTCCACAGGCTTGGGAAGTTCTCATCTATTATTTGTTTGAGTATGTTCTCCATTCCATTTTCTCTCTCTTCTCCCTCTGATATACCTATTATTCTTATGTTATTCTTTTTGATGGAGTCAGATAATTCTTGTAGGGCTATCTCATTTTTTTTAATTTTTGAGTCTCTTTCTTCTTCTCTCTGTTGTGCCTCAAGTTGTTTGTCTTCTATTTCACTAATCTTCTCTTCTATCTGACCTGTTCTATTAGCTAAGCTTGTTACTTCGTTTTTCAGCTCGTGAATTGAGTTTTTCATCTGTTTGATTTGTTTTTATAGTTTCAATTTCCTTGGACATATATTCTTTGTGTTCATTGAGTTGTTTTCTGAGCTCCCTATATTGCCTTTCTGTGTTTTTTTGTATATCTCGGAGGATTTTTAGTATTTCTATCTTGAATTCTCTGTCATTTAGCACCAAGGTTTCCAATATATTAAATTTTTTCTCCATAGATTTTTCCTCATCTAGCTGTGTTACCTCTCTTTCTTTTGTATCCATGATATTCGATTTTCTCTTCCTTAATGGCATCTGAGGGTGGTTTTGTTGATAGTATTAATGAGATTTAATAAAGAATAAAAAGTTAAAAAAATAAAAAAATAAAAAATCGAAAAGAGTTGTTTTTTTAAAAAAAATTAATAATGAAATAAAGAAAAATAAAATAAAATAAAAATTTTAAAAAAAGGAAATTATTCCCTCCCTCCTTTTTTCCTCTCCTCTCCTCTCCCCTCTTTCTTGAGAAAATCTTGTGGTGGACTGTGAGTTATAACAAACAATGCCTGTGATGGAGGGCCTGAATTGGGGAAAAGTAATAAAGGGGCAAAAAAGAAAAAAAGAAAAAAAAAAAAAAAAAGGAAAAAAAAAAAAAGAAAAAAGAAAAAAAAAAGAGCGTATGGACCCACAAAAAGCAAATAAGGAAAAAATTTGGGTCAAGAATAAAATGATTTGCTTTTAGGTGTTGGTTGTCTAAGAGTTATGATGAGAGGAATAAGAGGAAAACGGAAAAATGGGGGGAAAAATTAAAAACTTACTATTGTATTTAGTGGAACAAGAACTAGATAATATGGAGAGCCAGGGATGGGAGCACTGCTAGTGAGTTAAAAAGGTGAAGTAAAAACCCCCCAAAATGCCACAAACATCGGTTTGAGTCCCAGATAAGATAATTTGTTTGTTATTGAGGTTTGAATGAGAGGAGATGTAAAGGAGAAAGGAAGAAACTAATATAGAGGGAGAAAAGAAAGAAAGAGAGAGAAAAAAAAGAGGGAACCACTAAAAGAAGAAAAAAGAAAGGAGAGAGAGAGAGTTAAGGGTTTTGGAGTGCAACCCTCATAGAGAGAAAGGAAGAGAAGAGAAAAGATAATGGGAGATGTAACACTTATGGGTAGTGTAGTTCAAGGAGAGGAGAGAGTAAGACCGGTAGAGAGTTAATCGGCCAAATTGGAGGAGGAAAAAAAAGTATCAAGAATGAAGATAAGAGAAACAAACGAACAAATATAATAAAATGGGATAGGTTATAAAGTCTGCAGATTATTCTTGATTTTGAGAGGTTATCTTCTTGCTTTTTCTTTTCTCTCCCTCTTCCTGGTCGGTGACTCTGTACCCCGGGTTCTGCCCCTTTGGCACGCTCAGGTAGAGGTTTGCAGTTGATAAGTCTCTATGGCAATGTCATGTATTGTGCTTTAGTCTCGTGGGAGTCGAGGCTCATTAGCATTTATAGGCTCCGACAGTGAGAGAGTCCGTGTTCCTGGAGCCTTTCTCCTAGTCTTTCCTTCCTCAATTAGTAGCCTGATAATCCAGCTATGGGGTTGCTGCTGCCTCTGCCTGGATAGTAAGAGGCTCAAAGAGCTGGCAACTCCCCACTCTATTTCCACTCAGCACAGGGCTCTGGGTAAGGCTCAGTCAGTCAGAGCTGCTAGCATAATCAGGCGGGCTTTCCGCCCACTCAAAGACCACTGGCTCTGCCACTCTGTCCGGTAACACAAGCGGGCGCCCACTTCTGGGGGGCGCTTGGAGGAAACTCTCACTCACTGTCTGCGACCAGGATATCCAGCCAGTAGTCTCACGCTCTGAGTGAAACCCCCAACCGCAGGGAAAAGTTGCAGCGTTGGAATTGAGTCTCGCTCCGTCCCCGTGCGCGGCTTTTGCAAGGCGCTGGGGCGGCTCGAGATTCCTCTTTGGCCCACACAAAGGCCCCTGACTCTGCCCCTCTCTGCGATAACACGGGCGCGCACTGCCGAGGCACTCGGAGGAATCACTCACTCCTTATCTGCGCGCGCAAACCAGGATATGAGGCCGGCCGCGGTTCCCTCTGAGTGAAACACCCTCCAGCACGGAAAATCTCCACCGTTGGAATTAGTTCTCACTCTCTCCCGTGCGTGGCTTTCCCAGGGCGCTGGGGCTGCCCAGAGACTCTGTCCTCGGCCCACAGAAAGGCCTCTGACCCTGCCTCTCCGTGGGGCAACACGGGCACCCACTCTCGGGGCCTAGGAAGAAATTCTCGCCCACTAACTGCGCACCGACCAGGAGACCGGGTAAAATGGCCACTCCGCTTGTCTTTCTTTGTTTGGGTTTGGCGCGAGTGTTAGCTTGTATTGCCCGGGTTGCCACAGGATCAGGTTTTCCTCGGCTTGGATCTCCGTGCCACAGCCTGGTTCGGCCGTTTGTGCCGCGGCGGCCTGGATCTATTCACCCCCTTTGCCCGCCTCAGTTTCTATATTCACAGTTACCAGAGAAAGCCGCCCTGTTTAGGTTAGTGAGGAAGGCGGAGCATTTCTTACTCCCTATTTCCTTCGGGGTTTGGTTATATATTTAGCCAATTTTTCACTCAATCATACCTTTGGGTGTATTGCGAAGCATCTGGAAGCTCCAAGTATAGGTTTTTCTGTTTCTGGTTGAAGATCTTGTTGAGTTTTGGGGGAGATTTATCGGTATCGCTTCCTACCCCGCCATTACTCTGACGTCATCCTCACATCTTAATTTTAGTTCAGAAGACAAACTGACTTAATCAATGAATGGTCTATTAAACGGCATAAGATTCATAAACACTATCATTTACTGTCCCTGGCAGGCTGGCTCAGTGGTACAGGGTTGGCCAGGCAAGTGGAAGTCCAGGGTTCAATTCCAAGTCAGGGCACACAGGAGACATGACCATCTGCTTTTCCACCCCTCACCATCCCCTTCTCTCTCTCTCTCTCTCTCTCTCTTTTTCTTTTCCTCCCACAGCCATGACTTGATTGGTTCAAGCAAGTTGGCCCTGGTGCTGAGCATGTCTCCATGGCCTCTCCTCAGATGCCAAAATAGGTCAGTTGCAGAGCAAAGGAGCAATGGCCCCAGATGGGCAGAGCATCGCCTGGTGGGGTGCTTGCTGGGTGTATCCCAGTTGGGGCACATGCAGAAATCTGTCTCTCTACCTCCCGGCCTCTTACTTAAAAAAGAAAAAGACTATCATTTACTATAGATAGAGTTTATTTCAAATAATCATATAAATCAACAATCTTTTGACTAAATATATAAAGTAACATAAATATCTAAAAGTTTGATTTGAAATTAAGCTTACCCCTAGAAAAAAAAATCTATTGTTAAAATCCTGAATAGAATGTTCATTTTATAGAAATTATTCAGAAATATCCTAACTTGCTATTTTATCAAGCAGCATTTCTCAAATCCCTCCATCAGAATCTTTGTGTTTTATTAAACAGAAGATCTAGAAGACACATACATGCCTCAAGATCGAACATGACCAGAAGGTATGACTGAACTTAAAAAAGGATAGTTTTTCCTGGTTCTCGTTCAGAGTATTATCAAACTTTAAGCAGAAGTTACACATACCAAAACCACATTCTAAACAGTACCATAATCCCATGGAAGACTCACTAATATAGGTTTTCACTAGTTTTTTTTTCTTTTGCTTTTTAGCACCTGTACCCCCCTAACTTCAGAAGAAAGTCCTGCCATTTGATAACTGTGACCCAATCTACACAGGTGGTTCACTTTGTATCATTTCATTATCTGCAAGCAAGGGACCAAAGACTAACTTCTCTCTCCTGGATTTAAGGTAAATGAATTCTCTATGTTACTATTTACAATAGTCAAGGTTTTCCATTTTATAATTTCAATAGATAATATTAAAGCAGATGTCATATTAAGTTGCATGAAAATCCTTATTAAAATAATCCTTATCAAAACAAGGTATTACAACATATTTCTAAGGAACAAAACAAAATATTTTCATCTTATCCTCATATTTTTATTTACATTTTAAAACAGCTTTTTTACTGAGGAAAACTAATGCAAATAAATGTATTTTGACATTAATTACCTCCTGCCCTGATACTGTCACATATTGTGCAGAAGGATTTTTCAGTATTTTTCGTATTTCTTGCAAATGTGTTTGGATCTTCTTAGTAACTCCTTGAATTTCATCCTTTCTCTTTCTTATTAAAGGGAAGTCAAAAAGGTCTTTGAATAATTCAGTTTTATCCCCAATTCTAAAAAATAAAAAAAAATGCATACATATATTGAAGCAAATAACTTATACCAGTTATCAATTATTTTTCACAGCATGATGAAAACTCAAAGGGTTGGAAGTCCAGAAAACTGTCACTAAATATTTATGGGTAAGTTTCCTAATTTTGTTGAAGATAAACAGTTACTTTAACATTTTATCTTTGTAAAGTCATGATTTCAATAGTAAAACCAAGAGATAAAATTAATACTTATTTTTGCCTATTCAAAATAAACACAAACATAAATACTGTCACATTATCTTTCTTTTATATAGTTCTTTGTGGAATGAATTGTAAAATGACTACTTATTAAAGGATAACTTCACCTCTGCAGTTTCTAAATACAAGGTGGACCAGCCCTGGATTTCTAGCAAATGAGGACAGGACGTCATCTGACACTCGCTTTTGGATTAATAAACTGCTATTGTTTGCTCTGTTTGGACGTTGTATTTTCATCATCTCATACTTGAGTAAGTATATCTGTCCTAGATGGTGGACTGCCTAAATTTTAGACAGTAAAGTGTTTCTTCTAGCTGTAATAATAGAGCCTTTAGTGTCCAATCACAATTTCACATGCAACTTCTACCATTACTTTTAGTGAAGCTTAAGAATCCACACATCAAATCGCAAATGCATTAGGACAAGCAAGTTAAAACTTCCAGTGCTGGAAAGGAAGAGTGAAGAGAATGCTACTTACTTGGCAGCTTGTTCGTTGAGTATCTTTAAGTAATGTTCCACTGGACTGAGGAGTTCAGGAATTTCTAAAATAAATGACTGAAGCCACTTTGACTGAACATGGGAATTAACAGCAGGTATTAATGCTTGAAATTCTGACTTCAGGTGGTAAAGCGTTTTGAGAATCAAAAAGAACTCTTTGGTAGAACACTGAAAATAGAAATTTTTTTAAAACTAAATAGCATATATAATACATGAAAATAAAATTTAATTAGTGATCTATTTAAAGTTAGAATTAGAATAAAAGAATATTTTAATTAAAGTAAAATACTGTTGCTATGTTCTAAATGTTTAATCAATAAACATTTTATAAAATACTTTTTAAAAGCTATAAGGAAAATAATTTGAGACAGGGATAGTAAAGCCAATACTTGCTCAATATTTTTTTCATTTTCAAGTACACTGCATAGGTAAAATACAGTAAACAATGTTAAAAATATTAAGGACAATTCTGGGGAAATATCTGTAAAACATATGAGATATAAAGAACAAAATTCTCCCAAATACTGAGCTCTTACAAATCATATATAGAAAAGATGAATAATCCAAAGAATAATGGCTAAATGAACTGAATACACAGCTCGTAAAAAACAAATGTTTAATAAGCACATGATTAACCTCACATATAATTAAGGCAAGCAAATTAAAAATATAGGATAGTATTTTTCACTTATCAGAATGTCAAAAATTTTAACTTGATAATAACCAAGCCACACAGGGTATTTTAAAAAGACACTTTTATTGTTCTTGTGGTGGGTTTTTTTTTGTCTTTTCCCGAAGTTAGAAATGGTGAGGCAGTCAGACAGACTTCCGCAAGCACCCAACCGGATCCACCTGGCATGCCCACCAACAGGCAATGCTCAGCCCCTCTGGGGCGTTGCTACACTGCAATGAGAGCCATTCTAGTGCCTGAGGCAGAGGCCATGGAGCCATCCTCAGTGTCCAGGCCAACTTTGCTCCAATGGAGCCTTGGCTGCAACAGGGAAAGAGAGAGACAGAGAGGAAGGAGAGGGGGAGGGGTGGAGAAGCAGATGGGCGCTTCTCCTGTGTGCCCTGGCCGGGAATCGAACCTGGGACTTTCACATGCTGGGCCGACACTCTACCGCTGAGCTAACCAGCCAGGGCCTAAGAAAGACACTTTTATATACTATTCATAGATAACTTTTTTTTTTTTTAACAGAGAGAGAGTCAGAGAGAGGGATAGACAGGGACAGACAGACAGGAACGGAGAGATGAGAAGCATCAATCATTAAGTTTTTCATTGCGCGTTGCCGACACCTTAGTTGTTCATTGATTGCTTTCTCATATGTGCCTTGACCGCGGGCCTTCAGCAGACCGAGTAACCCTTTGCTCAAACCAGCAACCTTGGGTCCAAGCTGGTGAGTTTTGCTCAAACCAGATGAGCCCACGCTCAAGCTGGCGACCTCGGGGTCTTGAACCTGGGTCCTCCGCATTCCAGTCTGACACTCTATCCACTGTGCCACTGCCTGGTCAGGCCATGGATAACCTTTTTGAAGGACAATCTGGCATACCATAATAAAAAAGATACATATATCCTTTAACTATGTAATTATACCTTTAAGACTAACTAAAAATATGTTATAACAAGTAGC
Organism: Saccopteryx bilineata; assembly: GCF_036850765.1. Lineage (NCBI taxonomy): Eukaryota > Metazoa > Chordata > Mammalia > Chiroptera > Emballonuridae > Saccopteryx > Saccopteryx bilineata. The sequence goes on along the minus strand of NC_089493.1, from coordinate 206,151,979 downwards.
AAAAATACGTGTATCTACATACTTATAAGTTGTTTACAATAATATTAAAAGGATGAATAAGAAACCAATGTCCATCAACTGAGATATCAGAAAAAACTCATGTAATGAAACAGTTTTAAAAATTCAGACATGTGTATATGCTGATAAACAAATTGATATGCAACTCCATAATTTCAACATATATTAAATACACATAGTAAATATACACCATATATATTTACACAGTAATATTTCATTTGGGAGTCTAAATTATATACATTATTCTACAGAAATAAAAATATCCATAAACAATTTCTAGAAGGGTACACAAGTAATGTGCTCTGGGCAGTGAGTATGTGGGGATGGTAGAGGAAGACTTCACTCTGCTTCATACCTGTGTGCACTGTTGTAGTCTTTTACATGAACATTAATACTTTGTACACTGGAGCTTCTGAAAAAGAGAATGGGCTAAACATGTGCATCTAATTTCACTCTACCTTAAAACTACAGTCAAAGATGTTTAAAAAGGCATGACAACACAAGAATAACTAGAAACCACAACAGCAACACCTTAGAAGTTCTAAAGTAAATAAGTAGTAATTAATTGACTTGTAAGACTCAAAATATTTTAATCTTAAACTGGCCCTGAGGAAAACTAGGACCCACCTTGACTTACACGAGAACCCTAGAACACTCAGGAACTGGTATCACACATCACCTTTGGAAGTGAAAGCTGGGCAGGGTGGGTAGGCAAGTACTGGTTGAAAATAATTTAAGTTAATTAAATCACTCAATCTCCTATTCTTCTTCATGCCACTGAGCAACCACCATCTCCTATCCTACAGAAGATTAGTTTTAGTTTCTGGAGAAGGTAAAAGGCTATCCTGAACCAGCTGCAGGCACTGTGAAGGATAAGGCTACCACCCATAGCAAGAAAAGAACAGCTGCAAACTGAACACTGAGACTCCGAGTTACCCCGTCTAGCTCCTAAGATTGTTAGCTTGTCAGGAGGCTAAAAGAGTCTCTGGGGAATCTCACAAACCCAAGAGGAAAATTCTAAAGATACTATAGCTGTTTTCCCAGTAAATGGGCCAGCTAATTCACTTTGAAGTTCACCTAATACTTCACAAGTCGCATTCAACTACAGACTTTCCTATAGGCATTTTCATCCTTTACTATTAAAACATGATCAGAAAAAAAAACAAAAAAACATGATCAGACATCAGATAAAAAATTATAATATGAAATGCAAACACCAAAACAATCAATCAACAAATAAAACCTGTAGGGATCTCTGGCTGGGTAACTCAGTTGGTTAGAGCATGTTCCCAATACACCAAAGTTATGGGTTTGATCCCCAGTCAGGGAACTTACAAGAATCAATCAATGAATGCATCAATAAGTGGAACAAGAAATTGATGTTTCTCTCTCTCCTTTCCTCAATCTCTAAAATCAATTTTTAAAAAATTAATAAATAAAACATGAAGGGACTAAATAAAGCCTATACTGATAGAAGAAAACTTCTAAATAATAATAATAATGATAATATTCTCAGTTAAACAGAATATTTCAAGCATGAAACAAAAATGGGATGCTATGAAAAAAACATTAAGAGAACAGAAAACATAAACATTCTTAAAAACTAAACTATGATAGTAGTAATAAAAAATTCAACAGAAGAGGTAGAAGATAAAAGTAACGAAATCCTCAAGAAAATACTTGCAAAAGTATAAAGATGGAAAATACTGAAGTTAGATATATAATTAAGGAGATTCAATCAACTCAAATAATGGAATCCAAAAAGAAAGAAATCATCAAAATAAATAATTCAGGAAAATTTCCCAGAACTGCAGGATTTAAGTTGCCAAACTGAAAGGGCTCAATACAATGAATGGAAATAATGCCAAGCCATGGCAAATCATCATGGAAATTTAGAATACTGGGAACAAAAAGAAAAACCTTCCAAATTCCAATTCATATTGTGCAACAAAAATAACAGAAGCTAGAAAGCAATGAAGTAATAACAAAAATATTATTTTTATTTTCTTTTTATCTTTTTACTTTTATTGAATTTATTGGGGTGACATTGGTTCATAAAATAATACAGGATTCAGAGGTACAATTCTATAACACATCAAGTCAAAATCTCCTTCCATCACCATTTATCCCCCCTACACTCTCTTTTACCTCCCCCGCCTTTCACTCTGGTGACCACTATAATGTTGTCTGTGTCTATGAGATTCTTTTTTACATAATTCCTTCATCGTTTTTACCCAGCTCCCCAACCCCTTCTATTCCAAAAGGTGTCAGTCTGTTTTCTATCTATGAGCGTATTTCTATTGTCATTTATTTTGTTCATTAGATTCTACATATGAGTGAAATCACACAGTACCTGTCTTTCTCCCACTGGCTTATTTCATTTAATATAATGCCCACCAGGTCCATCCATGCTGTTGCAAAAGGTAAAATTTCCTTCCTTTTTATGGCCAAGTAGTATTCCATTGTGTAAATGTTTCCACTGTATAAATGTACCACTGTTTTTTTATCCACTCATCAACTGAGGGACACTTTGGCTGCTTCCAAATTTTGGCTATTGTAAATAACATTGCAATGAACATAGGGGTGCAAATATTCTTTGAATTAGTATTTCTGGTTTGTTTGGATATATTCCTAGAAGTGAAACTGCTGGGTCAAATGGCTAATCCATTTTTAATTTTTTAAGGTAATTCCATACTGCTCTCCACAGTGGCTGAACCAATCTGCCACACCAATAGTGCCCGAGGGTTCCCTTTTCTCTACATCCTCACCAACACTTGCTGTTTTGTTGATTTATTGATGATACCCATTCTGATAGGTGTGAGGTAGTATCTCACTGTGGTATAAATTTGTATTTCTCTGATGATCAGTGACATTGAGAATCTCTTCATTTGTCTATCTTTATGTCCTATTTGGAAGTGGTTATCTAGGTCCTTTGTCCAGTTTTTAATTAGATTGTTTGTTTTCTTGGTGTTGAGTCTTATAAGGATTTTATACATTTTGGATATTAACTCTTTATTGGATGTATCATTGGCAAATATGTTCTCCAATTCAATGGGTTGCTTTTTCATGCTGTTGCTGGTTTCCTTTGCTGTACAAAAATTTTTAGCTGAATGTGATCCAATTTGTTTATTTTTATTTTATTTTCCTTGCCTAAGAAAATACATCAAAAAAAAATATTGCTGTGGAAAATGTCTGATATTTTACTGCCTATGGTTGCTTCTAGGATTTTAATGGTTTCAAGTCTAACATTTAAATCTTTAATCCATTTTGAGTTTATTCTTATGTATGGTGTAAGAAGGTGGTCTAGTTTCACTTTTTTCACATATCTGTCCAATTTTCCCAAAACCATGTATTAAATACACCATCTTTACCCCATCGTATGCTTTTGCCTCCAAAGGAAAATAATTTGTAGCCTAGAATTTTATACCCAAACTACCAAAAATTTGTGAAAGTAGAAAAAAACACATAACCAGACATCAAGGTTTCAAAACCTTTGCTTTCAATACCCTTTCTCAGAATGCTTCTAGAGTAAGTGTTCCACCAAAAAGAAGGAAGAAACCAAGAGGCAGACATGAAATACAGAAAACAGAAGATTAAATTCAAGGGAAATAAAGGGAATCAAACAAGGTAGTTGTATAACAGGTACATAGGGCAACCAGTCCAGGTTGGATCAGGTCAGAAGGCTCAAGAAAATGAAATGAATAAAATATTTGATAAAATAAATACCTGAAGGTAAAAGAGATTTAGGGTTGAGTTTACATAATAAGTGGTATATATAAAATGGATTAATACTAAGAATAATTATTTAAAAAGACAGTTATTAACTAAAAGGAATGAAGTAAATTATGCAGAAAAATAAGAAGTTAGTTCCAACTTAACAAAACTTTAGTTAAAAGTGTATCATAAGAGTGACATCAGAGAAATGGCGCCATGAGGAGCGCGACGAACAAATCTCCCCAAAATTTCAACAAGCTCATCAACCAGAGACAGAAAAATCTATCCTTGGAGCGTCCAGCAGTTCCACACACTGAAGGCAAAGGCAGAGGCAGTGGCAGCCTCATAGCTGGATCATCAGGCTGCTAATTCAGGAAGAAGAGACTAGGAGAGAGGCCCTGGAAAAACTGACTCTCTCATTGTCAGAGCCTGCAAACGCTAACAAGCCTTGACTACCAAAGAGACTGAAGCCTAATATATAACATCACCATAGAGACTTATCAACTGCAAATCCCTACCTAAGCATGCCACAGGGGCAGAGTATGGGGTACAGAGACACTGACCAGGAAGAGAGAGAGGAAAGAAAAAGGAAGAAGAAGTTAACCTCTCAAAATCAAGAAAAATCCAGACTTCATAGCTTGTTACACTATTTTTTTGTTTCTTTCATCTTCTTGCCTTTACTATTATTATTTCTATTTCCTCCACCTTGGTCCTTTTATTCTCTGTCCGTCTTATTCTTTCCTCTTCTTGAACTACACTACCCATAAGTGTTACATTTTATTTCTTTTCTTCTTCCTTACTCTCCATGAGAGTTACACTCCAAAACCCTTAACTCTCTCTCTCTCTTTTTGTTTTTTTTTCTTCTTTCTTCTTTTCCTTTTCCCCTTTTTCTTATTTCTCCAGCTCTATTAGTTTCTTCTTTTCTCCTTTTACTTTTCCTCTCATTCAATCCTCAATCACAAACAAATTATTTAATTTGGGACTCAAGGGTTTTTTCTGTGGCATTTGAGGTGCTTTTGCCTTGCTTTTTAACTCATTAGCATTCCTCCCAAACCAGGATCTCCATTCTATGTAGTTTTTGCTCCACTTAATACAATAGTTTTTTTTTCCTTTTTCCTGTTTCCCTCTTATCCCTCTCATTATATCTCTTAGTCGACCATCACTTACAAGCAAATCATTTTATACTTAACCCAAATTTTTTCCTTTTTTGCATTTTGTGGGTCCCTAATTCCTTTTTTGCCCCTTGAACACTTCCCCCAAACTCAGGCTCTCCGTTATAGGCACTTTTGTTCCATTTAGCAAAATACAATTCACAGTTCATCACGATATTTTCCTAAGGAGGAGGGGAGAGGAGAGGAAGAGAAGAAAGAAAAGGGGGGTAAATAGTAAATTATTATTGGGGTTTTTTTCCAAATTTTTTTCCTTTTTTTTTTTACTTTTTATTCTTTATTAATTCCTATTAGTGCTATCAACAAGACCACCATCAGATGCCATTAAGAAAAAGAAAATCAAATATCAAGGATACAAAAGATAGAGAAGTAGCACAGATAGATGTGGAAAAATCTATGGAGAAAAAATTCAATATATTGGAAACCTTGGAGCTAAATGACAGAGAATTTAAAATAGAAATCCTAAAAAAAACTCAAAGATATACAAGAAAACACAGAAAGGCAATTTTGGGAGCTCAGAAAACATTTCTAAGAACACAAAGATTATATTACCAAGAAAATTGAAATTATAAAAACAAATCAAACAGAGATGAAAAACTCAATTCATGAACTGAAAAATGAGGTAACAAGCTTAGCTTATAAAACAGGCCAGATAGAAGAGAGGATTACTGAAATAGAAGACAAGCAACTTGAGGCACAACAGAGACAAGAAAAGAGAGACTCAAAAATTTTAAAAAATGAGAAAGCCCTACAAGAATTGTCTAACTCCATCAAAAAGAATAACATAAGAATAATAGGTATATCAGAGGGAGAAGAGAGAGAAAATGGAATGGAGAATATATTCAAAGTAATAATACACGAGAACTTCCCAAGCCTATGGAAAGAACTAAAGCCTCAAATTCAAGAAGCAAACAGAACACAGAATTTTCTTAACCAAAACAAACCTACTCCAAGGCACATCGTAATGAAAATGGCACAGACCAATGACAAAGAAAAAATTCTCAAGGCAGCCAGGGAAAAGAAGAATACAACATATAAAGGAAGGCCTATTAGATTATCATCAGATTCTCAGCAGAAACTCTACAAGCTAGAAGAGAGTGGACCCCAATATTTAAAGCCCTGAAAGAGAGGAACTTTCAGCCAAGAATACTATAACCATCAAAGCTATCCTTCAAATACGAAGGAGAAATAAAAACATTCACAAATACAGAAAAGATGAGAGAATTTATCATCAAAAAACCCCCACTCCAGGAAATACTAAAGGGGGTTTTCCAACCAGATTCAAAGAACAAAACGAAACCACAAGTAAAAGCTCCACCAAGAACACAATAAAACCAAATTTAAACTGTGACAACAAAAGCAAAAAAAAGGGGAGAGGACAGAGATTTATAGTAGCAAAGGACAATGAAGTGCAGAAACACTCATAAGAAAGGGTACTACAATGAATATGGTAGGTACTTTTTTCATTACTTAATGGTAACCACCCTGAAAAAACCACCACGAAAGCACATGACTTAAAAAAGGTAGCAACGGAGGAAGGAAGTATGGAATACAAACAAACAAAAACAAAGGATAGAAAAACAAAAGAAGAATCAAACAAGATACAAAACTAACAGAAAGCAATTTTAAATGGCAATAGAGAACCCACTAGCGTCAATAATTATACTAAATGTAAATGAATTAAACTTATTAATAAAAAGACACAGAGTAGCAGAATGGATTAAAACAAAATCCAACTGTATGCTGCCTACAAGAAACACATCTAAGCAACAAGGATAAATACAAATTCAAAGTGAAAGGCTGGAAATCAATACTTGAAGCAAATAACATCCAAAAAAAGGCAGGTGTAGCAATACTCATATCTAATAATGCTGACTACAAGACAGAAAAAGTACTCAGAGACAAAAATGGTCATTTCATAATGATTAAGGGGATGCTGAATCAAGAAGACATAACAATCCTTAATATATATGCACCAAACCAAGCAGCACCAAAATATATAAGACAGCTACTTATTGACCTTAAAACAAAAACTGACAAAAATACAATCATACTTGGAGACCTCAATACACCGCTGACGGCTCTAGATCGGTCATCCAAACAGAGAATCAATAAAGATATAATGGCCTTAAACGAAACACTAGAGCACTTGGATATGATAGACATCTACAGGACACTTTATCCCAAAGCAACAGAGTATACATTTTTCTCCAGTGTACATGGAACATTCTCAAGAACTGACCATATGTTGGGCCACAAAAATAACATCAGCAAATTCAGAAAAACTGAAATTTTACCAAGCATATTTTCTGATCATAAAGCCTTGAAACTAGAATTCAACTGCAAAAAAGAAGGAAAACACCCCACAAAAATGTGGAAACTAAACAACATACTTTTAAAAAATGAATGGGTCAAAGAAGAAATAAGCGCAGAGATCAAAAGATATATACAGACAAATGAAAATGACAATACGACATATCAGAATCTCTGGGATGCAGCAAAAGCAGTAATAAGAGGGAAATTCATATCACTTCAGGCCTATATGAAAAAACAAGAGAGAGCCCAAGTGAACCACTTAACTTCCCACCTTAAGGAACTAGAAAAAGAAGAACAAAGACAACTCAAAACCAGCCGAAGAAAAGAAATAATAAAAATCAGAGCAGAAATAAATGAAATAGAGAACAGAAAAACTATAGAAAAAATTAATAAAACAAGGAGCTGGTTCTTTGAAAAGATCAACAAAATTGACAAACCTTTGGTAAGGCTCACCGAGGAAAAAAGAGAAAGGAATCATATAAACAAAATCCAAATGAAAGAGGAGAAATCACCACAGATATCATAGATATGCAAAGAATTATTGTAGAATACTACGAAAAACTATATGCCTATGCCACCAAATTCAACAATCTAGAAGAAATGGATAAATTCCTAGAACAATACAACCTTCCTAGACTGAGGCATGAAGAAGCAGAAAGTCTAAACACACCAATTAGCAGGAAGGAAATAGATAAAACTATAAAAACCTCCGCCAAAATAAAAGTCCAGGCCCAGATGGTTATGCTAGTGAATTCTATCAAACATTCAAAGAAGACTTGGTTCCTATTCTACTCAAAGTCTTCCAAAAAATTGAAGAAGAAGCAATACTTCTAAACACATTTTATGAGGCCAACATAACCCTCATACCGAAACCTGGCAAGGACAGCACAAAAAAAGAAAACTACAGACCAGTATCTCTAATGAATACAGATGCTAAAATACTAAACAAAATACTGGCAAATCGAATACAACAACATATTAAAAAAATAATACATCATGATCAAGTAGGATTCATCCCAGAATCTCAAGGATGATTCAACATATGTAAAACGGTTAACGTAATACACCATATCAACAAAACAAAGAACAAAAACCACATGATCTTATCAATAGATGCAGAAAAGGCATTCGATAAAATACAACACAATTTTATGTTTAAGACACTCAACAAAATGGGTATAGAAGTAAAATATCTCAACATGATTAAGGCCATATATGATAAACCATCAGCCAACATCATATTAAACAGCATAAAACTGAGGACTTTACACCTTAAATCAGAAACAAGACAGGGTTGTCCACTCTCTCCACTCTTATTTAACATGGTGCTAGAAGTTCTGGCCAGAGCAATCAGACAAGAGAAAGAAATAAAAGGCATCCATATCGGAAAAGAAGAAGTAAAGGTATCATTTTTTGGAGATGATATGATCCTATACATCGAAAACCCACAAAAAGATTACTAGAAACAATAAACCAATACAGTAAGGTCGCAAGATACAAAATTAACATACAAAAGTCCATAGCCTTTCTATACACCAACAATAAAATATTAGAAAACGAACTGAAAAAAATAATCCCCTTAACTATTGCAACAACAAAAAAATACCTAGGAATAAACATAACAAAGAATGTAAAGGGCCTATATAACGAAAACTACAAAGCATTGTTAAAGGAAATCAAAAAAGATACAATGAGATGGAAAAATATTCCTTGTTCTTGGATAAGAATAAATATAATCAAGATGGCCATATTACCCAAAGCAATTTATAAATTTAATGCAATTCCCATCAAAATTCCAATGACATTTTTAAAGAAATGGAAGAAAAGTCATCAGATTTATATGGAACTATAAAAAACCCCGAATAGCCAAAGCAATCCTAAAGAAAAAGAATGAAGCTGGGGGCATTACACAATACCTGACTTCAAACTATATTATAGAGCCATGACAATCAAAACAGCATGGTATTGGCAGAAAAATAGACATTCAGACTAATGGAACAGAATAGAAAGTCCAGAAATAAAACCACATATATATGGTCAAATAATTTTCAATAAAGGGGCCAACAACACACCATGGAGAAAAGAAAGCTTCTTCAACAAATGGTGCTGGGAAAACTGGAAAGCCACATGCAAAAGAATGAAACTCGGCTACAGCTTGTCCCCTTGTACTAAAATTAATTCAAAATGGATCAAAGACCTAAATATAAGACCTGAAACAATAAAGTACATAGAAGAAGACATAGATACTAAACTCAAGGGCCTGGGTTTTAAAGAGCATTTTATGAATTTGACTCCCAAGGCAAGACAAGTGAAGGCAAAGATAAATCAATGGGACTACATCAGACTAAGAAGTTTTTGCTCAGCAAGAGAAACTGACAACAAAATAGACAGCCAACTAACTGGGAAATGATATTTTCAAACAACAGCTCAGATAAGGGCCTAATGTCCAAAATATACAAAGAACTCATAAAACTCAACAACAAACAAACAATCCAATAAAAAAATGGGAAGAGGACATGAACAGACACTTCTCCCAGGAAGAAATACAAATGGTCAACAGATATATGAAAAGATGCTCATCTTCATTAGTTATTGAAGAAATGCAAATCTAAACTACAATGAGATACCACCTCACACCTGTTAGATTAGCTATTATCAATAAGACAGGTAATAGCAAATGTTGGAGAGGCTGTGGAGAGAAATGAACCCTCATTCACTGTTGGTGGGAATGTAAAGTAGTACAACCATTATGGAAGAAAGTATGGTGGTTCCTCAAGAAACTGAAAATAGGACTACCTTATGACCCAGCAATCCCTCTACTGTGTATATACCCCAAAAACTCAGAAACATTGATACGTAAAGACACATGTAGCCCCATGTTCATTGCAGCATTGTTCACAGTGACCAGGACATGGAAACAACCAAAAAGCCCTTCATTGGAAGACTGGATAAAGAAGATGTGGCACATATACACTATGGAATACTACTCAGCCATCAGAAATGATGACATCGGATCATTTACAACAAAATGGTGGGATCTTGATAACATTATACGGAGTAAAATAAGTAAATCAGAAAAAAACAAGAACTACATGATTCCATACATTGATGGGACATAAAAATGAGACTGAGAGACATGGACAAGAGTGTGGTGGTTACCGGGGGGAGGGGGGAGGGGGGGCATGGGAAGGGAGGAGGGAGAGGGGAAGGGGGAAGTGGAGGGGCACAAAGAAAACTAGATAGAGGGTGACGGAGGACAATCTGACTTTGGGTGATGGGTATGCAACATAATTGAATGACAAGATAACCTGGACATGTTTTCTTTGAATATATGTACCCTGATTTATTGATGTCACCCCATTAACATTAATAAAAATTTATTTATAAAAAAAATGTGTATCAGAAAGCACCTATAGGTGCTTCTCCAGAAAGACCATATAGGGAGCTGGATTGTTTGCATAAACATGGAACCTAGAAGCATTTTGGTCAATAGTCACTTAGTGATACATTCTAACAAAATCAAAGAACTAAAAATAAACATTTTCAATATAATTTCTGAATAATAATCTACATGAGATTTTTATAATTTAAGAAGTGAGAAAGGAGTTAATTTTTTATGCTCAAATATGATGTAAAGTTTAAGTCAGTAACAGAAACAGATTAAAAACTAGAAGTGGGGCCCAGCCTACCATATGGACATCCTGAGTTTGATTCCCAATCAGGGCACACAGAGAAGTGACTGTCTGCTTTTCTTCCCCTCCCTCTCTCCCTTCTCTCTCTCTCCCCCTCCTGCAGCCAAGTGGCTCAATTGGTTTGAGCATCAGCCTGGGCATGGAGGACAGCTTGGTAGATTTGAGTATTGGCCCTAGACTGGATGTGCCGGGTGGATCCCACTTGAGGACATGTGAGAGACTCTCTATCTCCCCTCTCTCACTTAAAAACAAACAAACAAAAAAACACAGAAGTGCTTTCCAATCAAGTCCTAAATGCAAGGAAAGTTGTTTTCAGGTTTCTTTCAATGGACCTGCAAGAAGGCTGAGGATAAGGAGAAAGCTCCTGGATTCACTACTGTTCAGCCCCCTTTCCAGCAGCAAGCTTCTCTGTGGAAGAGCTCTAGACCAGAGCTGCCAGTGCACCAGCAGAGCATCGTGGGACTGGAAGCTCCCCAGCCTAAGCTGCCTACTGAAAATGTGACTAAAGGCTCCCACCAATCTGGCTATGAAATTATTCCCACCTATAAAAAATTCTACAGTCACTGTCCCTTCAACATTTACTAAGTGCTATTATCCTTTTAAGTGTATTCACCAACCTTAGCAGTTATGTGCCGCTTTTGTATTAAAAAAAGTTCTTGAATAAAGTTAATTGGTTCTTGTGACTATTGCTATTTTCTAACATTTGAATTTTAAGTTCTATTAAAATAAATGTTTATTTTATTTCAGGGTTAGCCCACTTGAGATCCTCCATTACTATTATAATAAAATAGGCACTTATTTGTGGCTATTCTATGGCACTTTCCACACAGCAGATGGCCTAGGTTTACCATTTTCACAACATCCAAACAGCGTTCCTTGCCATTTTATGAATTTCATATATTGATAGTCTGTAACCAGGATACCACTCACCATGTGGTACATGTGGTGGAAGATTACTTAGAGTAATCTAACGATGAAGCACAGACAGGTTTTTGATGATGAGTTCTAAGAGCCAACTAACTATCTATAAAAATTTGGCTTAACACATTTAGACTTCCTAATGATTTGTTTGTTATACTATCATTTCTAATCTTCACTTTTCAAACCAATCTTTAGGTATATTAAACATCAAACAGCCTGACCAGGCGGTGGCGCAGTGGATAGAGCATCCGACTGGGATGCGGGAGACCCAGGTTCAAGACTCCGAGGTCGCCAGCTTGAGCATGGGCTCATCTGGTTTGAGCAAAAGCCTACCAGCTTGAACCCAAGGTCACTGGGTCCAACAAGGGGTTACTCGGTCTGCTGAAGGCCCGCGGTCAAGGCACATATGAGAAAGCAGTCAATGAACAACTAAGGTGTTGCAACATGCAATGAAAAACTAATGATTGATGCTTCTCATCTCTCTCCATTCCTGTCTGTCTGTCCCTGTCTATCCCTCGCTCTGACTCACTCTCTGTCTCTGTAATAAATAAATAAATAGATAGATAGATAAAAAATAAAGACTTAAAAAATACTTTAATAAACATCAAACAGTAAACAGGAACAAGGAACAGCTTCTGAATGAGTAATAGGTTATTTCTGTAAAGTATATTTTGAAACTCTAAAAACAAAAGTCACCTTTTTTCCAACACATTGAATACTTTTAAAATGAGTGAGGTTCCATACCATATAATCTCAGTTATATGTGAAATCTAAATTTCTACATGTAACCCTATAAAAATTCCACTTTCTGGGTATTTATCTGAAGAAAATGAAAATACTAATTTGAAAAGATATATGCCCCCTTATATTCATTGCAGCTTTATTTACAATTGCCAAGATATGGAAGCAAGCTAGAGGTCCATAGATAGATGAATGAATTAAATAGATGTGACACATGCATACAATCAAATATTACTCAGCAGTAAAAAAGAATGAAATCTTGCCATTTACAACATGGATGGCCCTATAGGTCATGGTGCTAAATAAAATAAGTCAGACAGAGAAAAATAAATACCATGTGATTTCATTTATATGTAGAAGCTACAAAAAACAACCCACAAACAAACAAAACAAAATATTTTTAGACTCAGAAAAAAAGAGCAAATTGATCGTTGCCAGAGTAGTGGGTGGTGGGGAAATGGGTAAAAAGGGTGAAGTGGAATAAGAGGTACAAACTTCCAGTTATAAAATAAGCCATGGAAATGTAAAGTACAGCACAGGGAATAGAATCAATAATACTGCAGTAACTATGCCTGGTAACAGACGGTTACCAGATTCAGTGTGGTGATTACATAATAAGGTATATAAACGTTAATTCACTGTATCATACACCTGACACTAATATACTATTGTATGCCAACTATACTTTAATATAAACTTTTTTTTAAGTTCTCACATAAGGGAAAAAACTTAGTAACAATGTGTCATGATGGATGTTAACTAGACTTACTATGGCAATCATTTCACAATATATACTTATCAAATCATTATGCTGTACACCTGAAACTAATAAAATGTTATATGTCAACTATATGTCAATAAAAAAGAATTAGATTCTGACCTTTAACCAGAATTTTTAAACTTTATAAATACACAAACCTATGAAATGCAAGCATCAAAGTCAAGTCTGAAGAGAGTCTAACAGAAACCACAGCAGCACAGGATGTTGCTGCCATCTCCACACCATGGATACTCTGACTAGCTCTTTTGATTCGCAACTGATACCTTTTCCAGCTTTGCTCCTATTTTATTTTGAGAAAAACAAACATCTCTGACATCTGCCAGTGAATCCTTTCAAGTAGTGAAGGCAAGGTGCTTGGAGATCTGTTGCCTGATGAAGGGTAATATAATGTGCTGTCAGGCACTGGGCCAAGGATCCAAAATAACAAATGGTTTGACATCTTCTCTGTATCCACAAAAAAAATCAATCATAAAACTTTCAACTATCAGAACAGTCTCTGTTAATGCCAGCAAAAGTTATCTTACAATAGACTCCATCGACTCTATAAACAACTGGTGCATTTTTCCTAGAGATTGGTATTCCCAACTCTGGCTTGATCTTTGTTTTCAAATTTAGCTGGAGCATATGGAACAGTTACATAAGTCTTTTTTGGCATTGCAAGTATCCTCAGAAGCATTACTTATGTTTCTAATAAAATTTTGTAGGGGAAAAGGCCTTTAAAAAGTAAGGACTGATGAGAAAACCAGTCACAATTAAAATTTGGGTGTGTAAAAATTATTCTACAATAACATTATTAAATTGGCAAGCATTTATATTTGGTCAAAAAAATGTAATTTGCTGATATAGAGACAAAAAAATGTAAAGGCAGACAAACCACTTACTACAATGTCCAAAAGTGTAGCGACCAAGAACCCAGTTAAAGACCCTGGGTTAAATACTAATTGTTACTTACTAGCAAGTTTCTAACCCTCTCGCAGCACATCATTTTAGCCAAGGTAATGCCAGCTGTGCTAGCATTATATACAGATAGCAGTATGCATAATTTCCCATCAGTAAGAAGGTGATAAGTATGGCATCTTCCCAATCTCTTACAGTTTTTTATAAGGAACAGAGGGTCTAATAATGTAGGTGAATGACTTCTGCAATAGGTATAACAAAAGTTTATCAACAATTATAAATATAATAAATTGATCATTTTTTAAAATTTAGGCATATTTTGAAATAAAGTAAAGTATTGCTGGCATATTGAAACCATCACAAATATACAAGCAGATATTTCCTTTAAGTAAAGTAAGAAGCTATTTTGAGGTCAAAATAATCAGGCACCTTTTTAAAAAAGTAGCTAGTCTAAGTAAATTTCCTACTTTGATGATGGTCTACTCTTTGAGGCTAAAACATAAGAATATTCTGTATTATAACAGAAGGGGCTCTATGTGTAGCTGTAGTTAACAGAAGTGGGAGAACTCTGCTTTTTACAAGCAAAAACTGGAATAACCTTAATTTGTGCAATTCAAATTTTTTGAGGATTCTCTCATACAATTACAATAAAGTTCTAAGATGCTTTCCTTTCATATCTGGTGTCCTCATGCTGAGGAATTGTATCAGTTTTAATAGATATAATTTCTATCACACTTACTTTTTTGTGATAAATGCTACAGAGTCCTCTCTCTATGTCAGGCAATTTACATAGATGATTTTCTATCTGACCAAACACACTAGATTCTGAATGGAGAACTTCAGATACAGCATCCAGCCGAGCATTTATTTCCCTGTAAGAATAGAGAAACAGCAATTATAAGCTATATTAACAATTCCGAATACAGACATTTTCCACTCTAAAGCTCAGCTATATTAGCAATTCTGAATACAGACACTTTCCACTCTAAAGCTCAGCACTGTGATGGACCACTTAGAGAAGCACAAAGGAGACTTCTCCATACCTCTGGTTCTTTGCTTCCCCTCACCACTTGAATCAGAAAGTGGGTACCACACAAGGAGAGTCATTAGGCAGGGCAGAGACCAGCTCATTGGATTTTCCTTTTCATCTAAGCAGACAGACACTACATTTCTCAGTCTCCCCCATGTACCCAAGTTCTAGCCAATGAAATGTGGGGAGGAATGATGAAGCCGCTCCTAGCCCTAGCCCATAAAAACCTCTTGTTCAGTCTCCCCCTTTGCCAGATGGACACTGAGCGCAAAGCAATCTTGTTGACTCCATCAGCCTGAGTCCATGAATGGAGCAAAAAAACCTCCAATCCCACATGCACTACCCAATGGACTTGAAATAGCAAGAAATAAACTTTTATTGTATTTTAACCAGACTGAGGATTTATGAGTTACAACAGCTTGCCTCACCTTGGCTACCATAAGAGGTCTACAATGGGCAACTAGATTTTCCTCTCTGTCTGAAATGACTGACCATCTCATTGTCAGTCAAAAAACTACTCATTCAGTTGTCCAACTGTTTCAATGAAGACGTGGTAGTGGTGGGTGGATGATCAACTGTTCGAGTGAAATGGGGTTAGGCAAGAGGAGGCTGAGCAGGGCCTGGGACACATCAGGAGACCTGGAGACCAGGGTTGCAGGATGCCTACACCCTAAGTGACAAGTCACTGGGAAGAAACAGTGAGGCTCTGTCAACTTACAATGGAAACCTGATTGACTAATTATGTCCTGTACCATGTGGCCTAAGTTCTTACAAACAACTAAGGCCTACAATAGGTAAAATGGCCATACATGGTATTAAAGACTGAGATAAGTAAACTTATCCAGTATACAGCAGGCCCTTAGTAAATGATTTGAATGAATGAATTAATGAATGAGTGAATGAATGAACAAGCAAGCAAATGAAAGAATGAACTGACATTTGGGAGGAAAGGAAGACATCAGCTACTAAATACACTTTTGTTCATCAAAGTTCCATTGATATTATATACATTCATGTGAAAGAGCAAACCTTGTATCAGAATGCCACCTAGATGACTATTAAATTGAGAACGTTGCAATTAATTGCATGCTTTTATCTTTATTATCTTTATAACTATCCTGTGAGGCCATGCCTATTCATGATACAAAACTGATTTCAGGTCTCATTTCTGTAGCATTTTTCTCTGGTTATGGCACAGGCATTTGGTTTAGCATGACACAGAACAAGCCAGAGCTTGGCAGACACGCAGCCTGGCACTTCCATCCCCACTGGGGTGGTCCCTCAAATCCATCCAATTCCCTCCCTCTCTGCTGCCACAAACTAGCCTAAGTAAAAGATCACTTCACAGAAAGACTACTAACATAGCCTCCTAACTCTCCTCCCCACTTCTGTCACTTTTTCCAGGCCGTACTCCACAGTGTACCCTGAGACATCTTCCTAGAGCCCAAATCTGTTCACGTTATACTTCTACTTTAAGATCATCAACAACCTGCCATTAACTTTAGGTTCAAATCCAGAATCCTTAACTGACCTATAAGACAACTGATCCCTGATTACCTCTCAAGTATCACTTCAGAACACCTGTCACTCTCTTCCTCTCGCTCTAAGCTTCAGTCAGACTAAACTTCTTCCAATATCTGGGTCACTCTAAATTCTCTAACATCCAAGCTTTCAAGTTTACTACTCAGTTTACGTGAGGACGCTCTTCCTCTTTGCTGCAACCCACAAGCCCCACTTCATTTGGCAACATCCTGACCACCCTTCCTCTGAAAGGGCTTTCCAGATGCATTAGACCAAATTTCCCCCTCTGCCATCCTTTTCCATACCACCCTCTATTTTTGGTCCATGTTGAAAATTATAGTATTTACTTCCTCACTGTGTTCTCTACTGACCAAAAACTCAGTGAGAACATGAATCATATCTTCATTCCCACAGTTTTGGAATCACACTATGCTCATTACATAGCGGTTGAACTCAATTCAATGCAATTCCAAATACTACATAAAGGGTAAAGCAAGATGAGGTTAAAAAAAATTTTTTTTTTAATTAATTAAATTTTCTTCACATAGGATTGTTGTGATAAAATAAATCAATGCTTTACCCAAACATTTACCCAAAATGCTATACAAATACTTTTATTTTAATAACTCACTCCTGAATAAATAAAAGATGACACCAATTGCAGTAGACTAAGATGATATTACAGATGGTATGAGGACAGATAAAATAATGCCATCTGTGAACATATAAGACAGCCTACAAAGATAGCTATGCTCTCAAAATTTATAAAGGCTGTCAGATATATGAAAAGATAAAAGCAAAAGAGGTTACTAAAAACCCAAATCATATTTATAAAGTCCACCAGAACATTTTTTTAAATAGACATAAAACTATAAATTTCTTAGAAAGAGACTGAAAAGGTCATGCTAAATTGGTTTGCAATCTGGGAAAATACAAAGGTACTGGCTTTTCTTTGAGCCTGGTGACACCACAGGCAAAAGTGTGTTCACAACAAATAATTCTGGCCTTCATCCAGCCTTCATTTGTTATAGACAGGTAACAGCTCAGTGGTTAACAACTGGGGCTGAGAAGAGAAGTGACCGCAGTTCAAACCCCGGCTCTACTATTTTCCAGTTATTTAACCTTTGCTCTAGTTTCTCCAACTTTAATGAGAACAATGCCTCCTCACAGAGCTGTTATAAGAATTCAATGAGATCAAATAAATTAAAAAATTCCTAGAAACGAACGATAACGAACATACATCAACTCAAAATTTGTGACACATCAAAAGCAGTCCTAAGAGGGAAGTTCATAGCATTACAGGCATACCTCAAGAAGCTAGAAAAAGCTCAAATAAATAACTTGACCCTGCATCTAAAAGAACTAGAAAAAGAACAGCAAGTAAAGCCCAATGTAGTAGAAGGAAGGAAATGATAAAGATCTGAGCAGAAATAAATGACATAGAGGCTAAAGAAACAATACAGAGGATCAATGAAATCAGGAGCTGGTTCTTTGAAAGGGTCAACAGTATCAATGAACCTTTAACCAGACTCACCAAGAAAAAAAGAGAGAGGACTCAAATAAATAAAATTAGAAATGAGAGTGGAGAAGTAACAACTGACACAACAGAAATACAAAATATTGTAAGAAAATACTATGAAGAACAGTACCTCAAAAAAGTAGACAACCTAGATGAAATGGACAAATTCCTTGAATCATATAATCTTCCAAAAATTAATCTGGAAGAATCAGAAAACCTAAACAGACCAATTACAACAAATGAGATGGAAACAGTTATCAAAAAACTCCCAAAAAAGAAAAGTCCTGGGCCTGATGGCTTCACAAGTGAATTCTACAAATATTCAAAGAAGAACTAACTCCTATCCTTCTCAAGCTATTTCAAAAAATTCAAGAGGAAGGAAGACTTCCAAGCTCCTTTTATGAGGTGAGTATAATTCTGATTCCAAAACCAGGCAAAGACAACACAAAGAAAGCAAATTATAGGCCAATATCCCTAATGAATTTAGATGCTAAAATTCTCAACAAAGTATTAGCAAACCGGATCCAGCAATATATGAAAAAAATCATACACTATGATCAAGTTGGATTTATTCTTGGGAGGCAAGGCTGGTACAATATTCACAAATCAATCAATGTGATTCATCACATAAACAAAAGGAAGGAGAAAAACCACATGATAATTTCAATAGATGCAGAAAAAGCATTTGATAAAATCAAGCACCCATTCATGATCAAAACTCTCAGCCAAGTGGGAATACAGGGAACATACCTCAACATGATAAAGGCCATCTATGACAAACCCACAGGCAATATCATACTCAATGGGCAAAAATTAAAAGCAATCCCCTTAAGATCAGGAACAAGGCAGGGGTACCCCCTTTCACTCCTCTTATTTAACATAGTTTTGGAAGTCCTAGCCACAGTACTCAGATAAGAAAAAGAAATAAAAGGCATCCAAATAGGAAAAGAAGAAGTAAAACTATCATTATTTGCAGATGATATGATATTATATATAGAAAACCCTAAAGCAGGAGTCTCAAACTCAACTCAGCATGTGGGCCACAGAGCAAGATCACAGCCGGTAGGCGGGCCGCACTAGGTCTACAAAAGGCAACTGTTACGCAACACTTTTCTCACTGCAGTTGAAAACAAAAAAAAATCAGTACAACAAGCACAATCATACATGCAGTTTACTCAGTGTCACAAAACGACCAGAAACTGTAGTTCGCATCACAACTGCTGTTAACTAAGCTAATATCTAGCTAGGATGCTAGAGAAATGAAAAATACAAGTAGGCTCCTAGACTTACTTAATTTTATCCAAAATACTTTGAACTTCGTGGATTAGTCTGCGGGCCGCACAAAATTGTTCCGCGGGCCACATGTGGCCCGCGGGCCGCGAGTTTGAGACCCCTGCCCTAAAGTCTCAGTCAAAAAACTACTGGACCTGATAAATGAATTCAGCAAGGTGGCAGGATGTAAAATTAATACTCAGAAATCAGAGGCATTTTTATACACTAACAATGAACCGTCAGAAAGAGAAATTAAGGCATCAATCCCCTTTACCATTGCAACCAAAAAAATAAAATACCTAGGAATAAATTTAACCAGAAAGATTAAAGACTTGTACTTGGAAAATTTTAAAACATTGATAAAAGAAATCAGGGAAGATACAAACAAGTGGCAGCATATACCATGGCTCATGGTTAGGAAGAATAAACATAATTAAAATGTCTATTTTACCCAAAGCAATTTATAAATTCAATGCAATACCGATTAAAATATCAATGACTTACTTCAAAGATATAGAACACATATTCCAAAAATTTACATGGAACCAAAAGAGAACACAAATAGCCACAGCAATCTTGAAAAGAAAGAATAAAGTGGGAGGTATCACACTTCCGGATATCAAGTTATACTACAAGGCCATTGTACTCAAAACAGCCTGGTACTGGCATAAGAACAGGCATATAGATCAATGGAACAGAACGGAGAACCCAGAAATATACCCACACTTTTATGGACAACTGATATTTGACAAAGGAGGTAAGAGCATACATTGGAGTAAAGACAGCCTCTTCAACAAATGGTGTTGGCAAAATTGGATAGCTACCTGCAAAAAAATGAAACTAGACCACCAACTTACACCATTCACAAAAATAAACTCAAAATGGATAAAAGACTTAAATGTAAGCCGTAAAACCATAAACATCTTAGAAGAAAACATAGGCAGTAAGCTCTCTGACATCTCTCGCAGCAATATTTTTGCCGATTTATCTCCACGGGCAAGTGAAATAAAAGACAGGATAAATAAATGGGACTATATCAAACTAAAAAGCTTTTGCACAGCTAAAGACAATAAGAACAGAATAAAAAGACAAACTACACAATGGGAGAATATATTTGACAATACGTCTGATAAGGGGTTAATAACCAAAATTTATAAAGAACTTGTAAAACTCAATACCAGGAAGACAAACAGACCAATCAAAAAATGGGAAAAAGAAATGAATAGACACTTCTCTAAAGAGGACATGCAGAAGACCAACAGGCATATGAAAAAATGCTCAACATCACTAATCATTAGAGAAATGCAAATTAAAACCACAATGATATATCACCTCACACGGTCAGAATGGCGCTCGACAACAAAACAACACAGAATAAGTGCTGGCGAGGATGTGGAGAAAAGGGAACCCTCCTGCACTGCTGGTGGGAATGCAGACTGGTGCAGCCACTGTGGAAAACAGTATGGAGATTCCTCAAAAAATTAAAAATCGAACTGCCTTTTGACCCAGCTATCCCACTGTTAGGAATATACCCCAAGAACACCATAGCACTGTTTGAAAAGAAGAAATGCACCCCCATGTTTATGGCAGCATTGTTCACAATAGTGAAGATCTGGAAACAGCCCAAGTGTCCGTCAGAAGACGAGTGGATTAAAAAGCTTTGGTACATATACACTATGGAATACTACTCAGCCATAAGAAATGATGATATTGGATCATTTACAACAACATGGATGAACCTTGATAACATTATACTGAGCAAAATAAGTAAATCAGAAAAATCTAAGAACTATATGATTCCATACATAGGTGGGACATAAAAATGAGACCGAGAGACATGAACAAGAGTATGGGGGTTATGGGGTGGGGGGAGGAGAGGGAGGGGATGGGTGAGGGGAGGGGCACAAAGAAAACCAGATAGAAGGTGACAGAGACAATTGGACTTTGGGTGATGGGAATGCAGCATAATCAAATGTCAAAATAACCTAGAGATGTTTTCTCTGAACATATGTACCCTGATTTATCAATGTCACCCCATTAAAATTAATTTAAAAAAAAGAATTCATTGAAATAATACTTGTTAAGCACTTAGCACAGTGCCTGGTACATAGTGACTATTCAAAACATGTTAACTGTTACCATCATCATTTTTATGATGATCTTTATTGCCTTACAAAATATGGTTGGTAGATTCCACAAAGAATAGCAAGAAAAGTGGAAAAATAGCACCCAAAATAGAAGCATGGAAATAACTATGTGTAGACAAAATGTAAGACGCTGACATGCAAAAAGGTATTTTGTATAAAGTGAACAACAGGAATAGATCTAAGTACTAAATCTGACTGGTAGCAGTGACTTGAAGTACTATGTTGAGACTTGTTGGTAGGCAGCATTGAGAAAGAATGCCATAACCAGTTACAGATGTCTAACATAGGGAGAATGCTAAAGGGTGTTATATTAATTTCTCATCATTGAAGCAGCCATAATTCCACTTTATCGCCTATAAGCATATCAGAACAAAGAAATAAAAATGACTCCTAATCAAGCTTTTAAAATAAAACAGTTTGCATACCTTAGAACTGTTCTAATTAGCAGGAGTAAGATAACTTTCCCAATAATTTAAAACAATATGTCAGACCACTAGAATAGAGAAAAATTTCTTTGGTGCAATCAATGAGATAGATTTGGTGACAGTCAACAAAACAGGAAGTAGCACTATCCATTAGATGATGGTAAAGATATTATTCCAAAATGCCCAGTATTCACCAGCTGATCTTAAAACATGATACATTCTAAAGCAGGGGTCCCCAAACTTTTTACACAGGCGGCCAGTTCACTGTCCCTCAGACCATTGGAGGGCCGGACTATAAAAAAAACTATAAACAAATCCCTATGCATACTGCACATATCTTATTTTAAAGTAAATAAAAAAAAAACAGGAACAAATACAATATTTAAAATAAAGAACAAGTAAATTTAAATCAACAAACTGACCAGTATTTCAATGGGAACTATGGACCTGCTTTTGGCTAATGAGATGGTCAATGTGCTCCTCTCACTGACCACCAATGAAAGAGGTACCCCTTCCGGAAGTGCGGCTGGGGCCGGATAAATGGCCTCAGGGGGCCGCATGTGGCCCGTGGGCCGTAGTTTGGGGACCCCTGTTCTAAAGCTTCCTCAATAAATGGTGTTGGAAAAATTGGATAGCAGCATGCAAAGGTAAAACTAAACTATGTGACATCATACACAAAAATTAATTTAAAATGGATTACAGACTTAAATATAAAACCTAAAACAATAAAATACACAGAAAAAAACACAGGTACTAAATTATGGGCTTTGGTCTCAGAGAGGTTTTTATGAAATTGACACCACAGCCAGGGGAAGTAAAAGAAAACTAAGTGAATGACACTACATCAAACTAACAAGCTTCTGCACAGCAAAAGAAATTACCAACAAAACAAAAGGAAAATTAACCAACTGGGAGAAGATATCTGCAAATGATACTGCAATAAGAGGCTAGTAACTAAAATAGTAAGGAACTAATTTAACAACAACAAAAAATAAACAACACAATTTAAAAATGGGCAGAAGACTCTTTTTCCAAGAAGAAATACAAATGGCCAATAGATATATAAAAGATGCTCAACTGCACTAGCTATAAGGAAAATGCACATCAAAACCTCAATGAGATAGCACCTCACACATGTTAGAATGGCTATTATCAATAAGACAGGTAATAACAAGCATTGGAGAGATTATGGAGAAAAAGGAACCCTTATTCACTGCCAGTAGGAATGTGAACTGGAACATACTGGAACATATGGAAAACAGTATGGCAGTTTCTCAAAAAATTAAGAATTTAATTTTTAATTAAATCTTCTGGGTATCTACCCAAAAAACTCAAAAACATTTATTCACAAAGATATATGCACCCCTATGTTTACTGCAGCATTATTCACTGTAGCCAAGACACGGAGACAACCAAAATGTCAATCAAAAGAGGATTGGATAAAGAAGTTATGGTATATATACCATATCCCCTCCATGAATAAGATGCTCACATATATAAGAGGCACCTTAATTTTGGGTCCTAAAATTTGAAAAAAAAATGTATTACATAAAGTTATTGAACTTAAGTTTTATTCATCATAAAATTCATAAAACTCCTCTGCGCAAAAAAGTGGGAAATGCAAGTAAAAAAATCTACAACCACTGTATAAGAAGCACCCAGTTTTTAAAGACCCCAAATTTTTTGAAAAAGAGTGTGTCTCATACATGAGGAAATATGGTATACTGTGGAATACTAGTCAGCCATAAGAAAGAATGAAATATTGCCATTTGTGACAACATGGACGGATAATGAGTATGTCATGGTAAGTGAAATAAATCAGACAGAAAAGGACAAGAACCCTATAATTTCACTCATATGTAGAATGTAAAATGGAAAGAAACAAAGGAACAAACAAATCAAACAAACTCACAAACAAACACAGATAACAGTATGGTGGTCACCAGAGGGAAAGGCAGGTGAGGAGAGCATGAAGAAGGTAAAAGGGGTCAAATACATGGTGACAGAGGAGACTAGACTTTGGGTAGTGAGCCTACAATACAACATACAGATCATGTATTACAGACTCTACATACAAAATTTATATAATGTTATTAACCAATGTCACCATGATAAATTTATTTATTTTTAAAAACCATGATACAAGGCCCTGGCCGGTTGGCTCAGCGGTAGAGCATCGGCCTAGCGTGCGGAGGACCCGGGTTCGATTCCCGGCCAGGGCACATAGGAGAAGCACCCATTTGCTTCTCCACCCCTCCGCCGCACCTTCCTCTCTGTCTCTCTCTTCCCCTCCCGCAGCCAAGGCTCCATTGGAGCAAAGATGGCCCGGGCGCTGGGGATGGCTCTGTGGCCTCTGCCTCAGGCGCTAGAGTGGCTCTGGTCGCAACATGGCGACGCCCAGGATGGGCAGACATCGCCCCCTGGTGGGCAGAGTGTCGCCCCATGGTGGGCGTGCCGGGTGGATCCCGGTCGGGCGCATGCGGGAGTCTGTCTGACTGTCTCTCCCTGTTCCCAGCTTCAGAAAAATGCAAAAAAAAACAAAAAAAAAACCATGATACAGTCTGACCTGTGGTGGTGCAGTGGATAAAGCGTCAACCTGTAAATGCTGAGGTCACCGGTTCAAAACCCTGGGCTTGCCTGGTCAAGGCACATATGGGAGTTGATGCTTCCAGCTCCTCCCCCCTTCTCTCTCTCTGTCTCTCTCTCCTCTCTCTCCTCTCTAAAAATGAATAAATAAAATAAAAATAAAACCATGATACAGCCTGACCAGGTGGTGGCACAGTGGATAGAGCGTAGACTTGGGACACAGGTTCACCCCAGAGTCACCTGCTTCAGTGTGGGATCACAGACATGACTCCATGGTCACTGGCTTGAGCCCAAGGTCCCTGGCTTGAGCAAGGGATCAGTGGCTCAGATGGAGCCCCTTGGGGTTAAAGCACATATGAGAAGTAATGAACAACTAAAGTGTTGCAACTACAAGTTGATGCTTCTCATTTCTCTCCCTTCCTGTCTGCCTGCCCGTCTATCGGTCTATCTCTCTTGCTCGCTTGCTAAAAAAACAAAAAACAAAAAACTCATGATACATTCTAAATGAATGAAAAGAAGACAAGACACCTGATCATTTCATTTCATATGACAAAAAACAATGGACTTTAGGTTCTGGGGATGACAAAGATTCTCTTTTTTTTTTAACCACCAAAACCCCATGCAATAAATGTGGGTGTTAACTGGAGTTCTTTACATTTGCAGATGAACTGGGTGATAACATCAGAATCTGTTGTGTGTGCTGTCACTCAGAAATTCAGTGCCTGACACACAACTACTGCTGTTGCAAGGCCATGTGACAGAGTCTGTCCCTCCTGGTTGCTCTTCATGAAGATGCCTCTATAATTCTAACATAAGGTTATTTAGAGGGGAAAGTTAAAATACAAACTGCTAAGAGTGCCGTTTTTGTTGTTCTAATTTCTTCTGAAAGATTTGCTCTAAAAATAGTTCACATAAAATGAATAAATTCAAACAATGCACTGGTCATGCATTTTGGCTAAATGAACAACCTAAACAGATTCCTAGTAGAAGGTGATCAAAAG
The DNA here is from genome assembly GCF_036850765.1 of Saccopteryx bilineata. Classification (NCBI taxonomy): domain Eukaryota; kingdom Metazoa; phylum Chordata; class Mammalia; order Chiroptera; family Emballonuridae; genus Saccopteryx; species Saccopteryx bilineata. The sequence continues at coordinate 206,126,229 of NC_089493.1, read as the reverse complement.
CCCCCTCCTAGGGCCGAGGCATCACTATTTGAATCTAGCTAGCTTTACCTTTCACATACCACTCATTCAATGAACCATTCCTATGTGCAGACAAAGTATCGATTGTAGAAGTAGTAGAAAATGGAGGGTGAAAGGTTGGCAACAGATGCTAGAAAGGTAAGCAGGGCCCTGGTCATGTGAGTAATGCAGACCACATAAGAGTTCTGACTCTATCCTGAGAGCCATGGGAGCTGATGCCAGCATTTGAAAAGAGAAACCAGCAGAGCAGGAAGACTGGTTATAAGGCTGTTTCAGTAATCTAGGGCAGTGGTCTCCAACCCCCGGGGCCGCGGACTGATACCGGTCCGTGGGCCATTTGGTATTGGTCCGCAGAGAAAGAATAAATAACTTACATTTTATTTCCGTTTTATTTATACGTAAGTCTGAACGATGTTTTATTTTTTTAAATGACCAGATTCCCTCTGTTACATCCGTCTAAGACTCACTCTTGACGCTTGTCTCGGTCACATGATACATTTATCCATCCCACCCTAGAGGCCGGTCCATGAAAATATTTTCTGACATTTTACCGGTCCATGGCCCAAAAAAGGTTGGGTACCACTGCTCCAGGGGGGTGATGTTAAGATTTGAATTTGGGTAGAGAATACAGGACTGAAACATGCCATAGTTTCAAGAGCTATTAAGAATGTAAAATTAAGAGGAGTTGTGTATGGTAAGGGAGGGAGGGAGGGAGGGAGTAGAGGAGTAACCTGGGTAAAGAGATGCACTGTGATGACACCCACAAGTATGCTCAAAACTTTACAGATTATGAAAGAAGGGTTTTATTTTATGTATGAAATTACATTCTCGAGAGCTATTATGAATATTTATCCTGTTGCAAACTATAAATCAACCACCCAACAAGCTTTTAAGAACTTTTATTGGTAAAAATGAGCCATTTTTACCAATCAACAATCTACCCATTTCAGAATATTAAACAGAATAATTTTTTGACAGTTACTCTTCATTATCAGTTTAGGTCACAATCATGAGTCTTTCAAAAGAGCATTATATGAATTCTGTTTTTGCTAATGGTGGGAATGAGTACTTTCAGAACATCCCTCCCACTGAGGACAATTTCAAAAAGCCAAATAAAACATAAAAACATGTTCATAAAAGCATCAAATATGATATGGTAAGGAATAGCTATACCAAAATCTAAAAGAAAGCAAGAGCCCAGAGGAGAAATCTAATAGTCAAAGCCACTTTTGCGCAACAGAGGTACGTCAGAGGAAAACTGCTATAAAAGTGAGCTGGCCTCATGGTAAGGATGAAATTGCAGTCTGAACTGGCATTGTTTGAATGCACTAAAACATGTCAAACATTGAACTTGAATTAAGATGGTCCCAGACTGGTAGTGGTACCACCAAGAATCTGGCAGAAGCAAATAACCATCATCTCTAGGAAACAGCACCTTCATTTTTGCCCTCACATTATCCTTAAAAATATATTCCCTAATAATATAACCAGTTTATGCCTGGCCTGTGATGGCACAGTGGGTAGAGTGTCGACCTGGAACCTGAAGTTGCTGTTTTGAAACCTAGGGCTTGCCTGGTCAAGGCACAGACAACAAGCAACAAGCAAGCAGTCAACAACTAAAGTGAAGCAACTATGAGCTGATACTCCTTGCTGCCACCCCCCCGTAAAAATCAATAAATAAAATCTTAAAATATATATAACCAGTTTATAAAGATAATCAAGCACAAAAAGAAACCAGGAAAGAATCAATAAAAAGAAAAAATAATAAAAATAGACTGTTGGGTAAATGAGTTTGTAAAATCTGTATTTTCTGGTTTTGTTCACTTTCATTGTTAAAAATGGCGCTGCCCAAGTGAATGGCTGTGGCACAGATGATATGGCTAATTACCTTCCTGCTTGGGAGCGGGCTTGGTTATGCTAATGTGTTAGAGGAGGGATTGTCATGCCAAAAGTTTTAAAAGGAGGAGCTAGGAGGCCATTTTGGGAGGAGACTACGTTGTTGCAGGGCAGAGAGGCCACGTGGTTGGAAAGGAGGCAGAAAGCAAGATGGCAGGGAGTTGAAGGGGAACAGAGGTGGGGCCTTTGATTCTAGGAAAAACCAGAGAAAGTCAGTGGCTTTGGGAACCCTGAATGCAAATGGAAATGTTTTCCCGCTGTGTATTTTCTTGCCCACCAGTTGCGAGCTAAAATCAAGGACGGCCCATCTGTTCTTGGCTCCATTGTTTCATTCCCATCTATCCAAATCAAATGCGAACCTGCACGGGCCAGGCAGCTGTGATGGTGGTCGTGGCTCCTGGCCATACAAGACATACAAACTACCAAGCTTGGCCTGACCAGGCGGTGGTGCAGTGGATAGAGAATGGGACTGGGATGCCAAGGAACTGGATTCGAGACCACAAGGTCGCCAGCATGAGCGCAGGCTCATCTGGTTTGAGCAAAGCTCACCAGCTTGGACCCAGGGTTGCTGGCTTGAGCAAGGGGTCACTCAGTCTGCTGAAGGCCCACGGTCAAGGCACATATGAGAAAGCAGGTGCTGCAACGAAGAATTGATGCTTCTCATCTCTCTCCCTTCCTGTCTGTTTGTCCCTATCTGTCCCTCTCTCTGACTCTCTCTCTCTGTCACAAAAATAAAAAATAAAATAAATAAAAAAATAAAAAATAAAAAAACTACCAAGCTTGGGGATCAGGGGGCTGAATGAATAAAAATACTCAAAAAAAAAAAAAAAAAAAAGCAAATGAAGCACAGAATAGATGGGTAAATTAGAAATCCTTGCAAATTCCCCTCACAATGCTGACTGCAGCTACAGACTAAAGGTAAAACACAGGCAAGTACAATGTTCAGAAGAACTGGTCAGGAAAGATTCCAGACAACTGAAACAGAGGCGCTCAGCCTCCTCCCTGTCGTCACTAGAAGCCTCAAGCTGAGTTACCGAATAACTATCTTCATTTTAATTACTGTATAATAGTCTAATGTATGATTAGGTAACAGTTACTTTTTCCATTGCCCTACTCAAAACTAGGCTGCTCTAGTTTTATGATAATTAAAGCACTTGTTTCCATTCAAGAGACGAGTACCTCCCATCTACTTGTGCCAAAAGAAGGAAAGTTATGACATAATTGAGCCCTTTTATGGTTTGAATCGTGTTCCCTCCCAAAAAACACATGTTGAAGACCTAACCCTCTCAGGATATGACCTTACTTGGAAATAGGGTTATTGTAGAAGCTATAAGTTAAGATGACATCATACTGCAATAGGGTAGGCACCTAATCCAATATGACTACATCCAATGGAAAGAACGCCATGTGTGGAGATACGTACACGGGAGGACACCACACGACTGTGAAGGCAGAGATAAAAGAGAGGCATCTATTGTACAAGCTGAGTAACACCAAACACTTCCTCAAACCACTAGAAGCTATGGAACGAATTCTCCCAAGGCTCTGAAAGGATCAATTCTACTGACACTTTGATCTTAGACTTAGAACCTCCAGAACTATGGGACAAATTTATGTAGTTTAAACCATCCAGTTTGTGGTACTTTGTTACCCCTAGCAAACTAAGATACTATCTAAATCACCCATTATAGAATTCAAATTCTACAGGTATGGCCTTAAAGAGCCATAGGAAAATCACAATATGCCCAAAGATTTCTAATCGAATACATCCGACTCAGCTGTGTTTAGAATTACGAGTTAGAACTTTTACATAAGATTTAAAACTAGCTATTCCTAAGGTAGAAGATGACTCCTTCCTATCATCCAGCCTGACTTTCTCACTAAGTCACATGATTTTCTCTGAATAACATCCACCTATTCTAATTCCACTAGGGGTTTGACAAGAATACAAGATGTTGACAAATTTTGTTTTCACACCACTAGAAGGGAAAAAATGAGTTCTCAGAACCATTCCTGAGAAACTAAAACAAGAAATCATGTAAAGGAAAATTACTTCTAAGGTTCTTTAAAATCAAGTTTTTCTTAGAAAAATAAACTTCCCTTACATATGAGTGCCTTTATCAAAACCTACTTAAAACCCTAAGATTTTCAAATGTATCCTTTGTTCATAGTTTCTTGATCATCTATTATATTCAAATAATCATATTGTATTCACTATGAGCCATTAATTCATTTACTATATGTTGGAGGTGAGGGAGGTAAAAAGCTGAGCAGAATTAAGAAGAATTAACTTTCTACAAAGGAAGAAAGAAGAAAAAGGAGAACTAATCAAAAGACATATCTGAGTGAGGTCTTGAATGATTCACCTTTAATAATTCATTCAATAGCCTGACCAGGCAGTGGCACCGTGGACAGAGCTTCAGACTAGGATGCAGAGGACCCAGGTTCCAAACCCTGAGTTTGCTGGCTTAAGTGCAGGCTCATCTGGTTTGAGCACAGCTCACCAGTTTGAACCCAAAGCCACTGGCTTGAGCAAGGGGTTACTCGGTCTGCTGTAGCCCCACAGTCAAAGCACATATGAGAAAGCAATCAATGAACAACTAAGGTGCTGCAATGAAGAATTGGTGCTTCTCATCTTTCTCTCTTCCTGTCTGTCTCTATCTGTTCCTCTCTCTGTCTCTCTCACACAAAAATAAAATAATAATTCATTCAATACTTATCAAATGCTTGTTATAAATGAAACAGTTTAGTGAAAGGCATTAAATATAGATAAGCAAATATCAATTTAAGTCCCATATGCTATTGAAGAATGATACAGAAACATTACTAAGATTAGAAGGTCAGAGAAAACCTCTCTGATGATGTAACACTTTGAAGTTAGAGACCTAAAGGATAAGGAGTTAGCCATGTAAAAATCAAAGAGAAGGGTAGCACTTTCTAGGCAGAGAGACAAGATAAGAAAAGGCTTTGGGATGCTCAAGAAAGAAAGGCCAAAGTGATCAGAAGACAGTGAATGCATGAATGCAGGGAAGAGTCAGATAGAAGAGCCCTGTTGAAGAATTTTTATTTTATTTGAAGCACAAAGGAATGTCAATTAAGAGTTTAAGGCACCCTGGCCGGTTGGCTCAGTGGTGGAGCGTTGGCCTGGCGTGCAAAAGTCCCGGGTTCGATTCCTGACCAGGGCACACAGGAGAAGCGCCCATCTGCTTCTCCACCCCTCCCCCTCTCCTTCCTCTCTTTCTCTCTCTTCCCCTCCCGCAGCCGAGGCTCCACTGGAGCAAAGATGGCCCGGGCGCTGGGGATGGCTCCTCAGCTTCTGCCCCAGGCGCTAGAGTGGCTCTGGTCGCAACAGAGCGACACCCCAGAGGGGCAGAGCATTGCCCCCTGGTGGGCAGAGCGTCGCCCCCTGGTGGGCGTGCCGGGTGGATCCCGGTCAGGCGCATGCGGGAGTCTGTCTGACTGTCTCTCTCCGTTTCTGGCTTCAGAAAAATACAGAAAAAAAAAAAAAAAAAAAGGTTTAAAGCAAGGAGTAACATGTTCTAGTCTTTATTTTGAAAAAAGGGGTCCATTAGGGGTTATTGCAGCAGTCTATCCAAGTAAGAGTTGATGGTAGTTATGACTGGGGTGACAACAGTCAAGATGGCCATGTGCCCTGGCCGGTTGGCTCAGCGGTAGAGCGTCGGCCTAGCGTGCGGAGGACCCGGGTTCGGTTCCCAGCCAGGGCACACAGGAGAAGCGCCCATTTGCTTCTCCACCCCTCCACCGCGCTTTCCTCTCTGTCTCTCTCGTCCCCTCCCGCAGCCAGGGCTCCATTGGAGCAAAGATGGCCCGGGCGCTGGGGATGGCTCTGTGGCCTCTGCCCCGGGCGCTAGAGTGGCTCTGGTTGCAACATGGCGATGCCCAGGATGGGCAGAGCGTCACCCCCTGGTGGGCAGAGCTTCGCCCCTGGTGGGCGTGCCGGGTGGATCCCGGTCGGGCGCATGCGGGAGTCTGTCTGACTGTCTCTCCCTGTTTCCAGCTTCAGAAAAATGAAAAGAAAAAAAAAAAAAAAGATGGCCATGTATGCACAGATTCTGGATATATTTTAGAGGTGGAAGCAACAGGATTGAGCATTAGATTAGATGTGGCTGTCAGGAAGGACTTAGCTCCTAAGTCTCAGGTCTCAGGAACTCCAACACTGAAAGGATGCAGACAGAACAAGAAGCTAGCAAAGGAAACTGAAGAAGAAAGAAGCCAGCAAACCAGGAAGGAAACAAAAATGAGCAGAAGTCTCCACTTTGGCAAAAAAAGATTAGACTATACAAAGGTCCAGAAATAAAGCACACCTCAGTGTGTAGTAAAAACTGTAACATGTAAAAGAGCAATATAATCAAATATACATTAAAAAAAATAATCTACAGGTAGTGCAGAGTGGATATAGAGAAGGGCAAGCCCAGAGGCATGAAGATGCTTAGCTTCCTCAATAAACAAAAAACTTTTCATGAAAAGACTCCTACTGCCTCTCATAAAGTGATATTACAAAAATCAAGAGTATACACTACTACGTCTTGCCAAAGATTCAACATTCTCATTGTTGATAAAAATCATTCATCCATCCAAGGGGAGGAACATCTCTGAGTCTGCTTCCTGGTTAGCAGTCCGCGGCTCCACGTGCATGTGCCTACGTGCACACACTCACATGCACACAGAGATAGCTGTGTTTCCAAGAATCAACTCTCCTACCACAGGAAATGGTTTTCTCCCCAATATGTTTTGCCCACTCAAACTGAAAATTTCCTGAGGCAGAGATAATGCCCCAGCAAATATGGGTCTGGAGCTGCTGGAAATAAAGGTGACAAAGTCAGCAGTGGCATGTAAGTTACAAGAGAAGCGTGGCCACAGGCAAGACCTTCAGTAGTGCTGAAAGTGAGAAGTGGCCCAGAAGAGAACGCGGGGTAACATCATCATTTAAGGTGCAGGGTGAAGAAGAGGTACCCATTGAGGAAATGCACAATTTAACTGTGTTTAATATTTTAATATATAGAGTAAGTTACTGAATCTTGAATACATCTAAGATGACCAAATCTGCCCTAGAAATTAATATTTTGCCTACAGCATCATTTTATAGACTCTCTCCAGACTTTTCAAAGTTTCTTCCCCCCTAATCAATATTTACAAGCAGAATTTGAATTTTCAGGATTTTTACAAAACTATTTAATACATAGGATGTGTATATAAAAGATTGGCAAGACCACAACAACTCAAAGAAACAGAAGAAATTCAAAGATAGGATGAATGGTTTGCCAATGTGACAACCATTTATGAGAAGAAGCCAGAGAACTATGCTGGAGAATATTCTTGCCTAAAATTAACAGAACTGATCAAAAGTATCAATCATAACACATTAAAAAGCCTGAGTCATTTATAAAACCTTAATGTGGCTTTAGTAAAATAAAATTTGGTCTCAATAATCTAAGTGAATTCCTTGAATCAGTCAGAAAGTATAGGACAAAAGCCATTTCTACTTTCCAAAGTCACTAGTAAATTCTTTACCACGGTGGTCATTTTATGGAATAAAAGGTGGGAGTGAAAATCCTCTGAAACTTGAAACTTTTGGTCCTGGATTTATGAACTATAGGATTTCCCTGGGAATTAAAATAAGATAATCATATAAAGAAGATCTTAAGAGATTTAAGAGAATTTTTGGATGGCTGACAAATAATGGGCTCTTGCAGAACCTTGGAGGAGCTGCTTTAGTGCTGACTTCCCTTGTCACCAATCATTTGTTCTCTGATCTCACTACAGAAGAGAACCTGGTCCTGAACTAACATCTGGCTGCCAGTGTCAGAGAGAGCATCTGCCTGGCCGAACCAAACCACTGATGCGATCTGCATGGCACCTATGTTGTTTTAGGGGGAAAAACAATAATAAATATATAACTGACACACTGACTAATCAGCTGAAGGTTTTCTCAATGAATTTGTTTCAATTAGGTTGCAAGTGCCATTAAGATTTAACTGGAATTCTTTTGAAGTGTATTTTAACGGATTAGAAAGATGAAAGTTTTAAAACTATGATCTAAAATAGAAAGGAAAAAGGTTTGTTTTTTGCAGCTCTGTCCATGTTTGGGCTGGTTGAAAGTTTACACTTGAAAGCATCAGTGTTCCACGCATGGCAGATTCTCTCTCAGTCTTCCTGGGAGGGGAGGGTTACAAGGGATACGCGACTGAGTCTCTAAAGAGCATACCACTAGGTCTACTGAATTTATCTCAAATCAATTTTGCTTATAGAAAAGAAATTTAACAATAGAAATAAAATTTTAATTTGCCATGAGTCTGTTTCTGATGAATATGTTAACAAAGCAAATAAAACACAGAGAACTGCTGTGGGTGCTCAGGCAGATGTCTTCCCACCACGCAGAACACAGCACTCCACAGGCTGCCGCCCAGAAACGATCTGCAGAAAGCCAGCTCCTGCGCTGGTGCTCCACGAGCTATCCTCATTTCATTTGAATACTGAACCAAAATAGATACTTCTGTTTTCAGAATTTCTTCTTTACCTACTCAGCTTCCCTTGTTCAAAGGTCTTTATAGTCAAGAAAGGAAACTGAAATGCCCCACTAAAAGCTGAAGTGATCTGGTAATTATCATCATCAAAGTAATTTCTTAAAGTTTATTACTAACACTAATAACAGTAGATCCTTTCTTGAAGATGACAATTTACTATGTGCAGCATAAAATGCAGTCAACAGTGAGGCTATTGTGCATTTTAAAACAGAAATGCACAGGCCCCTCGCCGAGTGTGTGGTATGTAAGAAAGGCACTCCGAGTTACTCGTTTCCCTATCCTAAACGTCCTCCGCAGGACCTCTCCTCCCGAGTCCTACTGGTGCTGACTCAGCTCAGGTCCTAAGAACCTCTCCATAAACGTGGTAGCTTGCCCCCCCCAACACTTTGTCCCCTCCTACGCACAGGCCCGGCTCTGATCCTACCGCTCCCATACTCAGAAATACTGAATTAACTTCCTCTAGCAATCAACTCCTCAGCACAACCTTCAAAGCTCTCCACACAAGGCAGCACCCGTCTCTCCAGCCCAGCCTCCCCACCCCTGTGTGTTACTGAAGACCAGAACGGCCTACCTCACTTTCCCCAACACACACCATGTGTTCCAGTCTGCAAGCAGGCTCTTTTTGGGGGACAAGAAAAAAATCCTCACAATATCAAACAGTCTCTTACCAGATACAACATAAAATCCTCCCCAATTTAAAACTGTTTTCTTATAAGTCATGGTAACTCTGGTTTTAAGGAAGCCAACATACCTTTAATTTCTTAACTTTATACAATTTCTGATTAAACACACACACACAAAAATTCCCTTTACCTTGATTTAAGGAGTGGCTGAGTCACCCACTTCTTTAACTTCCGTCTCCCAAATGAAGTTTTAGTGTGGTCTAGAACCCAGAATAAACTCCCTTTGGTTTTCATATCCGTCTAAGAAAGAACAGAAAACAAGTTTTATTAACTAGACAATTGCACTTGAACCAAAATTGTTAGTTGATAATGTGCCTAATTATTCCATGTGTCACAATTTTCTTTTTTCTCATGACAGAGACAGAGAGAGAGACAGAGAGGGACAGACAGGGACAGACAGGAAGAGAGAGAGATGAGAAGCATCAGTTCTTCGTTGTGGCACCTTAGTCTCCTTAGTTGTTCATTGATTGCTTTCTCATATGTGCAGTGACGGCAGGGACAGAGGTGTCGGGCGCAGAGGGGCTACAGCAGAGCGAGTGATCCCTTGCTCAAGCCAGTGACCTTGAGCTCAAGCCAGCGACCTTTGGGCTCAAGCCAGCAACCATGGGGTCACTCAAGCCAGCAACCCTGCACTCAAGCTAGTGAGCCCGCGCTCAAACTGGATGAGCCCGCGCTCAAGCCGGTGACCTCAGGGTTTCGAAGCAGAGTCCTCTGCATCCTAGTCCAACACTCTTTCCACTGAGCTACCACCTGGTCAGGCGTGTCACAATTTCCAATGTTACAAACACCTAGCACAAAGTAGGGCTCATAATAAGTGTTTATTTAATGTTTGATGAATAAATATGTGTATATAGATATAACATAATATGCACACACACAATATCCATAAAATATATTGATATTTTGCACAGAAAAGCAATAGACTACATGTCTTTTTTGGTTAACTAATAAATTATCCATTAATCTCCTGAAATATACATTTTTCCTAAGCATCTTGAAAAATATAATTATATACTTTCCTACCTTGGGCAATATAGTGAAGATAATTTAATTTTCCTTTGGCAATTCAGGGTCTCCTACTGCCTCAGAATTCCTGTTCTAAAGACCAATGCTCTCATGACAACGCTGAATAAGTAGAAGGTATTGGAGACAGACATGAACTTGCATTGCCCTTGGGGAATTTATCCTGGAAGGGTTTTTAGTTTATTTTATTAAATCCTTAGTAAAAGTTTATCTATCTATATTTTGCTATTTGAAAGTTGAGTTATTAAAAAATTTACAATTAACTACAGATGATGGTATATTTTAACCAAGGTTTCACAGTATTACAAAAAGTCTATTAATAGATTGTCTTGTTTGGAATATTTTTCACCTGAGTGGTTTTTTTGTTTGGTTGGTTGGTTTTTTAATTAAACTGTTTCCTTTTCCTTTCCAGTCATCAAGCAGACACTGAGAGAATGCCTCACCAGGTACCCAGCTGTGTGGTTGGCAAAGGAGTGTCAGGGCATGCTCCCTCCCTCAGGGCACTTACATCCAACTTTGGGAGAAAAGACTCAGTACAAGGACACAATGCCACCTGACAGAAGGAAACTATACAAGCGATGGCAGACACTCTACAGGCCTTAGGAGTCTAAAGCAGAGCACACCGGCAGCTACAGTGGTCATGGAGGCTCCCCTGATGGAGCTGGACAGGCAGCGCTGACCTATGAGGCTGGTCAATGACACAGCACCTCCCTTTTAGAGACAAGAACTCGACTGGCCTGCCTGCACTAAAGGGTCTGAACAATAAGACAGTGAAGGGAATCGGATTGCAATGACCTGGCATCACTGCAGAGGCAGGCTCAGACATGAGAGAGACAGACAGACAGAGAGGTGGAGGAGACACATGTCCTGTTGTACTCTGCTCTCCCCGACACCCTGCTCCTCCTCATTATTGCTCATCTGTAAGGGAGGCCAAACTGAAATGTGCAAACACACACAGATGTTCATTCACAGCTTCTGTTTCTACAAGGGCACAAGTCTGGGTAATGAAAGGATGTTTAAAGGGTATTTTGATTACTGATGACTTTTGCCTTAGGAATGTAATTTCAGAACTGACTCCACAGTAGTGGGATTTGAAAAGGGAGGATGTGGTAAAGTAAAGAAAGCTTGGAAAGCTTGTGCCTGCAGCTCTGACTGTGAGCTCTTCTTCATCCAAGAAATGGCCTTTTATTCCTACTACTTAATTCCTATCACAGGGATGTATGTAGAGTTGATGAGAAACACTTGTGGGAAGGACGCTCATTTCTGGATAATGGAATGACAAGACAGAAATGTTATAGACTGAAAGTAAGGTGGCCTCTAGTATACAAGGACAGCATATGGAGGGAGAAACTAGTTAGTAATAATACAAATCCAGGGGTTAGGAGAATAAATTCAGCATTTACTATATATATTTCACAACAGTAATAAGTGGTGTCTAAACTATTTGACTCAGATGGCTCAGTTTCTCAACCACTTACTCAAATGACTTGAAACTACTTTTAATTTCTATGAATTTGTAACAATAACATTAATTTTATAATATTTCACATTACCAAGTGACAATTTAATAAATGAAAGCAATAATTTCAGTGACTCGATTATCTTCCTAATCAATTAGTAAAGCGCACATAAACAATGATGAAAGTCAACACACATCTTACAATCTAATTGACTATCACAATAACTTGTTTTATATTTGCATAATGAAATAAGACTGCAGAGATTTCAAGAAAATGTTAAAGTATGTAGAAAAATATAATCGAACAGACAAAAAAATCAGTGTCATATTAATTTTTAAAAATGTTGCTCTTCAAAGAACTATTTGATAAAGAAATTATCTGGATGAGCATATCACTCCAATCATTAAAAAGCACAGTTCTATAGTTCCCAAAGTAACCCCACAGAAGCATTTTTTATACTGTATTTGATTTTCCAAAATGGAGATGCTACAATTATCAACTAATAAAGAGATACCAGGTAGAGCAATCAGTTGAAGACAATGTTGTTGTTTTTACCTATGAAATTGCTACCTTATTCCAAATTTTGTTTTCAAAACCATTTTGAATCAACTAGCCCTTATGTTTACCTGACCTGATTCTGTAGGATTTCAAGATTCCTTAATGTTGTTCCATTAATTGTCATAAATTCCATTTCACCTGAAAACTGTTTAAAATTCCTGTAAAAAAAATGAAACATGAGCCATGATGTAAGTGCATGAAGAACTTTTAAAAACTAGTTTAGGCACTAGAAATATTCCAGTAACATCATGACAAAAGTTAGCTCTTTGATAAAGAATTAAATCAAAAGGAACAAAAGAATATTAATGGGGATATTGTCTTCCATTGATGCTGGTTTCATTAAACAGATTGATGGCAAAACAAAGACAGTTGCTCTCAATCCAAACACAAGAATAAGGAAGGAAAGTGTTACCAACAATTTTTACAAATATATTTCCAGAAATAGAACCAAACAGTCTTTTATCATTGGTAGAGCACATGGCAGTACGGCACCTTCAGGAAACAACTAAGCAATTAGCTAAAAAAAAGGTCAAGATACTCAAAAACATTCTTATTCTTTAGCATAAGATCATCTTGATAAGCCCTTTAACATATTCTAATCAACATTCTGATGTACAACAAATGTCATTTACTCTATAATTAACAATGCCCATTAATGTGTGTTTTAGTAGAGCATAAAACTGAAAAAGTAGCAGAAAGTATTTTCTGAGTCCACAGAATTCACATTCTCCTTATATCCCTGTAACTGTCCAAACTAGGTTAAAAGTTCAATAAATTTCAAAAAGACTTGAATACTGAGTTACAATATGATTAATAAATGTATGCACAATTCCAATTCTGTTCTTATTAGTATTTATGTTAAAAAGTATGTTAATCAATGTATTACTGAAACAGGTATTCAATTTCCTTTCTAAGCCAGTTAGTCCTTTGATATTTCTATCAATAGCACTTACAGACTTGATGATGAAAGACGAGACACATAATGGCAAGGTCACTAACTATCTGGAGCGAAAGCAGGAGTGTTTGCACCATGAGCCTAACCACACTTACGGCTGGAAGAAGGTTCCAATAAAACCCAGTTTCCCAAGCCTTTTGTGGAAACAAGCAGCATCTTGGAATCTAGAGCCTAAAATCAAAGCCAGCATTTATTGCAAGATGCCTCTACTTCTAGATGACTCCTGAACTAAAACTCCAGAGCCCTGAAAAATAACTTACTACACATTAGGAATGTTGCTGCACATTAGAAACGTTGCCTAGTAACTGAATGCTGTCCTTCCGCAGTATAAATTTATCTGCAACATCTGACCTAGCTTCCAAAGGATGATTAACTTGTTAATGATTTTCACAGGGAAGCAACTTCAATGCCGATACCAGTTGTATGTAGCCCTTTCTCTCCTTCTCAGAGCAATTATCTTAATTTGCCTGGCATTACAGCGATTCATGTTCTTGGGCTGCCTTAATTAATAGTTCTTAGCTCTCCTTGGTGGCAAAGGTTATTAATGTCACACATTTTGGAGCACCTGCAGGGCCTTGCAGAAAACAGATGTTCAGCAAATGTGTGCCATCTTCCTACAGGGAAAACAGTGTGGGTTTGTTTTCCTTTGCTCAGAAATGTCAGTGAATACCCAAGGTCACTAATAAAATGTAAAACATTATTTTCAGGAAGAAAAACTCAGGCAGGCAGTGACTGGCTGTGAAGGTGTTAACACAGCCTCACAGTCAAAAATCAAAGCTGGAAGAGCCTAGATTCAGAGCTGGTATCTAACCAGTTCTCATGTATTCTCTTTTTTTTAATTTAGAAATTAAATTTAATGAGTATTTAGATATGTCAATTATCTCCCCTGTTCATGAAAGTTGGGTTCACCTTACCCAATTAACACTTGAGTACCTTAATCAGACATAGATTCTAGAGTGATGCTTAGCTATCATGAGAGAAAGACTAATCAAGAACCCATAGCATGACCAGGCAGTGGCGTAGTGAGGACCCAGGTTCAAAACCCCGAGGTCGCCGGCTTGAGCACAGGCTCACCAGCTTGAGCGCGTGGTTGCTGGTTTGAGTGTGGGATCACAGACATGACCCCATGGTTGCTGGCTTGAGCCCAAAGGTCACTGGCTTAAGCCCAAGGTTGCTGGCTTGAGCAAGGGGTCTCTTGCTCTGCTGTAGTCCCCAGGTCAAGGCACATATGAGAAAGCAATCAATGAACTAAGGTGCTACAATGAAGAATTGATACTTCTCATCTCTCTCTTTCCTGTCTGTTTGTAGCTATCTGTCGCTCTCTCTGTCTCTGTCACAAAAAAACGATAGAACCCATAATCCAGCAGCCTTTCCTAAAAACATCTCAGCAAGCTGCCTTTATCTCCCATGAACACCAGAGATGTGAAATAAAATAAGAGGCATTTAAGATGTGTAGACTACCCAGAAATACTGCTCAGTTGCTTCACCCTCACAAGAGCATGTAAAGCCAACAGCCCATACTCTGAAGGGTGCTTTAGGTTTAGGATTCTGAAAGCATCCCATTCCATCAAATATCTGAGGGTTTTGTCACCTAACACGAATTAAAAGTGAAATCCTGTTCCTCCTATGCCTCAAATGAACCTTTGAAGCAAGGAACTATCAGAGCATAAAGAAGACCCAGAGATGGTAGCAACGAAGCAGGCAGATGCACAGACTGCCACATCCCATGACCAAACTGTGCTACAAATTAATTTAAGAAATATCATCAAGAAAAATCAACTTTGAACTAAAAGAACAGGATCTGAAAACCAAGGAGCACAGAAGAATCCACACCAAGCCTGGTAGGGAGTGTAGGGGTGCAATGGGGGCTCCCCCGCTCCCAAGAGTGAGGGGAGGCTGAGGCTGAGGGTCCAGTGAGTATATAATTGTGAGGAGAGAGACCCTGAGAGTTGGGGTTCCTCAGTCCCAGGACCGAAGCCCCAGCCTAGAAACCCAGGGACTGGAGGAGACAGCCTGACTGCATTGAGTGGGGAGAAGAGCAAAAGTTCTGTCTGTGGGAAGTGGCTGGCGAAAGAAGTTGCAGCCTTAAACGGCCAGCACAGAAAATATCTCACAGAGCCACTTGTTTTTGGGGCTCCGGGGACAAGGAGGGCTAAGAGGACTGGTCTTGTATGAGGAGAGTGGGGAGTTTGAGGCATAGGGACACAAATGGTGACGGGGAGAAGAATACCTGAGCTGAGTCATTCTCCAGTGCCAAGGTGGCCATAGCTGATGGAGTGGTCGCTCCCTCCATCCAGCACAAGCCTAGCGTGGAACCAGTTGACCCACGTCCAAAAAGCTCTCCAGCTCCAATCAGTGCAAAAGGTTATTCAGAAAGGAGGAAGTAAAGGGGAGGGGCAGTGACTCAAGTTTCCAGGGAGACCTGAGATACACCTCCCCCTTCTAATACAGAGAACGTGCCCCGCCCCCAAAGAGTCATTGGGCAGACCTCACCTTCTGGTTCTCAGAGGTCACAGCCACCAAATTCCTGGATACACTTTCAACTCGGGCCAAAGACCAAGATGCACCCACATCCCCCATCCTAAACACAGAAGCTCCCTGCTGAACTTAGCAAACACAGAAGTACCCTGCTGTACTCAGCAAACAAACAGTAGAAAAATTAAGACTTTTAAGCACCTCTACTAGTTAAGGAGAATTAAAATCTGAGCAACCAGAAGAGGCTAAGGGATAAAGTCCTGGAGGAGAAGCCACATTCCATAAACCAACCTCAGACCCACAACTCTAACAAGCTTGCAAATTGTACACAGAAAGAATGGGAAGACAGAGGAATGTAAACCATATGAACCAACAAGAGAAATCCCCAGAAAAAGAATTGAATGAGATGGAAGTAATCAAATTATAGGATGCAAAGTTTAAAATAATGATTCTTAGGATGCTTAAGGATCTCAGAGCTACAATGGATGGGCTTAATGAGCTCCTAAATAAAGAAATTGCAAGCATCAAAAAGAACACAGAAATCATAAAAAAGAATCAATCAGAAATGACAATTACAATATCAGAAATGAAAACTACACTAGAAGGAATCAACAGCAGACTGGATGAAGCAGGGAATCAAATCAACGAATTAGAGGACAAGATAAATAAAAACACAGAAGCAGAGCAGCAAAAAGAAAAGAGGCTCAAAAAGTCTGAGGAAACAGTAAGAGAACTCTGTGACAATATGAAGAGAGATAACATCTGCATCATAGGGATTCCTGAAGTAGAAGAGAAAAAACAAGGAATAGAGAACCTGTTTGAATGAATCATAGCTGAAAACTTTCCTAAATTGACGAAGGAAAAAGTTACACAAGTTCAAGAAGCACAGAGAATCCTGGTAAAGAAAAACCCAATGAGGCCTACATCAAGACACATATAATTAAAATACCAAAGTTAAGAGATAAAGAAAAAACACTAAAAGCAGCAAGAGAAAAGAAGTAAATTAACTATAGAGGAGTCCTCATAAAGATGACATCTGACTTTTTAACAGAAACACTTGAGGCCTGAAGGGAATGGCAAGAAATATTCAAAGTAATGCAAAACAAGAGCCTACAACCAATAATTCTTTATCTAGCAAGATTATGGTTTAAAATTGAAGGAGAAATAAAAAGCTTTCCAAAAAAAATAATAAATTCAAGGAATTCATTACAATCAAGCCAGTACTGCAGGAAATGTTAAGGGGCTTGCTATAAAAAGAGCAAAGAAAAAAAATTGAGAAAAAGAGGATTATACATTTAAAGAATAAAATAACAATAAACAACTACATATCAATAATAATCTTAAATGTAAATGGATTACATACTCCAATCAAAAGACATAGGGTAGCAACATGAATAACAGGACCTGTACATATGCTGTTTACAAGAGACACACCTCAAAACAATAGATACACATAGACTGAGAGTAAAGGAATGGAAAAAAATATTTCATGCAAATGGAAAGGATAAAACAGCTGGGGTAGCAATACTAATATCTGACAAAATAAACTTTAAAACAAAGGCTATATAGTAAGAGATAAAGAAGGTCACTACACTACATAATGACAAAAGGAACATTACAACAGAAAAATATAACTATTATAAATATATATGCACCTAATATAGGAGCACCTAAATATATAAAACAAATTTTGATGGACAAAAAGGGCAAGATCAACAGCAATACTCTAATAGTAGGGGATTTTAATATCCTAACATCAATGGATAGAACCTCCAGACAGAAAATTAACAAAGAAACAGCGGACTTAAATTACACATTAAATCAACGGGATTTAATAAGATATCTTCAGAACCTTTCACCCCAAAGCAGCAGAATATACATTCTTTTCAAGTGCTCATGATAAATTATCTAGGATAAATCACATGTTGGTATACAAAACAAGTCTTAATAAATTTAAGAAGACTGAAATCATACCAAGCATCTTCTCTTATCACAAGGGCAAAAAACTAGAAATCAAGTACAATAGAAAAGCTGAAAAAGATTCAAACACTTGGAGACTAAATAGCATGCTATTAAATAATGAATGGGTTAATAATGAAACAAAGGAAGAAATCAAAAACATCCTTAAAACAAATGAAAATGAACATACAACAATTCAAATTTTATGGGACATAGCAAAAGCAGTCCTGAAAGGGAAGTTCATAGCATTACAGGTATATCTTAAGAAACAAGAAAAAGTTCAAATAAACAACTTAACCCTTCAGCCTGACCAGGCGGTGGCGCAGTGGATAGAGAGTCGAATTGGGATGCAGAAGACTCAAGTTCGAGACCCCAAGGTTGCCAGCTTGAGCGCAGGCTCATCTGGTTTGAGCAAAGCTCATCAGCTTGGACCCAAGGTCACTGGCTCGAGCAAGGGGTTACTCGGTCTGCTAAAGGCCTGCGGTCAAGGTACATATGAGAAAGCAATCAATGAACAACCAAGGTGTCACAATGAAAAAATGATGATTGATGCTTCTTATCTCTCTCCGTTCCTGTCTGTCTGTCCCTATCTATCCCTCTCTCTGACTCTCTCTCTGTCTCTGTTAAAAAAAAAAAAAAAAAAAACCTCACATAAAAGAACTAGAAAAAAACAGCAAGTAAATCCCAGAGGAAGTTGAAGAAAGGAAATAATAAAGATCAGAGTGGAAATAAATGACATAGAGGCAAAAAAAACAAAATTGATGAACGTTTAACCACACTCACCAAGAAAAAAAAGAGAGCTCAAACAAATAAAATTAGAAATGAAAGTGGAGAAGTAACAACTGACACAGCAGAAATACAAAGTACTGTAAGAAAATATTATGAAGTGTATACCAACAAAATTGACAACCTATGTGAAATGGACAAATTCCTTGAAACATATAATCATTCAAAAATCAATCTGGAAGAATCAGAAAACCTAAACAGACCGATTACACCAAAAAAAGACTGAAACAGTTATCAAAAAAACTCCCAACAAACAAAAGTTCTGGGCCTGATGGCTTCACAAGTGAATTCTACCAAATATTCAAAGAAGAACTAACTCCTATCCTTCCCAAGCTATTTCAAAAATTTCAAGAGGAGGGAAAACTTCCAAACTCCGTTTATGAGGCAAACATAATCCTCATTCTAAAACAAGGCAAGGACACTACAAAGAAAGAAAACTATAGGCCAATATCCCTGATGAACTTAGATGCTAAACTTCTCAACAAAATATTAGCAAAGGAGGAGACAAGATGGCGCTGGAGTAGGCGGACGTACCAACATCTACCTCCCAGAACCAAAGTGGAATACAAACTAATTTTTGAGACTATCATCTGGAAAAACCAACATTGGACTAAACTAAGAGGACTCTTCAACCAAGGAACACTGAAGAAGCCACACCGAGACTGCTTAGTGTATCCCAAGGCTCTCTTTACCATGCCACAGTCGCAGAGCTCCAGGGAAAAGCTACCTGGTCTCATCTCTCCAGGCAGAGGAGAACAGAAGCTCCATATCTACACATGCTGCAAATGGCTTCTCCAGTCTACCTGAATCATTACCAGATAGAAGCAGCGGACACTGGGACTTGGACATGAGCTGCAAAGTATAGAATGGTGGTGACAACAATTCCAGTGCCATGCGGACTTTTCCTGGATGTGGACTTTTCCTGGACTCCTGCTCCCTGTGACATATCCTACAGACTGAACTGTGGTTGGGTTGCATTTTTCAGGGATTTGACATGGTGATGGGGCCAACTTGGACTTGGTGAACATGTTAAGGACACTATTCTTTTATGGATTCTTGCTGTATTGGCCAAGAGTTTGCTTAAAGGCTTTTAATCACTGCAAAAAAAATAGAAGGCTGGATAAAGAAGATGGGGCACATATACACCATGGTATACTATTCAGCTAGAAGAAATGATGACATCGGATCACTTACAGCAGAATGATGGAATCTTGATAACACTATGCGGAGCGAAATAAGCGAATCAGAAAAAAACAAAAACTGCAGGATTCCATACATTGGTGGGACATAAAAGTGAGACTAAGAGACATGGACAGGAGTGTGGTGGTTACGGGGGGTAGGGGGAGGGAAGGAGGGAGGGAGGGAGGAGGGGGAGGGGTAAAAAGAAAACTGGATAGAGGGTGACGGAGGACGATCTCTCTCTGGGTGATGGGTATACAACAGAACTAAATGACAAAATAACCTGGAAATGTTTTCTTTGAATGTATGTACCCTGATTTATTGATGTCACCCCATTTAAATAAAAATTTATTTATTAAAAAAAAATTAGCAAATCGAATCCAACAATATATGAAAAAATCATACAACATGATCAAGTAGGATTTATTCCGGGGAGGCAAGGCTGGTACAGTATTCGCAAATCACAACATGATTCATCACATAAACAAAAAGGATAAAAACCACATGATACTATCAATAGATGCAGAAAAAGCATTTGATAAAATACAGCACCCATTTATGATTAAAACTCTCAGCAAAGTGGGAATACAGGGAACATACCTCAACATGATAAAGGCCATCTATGACAAACCCACAGCCAACATCATAATCAATGGGCAAAAATTATAAGCAATCTGCTTAAGATCAGGAACAAGACAGGGGTGCTCCCTTTCACCACTCTTATTCAACATAGTTCTGGAAGTCCTAGCTACAGTAATCAGACAAGAAGAAGAAATAAAAGGCATCGAAATTGGAAAAGAAGAAGTAAAACTTTCATTATTTGCTGATGACCTGATACTGTACATAGAAAACCCTGAAGTCTCAGTCAAAAAACTACTGGACCTGATAAATGAATTCAGCAAGGTGGCAGGATATAAAATCAATATTCAGAAATCAGTGGCCTTTGTATACACCAACAATGAACTGTCAGAAAGAGAAATTAAGGAAACAATCCCCTTCACTACTGCAACAAAAAAAATAAAGTACCTAGAATTCTGTAAATTTAACCAAGGAGGTTAAAGACCTGTAACTCAAAAAACTATATAAAACACTGATAAAAGAAATCAAGGAAGATACAAACAAATGGAAGCACATACCGTCCGTGTTCATGGTTAGGAAGAATAAATATCATTAAAATGTCTATACTACCCAAAATAATATTCAATGCAATTCCTATTAAATTATCAATCTCATACTTCAAAGATATAGAACAAATATTCAAAATATTTATATGGAACCAAAAAAACACGAAGAGCCTCAGCAATCTTAAAAAAGAAGAATAAAGTGGGTGGTATCACACTTCCTGATATCAAGTTATACTACAAGGCCATTGTACTCAAAACAGCCTGGTACTGCCATAAGAACAGGCAGACAGATCAACTGAACAGAACAGAAAACCCAGAAATAGGCCCTGGCCGGTTGGCTCAGCGGTAGAGTGTCGGCCTGGCATGCGGGGGACCCGGGTTCGATTCCCAGCCAGGGCACATAGGAGAAGCGCCCATTTGCTTCTCCACCCCCCCCCTCCTTCCTCTCTGTCTCTCTCTTCCCCTCCCGCAGCCAGGGCTCCATTGGAGCAAAGATGGCCCGGGCGCTGGGGATGGCTCCTTGGCCTCTGCTCCAGGCGCTGGAGTGGCTCTGGTCGCGGCAAAGTGATGCCCCGGAGGGCCAGAGCATTGCCCCCTGGTGGGCAGAGCATCGCCCCTGGTGGGTGTGCCGGGTGGATCCCGGTCGGGAACATGCGGGAGTCTGTCTGACTGTCTCTCCCTGTTTCCAGCTTCAGAAAAAAATAAAATAAAATAAAGAAAACCCAGAAATAAACCCACACCTTTATGGACAATTGATATTTGACAAAGGAGGTAAGAGCATACAATGGATTAAAGACAGTCTCTTTAACAAATGGTGTTGGGAAAATTGGACAAATACATGCAAAAAATGAAACTAGACCACCAACTTACACCATTCACAAAAATAAATTCAAAATGGATAGAAGACTTGAATGTAAGCCATGAAACCATGATCATCTTGGAAGAAAACATAGGCAGTAAGCTCTCTGACATCTCTCAAAGCAATATATTTACTGATCTAACTCCATGTGCAAGTGAAATAAAGGGCAGGATGAACTAAAAAGCTTTTGCACAGCAAAAGACAACATGAACAAAATAAAAAGACAAACCACACAGTGGGAGAACATATTCACCAACACGTCCAATAAGGGGTTAATAACCAAAATCTACAAAGAACTTGTAAAACTCAACAAGGAAAGTAAAATATCCAATCAAAAATTGAGCAAAAGGACTGAATAGACACCTCTCCAAAGAGGACATACAGATGGCCAATGGGCATACGAAAAAATGTTCAAAATAACTAATCATTAGAGAAATGTAAATTAAAACCACAAAGAGATACCACCTCACACCAGTCAGAATGGCGCTCATCAACAAAACAACACAGAATAAGTGCTTGGCAAGGATGTAGAGAAAAGGGAACCCTCCTGCACTGCTGGTGGGACTGCAGACTGGTGCAGCCACTTGGAAAACAGTATGGGTTTCCTCAAAAAATTAAAAATGGAACTGCCCTTTCACCCAGCTATCCCACTTTTAGAATTATATTTTAAGAATACCAAATCACTGATTCAAAAGAAGATATGCACCCCCATGTTTATTGCAGCATTGTTTACAATAGCCAATATCTGGAAAACAGCCCTAGTGTCTGTCAGTGGACGAGTGGATTAAAAAGCAGTGGTACATATACACAATGGAATACTACACGGTTGTGAAAAAGAAGGAAATCTTACCCTTTGCAACAACATGGATGGACCTGGAGTCTATTATGCTAAGTGAAATAAGTCAGGCAGAGAAAGAAAAATATCATATGACCTCACTCACATGAGGAATCCAATGAACAATGTGAACTGAGGAATGGAAGAGAGGCAGAGAAGGGGTCAGAGAGTCCAGAGGGAAAGCAGGCTGAGGGAAAGGGGATGAGTGGAGGGGAAAAAAGAAAGGAAAGACATTAGTGAAAGTATATACACATAACACTGAGAGATAGATGACAGGATAGTAAATCATAGAGGGAAGGGGCAAAGAGGGTATCAAGGAGAACATGGGGGAGGGAGATATATTCGGGGGTACACTTGTAACTATGTAAACACAACAAATTAAAATCAATTAAAAAAAGAAGACCCAGAATTAGTATTTCAAGAAGCTTATAAAAGAGTTTACATGACTGCTTTTGTGCCTGGTCTAAACATTGTATGTGCTACAGAACATTGTTTGAACTAACATACATATCATAAAACCTGGTAAAGGGAGGGTTGGGGAGAAGGCTAAGAGCCCTCACCTACATAGAATTACTGGGGTACCCATTATCTACAATACCAAAAAGAACCCAGTAACTGTGAACAACCAAATTGGCTTAAGTTAAATCCTTTTACTGCATTTCAGACTTTCATATAGTGTATTACAAATAGATGGCACGACTTTCCACCAGCAAAATGATTACAGCTCACTTTATAATGATCCTTACTTTATTGCAGTGGTGTGGAATTGATCTCACAATAATATTACAGAGTTGCCTGTATAGGTTCTTTTCTCATTAAGGAGTACTCATGAGATGCGTATATGGTTTTTTTATTTGTATCAGTTTTGGTTTTTGCCATTACTGAACAAATCATCTAAACTTCAAAGTATATGCTGGGAGAAGTGTAGAGTTTCTTTAAACTGACATCTGCATTGATTTTAATAAAAGATCAACCATTGGACAACATTAAATTAGACTTTTCCCTATGGAACAGTAATTAAGCAATAATAAGAACAGTTTTGCTGTTAGGTTTCTCAAAAGTTGGTTGATAATACGTTCTGTAGACAGGACTCTTCCATCCAAATACAAAAGACATTTCCTTCTGTCACTGCTATTGGAAATTGTATACATTCTTTTCTTTTCAGATTTTATTTATTTGTTTTTAGAGAGAGAGAAGGGAGGAAGAGCAGTAAGCATCAATTCCCTTATGTGCCTTGACCTGGCAAGCCCAGGGTTTCGAATGTTCCACTTTGCCACCACAGGTCAGACTGGAAATTGTATAAATTTTTGAACTAAAGGGTGAATGTGCTAGCACCCTTAGCAATTCAACAGTATATGATCACTGATCTGAAATACTCAAACAATTCTGAATTACTTATCCTTCTGGAAGAAGCTAAATTGCATGTGCTTTGAAATGAACCTCATAAACAATGCCTCGATAAAATTCACACTGTGTGATTCTAGATAGAAATATTATGAGAATCATGGGGAAAATATTTCATTAATATTTAAGACAAGAAAATTACAAACAATGCTTTTGTTTCCTCAAGTTTTAAAATGGGAGGAAATATACTTGCTACTAACTTGCCAAAGGAATTTAAGACACTATATCATTCCTAAACTACTTAAAAAAAGAAAAAGAAAAAAAGAAACAAAAAAGAAAGAATGACCATCTTTCTGAATTAGAGGCAGTAAAGGTACAGACCTTATCTGAAAGATCAACTCCTTTCAAAGATCCTATTCAAATATTATTTAAAAATGGAAAGACAAAAAAAAATCTATCATGTTACATATGAAATCAATAGTGGAAAACAGTTTTCTATGTACAGTTTTCTGAGGTCATTTACCATTTGCCTAATATTTTGTTGGTTAATTTAATTTTATAAAATTATTTAATTTTACTATTTAATTTTATAAAATTATTTTAAATTTTAATTATTATATATTGTTATATACAAAACTCTAGTTTTATTTTAGATTCACTTTTACTTGATTTGTCATTTTCAAAATCTTTGTATCTTTGCAGCCCTGGCCAGTGGTTCAGTGGACAGATCATCAGCCCGGCATATGGATGTCCCAGGTTTGATTCCTGGTCAGGGCACACAGGAGAAGTGATTATCTGCTTCTCTCCTCATCTTTCTCCCCCTTCTCTCCCTCCTCCCCTCCTGCAGCCAGTGGCTTCACTGGTTCAAGCATGGCCCCGAGTACTGTGCAGAGCTCAGCTGGTCTGCCTCAGGCACTAAAAATAGCTTAGTGGTCGAGCATCAGCCCTAGATAGAGTTGCCAGGTGGATTCTAGTCAGGGCACATGAGGCAGTCTGCCTCACTATCTCCCCTCCTCTACCTAAAAGGGGGGAAAAAAAAGACTATCTTTGCATTCCTAAACGTTCCCAATAGCATCTTAGAGAGGAAAATAGAAAAGTATATAATGGGTCACCACAATGACTGTCAGGTGATTTACTAGGAGGATTTACTAGGAGGATTCACAGGACTCAGCATATATTCACTCAGCTCTGATTCATTACCATGAGAGGATACAAAGCAAAATGTGCCCTATCTAATAAAACCTCACTTACTTTGTCCTTAAGAACAATTCTTGAAATAGTCTGTTTTCCTCCAACAACCTTCGTAAAAGCACAAAGACCTTTTAGATAAACATATATCAAGTTTTTTATGAAATATGCAGCAACTTTTGTGAAATCATTTGCAAAACAACACAACTAAATTTTCCCCCTATCACATAGCCCCTGAAGTACATATAATCAACCTTATGCTGCTGAACTTTTAAAGCAATACAACTGAATTTTAAATACAGAAGGAGAACATTCATGTTTTCCAAAGCAATCAATTTGAGAAGCTATGTCCTTTTTCCAAGATATAAGAACTGTGGAATTACACTTGCAGAACTATATTCCGAGTCAAATCACAAGACACCCATAAAACATCATCACTCACATATCATTTTCAAGAAAAAAAAAAGTACCAGTTTAATCACAATCTTTATTCATTAATCTTGACTCTGAAGGACATTCTTGCCATTTCTAATCAATTCCATGCACACAGGATGAAGAACTTCCTTCCTTCTCTCTTTTTCATTAATCCTATATTTACTGACCGCCTATTAGGTGCTGGGCATATGTTAGATGATCTACAATGTGAGAGCCTAACATTTGGACCTCTTTATATCATTTCTGCCTGGCTCTACAAAAATGAGAGGAGGGGGGTTACGCAACAGGCAGATCAGACACATACTAAGTCACCAGCAGACCCAGTTCGCTGCCCACTCCCCCATACTACTACCAAATATAAATTCAACTACACTCAATTTATCAAGTTAGGCCATTTTAAAATAGCTATTCTAATTTCAGTACAAATAAACATTCTATGTTTTAGAGTTTAGTATTATTTTTACCTTGAATTACATATAAGGCAAACACAATAATGTTTTCAGATTCAAATTCACCTACTTGTAATCACATAAGAGCATGATTTTGGAAAAAGTCAGTTTTCTATCTTAATGTTAATCCTTCACTGCTGAGTGGTGTAGGGACAGAAACAAATCTCCCCCCACAAAAAAAAAATCTCTTTTTTTGCTTTAATTTATTTTTTAATGTTTTGAATATTTTCAACTACAGTTTACATTCAATATTATTTTGTATTAGTTTCAGGTGTTCAGCACAGTGGTTAGACAATCATATACTTTACAAAGTGTTCCCCATGATATTTTCAGTACCCAACTGGTAATGGGCAAGCTGTTAATCACTAGTTCTACTTCACTTAATTAGAGGCTCCCCTATCAGGAACAAGTCAAGTGGTAGATAGCTTGTCATCCTTTCTTCACAGGGATTCAACACAATCAACCATACAGAGAGATCACTACAATGTTTCTTATTGTTGGATATTGAAGTGGAATTATGAGGTATAAGGCCAGGCTGCTACCTTTTTTAATAAAACATTTCAGCCTTATTAAAATATGTACAGATTAATACAGTATCCAGGTGAAAAAATAGCCATCAAGCCTGACCAGGTGGTGCAGTGGAACACAGAGGACCCAAGTTCAAAAACCAGCTTGAGCGCAAGCTCATTCGACTTAAGTATGGGGTCACCAACTTGACCGTGGGATCACCATTTTGAGCATGGGATCACAGACATGACTCCATGGTCACCAGCTTGAGCCCAAGGTCGCTGGCTTGAGCAAGGGGTCACTGGCTCAGCTGGAGCCACCCTGGTCAAGGCATGTATGAGAAGCAATCAATGAACAACTAAAGTGCCACAACTATTGAGTCGATGTTTCCCATCTCTCTCCCTTCCTGTCTATCTATCGGTCTGTCTCTCTCTCTGGGAAAAAAAAAAAAAGCAAACCTTCCCTGTGTCATTTTCCCACCAACCTCTGAGGTTTACCCTTCACCCCACTCCTCTGAATTCACTGTTGCTCATTTCCACGCATGTCTTTATAACTTCTCAATATATTTACATATTCTTAAGTAATATACACTATTGTTCCACATTTTCCTAACTTCACAGAATGATATGTATTGTGTGTCCTTCAGCAGTTTGATTTTCAGCTCGATATAATGCTAATGAACTTTTTTTAATATTGATACATGTAATTCCACTCCATTCATTTTCACTGCTGTATAACCTTACACTGCATGAATATAAAACAATGAACCCACTCTCCTACTGATGAACATTTAGGCTGCTTTTAAACAGGACAAAACTACTTGCAGAGAAATGATATTCTGTTCTATCCTAAACACCACATTCTAGAACCAAAAATTAAAAAAAAAAGACATTACAAACAGATTCCCAAGGGACCTGCCTTTCTTCCACTCTCTCCAACACCCTGCAGCCAGCACCATCTCTCTGTTCCTCAATTCATATTCAGCCGTTTTACTAAGGAAAATAGCTCTGTCTGCCCACCAACCCTGCAGAGCAGGAAGCAGTTTACTCATCCGGGTCAACATGGTGGAGGGTAACTCCTTAAGAGCCAAAGACAAGGGGTTGTTGGAGGTGGAATATAGAAAAGAAAGAAAATTATCCCCCTATTTTATTTATTCGACTGGTTTTTAAACTATTATTTTCCTAGAATGTTACTTCCCAGCTTTTAAATCTATCTCCTCTACAAAGTTAATCCCTCCTTTAAAAAGTTGTTTATGTCGCCCTGGCCAGATAGCTCAGCATCATCCCGAAGCACAGAGGTTGTCAGATCAATCCCCGATCAGGGCACATACAGGAGCAGACTCATGTCCCTTTCTCTCCCTCTCTCTTTCTTCCTCTCTCTCTCCCTCCCTCCTTTCCTTCCTCTCTCTCTAAATTCAATAAAAATAAAAATTAACAAAATAAAAAGCTGTCTGTGATAGAAGCTGTCTTTTAAGCCTCCAACTTTATGACCTATAGAATAAGAACTGAAACCAAGAATAAGAATGGCAGTAAAATTTTATGAATGCTTTAATATCACTTCTTAATTCCACTTCTTATTACTACTTGCCAATTAACTATGCTTCAGAATAAACCAATATTTTGTAATCAAAACTATACTACATTAAATAGCTATAATGAATACAAACTGATGGGATTCTTAAAGATTCTATCAATATTTTGATGTCAATGAATATTTTTAATATTCTTCAGCAAAAATACCACAAAGTTCATCCTTGCCCTTGAGTGGAGTATTCTATCAATAGCAAGTAAACTTGTCTGCCTATAATACTTAGCAAACTCAAGAGATATTGTTAATATAAGCCCATCCCTTTTTCATTTTTGAGAAATCACTTACTTGGGTTTTGAAAGTACCTTTTCCAAGTTAAATTCTCTGAGGTATTTTATTATAGCAGCCAAAGAGCAAATCACAGGCTTCTCCAAGTTAATGACACCAGAAAAACTTTGAGGACCTAAAAACAAATTATGCACCTTCATTAGAATTATTATTTACCAATATAAAAAACAAAACTTAAGTTAAATAAAATTTAGCTTATGGATATTGAAAGAATAGTTGTGACATTATCTCCTAAAACTGCCCTCTGGAAAAATGTAGATGATTCCAAAATTCCCAGGGAATGGGAAAAAGTTCATTGTCTGATGGTGGAATTAAACTTTTTGTAACAAGCAATAGAGCAACTTCTTCATAATATAAAATGCCCATCTCTGCCTGACCAGGTGGTGGCGCAGTGGATAGGGCGTCAGACTGCGATGGCGAGGACCCAGGTCCGAGACCCCGAGGTCACCAGCTTGAGCGCAGGCTCATCTGGTTTGAGCAAAAGTTCACCAGCTTGGACCCAAGATTGCTGGCTCGAACAAGGGGTTACTTGGTCTGCTGTAGACCCACAGTCAAGGCACATATGGGAAAGCAATCAATGAACAACTAAGGTGTCGCAATGTGCAACGAAAAACTAATGATTGATGCTTCTCATCTCTCCGTTCCTGTCTGTCTGTCCCTGTCAATCTCTCTCTCTCTGACTCTCTCTCTGTCTCTGTAAAAAATAATAAAATAAAAAAATAAAAATAAAAAAAATAAAAATAAATGCCCATCTCCTTTGAACAAGTAGAACTCCAAAATGCATGTCAAAGACGTATAAACAAGGAATTGAACTGAAAAATCTTTTGTAATAGTAAAAAACTAGAGACAAGTTGACTGAATGTCACTAGACTAACAGTTAAGTAAACTGTAGTAAGCCCCGATGTTATACACCTATCTATAGGAATGACTTACCACTATCTGTACTGATAGGTAAAACTGTTGACAATTTACTGCTAAGCGAGAAATAAAGGTATTATGTATGACTATTCTCATCTCTCTGCAGGAATATTGCAACAGCTTTCCATCTGATCTTTCAGCTTCCTCCCTGTGCCTATAGGGCATTCTTAACAGAACAGGTGAGGGAATCCTTTCAAAAATGCACATCAAGTCATTAGACTACTTTGCTTAAAATCATCCAACATCCCTCAACTCACTGATAAGAAAAGTTCAAGTCCTGAAGTCCATCAACACCTGCACAGCTGGCCTCACACCTCCTTTCGCACCTGAGCTCCCTTTAGTCACTCTGTTCCAGCACCCAGCTCCTCGCTGCCCCTTAGACACACCAGCACTCACAACATGTGCTTACTGCTGTCTCCACCTCCAACTCTGTCCCTTCACATGTCCATCAGGTTCTCCCCCTAACTCCTTCGATCTCTGTTCACGTCTTTGTTCGAGGGCATTTCCTCAGTGAAGCCTTCCTTCACCACCCTGTTTAAAGGCTCACCCTCAGGGATTGAGAGGGACACACGGGCAGTGACAAAAAAAAGTCACAGGGATATAAAGTACAATTTAAGGAATATACTCAGCAAAACTGTAATGACCATATATGGTGTCAGGTGGGTAATAGAGATGGGGGAGGGGTGATCACTTCATAAGTTATATAAACCTGTCTAACACCTGAAACTAATACAATATTGAATGTCAAGGTAATTTTTAGAAAAATAAATAAATAAAGGTTCACCCTCTTCCCTGCCTTACTTTCTTCACAGCACTTGCCAACTTCAAACACACTAACATTTTATTGAATATCTCCTCCCTTTAGAATGTAAACTCCACAAGGGCAAGAATTTCTGGTCTGTTTTAATCCTATTGCATGCACATGCCTCACATAATCAGCATTCAATAAAAATTAGTTGAAAGAATAAATTCAATTTATATTAAACAAATATATACAATTATGTATGTATGTTTATGTGTATATATGTGGATTTATACATTAAAAGATGCATGAGGATTTGAGGGGGAACTTTTACTTTTTTCTTTATACATAACTATGTTTTGACTTTTTTGCAATTGTTATTATTATTTTTAGAAATAATATTACAAAATAGCCTCTACAAATTGGTAATACAAAATACCTTATGAATTCAACTATAGCTTTGTATAACAATAAGGCATAAATAAAGGGTTAAAATCCTTTCCACCTCTTCTGAGAATTTCATCTTCTTTTAACTTTCTATCACTGTTTCCCAGGAAACCTGATCGAGATGACATGCCAGTCTGTGTTATGAAGTAGCACTGCATATGGTAAAAATGACCTGACATCAGTACAGTACACCTGACCCAAGAGGACTGGAGCTGAGTTATCGCTAGCAGAGGGGAAACCGAAGCACCAATGGCTCTGTGAACTGCTACCGGCCACGGAGCACTGCTCCCTCTGAGGAGAACATGTGCCCTGCCAGCAAGTAAGTTTTCTGTCCTACATCCAAGTGATCTGATGCCAAGAGTGGCTTATGGTACTCTTGTGACTTAGTCTTTAGTTGAGCTGAGATGATGATCCCTTGGTGATACTGCAGACTGGCGTCCTCAGTGAGTTACACATTCAGACACTCGATTCAAATTGGCCAATGCACCATGAGATTAAAAAGGATAGGGAGAGAAATGCTAGCCTGACAATGATGACTAGTGGGAGCTGGGAAAGAATGGTTCCTCTACGGTCTAATGGTGAAAGCTCTGCAGCATGTGATAAGGGATAAAAATGGACCTTAACCCAAGCTGGACTGCCAGGCATGAGGGGTAGAGACCAAGGTGAGCGCTGACACCTGGCTGAACAAGCGAGAATCAGACAAATAATGGTTTCCTGACATACTAAGACCCTGTCGTTATATTCTGGTATTTAAATTCTGGTAATCAACCTTTAGAAATGCTACCCTTCATCAAGAGATTTATCCAAACATTCCATAAAATTGCAAGGAAGATAATGAACTAATTGAACCTGGTCAATAAGTAACTCCTTACTTTCCAATTAATATGTCAAAAACATCAAATTAGGCCCTGGCCGGTTGGCTCAGTGGTAGAGCGTCGGCCTGGCGTGCAGAGGTCCCGGGTTTGATTCCCAGCCAGGGCACACAGGAGAAGCGCCCATCTGCTCCCCACCCCCCCCCCTCCTTCCTCTCTGTCTCTCTCTTCCCCTCCCGCAGCAAGGCTCCATTGGAGCAAAGATGGCCCGGGCGCTGGGGATGGCTCCTTGGCCTCTGCCTCAGGAGCTAGAGTGGCTCTGGTCACGACAGAGCGACGCCCCGGAAGGGCAGAGCATCACCCCCTGGTGGGCAGAGCGTTGCCCCCTGGTGGGCGTGCCGGGTGGATCCCGGTCAGGCACATGCGGGAGTCTGTCTGACTGTCTCTCCCCGTTTCCAGCTTCAGAAAATACAAAAATTTAAAAAAAAAAAATACAACACTGGCATAAAAAAAAACAACCATCAAATTACTAAATGATCATAACTGCCACAGAAGAACTACAGTGGTGTTTCTGATGAGTGCAAGAAAATCAAGTCTCCCCTCTGCTTCTTCCAGTCATGGACTGAGAACTACTTAGTTTTTACTAAGTTGAAAGTCAAACTAGCATCTTTATCCAAACCTCAACTCAGTTAAATTTTAGGACATATGTCTAAGGTGTATATAATATTTACCTTTGGTGTCAACTACATCTTTTGCATAAAACTCTGTAACCACCTGGAAAGCATGGCTGTATTCAAAATACATGTTATCCATCCTTTCTACTCGAATTCTGTCATCCCGCACACTGAAAGAAAAAAATAAAAATTTCAAAGATAATTCTCCCTAATCTTGAACTGGCTGTATTCAGGCCTTGGCCTGACCAAAAAAAAATAAAGATTTATTCCTTACTCTCTCTCAAGTTGAAAAAAAAAAAAAAGAAAGTTCTAAAATTTCTGTGTCAAAAAGTTCCATTTCATAAAATACAATTATTACTTTTGCTACTTACTGGTATTTTATATCACCTAGAACATTGTGAGTACTTTATATATTGTTGTTATCAAAAACTCGCTGTAATTAAGATCAATTACTTACATAAATACAAAAGGGAGGACAACGGAAAAGCATTACCATAATTTAATTGCATCATCTGTTTGAATACTCTAGCAACAGACAGAGCGTCAAGTCCTTCTTTCTCTGAAGTCTGGCTGAAGTCTATGTCTGGCTGGCACTCTGCGAACTCCATCTCTACCACAGTCTCTAGTCAAATACAGCAATTTCCCTTAAATCAATTCTCGCTCTTTATTTAAAGTGGTTCCAAAGTCTTTTTAAACTTTTACAAATACACACACACACACACACATATATATACACACATATACATACATACATATACATACATACATATATACATACATCTACATATATAACTATGTTAGCATGAAGGCACACTGTATCATCAAGAGTGGGCAGTGCACTTTCCTGATTTTGTTTTGCTTGGCAACCCACCCCTCCTCTTCCTCCTCTCTTTCTGTTACCACCACACTCCCAACCCATTCTAACAGCCTAGAAGGAATCCTCATGTTTATATTCAAGTGTATCATATATATGCATACCTACTCACACAGGTCACTGTTTTATAAAAATAGAATCACTTTATACAAACTTTTCTAAATCTTGTTTTCTTCACTAAGCAATAACTCTTGAAAATCTCTCCATAAAGTAACCTAACTACAACTCCTCTTTAATAGCTAAAAAATACTTCATATTTCTTTATTATTGGATATTCACTTGGCATTAACATTTTGTTACGTTTCTGTTGTCTTTTTCTTTTTTTTTTTTTTTTAACAGAGACAGAGAGAGAGTCAGAGAGAGGGATAGACAGGGACAGACAGACAGGAACGGAGAGATGAGAAGCATCAATCATTAGTTTTCGTTGCGTTGTGACACCTTAGTTATTCATTGATTGCTTTCTCATATGTGCCTTGACCGTGGGGCTACAGCAGACCGAGTGACCCCTTGCTCAAGCCAGTGACCCTGGGTCCAAGTTGGTGAGCTTTTGCTCAAACCAGATGAGCCCACGCTCAAGCTGGTGACCTCGGGATCTCGAACATGGGTTCTCAGCATCTGACGCTCTATCCACTGCGCCACCGCCTGGTCAGGGTTGTCACGTTTCTTTAAAACATTTTTCATCTAAAAATAATAAAACATTACAGAAGCATAACATCCCACTGTTAAAGAAAGCATAATTTCTTTATTCATGTTTTTTATATCTAGTGATAATGTTCTATAATCTCCATGTTTTATATAACTGGTTGTGCTCACAGACATACCAAGGTGGGCAAAAATAGGTTAATAATAATAATGCAATAATTAATAAACAAGTAGTAATATAAGAATAAACTGTTTTGCATATTCACAACTGTAAACTTACTTTTGACCACTCCTGTATTATAGATTAATACTAATGTAAAGGGACAGTTTTCTTCTATTGTATTTATTAAGGTGTTATCATTGGTGTACAATTAACCTGTCAATTATTTTTCTTTTTGGGGGGTTGGTTCTGAAGTGAGAAGTGGGGAAGCAAAGAGACAGACTCCTGCATGTGCCTGACCAGGATCCACCTGGCATGCCCACCAGGGGGCAATGCCCTGCCCATCTGGGCCGTTGCTCCATTGTGGCCGGAGATTCTAGCACCTGAGATGGAGGCCAAGGAGCCACCCTCAGCGCCCGGGCCAACTTTGCTCCAGTGGAGCCTTGGCTGCGGGAGGGATAGAGAGAAAATAGAGGGGGAAGGGTAGAGAAGTAAGTGGGCACTTCTCCTGTGTGCCCTGGCCGGGAATCAAACCCAGGACTTCCACACACTGGGCCAATGCTCTACCGCTGAGCCAACCAGCCAGGGCCTAGCCTGTCATTTTTTATATGTAGTAACTATGCTGAACACTAACTGATTTTCTTTTTTTGTATTGCTGTATGTATTGTTATCATCGGGAAAAATCTCCTTTACCATTTTTATTCTTCCTTTCTTTTTCCTACCTCATTCCACTCCTGGCTAAGACATTCAGGGCTGTGTTGAACAAACATAATGCTAACAGGCATCCTTTGCCTTCTTACTAATACCCATGGGAATGCTTCTAAAGTTACAACTGCTAAGTATAACGTTTGCTATATATTTTGGAATAAATGACTTATATTAATCTAAAGTTTGGTAATCTTCCCAGTTAGGGCAAAAAATAATATTTTAGCATAAAGGATCATTGAATCTTACCTAATGTTCTGTCTATACATGTTAAAATTATTATGTGGTTTCTCTCACTTAATTTCTTAAATATATTATTCATATTTCTGATGCTGAATGATTCTTGCTTTCCTGGGATACAATATCCTTGTCATCATGTTCTGTGTTGCTCACATAAAGTTACAAACTTGATTTCTCAGTGTTTTACTTGTTTTCTAGGAAACAAGTGCCAGCATACCCAGCTCCAAAGGCTGTTTCTGTTCTATGATGAGACTAGGCAGGCATAAGTGCGTTCAGGAAGAAATCTAAGAGGGAGGATTTTGTCCCATCTGTGGTACTGAAGAAGGATTTTTCCACCTTAATCCACTGGAGAGAGTGTCAGACTAACTACTGCAAATCTCTAATCAATTTTTATCTTCCTGCAGACTCCCTTAATACCTGGATTTCGAGAAGCCTACAGCAAGGTTATTACTTAGCAACTCAAAGAGTAGTGAATGGCCTTCCATGAGCTCCACAGTGTTTCTGTGCAAGCTCCCTGAGTGGACACGAGAGGCAGCCGGTAACTTAATTACTCTTCTACTTAACGTTTTGTTTGATAAGCAGATAAGGATTTAGAAACCCATTAAATCTGGTAAAAATGAACTTGTCAGTTATCCTTTAGGCTTTCATGGAAATATTATAACAGTGTTAAATTCATCCTTCTGCAATGTGTATACTAAATATCCTCATTCAAAATTTTTTCACAGACCAGTTGGAGTTAAAAATATCTTGGCCCTGGCCGGTTGGCTCAGTGGTAGAGTGTCGGCCTGGCGTGCAGGAGTCCCAGGTTCGATTCCCAGCCAGGGCACACAGGAGAAGCGCCCATCTGCTTCTCCACCCCTCCCCCTCTCCTTCCTCTCTGTCTCTCTCTTCCCCTCCCGCAGCCAAGGCTCCATTGGAGCAAAGTTTGCCAGGCACTGAGGATGGCTCTGTGGCCTCTGCCTCAGGCGCTAGAATGGCTCTGATTGTGGCAGAGCGATGCCCCAAGATAGGCAGAGCATTGTCCCCTGGTGGGCATGCAGAGTGGATCCCGGTCGGCGCATGCGGGAGTCTGTCTGACTGCCTCCTCGTTTCCAGCTTCGGAAAAATACAAAAAAATAAATAAATAAATATTATATATATATATATATATATATATATATATATATATATATCCTATAAGTGTTTTCCTAGATTTCTTAAATTGAGGGAAGTTTAAACACGTGTATACATAATGGGTAATATCCAACTAGAATTATGTCAAACCAGATTTTAGTAAATTTCTCCATTAAACCAAGAACTGTCAATCTTGATTTCCTCAAACTGTAGTTTGTGGAGTACCTACATCAGAATCACATGCAACACACAGAGCACCAATTCCAGCACCAATTCAACTGCATTCAATCTGAACTAAGCAGAAAGATAAGAGAAAGGGAGAATTTTATTTCTAGCAGGGTTTGCGGGGCAGACTGCAGATTGCAATCTGAAAACACTAATCTACACAAATATTGGCAGCCATCCTAGGACAGAATACAAAGTAGAAATGTGTATCTTCTCCAATGATAATCCAGGTTTCAGCTGCTCTATTAGAGAATGGCAGTAAATACTTTTTCACCAAAAAAAATTTAAAAGGCAACTATGGCCATATAATTGACCTGGGTCTAAAATATTATAAAAACACCTTCTGCTTCCAACCCTCAGTCTGTCTGCTCCTCCCTGGGCCAGGGTGGTAACTCCCCTTCTGTGCAGATGAGAAGACCAGCATCAGGATATGAGTGTCAGTCACTAGACAGGGTATGCCAAGCTGGACTGTGTTAGACTAAGCTTTCTAATTTTGAAAAATTCTTTTCATATGTGACATGACTCTCTGTTGCCAAATTTATTGTTTCTGAAAAATTAAATGGTTATAAAACTCTCAACAAAAATAAAGCTCACACTAAAAAGGGGGGATACCTCAGACCCAATAATATCTTTTAACGTCAACTTGGTGACTCTCTGGTGTTGAATAACAGACCACCCACAAAGATTTTAAACTAATGTCCAATTGTGACCAAACAAATGGCAGCTTTCAATTTTATGATCTATGCTGACTTTAGAAACTATAACTTTTTATAGACAAAAATAGCCTTTTTAAAGGCTGACAATATACTCTAGGAAAATTCACAAGGCCTCCTCTGACATACTTACTGATAATAATAGGACTAATGAGTTCAAAGCTTCTTGGCTGAATGATTAACTCTCTCCTCTGAGGACAGAATGCAATCGAGTTCTAGACTAAATAAGAAAGACTATGTAACATAGTTACAGTGTCTCATTTTAGAATTAGTATGAAATTTATTTTATCACTGCTTATAGCAAAGAACTATTACCACTTTTTGTCTTTTTTTTTTTTTTTTTTTGACAGAGAGAGAGAGGGACAGATAGGGACAGACAGACAGGAAGGGGAATAGATGAGAAGCATCAATTCTTTGTTGCAGCACCTTAGTTGTTCATTGATTGCTTTCTCTTATGTGCCTTGACTGGGGGGGGGGGCTACAGCAGAGCAAGTGGGCTCAAGCCCTTGGGCTCAACTCTCTTGGGCGCAAGCCAGAGACCATGGGGTAATGTCTATAATCCCACAATCAAGCCGGCAATCCTACGCTCAAGCTGCTGTGCCCATGCTCAAGTCAGATGAGCCCGCACTCAAGCCAGTTACCTCAGGGTTTCAAACCTGGTCCTCAGTGTCCCAGTCCAACACTCTATCCACTGTGCCACCGCCTGGTCAGGCTCACCACTTTCTTAGAAGACAAAAGGCTTTATGTGAAATGATAATTATAAAGACAACCATTAGAACAAAGATATCAGAATAACTTCCAAAAACCAGCAAGAAAAATAGACTGCAATATAGTAAGTCTTTAAAAGATATAAAAATAGAAAATAAAATGATAAGGACAAGCTAGTATCAAATACATCTGCTATTGACAAATGTAAATTTATCAAACATCCTATTAAAAGAAAATAAACGTCAGCCCTGGCCTTTTGGCTCAGTGATAAAGCGTTGGCCTGGTGTGTGGATGTCCCGGGTTCGGTACTTGTTCAGGGCATACAGAAGAAGTGACCAGCCTGACCAGGTGGTGGCACAGTGGATAGGGCATCAGACTGGGATGCTAAAGGACCCAGGTTCGAGACCCCAAGGTCGCCAGCTTGAGCGCAGGCTCATCTGGTTTGAGCAAAGCTCACCAGCTTGAACCCAAGGTTGCTGGCTTGAGCAAGAGGTCACTTGGTCTGCTGATGGCCCACGGTCAAGGCACATATGAGAAAGCGATCAATGAACAACTAAGGTGTCGCAACGAAAAAATGATGATTCATGCTTCTCATCTCTCTCCGTTCCTGTCTGTCTCTCTCTCTGCCTCTGTAAAAAAAAAAGAAAAAAAGAAAAAAAGAAGTGACCCTCTGCTTCTCCACTCCTCCCCCTCTCTCTTCCTCTTCCACAGCCATGGCTCGGTTGTGTTGGCCCTGGGCACTGAGAATGTCTCCATGGTCTCACCTCAGGCACTAAAGTAGCTCAGTTGCCAAGCAATGGCCCCAGACAGGCAGAGAGCATCACCCCACAGGGACTTGCCTGGTGGATCCCAGTTGGGGTGCATGCGGGAATCTGTCTCTCTGCCTCTTGCTTCTCACTTAATAAAAAATTTTAAAATTAAAATGAAAAAAGAAAATCTCAGATTAGTTTACAAAGAAGGAAAAACCCCTCTATGCTACAAAAAAGAGCACAACTTAAAAGAAATTCCAAAAAAGTTAAAAATAAAAGAATGGCTTATAAAAAAATTGCCCAGATGAATATTCTAGGCCAATGCAAATACTTAAAAAGAAAGCATGAGACAAATTTTATTATCACACAAGATAATAATTCAGAACAAAAAGCATTAAACAAGACAAAGAGAGGTACTTTCTGATAAAAAAGGGTACAATGGGTAAAAACTTTCCCCTATGCCCTTTAAAATACTTTTAGATTTTTGAACCACATGAATATACTACTTATTCAAAAATTAAAATTCTTCATTAAAAAGAACAAGAGAAAGAAAAAGAAAGAATGAATGACAGGACTTATGCAGGAGCTCCCAGGAGACATTCATCCACTTTCCTGTACTTGAACAGGGGAGACAGATGTCCAGGGAACAGAGTGCCTGGAGCCATCCTGACACCTTGTGGAACAAGAAAGGAAGACAAATCCAAGGAAGAGAAACAAAGAAGAGCCCCTAAATCCAGCCATACTAGATTCTATGTTACCTGAGCCAACATGTTCATTTCACCTTTAAAATACTCAATGAGGACTCACTAGGAAGTATGTTAATTTTAAAAAGAAAAGGCGGTCTTTTGATGTTCAAAGAAAGAAATGGACATAATCACACAGACAGCTTCTTAGAAACATGGTAACGTCTACTAAAGTCCAGCAGAGAACTAAGGTGAGAAAAACCCAATGCTGATTCCAGCTAGTAACTCTGCTTCAGACCAGACCAGCAGGCAGACAGAACACATGTCAGACATTCTACAGCCCAGGACGAGTCCCCTCACAACCCTCTCCATCAAACCAGGTGAAGAAAACTTTTGAAAGGTAGCAATAGGGACAAGAAATTAAAAGCAAATTTAGGGCAAGGCCCCTGAGGGTTAAAAACAGCTAAACAAGGCCATGGCCGGTTGGCTCAGTGGTAGAGCATCGGCCTGGCGTGTGGAAGTCCCAGGTTCGATTCCCGGCCAGGGCACACAGGAGGGGCGCCCATCTGCTTCTCCACCCCTCCCCCTCTCCTTCCTCTCTGTCTCTCTCTTCCCCTCCCGCAGCTGAGGCTCCACTGGAGCAAAGATGGCCCGGGCGCTGGGGATGGCTCCTTGGCCTCTGCCCCAGGCGCTAGAGTGGCTCTGGTCGCGAGAGAGCGACGCCCCGGATGGGCAGAGCATCGCCCCCTGGTGGATGTGCCAGGTGGATCCCGGTCAGGCGCATGCGGGGGTCTGTCTGACTGCCTCCCCGTTTCCAGCTTCAGAAAAATACACACACACACACACACACACAAAAAAAAAAAAGATAAAAAGAGCTAAACACACAAGGACCTACCCCTGGTTGACAGATCTATTGAGAATAGAGAGGGAAGACTGAGAAATCCTCACTCGGTGTGTAGACTCCATGGAGCCTATGACAGAGTCCTGGGGCCCAGGATTTAATCAAGCATGCATAACAGTAAGGCTGTTCAAAAGATTCAGACATAGGAGCTACTATATTAATATTAAAAAGTCTATACTGGGTCAGTTATATCTTTCTAAACCTTTCTCTAGCTTTTCCTAAACTTTTAGTTTTACTATTCTTTTTCTACTCTTTTAAGGTAAAGCTCCATCTACTCTGGCCCTGGCAGGATAGCACCATGGGTTATAGCTTCAGCCCGATAAACAGAGGTTGCCAGTTCGTTCCCCAGTCAAGGCACATACAGAGACTGATGTTTCTGTCTCTTTCTCTCTCCCTGCCTCTCTCTCTAAAATCAATAAATATAATTTTTGTTAAATTCTAATCTGTTAGCAAACCTAGAAGAAAAGTATTCCCATCTGCAGTGAGGTTAGGAATACTAAAAATGCTCAAATGGAAAAGAAAACATGATTGGAGAGGAAATGGAGGCAGAAAGCCCATGGACCTAAAGAGGCCATTTATGTCGGCCAGTAGTCATGACCCCCCAGCTCTTCTTCCTCAATCCTGGAAATCTCTAAAGATGTATTCCCATGTAACAGGTTTTTAAACCTACATCCTTTCTTAATGTTTCAGCCCGTCACAACCCTGGGTCTTGTTGCCCCCCACCTACCCACACCATGCCCCCAGCCCTGTGTGTACTTTTTATTTAACGAGTGGGCCGGGCTCACCTCCAAGATGCTTTCCCAGAAGGAAGACCACACGCTAGGACAGCCTGTGCTTTCTCCTGGACACATGGGACTGTGGTTTGCAAAGTAATACCTTTAGAAATAAAGCCACTTTATCTTAGCACACATGTTTTTGCCAGAAACTTGACTGCCAAAGATAGAAACACAAACTATAATATGCTCTATAAAGAAATAAAAAACTCATGAAATATTAACCAAAATGTCAACTATGCTATGAAACATGACTCCTTTTGAAATCCAGAAGCAGAGGTGAAGGAAGGGAATGGTTGCTTCATGTGTTTTTCCTGAGAGGCTGTATAACGTGGTGGTTACAAGCACATGCTTCAGAGTCCTGCCATTTACTGGCTGTATAACCCTAGACTTAACATCTCTCTGCCTCACTTTCCTCATCTATAAAATCTGAATCAAAAACACAGTAGATCCCTCACAGGGTGTTTATGAAGATTAAATCAGTCCATATATATAAAGCTCTTAGAATAGTGCCAAATACAGAGTGTTAGTTATTGCTGCTATTATTATTATTAATATTATTACTGCTACTGTAGAATAAGATATGAGTAGTCATGTGTTCAAGAAAAAAGAGAAAATGGGGAGAGAGCTTTAGAATAAAAGTAACTGTGTGGATGAGCACCAATAAACAAGATATCAATAATGAATATTCTCAGTAGTTACCAAAGTGTGTCTCTAACAGAGCAAAGTGAGGAAAATCTAATGCGTGATTTCAGAAACCACAGCCCCTCCCAAAAATACCACCTCACCCACTTCTGATGCTTGAAATGACCTTAAATATTAGACACAAAGCATTTTCATTTCACAAGTAGAAAGAGAGGAAGTTACTCAAAGGTCACTTAAATAATAGTCTTCAAATATGAGAAAACAAAAGATACAGGAAGGTTAGTCCTATATACTACGGAGAAAAAAGAACTTCAACACCTACTCTCATACCATGCCCCCAAATTAAATCAAAATATTGAACAGATAAAACTAAAAGCTAAAACTATAAAATTTCTAGATCCCTGGTCGGCAAACTGCGGCTCACGAGCCACATGCAGCTCTTTGGCCCCTGGAGTGTGGCTCTTCCACAAAATACCATGTGCAGGCGCTACCTCGATAAGGAATGTATCTACCTATATAGTTTAAGTTTAAAAATTTGGCTCTCAAAAGAAATTCCAATTGTTGTACTGTTGATATTTTGCTCTGCTGACTAATGAGTTTGCTGACCACTGTTCTAGAGTAAAACATAAGAGAAAATTTTCATGATCTTGAAGTAGGCAAAGATTTCTTAGGACACAAAAAGCACTAGCCATAATATAATTGATAAATTTGATTTCCATCAAAATTAAAATCTCTGTCCTTTTGGGGTCATCAAAAATATTAACATTAAAAGTTGCCCTGACTGCACAGCTTAGTTGGTTAGAGCATCCTCTAGAAGCGCAGAGGTTGCCTGTTTGATCTCTGGTCAGGGCACACACAGGAACAGCTC
Source organism: Saccopteryx bilineata (assembly GCF_036850765.1). Lineage (NCBI taxonomy): Eukaryota > Metazoa > Chordata > Mammalia > Chiroptera > Emballonuridae > Saccopteryx > Saccopteryx bilineata. Next base: position 206,084,484 of record NC_089493.1, on the reverse strand, counting down.
GATGGTCTGTCTCTCTCTCTCTCTCTCTCTCTTCCCTTCTCGCTAAAATCAATAAATAAAATAAAAAGAATATTAAAAGTCAAGACACAGAGTGGAAGAAAATATTCACAATACATATATCTGACAGTGGATTTTTATTCAGAATCTAGAAAGAATTCTTACAGCCCAATAATCACACAAGCAACCCAACTTTTTTAAATGGACAAAAGAAGATAGAGGAATAACCAATAAGCACATAAATATATCACTGGTTATCAGAAAAGGTATATTAAAGCCAAAAAAAAGACACCACTTAACACTCACTATAATGGCTAAAAGTGAAGACTGACAATACCAAGAGTTAGCAAAGACGTAGAGCAACTACAACTCTCCTATCCTACTGGTGGGAGTGTATAATTGAAGCACTGCTTTAGAGAAACTTCATTTAGTCCATTCTTACAAAGTTAGATATATACTTATCCATGTAGCCCAGAAATCCACTCCTATTTTCCCCAAATAAAAACATATGACCATAAAAAGACTAGCACACAAATGTTCTGAGCAACTTTACTAAAAATAGCCAAAAACCCAAATGTTCAATAAGTGAATAGATGAACGAATTTTGGTATACTCACACAATGCAATACTACTCAACAATAGAAAGGAGCAGACTACTGACCTACTACTCAACAGCATAGTGAACTCTGTAGGCACCATGCCAAAAGGAGCTGGACATTAAAGATTACATACTGTAATGAGTCTGTTATGTGAAATTCTAAAAGCGTCTAAGATATCCTAAAGTAAATAATCAGATCAGAATTTGGTGTACACAGTGGAGGTGGGGCTAAAATGACTATAAAGAGTCACAGAAAACTTTCTGGAAAAATGGACATGTTCTTAATTGGCAAGGGGTGACAATACTAATATATATTTGTCAAAATCAAATGACTTATCCACAGAAAATGTGCAAATTTTATTGCGTGTAAATAATACTTGATTAAAGTTAATGAAAAGTAAACCTTTTGATATCTGCCATATAACTTACAGCTGAAAATTTTCTATTAAAAAGAAATCTGAACAATTAGACTAACAAATTCCTGTGCAAATGAGTATTCCAAATACATTTTGGGAAGTAAGATTTTATTCCAGAATTTTTTCAGCAAAAACCGATGGTGTAGGAAAGTATATCTCATTTGCAGAAAAATGTTTAACTTCAAAAAGTACATTGCAGAGTAATGTCAGAGACATGGTGCTATCAGCAGTGCTCCCGATATCTTCCCTTGAAATTTCAACAAATTCAACAACTAAAGACAGAGAAAAAAATCTCAGGAACACCTGAAGTATACACACACCAGACAAAGGTATGATTGGGCGAAAAGGTGGCTGAATATATAATCCACTCTGATGGACATAAGATGGAGAATGGAGTGTTTCACTTTCCTCACTGATCTGAGCAAGGGCTGCTTTTGTCTGGAGCCAAGCAAAGCAGAGGGAAGAAGCAGGGCTGGGGCGGATGATCAAGCAGAAGAAAGACCACGCTAGCTCTGCCTGAGATTGCAGACGTGGGGCGAGCACGGCGACAGGCTCTGACAAAGCTTTGTATGCTCCTGGTTCCATGCTGGTTCCATGATCACAGGAGATGTGCAAGTGTCTACACCTGGCACCTCTGGCATGGGCATGTGTGCACAGGCTAGAGGACTTAGCTGGAGATTATCAGCAATAAACACCTGTGTGGGCTGTTGTCAACGTCTTTGTACATTCCCAGCTCCACAACCATCAGCACAGGAAGTATGCAAGGGCCAGGATCCCCAGGCCTTGACCTGTCCGGGCGGGCACCTCCATGGGGCCAATACAGGCTTCAAAGTGCATTCCTGTATTCCCGGCTCTGACTGAGATCACAGGTGCTGTGTGCCTACGTGGGCAGGTGCAAGCCTCCTTGTGCACTCCATAAGTCGTGGGGGCTGGGTGCACATGTGGCTTGCTGCAGGGCACCAAACAGGGCACAAGGGAGAAGCCTGTGGAGATTAGACCCATGGAGTGCTGAGGCTTACTAGACATGCCCAGGAGTCCTTAGAAAGAAGCCTAATCTGCAATCAGCTCCCAGCCCCACATGTTCTCGCTAGTAAGCCCTGGGTGGCACAGCCTTACTCAAAAACGGTGCTTTGAATGGTGCTGAAGGAAGGACCTGATTGCTCTTAGAACCTCTTGCTCTGCAAGCAGTGGCTGGGGGGAACCTGACAGCTAAGTCCCCAGGCTGCTAGCTCAGGAGGGAGAGATGTGAGGAGAGACACCTGGAAAACTAACTGAGTCTCCCATTGTCAGGAGCCTGCAAACCCTAATAAGCCCCACCTACCAACAGGACTGAGGCCCAGCCTACATCATGGCCATAGCAACACAACAGTAAATCGCTATTCAAGGGCCCCACAGGGGCAAAACCTGTAGTACAGCACTACCAGCTGAAAAAAAGCAAGAAGCTGTATCTCAAAACCAAAAAAATTTACTTTTTTTTTTTTTTTGCATTTTTCTGAAGCTGGAAACAGGGAGAGACAGTCAGACAGACTCCCACATGCGCCCAACCGGGATCCACCCGGCACGCCCACCAGGGGGCGACGCTCTGCCCACCAGGGGGCGATGCTCTGCCCATCCTGGGCGTCGCCATGTTGCGACCCTCCTGGGTGTCGCCATGTTGCGACCAGAGCCACTCTAGCGCCTGGGGCAGAGGCCACAGAGCCATCCCCAGCGCCAGGGCCATCTTTGCTCCAATGGAGCCTTGGCTGCGGGAGGGGAAGAGAGAGATAGAGAGGAAGGCGCGGCGAAGGGGTGGAGAAGCAAATGGGCGCTTCTCCTATGTGCCCTGGCCGGGAATCGAACCCGGGGCCTCCGCACGCTAGGCCGACGCTCTACCGCTGAGCCAACCGGCCAGGGCAAAATTTACATTTTTATAACTACTTTCCACTTTGATCATTTTATCTTCTTTCCTTTTTATTCTTTCCTTTTCCTTATAAACTTCATTATCCACACTTGTTACATTTTTCATTCTTGTTTTTTTATGAGGGTTTCATTTCAAAAATCTTTACTGTTGTTTTTCTCTTTTTTTCTTTTCTTTTTCTCTCATTTGATCATCATTTATCAACAAAGTATTATATTTTAAATTCATATTTTTTGTGGCATTTTGCATGTTTTTTACTTCATTTTTTATCTTTTGTCATTTTTCCTCAGTTCCTGCTCCTTGCACTCTGCAGTTTTCATTCTTCTCATAGAATTTTCATTTCTTCACTTTCTTTTTAATTTTTATTTTATTTTATAAATTATCTTTTATTAGTGTTATTAACAATACTACTCACATATGTCATTAAGGGAAAAAATCAAATATCATGGATACAAAACACAGAGATGTAGCTCAGACAGATGATAAAAAATCTCTAAAAAAAATTCAATTGCTTGGAATCCTTGGAGTTAAATGACAGAATTAAAAACTGAAGTCCTAAAAATACTCAGAGAAATACAAGAAAGCATTAAAAGGCAATTCAGAGAGCTCAAAAAACAATTTAATGAACAAAAAGAATAGTTCACCAAGAAAATTGAAACTATAAAAAGGAACCAAACAGAGATGAAAAACACAATACATGAACTGAAAAACGAGGTAACAAGCTTACCTAATAGAACAGACCAGACAGAGTAGAGAATTAGTGACATAGAAGACAGGCAACTAGAGATACTACAAAGAGAAGAGAAGAGAGACTCACAAATTTAAAAAAATGAGAAAGCCCTACAGGAATTGTCTGACTCCATCAGAAAGAGCAACATAAGAATAATGGGTATATCAGAAGGAGAAGAGAGAGAAAATGGAATGAAGAACATATTCAAACAAATAATCGATGAGAACCCAAAAACAGCAGAAGAAAGGAAATAATAAAAATCAGAGAAGAAATAAATGAAATAGAGAACAGAAAAACTATAGAAAAAAATCAATAAGACAAGGAGCTGGTTCTTTGAAAAGATCAACAAAATTGACAAACCCTTGGCAACACTCACTAAGGAAAAAAGAGAGAGGACTCATATAAACAATATCCAAAATGAAAGAGAAGAAATCACCACAGATATCATAGATATACAAAGAATTATCACAAAATACTATAAAAAACTATATGCCACCAAATTTAACAATCTAGGAGAAATGGATAAATTCTTGAACAATTAAATCTTCCTAGACTGAGTCACAAAGAAGCAGAAAGCCTAAATAGACCCATAAGCAGAGAAGAAATAGAAACAACTACCAAAACCTCCCAAAAAATAGAAGTCCAGGGCCAAATGGCTATATTAGTAAATTTTACCAAACAGTAAAAGATTTGGTTCCTATTCTACTCAAAGTCTTCCAAAAAATTGAAGAAGTAGCAATACTGTCAAACATATTTTATGAGGCCAACATAACCCTCACACCAAAACCTGGTAAGGACAACAAAAAAAAAAGAAAACTACAGAACAATATTTCTAATGAATACAGATGCTAAAATACTAAACAAAATACTAGCAAATCAATACAACAACACATTAAAAAAAATAATTTATCATGATCAAGTAGGATTCATCCCAGAATCACAAGGATGGTTCAACATACATAAAACAGTCAATGCAATACACCACATCAAAAAAAACAAAAAACAAAAACCATAGATCCTATCAATAGATGCAGAAAAGGCATTCCATAAAATGCAACATCATTTTATGTTTAAAACACTCAACAAAATGGGTACAAAATGAAAATATCTCAAAATAATAAAGGCCATTTATCACAAACCATCAGCTAATATCATATTAAATAGCAAAAAACTGAAAAATTTTCCTATAAAATCAGGAATAAGATAAGGCTGCCCACTCTCTCCACTCTTATTCAATGTAATGCTAGAAGTTCTAGCCAGAGCAATCAGACAAGAGAAAGAAATAAAAGGTATTTATATTGGGAAAGAAGAAGTAAAGGTTTCACTTTTTGCAGATGATATAATCCTGTATATCGAAAACCCTAAAGACTCCACAAAAAGACTATTAGAAACAATAAACCAATACAGTAAGATCGCAGGATACAAAATTAATATAAAGAAGTCTATTGCCTTCCTATACACCAACAATAAAACTTCAAAAAATGAACTAAAAAAAAAATAATCCCTTTTACAGCTGCAACAACAACAACAAAAAAATACCTAGGAATAAACATAAAGAATGTAAGGACGTATATAATGAAAACTACAAAGCATTGTTAAGGGAAATCGAAAAATATACAATAAAATGGAAAGATATTCTTGCATAGAAAGAACAAATATAATCAAATGACGATATAACCCAAAGCAATATACAAATTTAATGCAATTCCCATCAAAATTCCAATGTCATTTTCAGGTTTATACGGAACTACAAAAACCCTGAATAGCCAAAGTAACCTAAGGAAAAAGAACGAAGCTGGGGGCATTACAATACCTGACTTCAGATTGTATTAAAGAGCCACATAGGCCCTGGTCGGTTGGCTCAGCGGTAGAGCGTCAGCCTGGCGTGCGGGGGACCCGGGTTCGATTCCCGGCCAGGGCACATAGGAGAGGCGCCCATTTGCTTCTCCATCCCCACCCTCCTTCCTCTCTGTCTCTCTCTTCCCCTCCCACAGCCAAGGCTCCATTGGAGCAAAGATGGCCCGGGCGCTGGGGATGGCTCCTTGGCCTCTGCCCCAGGCGCTAGAGTGGCTCTGGTCGTGACAGAGCGACGCCCCGGAGGGGCAGAGCATCACCCCCTGGTGGGCAGAGCATCGCCCCTGGTGGGCGTGCCGGGTGGATCCCGGTCGGGGTGCATGCGGGAGTCTGTCTGACTGTCTCTCCCCGTTTCCAGCTTCAGAAAAATACAAAAAAAAAAAAAAAAAAAAAAAAGAGCCACAATAATCAAAAGAGCTTGGTACTGGCAGAAAAATAAACACTCAGACCAATGGAACAGAATAGAGAGCCCAGAAATAAAACCACATATATATGTTCAAATCATCTTTGATAAAGGAGCCAGAAACACACAATGAAGAAAAGAGAGCCTCTTCAATAAATGATGCTGGGAAAACTGGAAAGCTACATGCAAAAGAATGAAATTCAACTAAGTTTCTCTCCATGTACCAAAATTAATTCAAAATGGATCAAAGACTAAATATAAGACCTGAAACAATTAATTACATAGAAAAAAATGTAAGTACTAAACTCATAAACCTTGGCCATAAAGAACATTTTATGAATTTGACTCCAAAGGCAAGGGAAGTGAAGGCAAAGATAAACAACTCAGATAAGGGCCTAATGTCCAAAATATACAAAGAACTCACAAAACTCAACAACAAACAAGCAAACAATCCAATAAAAAAATGGGAAGAGGACATGAACAGACACTTCTCCCGGGAAGAAATACAAATGGCCAACAGATATATGAAAAGATGCTCATCTTCACTAGCTACTAAAGAAATGCAAATCAAAACTACAATGAGATACCACCTCACACCTGTTAGATTAGCTATTATCATCAAGACAGGTAATAACAAGTGTTGGAGAGGCTGTGGAGAAAAAGGAACCCTCATTCACTGTTGGTGGGAATGTAAAGTAGTACAATCATTATGGAAGAAAGTATGGTGGCTCCTCAAAAAATTAAGACTAGATCTAACATATGACGCAGCAATTCCTCTACTGGGTATATACCCCCCAAACAAAAATATTGGTACAAAAAGACACATGCAGCCCCATGTTCATCGCAGCATTGTTCACAGTGGCCAAGCCATGGAAACAACTGAAAAGCCCTTCAATAGATGATTGGATAAAGAAGATGTGATACATATATACTATGGAATACTACTCAGCCATAAGAAATGATGACATAGGATCATATATGACAACATGGATGGACCTTGATAACATTATACTGAGTGAAATAAATAAATCAGAAAAAACTAAGAACTGTATGATTCCATACATATGTGGGACACAAAATTGAGACTCAGGGACATGGACAAGAGTGCGGTGGTTACCAGGGAGAGGGGAAGGGAGGTGAAAGAAGGGGTGGGGGGAGGGAGGTGGCATAAAGAAAACCAAATAAAAGGTGACAGAAGACAATTTGACTTTAGTTGATGGGTATACAACATAATCGAATGTCAAAATGATCTGGAAATGTTCTCTTTGAATCTATGTACTCTAATTGATCAATGTCACCCATTAAAATTAATCGTCTAAAAAAATTTTTAAATATAAAAATTTTTAGAAAAGTATCAATACATTGCGCCTGACTGGTGATGGCACAGTGAATAGAGCATCCGTCCCAGGTTTGAAACCCCTACTAGATCAGCAGCTTGCGCATGGGCTTATCAGCTTGAGCTCAAGGTCATTGGCTTAAGCGTGGGATCATTAACATGATCCCATGGTCACTGGCTTGAGCCCAAAGGTCACTGGCTTGAAGCCCAAGGTCACTAGCTTGAATAAGGGGTCACTGGCTTGAGTGGAGCCCCCCCCATCAAGGCACATAGGAGAAGCAATCAATGAACAACTAAAGTGACATGACTATTAGTTGTTGCTTCTCTTCTCTCTTCCTTCCCGTCTCTGTCTGTCTCTCTCTCTCTTTCTCGCCCGCTAAAAAAGTACATTACATATTTACATGATTTGAGATTACCATAGCTTAAATAGTTAAAATTATATTTCATATGTTACAATCATCCTAATACATGGTAAATTTTAAAAAATAATTTATGCTTTCTGTAAAAATTTTTTTCCCATTGCACAATCACAAAATTATTACCGAATACTATATTTGCCTTTGAGAAAAAAACAGAATAAACACTAATTTTCTGAGAATGCCAAAAACTTATGTAGTCATGAAGGTGACAGTCAGCATTAAAATATTCTCAGGTCAGTGGAAATACATCTTAAACATCTTCTCATGCATGATTAAAAGCATTTTCTAAGTAACAGACACTAAATCAAGACACTCAGATCATGTATGCCTTTTGAGTTCATTTACAAATTCATGCCTGCCTCACACAACCTAAAAAAACCACTCTTCTTCATATTCTTCATATTTTTTTTGATAAATACAAACCTTAATATTATCCCAAGGAAGAACTGCTTCAACAAGAAAAAACAAAAACTGACTATCTGGGCACAATTTGGGTCTGCAGATACCCCATATCAGCCATTTGCAGCAGGCATATTAAAATTTCCTCCTTTAATAAAACTCTTCAAAATTTATCTGGACTGGGTGTCTCTACGTGGACTCGATGAACATGATGCCTTTCAGAATCTGGGGTGCAGTACTTTATAACATTTGGGGGCTCATCCGGGATCCAGTATTTTGTGTCACCAGATAGAGACACCCTGAATCAAATGGACTCTCTGCTGAGCTGCCCGGCCTCAATTGAATCTTGAAGAGAGGTGCCACTGGTGACATTTCAGGGCTCCAGGACTTCCTGTGGGGTCTGAACAGTTCTCTGGCAGACACCTCCCAGTTGCAAAATTCAACAATTTAGACAATTCAGCAAGAGATCAAAAAATCTGCCTCAAAATCAGGACATAGGAATTCAAATAGATAGAGGCTCTACTAGAAAAGCCAAATCTGACAGTGGATTACTAACAACAGCTGATGCCAACCAAGGAAGACCTAGAAATAACACGACTTAAAATTGGAGGCAAAAAACACCAAGCCTAGACTCAATCAACTCTACAAACAACACACCAAACACACAGACATAATGATAAGACAGAGAAGTGCAATTCAAATGAAACCAAAAAAGAAATCTCCAGAAAATGAACTAAGTGATATGGAAATAACCAAACTACCGGATGCAGAGTTTAAAATAATGATTGTTAGAATGCTTAGGGATTTTAGAACAACAATAAATGGTCATTACAAACACCTAAATAAAGAGGTAGTAAGTATTAAAAGGGATATTAAAATATTAAAATAATATCAGTTGGAGATGACAAATACAACATCAGAAATGAAGACCACACTGGAAGAAATTAAAGCAGGATGGATGAAGCTGAGGATCGAGTCAGTGAGTTAGAGGACAAGATAGACAATAGCATGGAGGCAAAGCAGAAAAAAGAAAAGACTCAAAAAGTCTAAGGAAATTTTACGAGACCTCTCTGACAACATGAAGAAAAACAACATCTGCATCATATGGGTTTCTGAAGAAGAAGAGAAAAAACAAGGGATAAAAACTTTATTCAATCAAATATCTGAAAACTTCCCTAAATTGATGTAAGGAAGGGTTTCACAAGTTCAAGAAGCATAGAGAACTCCATTAAAGAGAAACCCAAAGAAACCTACACCAAAATACATCATAATTAAAATACCAAAGCTAAGTGATAAAGAGAAAATATTAAAAGCTGCTAAAGAAAAAAAGGCTATCACCTACAAAGAAGCCCCCATAAGGATGACATCCGACTTCTCAAAAGAAACACTTGAGGCCAGAAGGGAATGGCAAGAAATATTCAAAGTAATGCAGAACAAGAGCCTACAACCAAGACTACTTTATCCAGCAAGGCTATTATTTAAAATTGAAGGAGAAATTAAAAGCTTCCTAGACAAAAAAAAACAAAAAACTCAAGGAATTCATTACAACCAAACCAATGGTGCAGGAAATGTTAAAGGGCCTGCTGTAGGCCTGACCTGTGGTGGCGCAGTGGATAAAGCGTCAACCTGGAAATGCTGAGGTTGCCGGTTCGAAACCCTGGGCTTCCTGGTCAAGGCACATATGGGAGTTGATGCTTCCAGCTCCTCCCCCCCCTCTCTGTCTCTTCTCTCTCTCTCTCTCTCTCTCTCTCTCTCCCCCCCCTCCTCTCTAAAATGAATAAATAAAATAATAAAAATATATATATTAAAAAATAAAAATAAAAATCAGAAATGTGTAATGATTTTTTAAAAAAAAGGGCCTGTTGTAAACAGAACAAAGGAAGAAAGAATAGAGCAAAAGAGGAATACAGCTTAAAAGAATAAAATGGCAATAAACAACTACATCTTAATAACCTTTCATGTAAATGGATTAAATGATCCAATGAAAAGACATAGGGTAGCTGCATGAATAAGAAAACAGGACCCATAAAAGAAGACATTCCTAGAGAAGTGATTGTCCACGTTTATGACAAGGGTTGGATGGATCAGGGTGGGATGAAGATCTGGTTTGAGAAAGTTTGGAGGAGATCAGGTTGGCTCTTATGCAAACCTGCTCTATTGGTGCTTGATCAGTTCAGGGCACACACAACAAAAAACACAAAGAAGATTGCTGCAGAGCAAAAAACAAAATTTGCCATCATATCTGGAGGCTTGACATACCAGCTCCTCCCACTTGATATCAGCATTAACAAACCCTTCAAAGCTGCCATGAGAGACAAATGGAACCAATGGATGAAGCCTTCTGGGGATAATTTGACACCAGGAGGAAGAATGAAGAAACCAACTACAGAAGTTTGTACCTGGGTGAAAAGATCCTGGGATAATATCAAGATTCAGATTGTTGTCAAGTCATTTAAGAAGTGTGGCATTTCAAATGCCATAGATGGAACTAAGGATGAGGCAACATATGATGACAGTGATTCATCATTAGACACAGATGAGGACAAACTAATAAATGAGAGTTTTGACAGTGATGAGTCATATGAATTTTATGATGAATAAAACTTGAGTTCAATAAAAAAAAAGAAAACAGGACCCATACATCTGCTGTCTACAAGAGACACACCTTAAAACAAAAGATGCACATAGACTGAAGGTAAAAGGATGGAAAAAAATATTTCATGCAAATGGAAATGAAAAAAAAGCTGGGGTAGCATACTTATATCAGACAAAATTGACTTTAAAACAAAGACCATAGTTAGAGATAAAGAAGGCCACTAAATAATGACAATGGGAGCAATCCAACAGGAAGATATGCTTGACCAGGCAGTGACGCAGTGGATAGAGCAATGGACTGGGATGCAGAGGACCCAGGTTCGAGACCCCGAGGTCAACAGATTGAGTGCGGGCTCATCTGGTTTGAGCAAAAAGCCCACCAGCTTGAACCCAAGGTTGCTGGCTCCAGCAAGGGGTTACTCGGTCTGCTGAAGGCCCGCGGTCAAGGCACATGTGAGAAAGCAGTCAATGAACAACTAAGGTGTTGCAACGTGCAATAAAAAACTAATGATTGATGCTTCTCATCGCTCTCCGTTCCCGTCTGTCTGTCCCTGTCTATCCCTCTCTCTAAAAAAAAAAAAATATCTTTCAAAAATCAATCTGGAAGAATCAGAAAACCTAAACAGACCAATTATAACAAATGAGATCGAAACAGTTATAAAAACACTCCTAAGCCTGACCAGGCGGTGGTGTAGCGGAGAGAGCGACGGACTGGGATGTGGAGGACCCAGGTTCAAGACCCCGAGGTCACCAGCTTGAGCACGGGCTCATCTGGTTTAAGCAATGCTCACCAGCTTGGACCCAAAGTCGCTGGCTTGAGCAAGGGCTTACTGAGTCTGCTGAAGCCCACAGTCAAGGCACATAGGAGAAAGCAATCAATGAACACCTAAGGTGCCGCAATGAAAAACTGATGATTGATACTTCTCATCTCTCTCTGTTCCTGTCTTCCTGTCCCTATCTATCCCTTTCTCTGCTCTCTGTGTCTCTGTAAAAAAGGAAAGAAAAAAAATCCAAAAAAAACAAAAGGCCTGGGCGGAATGGCTTCATAGGGGAATTCTACCAAATATTCAAAGAAGAACTAACTCCTATCCTTCTCAAGCTATTTCTAAAAATTCAAGAAGAAGGAAGACTTCCAGGTCCCTTTTATGAAGTGAGCATAATTCTAATTCCAAAACCAGGCAAAGACAAAACAAAGAATTCTTATAGGCCAATATCCCTGATGAACTTAGTTGCTAAAATCCTCAACAAAATATTAGCAAACCAAATCCAGCAATACATGAAAAAAATCAAACACCATGATCAAGTGGGATTCATTCTGGGGAGACAAGGATGGTACAATATTCGTAAATCAATCAAGGTGATTCATCACATAAACAAAAAGAAGAAAAGCCATATGATAATTTCAATAGATGCAGAAAAAGCATTTGATAAAATACAGCACCCATTTATGATAAAAACTCTCAGCAAAGTGGAAATACAGGAAACATACCTCAACATGATAAAAGCCATCTATGACAAACCCATTGCCAATATCTTAATCAATGGGCAAAAATTAAAAGCAATCCCCTTAAGATCAGGAACAAGACAGGGTGCCCCCTTTTACCACTCTTATTCAACATAGTATTGGAAGTCCTAGCTACAGCAATCAAACAACAAGAAGAAATAAAAGGCATCCAGACTAAAAAAGAAGAAATAAAACTATCATTATTTGCACATGATATGATACTGTATATAGAAAATCCTAAAGTCTCAGTCAACAAACTACTCAACCTGATAAATGAAATCAGCAAAGTGGCAGGGTGTAAAATTAATAAACAGAAATCAGAGGCATTTTTATACACCAACAATGAACTGTCAGAAAGAGAAATTAAGGAATCAATCCCCTTCACTATTGCAAATAAATAAATAAATAAAATACCGAGGAGTAAATTTAACCAAGGAGGTTAAAGACTTGTACTCAGAAAATTATAAAACATTAATAAAAGAAATCAAGGAAGATACAAACAAGTGGAAGCATATATCGCGTTCATGGTTAGGAAGAATAATTATCATTAAAATGTCTATATTGGCCCTGGCCGGTTGGCTCAGCGGTGGAGCATCGGCCTGGCGTGCAGAAGTCCCGGGTTCGATTCCCGGCCAGGGCACATAGGAGAGGCGCCCATTTGCTTCTCCATCCCCCCCACCTTCCTCTCTGTCTCTCTCTTCCCCTCCCGCAGCCAAGGCTCCATTGAAGCAAAGATGGCCGGGCGCTGGGGATGGCTCCTTGGCCTCTACCCCAGGCGCTAGAGTGGCTCTGGTCGTGGCAGAGCGACGTCCTGGAGGGGCAGAGCGTCGCCCCTGGTGGGCATGCCGGGTGGATCCCGGTCAGGCGCATGCGGGAGTCTGTCTGACTGTCTCAACCCGTTTCCAGCTTCAGAAAAATAAAATTAAAAAAATTTTTTTTAAATGTCTATATTACCCAAAGCAATTTATAAATTCAATGCAATACCAATTAAAATACCAATGACATACTTCAAAGATGTAAAACACATATTCCAAAAATTTATATGAAACCAAAAAAGAACATGAATAGCTTCAGCAATCTTGAAAAAGAAGAACAAAGTGGGAGGTATCACACTTCCTAATATCAAGTTATACTACAAGGCCACTGTACTCAAAACAGCCTGGTACTGGCAAAAGAACAGGCATATAGATCAATGGAACAGAACAGAGAACCCAGAAATAAATCCACACCTTTATAGAAAATTGATATTTGACAAAGGAGGTAAGAGCATACATTGGAGTAAAGACAGCCTCTTCAACAAATGGTGTTGGCAAAATTGGACAGCTACCTGCAAGAAAATGAAACTAGACCACCAACTTACACCATTCACAAAAATAAACTCAAAATGGGTAAAGGACTTAAATGTAAGTCGTTGAAACCATAAGCATCTTAGAAGAAAACATAGGCAGTAAGATCACCGACATCTCTCGCAGCAATATATTTGCCAATTTGTCTCCACAGGCAAGTGAAATAAAAGACAGGATAAACAAATGGGACTATATCAAACTAAAAAGCTTTTGTACAGCTAAAGACAATATGAACAGAATAAAAAAGACAAACCACACAATGGGAGAACATATTCAACAATACGTCTGATAAGGGGTTAAAAACCAAAATTTACAAAGAACTTGTAAAATTCAACACCAGGAAGACAAACAATCCAATCAAAAAATGGGCAAAAGAAATGAATAGACACTTCTCCAAAGAGGACATACATATGGCCAATAGATAGATGAAAAAATATTCAACATCACTAACCATTAGAGAAATGCAAATTAAAACCACAATGAGATACCACCTCACACCAGTCAGAATGGCGCTCATTAACAAAAGAACACACAATAGGTGCTGGCAGGATGTGGAGAAAGGTGAACCTTCCTGCACTGTTGGTGGGAATGCAGACTTCTGCAGCCACTGTGGACAACAGTATGGAGAATTAAAAATGGATCTGCCTTTTGACCCAGCCATCCCACTTTTAGGAATATATCCCAAGAACACCATATCACGGACTGAAAAAAAGAAATGCACCCCCACGTTTATGGCAGCATTGTTCACAATAGCGAAGATCTGGAAACAATCCAAGTGTTTGTCAGTGGACAAGTGGATTAAAAAGCTGTGGTACATATATACTATGGAATACTATGAGGCCATGAAAACGAAGGAAATCTTACCTTTTGTTAAAACATGGGTGGACATGGAAACTATTATGTTAAGTGAAATAAACCAGGTAGAGAAAGAAAAATATCATATGACCTCACTTATCTGAGGAATCCAACGAACAATGAGAACTGAGGAACAGAATGAAGACAGAGGAGGGATCAAAGGGACTAGAGGAAAAGAGGACAGAGGGAAGGGGGATGATAGGATGGGATAAACCTAAAGGGAGGGGAGAGGGTGCTTTAGGAAGGGGGGCAAAGGAGGTGTTGAGGGGAATATGAGGGAGGGGGGATGCATTTGGGGTGACCCTAGAATCTACGTAAACACAATTAATTAAATAAAAATTTTTAAAAACTGACTATCTGAAATTCACAGTACAATGAATTTTTTAAAAATACACAAATAACACACTAGCTAACTGGTGCTCCTTCTCAATTCAAGTCAACAAATTTTCACTGCCCAAGTACTATAGTGACAAATAAAAAAAATTTAATTGTGTTGAAATGGGTTGAATTATGTCCTCCAAAAATTCATATGTGGAAGTCCTAACCCCTAGTACATTAGAATGTGACCATATTTGGTGATATGGTCTTTACAGATGTAATCAAATTAAAGTGAGGTGATAAGGGTGAGCCCCAGTCCTGAACAACTACTGCCCTTATACATAGTTGAAATTTGGACACAGAGATACACATAGAAGAAAAATGATATGAAGAGACATAGGAAGATAACAGCTATCTATGAGTCACGGAGAAAGGCCTGGAATAGATATTTCCCACACTGCCTTTAAAAGAAATCAACGCTACCAACACCGTAACTTTGGACTTGTAGTCTCCAGAACTGTGAAACCTGTTTTTTTTAAGCCACCTCATCTATGCTACTTTGTTACAGCAGTCCTAGCATACTAATATACTATATACTAAGTCTCAGCAAATATTTGGAGGTGCTTATAAACAAATCAGTTGAATACCAGGAGGATTGTGAAAAATGCTGAGGTAGTATCTGCCAATGTCAAGGGTGTAAAGACTCTGATCATGGCTGATTATTTTATTTTATTTTATTTTGAAAGAGAGAAATGTGGGGGAGAAGCATAAACTCATTGTTCCACTTAGTTGTGCACCCACTCATTACTTCTCATACATGCCCTGACCAGAGCTGAAATCAGTGCCCTGGGGGTCAAGGCAGCAACCTTGGGATGAAAACAGTGACCTGGGCACTCTGCAATGATGCTCCATCCACCGCGCCACTCGTCAAGGCTGATTTTAAACAACTAATGCTTTAGTAACCTGACAGAAAATTCCATCCTCATAAGCCACTACAAGTCAGCTCTAGCACAGAACAAAAATGCAGGCATCAGTATTTAATATCCACAGGTGATTCCAACATACAGACATTAGAGCCACAGCTAAAACCTGCAGGGCAGCTTCATAATAGAATAAGGTTGTTAAGTATAGAATATCTTAATAGTTAGATGTGAGGAAAACACACCACACAATATAAAAACAGCTTAAGAACTGTGGGAAAATAAATGGTGAATAAAAAACAAGACCTAACGTTTACTGGACACTTATTATGTTCCAGGCACTGCTCTCAGCCTATTACATGTATGAGTTAATTTAATCCTCAGTATAACGCTATGAGATAGTTCTATTGTGATACACCTCTTTTTGAGTAAGCAAACTGAGCCCCCGAGAGGTGTCTAATTAGCCGCAGCTAATAAGCGAGGAAGCAGAGGTTCTACACAGGCTGTCTGGCCCCAGACTCCGTGTTTAGTCCATGGCTGTGCCCTCTCTCCTGTGCATGGCATCTGCAGAGCATGGCAACTGGTCTGGTTCAGCTGGAGCCCAGAGCGAAGGACAAGAAACCAGGTGGGAGACACTGGGTCATCCCTGTGGCCTTGGGTACGACACTTTACACAGGGGCAGGCTTGCAAGTCAACCTTTTGTGAAATGGGTCATTTTAAACCTTTTGCACAACTTGTATTTGAATACATCAAATCAAATTAGAATTGAAAATACCTAAAAGTCCACAAGTAAAAATCTCACTGCAAAACAAAATTGCCACATCCTTATCTTGTGTCAAAATTCTGATTTTTATATGGCAAGAATTGCTTATCAGACAAAAAGTACCTGTGACCACTTAAGAGCAACCAGCATGCCTAGAACCTCTAAGACCAAAAGTGGCAAAATCATATAGATTCCCTAAGCCACAAAGAAGAGCTCTAGAAAGCAACGCCATGCTCACTAAGCACCTGGAGAACAGGCAACATAAACCATGTTTTACACCTTTGAACTACTGAATTTCAGCACTATTTTCTACAGAGCCAATATTTAACTTGGAATTGTACTTTTTTTAAAAAAAAAATCATTATAGCCTGACCTGTGGTGGCACAGTGGATCAAGCATCAACCTGGAACGCGGGGGTAGCCAGTTTGAAACCCTGAGCTTGCCGGTCAAGGCACATATGGGAGTTGATGCTTTCTGCTCCTCCCCCTTCTCTCTCTCTCTCTCTCTCTGTCTCTCTTCTCTAAAATGAATAAATAAATAAAAATAATTTTTAAAAAAAGACTAAGAGATATTGGGAAAGGACAGAAAAAATATTTTTTTAAAAATCATTGTATTGGCCCTGGCTGGTTGGCTCAGTGGTAGAGCGTCGGCCTGGCATGCAGAGGTCCCGGGTTCGATTCCAGGCCAAGGCACACAGGAGAAGCGCCCATCTGCTTCTCCACCCCCCCCCCTCCTTCCTCTCTGTCTCTCTCTTCCCCTCCCGCAGCGAGGCTCCATTGGAGCAAAGATGGCCGGGCGCTGGGGATGGCTCCTTGGCCTCTGCCCCAGGCGCTAGAGTGGCTCTGCTCGCGACAG
Organism: Saccopteryx bilineata; assembly: GCF_036850765.1. Classification (NCBI taxonomy): domain Eukaryota; kingdom Metazoa; phylum Chordata; class Mammalia; order Chiroptera; family Emballonuridae; genus Saccopteryx; species Saccopteryx bilineata. The sequence goes on along the minus strand of NC_089493.1, from coordinate 206,067,279 downwards.
AGCAACGCCCCGGAGGGGAAGAGCATTGCCCCCTAGTGGGCGTGCCGGGTGGATCCCGGTCGGGCACATGCGGGAGTCTGTCTGACTGTCTCTCCCCGTTTCCAGCTTCAGAAAAATACAAAAAAAATAAAAAATAAAAAATAAAATAAATTAAATTAAATTAAAATCATTGTATCTATGTGTTTACAGAGCATTGTAATATATCAGCACTTTGACATAGGTGATATTTTAGTATATAAGATAATGGCATGAGTGAATAAAACACACATGTCCCTGAAGTAAAACTTACGCATTGTTAGTAAGGAAGAAAAGATAAAGTGGAAGGAAATACAAAAGCAGGAAGCAAGATGGAAGCTTCTCTCCTTGAAGCACAGAGCCTTAGTACTCCAAGGAAGCCCTTTTCTCTGCAGCCCCAGGAAAATGACAGCATGTGATGAGAGGCTAAGCCTGTATCTCTCTGCAGCAATAAGGAGGTGGGAAGGAGGCAGAATCAGACAATCACCCTGCAGGCCAGGCTGTTCCCACTGTTCTCCGGCAAGAGAAGAAATGGGATTTTATTCTGTATGGGTGGGCAATCTCTTGTCTTACTCAATTTAATCACCCACAAGTAAACTTTGTGATATACGGGGTTTAAGAGTTACATAAAAAGACTGTAAAGCAGGGGTCCCCAAACTTTTTACACAGGGGGCCAGTTCACTGTCCCTCAGACCGTTGGAGGGCCGGACTATAAAAAAAACTATGAACAAATCCCTATGCATACTGCACATATCTTATTTTAAAGTAAAAAAAAAACAAAAACAAAAAAAACCAGGAACAAATACAATATTTAAAATAAAGAACAAGTAAATTTAAATCAACAAACTGACCAGTATTTCAATGGGAACAATGGACCTGCTTTTGGCTAATGAGATGGTCAATGTGCTCCTCTCACTGACCACCAATGAAAGAGGTACACCTTCCGGAAGTGCGGCTGGGGCCAGATAAATGGCCTCAGGGGGCCGCATGTGGCCCGAGGGCCATAGTTTGGGGACCCCTGCTGTAAAGTATACTTGCCTATAAGGTAATTCGTACGTAAATGATACCCTGACTTGGCAATTGGAAATTGCTCAGACTTAAAAGGGGCAGTAATCACTTTATCAAGTACATCCAAACCCCAGTATTTCAGTTAGAACCACAACTAGTATGTACATTCCTATTTACAAAGTAAGTAATGTCTACTTAAATAGTATTAAACACCTGTCAATTTTCAGCTACTGTGAAAAATGAGGCAGAAGAACCTGGGCATCCAAGGGAGAGAGGCAGTGGTCTGACCTAATTCCAGTAAACAGCTACTGATTAACAAAAAGTTTTTTAAAGCCACAATCCACCTAAGATAAACATTTTACACCATGCCCCAATATTCACACATATTGATAGTGTATCCCTTTCTTTGCATCTGTCACAAATTACTATAAACTTAGTGACTTAAAACAACACACCTTTATTATCTTACAGTTCTTTAGATCAGAATTCCAACACTGATCTCACCAGGCTAAACTCAAGATGTCAGCAAGATTGTGTTCCTTTCTAGAGGCTCTTAGGGGAATCTGGTCCTTTGCCTTTCAGTTTCTAAAGGCAGTCTACATTTCTTGGCTCATGCTTCTTCCTCCATCATCACAGCCAGTACTGATGGGTCAGAAACTGCATCACTGCATCATTCTGGCCTCCTCTTACTCCTCTTCCACATTTAAAAGACTCATGATTAGTTAGGCTCACCTGGATAATCTTCATATCCTTTTAAATAAGTACAGTGTGTCCGTAAAGTCATGGTGCACTTTTGACCGGTCACAGGAAAGCAACAAAAAACTACAGAAATGTGAAATCTGCACCAAATAAAAGGAAAACCCTCCCAGTTTCTGTAGGATGATGTGGCAGCATGTGCAGATGATGACATAACACTGTGTATACAGCGGAGCAGCCCACGGCCATGCCAGTCGAGATGTGGACGGCACAGAGGAAAGTTCAGTGTGTTCTGTGGCTCGCTAAATTCAAATCTGTGACCAAAGTGCAACGTGAATATCGGCACGTTTATAACAAAGCGCCACCACATAGGAATAACATTACTCGGTGGGATAAGCAGTTGAAGGAAATCGGCAGTTTGGTGGAGAAACCCCGTTCTGGTAGGCCATCAGTCAGTGACGAGTCTGTAGAGGCTATACGGGATAGCTACCTAAGGAGCCCTAAAAATCTGTGCGTGAGCCCACATCAAACTGCACTGAATAGGTATGAAACTGGGAGAGTTTTCCTTTTATTTGATGCAGATTTCACATTTCTATCGTCTTTTGTTGCTTTCCTGTGACCGGTCAAAAGTGCACCATGACTTTACGAACACACTGTACTTATTTAAAAGGAAATCAATATGAAACAGATTTTTATTATTAAGATGACCTTTTCTTTAAACGTTTTCCTAGAGATATTTTCCTACAATGTTGAGATTTATCTCTACTACTTAATGTGCTGCCATTTCTATTACCACAATCTATTTTTTTAATTCTAAATTTTCTGAATGGTAAAATAAAAGTATTGTGCAAAAAACATAATGAAATAGAATGATACAGCAGTAAACTGTATTTTCTACTCTAAAAATAAGGAATGAGGAAGATGAGAAAGACAGACTGGAAAGAAAAAAAGATTTCCTAGTGAGCACTACACCAGAAAAGGTGTGAAGTGCAGTGCCAGAGATGAGGCTGGGACCTTGTTATCATCAATACCAATCCTTAAAATAGTTACCTAACTCCTTGTCCAGGATAACTTAACCATGCAGATTCCATTAATTTTCACTGTAAAGAAATGTCCGTTGAAATGTTAGGATGTTTAAACAAACTAATTTTAAAGAGGCATTATTTTTTTTAAAGAATAAAAACAATGAGGAAAAAATTATAGAAATTAATATGGTCTTCCCAAAAGAAGTCTGAGTTGGCTATGCCCATACCACTTAAATATACATCATCATCATATATGTTATATGTATGACTTTCCAGCTACTACAACAATCTCTATGTTTATAAAACCCAAATCACTTTTTATGAAGAAAAACAAATAGGAAATACCATTATTCTCCTTATTCCAAAAGTCACTCGTTTAGTCATTCATTCATCAAGCATTTACCAAGTGCTTACTATATGTGAGCTACTATGACAGGCATTGAGGACATGAAAGATCATTGTAAGATGGCTTCCACCACCAGCCATTCTTTCTCAGTCTTTTTCACAGGAAACTTTTTATCAAACCGTTCCTTAATATAGCTTTCTCTCCTCTGTTTTTCCTTTGATTCTCCTTCACTTTCACTTTACACTGCTTTTCTCTCCAAACCCCACACCTGTCCTCCCTCAAGCAACCACACTTACTCTGGCAGAACAGCCCACCAAACTAGTTTCTACTTCCTAGGAAAATCATACTCTCACCTCCACCTGCCTAGCTGCCATTCTTCAAGCCTCAGTTCTGGCATTCTCTTCCTGGAAGCCTGGCGTAACTCATCCAGGCAAAGGTTGACGTTCTAATGCTACCAGTTATTCCATAAGACCTTAACCACTGGCACTTCCCTTGTAATGGCTTATTTCCAGGACCATCCCTAAGAACCTGGAAGGTAGGCATCTTATATCTTTTTATATCGCCATCATCTACTAATGAACTGGGCATACTGTAAGCACCCCATAACTGTTTTAAGAATGAATGAATGGCCCTGGCCGGTTGGCTCAGCGGTAGAGCGTCGGCCTAGCGTGCGGAGGACCCGGGTTCGATTCCCGGCCAGGGCACACAGGAGAAGCGCCCATTTGCTTCTCCACCCCTCCGCCGCGCTTTCCTCTCTGTCTCTCTCTTCCCCTCCCGCAGCCAAGGCTCCATTGGAGCAAAGATGGCCCGGGCGCTGGGGATGGCTCTGTGGCCTCTACCTCAGGCGCTAGAGTGGCTCTGGTCGCAACATGGCGATGCCCAGGATGGGCAGAGCATCGCCCCCTGCTGGGCAGAGCGTCGCCCCTGGTGGGCGTGCCGGGTGGATCCCGGTCGGGCGCATGCGGGAGTCTGTCTGACTGTCTCTCCCCGTTTCCAGCTTCAGAAAAATGAAAAAAAAAACAAAACAAAACAAAAAACAAACAAACAAACAAACAAAAAAAGAATGAATGAATGAATGCATAATGATGTGCGACTCAAGAGGCTATACCAATAAGTTGAGAATCTACTGGAAGCATCCATTAATACAGATATTTTTAAGGATAAGAAAAGAATAATCAATTAAAATTTACTGCTAGAAATCTAAATTAATAAAATAAACTTGAAGGAAGCATAAAATACCTTAATTAGAAAGGTGAGCTATTATGAAAAACGGAAAGTGACCCATCTTCCAGCCATTTCCAGGCCTCAAACTCATCACTTGTATTTCTCTAAAACTCTGGTCTAGGTTTGTTTGTTTGTTTTTCTCATTTAAATAATGGTCCTATTTATACTGAACTTATCTCAAATGCACATAGAGAATCAAAATGACAAAAAGATAAATGTGACATATATTGCCTCTACCATGCATTCCAACAACATTTCCCTAACGTAGGTCATTGCCTCCACCTTCAAACTGTCGCCACATCCACAAGCACATTATTACCCTGCTAGTTTTTGTCAAATTAACCCATATTTTTTAACTCAAATATCAACCTAAGGTTCTTTGTATGGCATACAAATTGATGAAATCACAGGTTTGAGTCACTAGTTGCATGTATTTAGTACACCTTAAGTAAATATACTGCTCACAAAAACTAGGGGATCAGGCCCTGGCTGGTTGGCTCAGCGGTAGAGCATCGGCCTGCCGTGTGGGGGACCCGGGTTTGATTCCCGGCCAAGGCACATAGGAGAAGTGCCCATTTGCTTCTCCACCTCCCACCCCCTCCTTCCTCTCTGTCTCTCTCTTCCCCTCCCGCAGGCAAGGCTCCATTGGAGCAAAGATGGCCCGGGCGCTGGGGATGGCTCTGGTCGTGGCAGAGCAACGCCCCAGAGAGGCAGAGCATCGCCCCCTGGTGGGCAGAGCGTCGCCCCTGGTGGGCGTGCCGGGTGGATCCCGGTCGGGCGCATGCGGGAGTCTGTCTGTCTCTCCCCGTTTCCAGCTTCAGAAAAATACAATAAAAAAAAACCAAAAAAAAAACTAGGGGATCAAAGAACGTGCAGATACTCTAGTACTTTCAGCCTTTTGTACAGTGCATTTTCATCAATGAAATAAAAGTTGGTTTTGTATCTCATTTGCATAATTGAACTTTCTTGACTTGTCATGTGCTTTTCTGATGCTCTTGTTTAATAAAAAAAAATCAAATGCTTCTTTTTTTTTTATCACTTCATATTCATTTTGAAATATCCCTAATTTTTGTGAGAAGTATATTTAACTATGAAAGAAAAAAATGTTTATATGTGAAGCACTTAGAATTCTATCAGGGCAATAAACCAAGTGTAACTCACTCTACCTGTACAACCCACTGACAAACCACCCTGCGACTGGGCCACTCCTCTTTCAAAACAGGACTTGCAAGTGATGCATGCCCTTCCCTGGGCTCTCTGAAGTTCACTTGGTATCAAGTTTCTTTCAAGTAATTTTGACTTTTAACTTTAATGCTTAATTTAGTTTTTCTTTGTAATAAGCAAGGAAGAAGAAACCTCACAAAGAGGTAGTATGACTTAATCATCATGACAGCATTCTGAAACTTAAGATTTAATTCCAAAACTACTTATTAAAGTTGTTAAAAGGTTTTTACTTACAAAAATATTTCAAAAGTAGTAGAGGAAACTTCAGAAAAGAAAAGCAGAATTATCCATAACATCACCTTAATGATCTTTTTAAAGGGGTCTCTGCTAGCATGGGTTGGGGATCGGACCACACTTCCTCTGTATGTTTCTGTATATATCTTCTCAAAACAGAAAGGGTAACAACAGTACAGGTGATGAATCTGAGGCCTGGAAATGGCGTGAAGATGGGTCACTTTCCATTTTAATTCAAAAACGTGAATTAAAAGCTGAAAGCTAAAATTAAAGATTGATTTCCTAAGATTCAAGCTGAAATCTTACAAATGGATTTAAATAAAGATAACCTAAGAAAAATTGATAGTTTACCATTACTTAGAAATAAAAATTTGAATAAAGTACAACCTTTGATAATAGTTATTCTAAATTACCATATGTAACAAAGTAAATAAGTCTGCACTTTAAGAAATAAAAGTAAATGTTAGGTTTCAGTAGCCTTTAAATTGTAATCCACAACAAAATCAACATACAAAAGTCCATAGCCTTTCTATATGCCAACAATGAAATATTAGAAAACGAACTCAAAAAAATAATCCCCTTCACGATTGCAACAAAAAAAATAAAATACCTAGGAATAAACATAACAAAGAACGTAAAGGACCTATATAACGAAAACTACAAGACATTGCTAAGAGAAATAGAAAAAGACACAATGAGATGGAAAAATATTCCTTGTTCTTGGATAGGAAGAATAAATATAATTAAAATGGCCATATTACCCAAAGTAATATATAAATTTAATGCAATTCCCATCAAAATTCCTATGACATTTTTTAAAGAAATGGAACAAAAAATCATAAGATTTATATGGAACTATAAAAAACCCCGAATAGCTAAAGCAATCCTAAGGAAAAAGAATGAAGCTGGGGGCATTACAATACCTGACTTTAAACTATATTATAGGGCCACAATACTCAAAACTGTATGGTATTGGCAGAAAAATAGACACTCAGACCAATGGAACAGAATAGAAAGCCCAGAAATAAAACCACATATATATGGTCAAATAATCTTTGATAAGGGGGCCAACAACGCAAAATGGAGAAAAGAAAGCCTCTTCAACAAATGGTGTTGGGAAAACTGGAAAGCCACATGCAAAAGAATGAAACTCGACTACAGCCTGTCTCCGTGTACTAAAATTAATTCAAAATGGATCAAAGACCTAAATATAAGATCTGAAACAATAAAGTACATAGAAGAAGACATAGGTACTAAACTCATGGACCTGGGTTTTAAAGAACATTTTATGAACTTGACTCCAATGGCAAGAGAAGTGAAGGCAAAGATAAATGAATGGGACTACATCAGAATTAAAAGTTTTTGCTCAGCAAGAGAAACCGATACCAAAATAAACAGACAGCCAACTAAATAGGAACTGATATTTTCAAACAATAGCTCAGATAAGGGCCTAATATCCAAAATTTACAAAGAACTCATAAAACTCAACAACAAACAAACAAACAATCCAATAAAAAAATGGGAAGAGGACATGAACAGACACTTCTCCCAGGAAGAAATACAAATGGCCAACAGATATATGAAAAGATGCTCAGCTTCATTAGTTATTAAGAGAAATGCAAATCAAAACTACAATGAGATACCACCTAACCCCTGTTAGATTAGCTTTTATCAACAAGACGGGTAATAGCAAGTGTTGGAGAGGCTGCGGAGAAAAAGGAACCCTCATACACTGTTGGTGGGAATGTAAAGTAGTACAACCATTATGGAGGAAAGTATGGTGGTTCCTCAAAAAACTGCAAATAGAACTACCTTATGACCCAGCAATCCCTCTACTGGGTATATACCCCAAAACCTCAGAATCATTGATACGTAAAGACACATGTAGCCCTATGTTCATTGCAGTACTGTTCACAGTGGCCAAGACATGGAAACAACCAAAAAGCCCTTCAATAGAAGACTGGATAAAGAAGATGTGGCACATATACACTATGGAATACTACTCAGCCATAAGAAATGATGACATCAGATCATTTACAGCAAAATGGTGGGATCTTGATAACATCATACGGAGTGAAATAAGTAAATCAGAAAAAAACAAGAACTACATGATTCCATACATTGGTGGAATATAAAAACGAGACTAAGAGACATGGACAAGAGAGTGGTGGTTACCAGGGGTGGGGGGAGGGAGGACGCAGGAGGGAGGGAGGGAGAGAGTGAGGGGGAGGGGGAGGGGCACAGAGAAAATTAGACAGAGGGTGACGGAGGACAATCTGACTCTGGGTGAGGGGTATGCAACATAATTTAATGACAAGATAACCTAGACATGTTTTCTTTGAATATATGTACCCTGAAATATTAATGTCATCCCATTAACATTAATAAAAATTTATTAAAATAAAATAAAATAAAATAAAAAAATAAAAAATTAAAAAAATTTAAAAAAAAGAATATATGTATCAAATTGCATTAGGAATGTTTTCTAGCCAAATAAAATTTTTTAAATCGGGAAAAAAAAACAAACAAAAAATTGTAATCCACAGAATACACATACAAGATCCTTTGAAGACTTCTTGTGGCCAAAGTTAAGAATACCACATACAGGCCTGACCAGGTAGTGGCACAGTGGATAGAGCATCGGACTGGGACGCAGAGAACCCAGGTTCGAAACCCCAAGGTCACCAGCTTGAGCACAGGCTCATCCGGCTTGACTGTGGACTCACCAGCTTGAGCGTGGAGTCACTGGCTTGAGCGTGGGGTCATAGACATGACCCTATGGTTGCTGGCTGGAAGCCCAAGGTCACTGGCTTGAGTCCAAGGTCACTGGCTTGTGCAAGGGGTCACTCACTCTGCTGTGGCCTCCCAGTCAAGGCACATATTAGAAAGCAATCAATGAACAACTTCGTGCCACACGAATAATTGATGTTTCTCATCTCTCTCCCTTCCTAAGCCTGGCTATCACTTATCTGTCCCTCTGACTCTCTCTGTCTCTGTCACACAAAAAAAATACTACATATAGAAACAGATCCATGTTTCTATCTCCCTACCTTCTGCACTAAAATCAATAAAAAAATTTTAATACCAAAAAATATACTCTATTTCCCCATGTATAAGACACATCCTTTTTCGAAAAATTTAGGGTCTAAAGACTGGGTTCATCTGATACAGTGGTTGTAGATATTTTTTACTTGCAGCAATTCCACTTTTTCATGCAGATGAGGAGCTGTATGAATTTTATGATAAATAAAACTTGAATTCAATAACTTTATGTAATACATTTTTTTCAAATTTCAGGACCCAAAATTAAAGTGTGTCTTATACATAAGGAAATACAGTAAATATGTATTTTAAAATGTATATTTTAAAAATCCAAGCCAGTCTTATGTCTTTTTTCACACAGTTTAATTAGCTCTTCAATATCAATAAATTATCAACCAATAACAAAAAGTACTATTTGTACCTTCAGGTTTACAACAACAAAAAAAGAAGGGATTCTAAATCTGAAACATAAGCATCTATCTATCACTATTTAAAATGGACAAGAAGATACTACCCAAAACAAAACAACATTTCTCCTCAAAAATTCGATGCTATATTGTTCACTGGTAGTAAATATGGAACAGAATTTTGGCAAGGTATGTTGTTCATTCATACTAATTAAACCCATGCCTATCCCTGTTGCTGATTTTTTTTTCTTTTGGTTTTTAAAACATCTTGGAAGAAAACTTATGCATAAAACTCTCTGATACCTTTCATAGCAATATTTTTGCCAATTTATCTCCACGAACAAGTGAAATAAAGGACAAGATAAATAAGAGGGACTATATCAAACTAAAAAGCTTTTGCACAACAAAAGACACCATGAATAAAACGAAAAGACAAACCACACAATGGGAGAACATATTTGTCAATACATCTGATAAGGGTTTCATAACCAAAATTTATAAAGAACTTCTGAAACTCAAGACCAGGAAGGTAAACAATCCAATTAAAAAATGGGCTAAAGCCCTGGCCGGTTGGCTCAGCGGTAGAGCATCGGCCTAGCGTGCGGAGGACCCGGGTTCGATTCCCGGCCAGGGCACACAGGAGAAGCGCCCATTTGCTTCTCCACCCCTCCGCCGCGCTTTCCTCTCTGTCTCTCTCGTCCCCTCCCGCAGCCAAGGCTCCATTGGAGCAAAGATGGCCCGAGCGCTGGGGATGGCTCTGTGGCCTCTGCCCCAGGCGCTAGAGTGGCTCTGGTCGCAACATGGCGATGCCCAGGATGGGCAGAGCATCGCCCCCTGGTGGGCAGAGCGTCGCCCCTGGTGGGCGTGCCGGGTGGATCCCGGTCGGGTGCATGCGGGAGTCTGTCTGACTGTCTCTCCCTGTTTCCAGCTTCAGAAAAATGAAAAAAAAAAAAAAAAATGGGCTAAAGGGCCCTGGCCGGTTGGCTCAGTGTAGAGCGTCGGCCTGGCGTGCAGAAGTCCCGGGTTCGATTCCCAGCCAGGGCACACAGGAGAAGCACCCATCTGCTTCTCCACCCCTCCCCCTCTCCTTCCTCTCTGTCTCTCTCCCCCCCTCCTGCAGTGAGGCTCCACTGGAGCAAAGATGGCCCGGGCGCTGGTGATGGCTCCTTGGCCTCTGCCCCAGGCGCTAGAGTGGCTCTGGTCGCAACAGAGCGACGTCCGGGAGGGGCAGAGCATCGCCCACTGGTGGGCAGAGCATCGCCCCCTGGTGGGCGTGCCGGGTGGAACCCGGTGGGGCGCATGCGGGAGTCTGTCTGACTGTCTCTCCCCGTTTCCAGCTTCAGAACAATACAAAAAAAAAAAAGGGCTAAAGAACTGAATACACACTTTCCCAAAGAGGACATACAGATGGCCAACAGACATATAAAAAAATGTTCAACGTCACTAATCATTAGAGAAATGCAAATTAAAACCACAATGAAATACTACCTCACACCAGTCAGAATGGCACTCCTTAACAGATCAACACGCAGTAAGTGCTGGCGAGGGTGTGAAGAAAAGGGAGCCCTCCTGCACTGCTGGTGGGAATACAGACTGGTGCAGACCCTGTGGAGAACTGTATGGGGTTTCCTCAAAAAATTAAAAATAGAACTGCCTTTTGACCCAGCCATCCTACTTTTAGGAATATATCCTATGAATACCAAATCAATGATTCTAAAGAAGATATGCACCCCCATGTTTATTGCAGCATTGTTTACAATAACCAAGGTCTGAAAACAGCCGAAGTGTCCATCAGTGGATAAGTGGATTAAAAAGCATGGTACATATACACAATGGAATACTAAAAGGCTATGAAAAAGAAGGAAATCTTACCATTTGTGATGGCATGGATGGACCTGGAGATTATTACGCTAAGTGAAATTAAGCAGGCAGAGAAAGAGAAATATCATATGATCTCACTTATATGTGGAATCTAATGAACACCGTGAACTGAGGAATGGAATAGAGGCCGAGGCAGGGTCACAAGGAACAGAGGGACAGCTGTCAGAGGGAAGGAGGTTGAAGGGATGGGATCAGAAAAGATGAAGGGATTAGTGAAACTATATATACATAACACAGAAATATAGATAATATGACAGCAAATCCTAGAGGGAAGGGGAAGGGAGTTAGGGGAAGGGGAGCAAAGGGGGTAGAGAAAGGGACACTGGGGGTGGGGGTGAGGGAATTATATTCAGTGGGACACTTGAATCCATGTAAATACATAAATTAAAACTTAATAAAAAACAAACAAAAAAGAATCACTTTAACAAATGACAGCTTGTCTTAAATTAGAGCAAGAGAGAAAAAAGATGGCAGCGGAGTAGGCAGATGCACAGACGCCCAGCTCCCACCACCAAACTGGAATATAAATCAATTTAGGAAAAATCAGCATGAAAAAACAACTTTGAACTGCAAGAACAGCTCTCAAAAACCAAGGAGCAAAGAAGAAACCACAACAATCATGGTAAGGAACGCCTGAACCTCCTCTGCTTACTGGAACGGAGGGGGGGGAAGGTGAGGCTGAGAGCCCAGAGGGGATCTCAGAGAGAAAAGAGCAGAAACTACTGCTCACAGACACTGCCTGGTGACCAGGGAACGAGGTGCGTTGAAAAGACCAGCTTATCTCCCAAGTGGAAAGGACAGGGAAAGGAACAGACTGTGAGGGGCTAAGGAATGCAAGAAACGAACTAAAAAAGCTGACTCGGCCCTGGCCGGTTGGCTCAGCGGTAGAGCGTCGGCCTAGCGTGCGGAGGACCCGGGTTCGATTCCCGGCCAGGGCACACAGGAGAAGCGCCCATTTGCTTCTCCACCCCTCCGCCGCGCTTTCCTCTCTGTCTCTCTCTTCCCCTCCCGCAGCCGAGGCTCCATTGGAGCAAACATGGCCCAGGCGCTGGGGATGGCTCTGTGGCCTCTGCCTCAGGCGCTAGAGTGGCTCTGGTCGCAACATGGCGACGCACAGGATGGGCAGAGCATCACCCCCTGGTGGGCAGAGCGTCGCCCCTGGTGGGCGTGCCGGGTGCATCCCGGTCGGGCGCATGCGGGAGTCTGTCTGACTGTCTCTCCCTGTTTCCAGCTTCAGAAAAATACAAAAAAAAAAAAAAAAAAAAAGCTGACTCATCTGTGCTGGAGGCAGCCATAGCTGGGGGAGGGACTGAAACTTTCACAAAACAGAGCTGAAGTGCTTCCGGATCAGAGATCTCCGGACATCTCTCCAGCTCCAATCAGCGCAACAAGACATAGCTGAAAACAAGAAGTGGGGAGGAGGGGCAGTAACTCAGGTCTCCATGGAGATCTGAGATACACCTCCCCCTCCTGAATCTGAGAAAACACCCTATCCCCAGTGAGATTAGCTGGCTAAAGAGGCCTTCAGAGTCTCAGGTTACACCGATTGCATTCCTGGATACAGTTTCAAGGAAGCACCCTGCTGAGATCAGTAAACAAGACTATCACCTGTAAAGAAAACAAACAAATCAAGACTTCAAAGCTGCCCAAATCCCAAAGTGGATTACAGATAACAGCTGATACCAACCCAAGAAGACCTAGAAATAACACAACTGAAAACTGGAGGCAGACAACACCAAGCCTAGACTCAACCAACTCTACAAATAAAACACCATGAAGAGAAGACAAAGGAGTGCAGTCCAAATGAAACCACAAGAGACACCTTCAAAAGATGAACTGAGTGATATGGAAATAATCAAACTTCCAGATGCGGAGTTCAAAATAATGATTGTAAGGATGCTTAGGGATCTTAGAACAACAATGGATGGTCATTATGAAAACCTAAATAAAGAAATAGCAAGTATAAAAAAGAATCAGTCGGAGATGACAAATACAATATCAGAAATAAAGACCACAATGGAAGGAATTAAAAACAGGATAAACAGAGCACAGGATCAAATCAGTGAGTTAGAGGACAACTGGAATGAAGGCATGAAAGCAGAGAAGAAAAGAGAAAAGAGACTCAAAAAGTCAGAGGAAACTCTTAGAGAGCTCTGTGACAACATGAAGAGAAATAACATCTGCATCATAGGGGTTCCTGAAGAAGAAGAAAAAGAACAAGGTATAGAGACTTTGTTCAATCATATCATAGCTGAAAACTTCCCTAAATTAATGCAAGAGAAACTCTCACAAGTCCAAGAAGCACAGAGGACTCCATTAAAGAGAAACCCAAAGTAACCTACACCAAGACACATCATAATTAAAATACCAAAGCTAAGCAATAAAGAGAAAATATTAAAAGCTGCAAGAGAAAAAAAAGTTATCACCTACAAAGGAGCCCCCATAAGGATGACATCCAACTTTTCAACAGAAACACTTGAGGCCAGAAGGGAATGGCAAGAAATATTCAAAGTAATGCAGAACAAGAACCTACAACCAAGACTACTTTATCCAGCAAGGCTATCGTTTAAAATCGAAGGAGAAATAAAAAGCTTCCCAGACAAAAAACAACTCAAGGAATTCATTACAACCAAACCAATGCTGCAGGAAATGTTAAGGGGCCTGTTGTAAACAGATCAAAGTGGGAAAAGAATATAGCAAAAAAGGAATACACCTTTAAAGAAGAAAATGGCAATAAACTTCATATCAATAATAACCTTAAACGTAAATGGATTAAATGATCCAATCAAAAGACATATAGGGTAGCTGCATGGATAAGAAAACAGGACCCATACATATGTTGTCTACAAGAGACACACCTTAAAACAAAAGACACACATAGATTGAAGGTAAAAGGATGGAAAAACACGTTTCATGCAAACAGAAATGAAAAAAAGGCTGGGGTAGCAATACTTATATCAGACAAATTGGACTTTAAAACAAAGGATATAGTAAGAGATAAAGAAGGCCACTACATAATGATAAAGGGAGTAATCCAACAGGAAGATATAACTATTATACATATCTATGCACGTAATATAGGAGCACCCAAATATATAAAACAGACTTTGATGGACTTAAACGGCGAGATCAACAGCAATACTATAATAGTAGAGGATTTCAATACCCCACTAACATCACTAGATAGATCCTCAAGAAAGAAAATTAACAAAGAAACAGCAGACTTATTGGAAACACTAGATAAACTCGATTTAATAGATACCTTCAGAACCTTTCACCCTAAAGCAGCAGAATATACATTCTTTTCAAGTGCTCATGGTACATTCTCTAGGATAGACCACATGTTAGGGCACAAAAGTGCTCTCAACAAATTTAAGAAGACTGAAATCATATCAAGCACTTTCTCCGATCACAACAGCATGAAACTAGAAATGAATCACAACAGAAAAGCTCAAAAATTCTCAAACACATGGAAACTAAATAGCAGGTTGTTAAATAATGAATGGATTAAGAATGAGATCAAAGAAGAAATAAAAAAATTCCTAGAAATGAATGACAATGAGCATACAACAACTCAAAATTTATGGGACACAGCAAAAGCAGTGCTGAGAGGGAAGTTCATAGCACTACAGGCACACTTTAAGAAGCTAGAAAAAGCTCAAATAAACAACTTAACCCTGCATCTAAAAGAATTAGAAAAAGAACAGCAAGTTAAGCCCAAATGCAGTAGAAGGAAGGAAATAATAAAGATCAGAGCAGAAATAAATGACATAGAGGCTAAAGAAACAATACAGAAGATCAATGAAACTAGGAGCTGGTTCTTTGAAAAGGTAAACAAGATTGATGAACCTTTAACTAGACTCACCAAGAAAAAGAGAGAGAGGACTCAAATAAAATTAGAAAAGAGAGGAGAAATAACAACTGACACAACAGAAATACAAAATATTGAAGAACTGTATGCCAAAAAACTAGACAACCTGGATGAAATGGACAAATTCCTTGAAACATACTATCTTCCAAAACTCAATCTGGAAGAATCAGAAAACCTA
Source organism: Saccopteryx bilineata (assembly GCF_036850765.1). Lineage (NCBI taxonomy): Eukaryota > Metazoa > Chordata > Mammalia > Chiroptera > Emballonuridae > Saccopteryx > Saccopteryx bilineata. The sequence goes on along the minus strand of NC_089493.1, from coordinate 206,052,128 downwards.
AACAGACCGATTACAACAAAGGAGATCAAAAAAGTTATCAAAAAACTCCCAACAAAGAAAAGTCCAGGGCCCGATGGCTTCACAACAGAATTCTACCAAATATTCAAAGAAGAACTAACTCCTATCCTTCTCAAACTATTTCAAAAAATTCAACAGGAAGGAAGACTTCCAAGCTCCTTTTATGAGGCGAGCATAATTCTGATTTCAAAACCAGGCAAAGACAACACAAAGAAAGAAAATTATAGGCCAATATCTCTGATGAATATAGATGCTAAAATAAAATCCTCAACAAAATATTAGCAAACCGGATCCAACAATATATGGAAAAAATCATACACCATGATCAAGTGGGATTCATTCTGGGGAGGCAAGGATGGTACAATATTCGTTAATCAATCAAGGTGATTCATCACATAAACAAAAAGGAGAAAAACCATATGATAATTTCAATAGATGAAGAAAAAGCATTTGATAAAATCCAGCACCCATTCATGATCAGAACTCTCAGCAAAGTGGGAATACAGGGAACATACCTCAACAACCACTCTTATTTAACATAGTCCTGGAAGTCCTAGCCACAGCAATCAGACAAGAAGAAGAAATAAAAGGCATTCAAGTTGGAAAAGAAGAAGTAAAACTATCATTATTTGCAGATGATATGATATTGTATATAGAAAACCCTAAAGTCTCAGTCAAAAAGCTACTGGACCTGATAAATGAATTCAGCAAAGTGGCAGGATATAAAATCAATACTCAGAAATCAGAGGCATTTTTATACACCAACAATGAACAGTCAGAAAGAGAAATTAAGGAAACAATCCCCTTCACAATTACAACCAAAAAAATGAAGTACCTAGGAATAAACTTAACCAAGGAGACTAAAGACTTGTACTCGGAAAATTACAAAGCATTGATAAAAGAAATCAAGGAAGATACAAACAAGTGGAAGCATATACCGTGCTCATGGTTAGGAAGAATAAACATCATTAAAATGTCTATATTACCCAAAGCAATCTATAAATTCAATGCAATACCAATTAAAATACCAATGACATACTTCAAAGACATAGAACACATATTCCAAAAATATGGAACCAAAAGAGAACACGAATAGCCTCAGCAATCTTAAAAAAGAAGAATAAAGTGGGAGGTATCACACTTCCTGATATCAAGTTATACTACAAGGCCATTGTACTCAAAACAGCCTGGTACCGGCATAAGAACAGGCATATAGATCAATGGAACAGAACAGAGAACCCAGAAATAAACCCACAGTTCTATGGACAACTGATATTTGACAAAGGAGGCAAGGAAATACAATGGAGTAAAGACAGCCTCTTAATGGTGTTGGGAAAATTGGACAGCTACCTGCAAAAAAATGAAACTAGATCACCAGCTTACATCACTCACAAAAATAAACTCAAAATGGATAAAAGACTTAAATGTAGGCCGTGAAACCATAAGCATCTTAGAAGAAAACATAGGCAGTAACCTCTCGGACATCTCTCGGGGCAATATATTTGCTGATTTATCTCCATGGGGAAGTGAAATAAAAGACAGGATAAACAAATGGGACTATATCAAACTAAAAAGCTTTTGCACAGCTAAAGACAACAAGAACAGAATAAAAAGACAAACTACACAATGGGAGAACATATTTGACAATACGTTGGATAAGGGGTTAATAACCAAAATTTATAAAGAACTCGTAAATCTCAACACCAGGAAGACAAACAATCCAATCCAAAAATAGGCAAAAGAGATGAATAGACACTTCTCCAAAGAGAACATACAGATGGCCAACAGGCATATGAAAAAATGCTCAACATCACTAATCATTAGAGAAATGCAAATTAAAACCACAATGAGATATCACCTCACACCAGTCAGAATGGCGCTCATCAACAAAACAACACAGAATAAGTGCTGGCGAGGATGTGGAGAAAAGGGAACCCTCCTGCACTGCTGGTGGGAATGCAGACTGGTACAGCCTCTGTGGAAAACAGTATGGAGATCCCTCAAAAAACTGAAAATCGAACTGCCTTTTGACCCAGCTATCCCACTTTTAGGAATATACCCCAAGGACAGCATAGAACGGCTCCAAAAGGAGAAATGCACCCCCATGTTTGTGGCAGCATTGTTCACAATAGCGAAGATCTGGAAACAGCCCAAGTGTCCGTCAGAGGACGAGTGGATTAAAAAGCTTTGGTACATATATACTATGGAATACTACTCAGCCATAAGAAATGATGACATCAGATCATTTACAATAAATGGATGAACCTTGATAACATTATACGGAGTGAAATAAGTAAATCAGAAAAAAAACTAAGAACTATATGAATCCATACATAGAAGGGACATAAAAATGAGACTCAGAGACATGAACAGATTGTGATGGCAACAGGGGTGGGGGGTGGGGGGAGGGGGGAGGGGGTGAAGAAGGAAAGAGGGGTTGGGGGAGGGGAGGGGCACAAAGAAAACCAAATAGAAGATGACAGAAGACAATTTAACTTTGGGGGAGGGGTATACAGCACAATCAAATGTCAAAATAATCTAGAGATGTTTTCTCTCAACATATGTACCCTGATTTATCAATGGCACTGCATTAAATTTAATTAAAAAAATTCAAAAAAAAATTAGAGCAAGAATTGGACTGATTCTGAACAATATGGGGGCAGATAATAAAATCAGTAAACTTAAAAAAAGTTAACATCACTGCCCAAATAACTAGTTTTCTCCTGTGCAAATCTTGTAAGCACTTTATTAAAGGCATATTTGGAAATATGAAAATCATTGCATTTTAGGCTCAATAAAACAAAAATGATAATTAGTGAACAATCTTAAAGGTCTCTTGGTAAGAAAAAAGGCTTACTGGAATGTTTAAGAAGTTTGCAGCATCATTTGAAATAAAATTTTATTTAATGTAGTTTAAATCATATTCTAGTAATCTTTAAACATGTATCCAAATGATTAATGCAACTTTCTTTAACTAAGACCCTTAATTTACCAAAGTTTTTCTGAATTTCATTTTTGTGGAAAGAGATGTATAAAAAGAGAACCATGTTCTAGTTTCTTTCTTTCTTTTTCTTTTGCTACAGCATTTCTAGTGTATTGTGAATTCAGTATTGGTTAAATACAATTCTGTAAGCCTTTTAGAACCACATCATTAGTCTGGGCTGATGCCAATGAGAGTTGGAAAAATGACTCTAAGACCTAGCAATATCTTCAATCTTCAAATATACATATAAATTTCGTTCACTAATGTAACTTGCTAAACTGTACTTCACTAAGACAGGAAATTGAACTCATAAGATTTTCAACCATAAATTTTGAAAAATAATAGGTTTCAGGTTAACCCTCAGTTACTCAGAAGAAAACAACTAGTCACAATATTCTATTAACAGATCCAATGAAAAAAGGATTGGTCATGCTGATGTGTCACTGTGTTGAAAGTACTCAAAAATAATCATTCATGGTTTGGAAATCATTTTGTTTTATAGTAAAAATGTAGTGCTAGAAATTAATTTGAGCCTGACCAGGCGGTGGCGCAGTGGATAGAGCATCGGACCGGGATGTGAAGGACCCAGGTTCGAGACCTTGAGGTCACCAGCTTGAGCACGGGCTCATCTGGTTTGAGCAAAGCTCACCAGCTTGGACCCAAGGTCGCTGGCTTGCGTAAGAGGTCACTCGGTCTGCTATAACCCCGCGGTCAAGGCACATATGAGAAAGCAATCAATGAACTAAGGTGTCACAACGAAAAACTGATGATTGATGCTTCTCATCTCTCTCCGTTCCTGTCTGTCTGTCCCTATCTATCCCTCTCTCTGACTCTCTCTCTGTCTCTGTAAAAAAAAAAAAAAAAAAAAAAAAAAAATTAATTTGAGGGTGTTTCCTGTTATTCACTATGTACATCTATTCAAAACAGTAGGTAGCGCCTGACCAGGCAGTGGCACAGTAGATAGAGCGTCGGATTGAGATGCGGAGGACCCAGGTTTGAGACCTTGAGGTCGCCAACTTGAGCGCAGGCTCATCTTTTGGAGCAGAAGCTTATCAGCTTGGACCCAAGGTCACTGGCTCGAGCAAGGGGTTACTCAGTCTGCTGAAGGCCTATGGTCAGGGCACATATGAGTGATCAATGAACAACTAAGGTGTCACAACAAAAAACTGATAACTGATGCTTCTCATCTCTCTCTCTCTGTTCCTGTCTATCTGTTCCTATCTATCCCTCTCTCTGACTCTCTCTGTCCCTGTAAAAAAAAAACAAAAAAAAAAGTAGGTAGCTTTAACATGATAGGTTTTTAAAAAATATATTTTAAGACTAAATCAAAAAATGAACATGTACCCTGTATATTTTTAAGATATTAAAAAATGTTTATTGTCAATTACTCCTGGGAAAAAAGAGTGGCTGCAATTTGTATCTCAGGTTGATAATGACTAAATTTAATAGATGCTAAAATGGACCCACTTGCATTTAGGGGGATAATTAAGGTAGGACCACACCTCACACCATAAATCAAAATAGAAAAAGTGAATTAAAAGCTGAAGCTAAAATTAAATTTAAATTTAAAGGAAAGATAAATTGATAAAAATAAAAAAGATGATTATTGAAGTATTTTCAGAATGCCAAGAGACCTAAGTATAAAAATAATGGAATGCAAATGCATGGAGGAATTAATTGGGCCAAGTCTACTAAAAACAACATAGAAATAGTGAATTAAAATATAACCAAAAATGTTTTTTGGCCCTGGCCGGTTGGCTCAGCGGTAGAGTGTCGGCCTAGCGTGCGGAGGACCCGGGTTCAATTCCCGGCCAGGGCACACAGGAGAAGCGCCCATTTGCTTCTCCACCCCTCCGCTGCGCTTTCCCTCTCTGTCTCTCTCTTCCCCTCCCGCAGCCAAGGCTCCATTGGAGCATACATGGCCCGGGCGCTGGGGATGGCTCTGTGGCCTCTGCCCCAGGCACTAGAGTCGCTCTGGTCGCAACATGGCGACGCCCAGGATGGGCAGAGCATCGCCCCCTGGTGGGCAGAGCGTCGCCCCTGGTGGGCGTGCTGGGTGGATCCCGGTCGGGCGCATGCGGGAGTCTGTCTGACTGTCTCTCCCTGCTTCCAGCTTCAGAAAAAATGAAAAAAAAAAAAAAAATGTTTTTTAAAGAGACTAAAAAATTTTAAAAAGGAAATCCCCAAGGGCCAAAACAATATGAGAAAAGCTAAGATGAGAGAAGACACCATAAAGGCTATGACAAAGAGAAGAATAAGAAGGCTCGACATACTTCTGATAGAAGTTCCAGAAGAGAATGGGGGAGACACAATATTAAAAGAAATAATGGCTGAGAAGAAGAGTGGCTTCCACCACTGAGAGCTTTCGATACTGGCACTTTACCTGTATTAATATAATTAATCCTCACAATTCTATGAGGTAAAGCGCTCTTATTATCTTTATTTTCAAGAAAAGGAAATTGAAGGACAACAGAGTTGAGTAATTCAGCCAAAGTCACTAAGGGTAAGAGCCAATTCTCCAGCCCAAAGCCTATGTAACAGGAGCCATCTGTTTGACCACGCGACTTTTGATTCTCCACTGCTCTGTTCTGTCTATAAATCGAGATTAGCTTTAGACAATGCACAGAAATGTGGGTGAACTTTTGTCTTATATACAAATAAAATAAAAATTACATATCACTAAACACAGGAAAAATTACATACTCTCAATGATAACCAGAGAAACATTGATTAAAACAAGACAAAGGCAGTCATGGAATTTGGAAAACCCACATATGGCACCCAAACTGCCTTTGGTGTGCCAAATGGCTTTTAAACTCATTTGATGAATAAACATTTAGAAATATCACCAGGCAATGCTGTCTGCCAGACAATAATTCAGTTTTGGCAATGTCTTTGTGGAATGCTTTGTTATTTTACTAAATTTTGTCATTATGGTTTTACAAAAAATAAGTAGAAATTAGAAATGAAAGTGTTGATTCAACTGATAGGTTTTAGTCTCAATTACAACACAGATGTGAACTGCACAGGTTCCCAATATACAGTGTGTGTCTGTAAAGTCATGGTGCACTTTTGACCGGTCACAGGAAAGCAACAAAAGACTACAGAAATGTGAAATCTGCACCAAATAAAAGGAAAACCCTCCCAGTTTCTGTAGGATGATGTGGCAGCATGTGTGCATGCGCAGATGATGACGAAACACCATGTATATAGCAGAGCAACCCTCGGCATGCCAGTCAAGATGTGACAGTACAGAGGAAAGTTCGGTGTGTTCTGTGGCTCACTAAATTCGAATCCGTGACCAAAGTGCAACATGAATATCGGCGCATTTATAATGAAGCGCCACCACATAGGAATAACATTACTCGGTGGGATAAGCAGTTGAAGGAAACCGGCAGTTTGGTGGAGAAACCCCGTTCTGGTAGGCCATCAGTCAGTGATGAGTCTGGAGAGGCTACACGGGATAGCTACCTAAGGAGCCCTAAAAAATCTGTGCGTGAGCCCACATCAAACTGCACTGAATAGGTATGAAACTGGGAGAGTTTCCCTTTTATTTGGTGCAGATTTCACATTTCTGTCGTCTTTTGTTGCTTTCCTGTGACCGGTCAAAAGTGCACCATGACTTTATGGACACACTGTATATATGCAGATGTTTTTTTCAATAAATACAGTTGGCCTCCATATCCACGGGTTTCACATCCATGGATTCAATCACCTGAGGACTGAAAACAAGATTTTCAATCCAAGGTTGGAACCTAAGGATACAGAGGGCCAACTACCTGCATTACTCTGCCCCATTTCATATAAGGAACTCAAACATGTAGAGTTTTTCACAACTCTGTGGAGTCCATCCCTAAATTACAAAACCTTAATTGACTTGTTAATTTTGGGGGGAGTCAAATGTGATACACAGATTTTCAACTGTGTGGTGGGGGTGTCAATGACCCTAATCCCCAAATTGTTCAAGGGTCAACTCTATATCTAAGTTAATCAAATGTACATTCAGTTATAAAGAAAAATTAACAAAATTAAAGACATAAAATACTGGAAATAAAGTTCTAGAAGACTATCTTTAAAATCTTTTTAGAGATTTTATTTTTTCTAGCTTTTTGAAAGCAATATCCCTTACAAGTCTACTGTCTGACTTATAAATCGTTAAGTTTGAACTCAATCAGAAAAGGATTAAGAACAAAAATAAGGGAACTTGATGTGGAATATTTCACCTATTGGATTGGCAGAGATTATTTAAATGATCACCCCCAATGTTAGCAAGAGTTCAACCAACTCTCCTATACCACAGTGGTAGAAGTATAACTTGATGTTACTAATTCTAGCAAGCAATCAGGGGCTTTATAAATATTTATATCCTCTGACCTAGTAATTTATTAGCTTAAGGAAATAATCAGAAATGCATATATATATTAATATTTCTATGCATGGATATTCATCATAGCAATATTTGTAATACTGAAAAAAATAAATACAACATAACAAAAGCAGAATGGATAAATTATAATCTTTTATAATATTAACAATGTTATGTAGTCATTTGGTTTTCATGCCTATCTGTGGTGGAATAACCGATTGCATGGCCTTGGATGGGAACACAGCCAACAAGAAAAGAATGTTTTGCCAAGAGAATTGTTTTGTGACTTGAAGGCGGGTCCCTGAAACAGGTCTATGTGACTGAAGGCAGTTGCTGGGCTTTTCTCAGTAAAACATTCTCATAAGATTTCTGTTCCTTTCAAGGTATTCCCTTGAGATAAAGAGAGGAATGTTGTGGGAACCATAGAAGCAATAGCAATTAATGCCTTTTGATATTATATTGTTATTAAGCTATCATGCAGGTGTACTCCATGGATCTTTAAGTAAAAGTTATGCTTGATGTTATGCCAATTTCTCAGTAAACAAGCTTTTTGAAGTCTTGTGAATAAAAGTAGGACACAGCGTGAACTCGTGGCCATTTGCCTGAGCGAGCGGTGGTCCTGTTAGTCCTTGATGATTTCGTCTGCTGATCTTTCTCTCTGCGCCCCCGACTCACAACAACACCTATCCACTAAAATTTTGGCAGATAAAATGATGTCCTCTAGAACTTGATTCAAATAAATAATTCAAGGAAGGAGAGAGTAGAGGTATGGATGAAGTAGGATTGGCTGAGTTGAGAAATGTTAAAGCTGCTGGTTGATAGATTCATGGGGTTTACTACACTATTCTGTATAATTTTGTATATGTTTGAAATTTTCCATAGTAAAGTAAAAATTATATGGAAATTTTTAAGTAAAAAAATAACCAGATACAAAACTAATTCAAAACATAAATTCAAGTTCCTAAACAAACAAAAAAAAGGCAATATACGTACATAAAAATAATACTCCAAAATGTTTAAGAGTAATTATCTCAGGGCTGTAGTATTTGACTTTTTTTTTTTGTAACTCCAAACTTTTCCTAAATAAACATGGATTAGTATTATAATCAGAAAAAATATATTATAAAAGCTACTTTGAAAGATGTTCAAGTCAAATGAGAAAGACACATTCTTAACACAAAGAACAAAGAAATATTGTATATGGAACTCAACTTACTCAAGTAGTTCGATTTTCTAACTGATTTGTCAACCTACTAATTAAAAATCTTTATTGACTCTCCTTCACAATCTAAAGTTCAAATTCTTTAACACACAAGTCCTCTGCCCTGGAGCCCCAGCCCTTCCAGTCTCTTCTCCTACCATACCCTTCCTGGTGACAGCACAGAATTTTCACGTTTGTCCCGTAATACATCACGCTTTGTGAATCTAGTTAGGTGTGGCTACTTCTGCTGCATGATAAACTGTACCATAGACCACAACCATACCTTCTTCCTCTGTATGCCACAGTGCCTACCACACTGCCTCAGAAAGAACAGGTGTGAACATGGACACGGCCACAAATTGAAACTGAATAGCACAGATAAAGCATTTTCAAAATTATATTAACTTTCTAAGAAATGAACTCTAAGTTATCACCAGAAACTGAAGATCAATTACCAAAGAATATCATTATACCTCTTTCAACGGAATCAACTTCTAAAGTCCTACATTAAGCTAATAGTCCAGGTAATTCTGTTTTTCTTTTTTGAAATTTCCACTACTACTGTTGAAATACTTTTGTAAGTAAAACTTTTTAACCACTTGAAGCCCGAGTTCCAGACCCTGCATTACCCTGCCAGGGACGTGCCCACTTACCTAGCAGTGGTGGCCCTGTGGACGAGCGCCTCGGTTTGCTCCGACAAGCATGAGGGAAGCAGCAGCTCCACCGGCTGCAAGCTCAGTAGCCGTGTTTCTAGCTCTGCCCGGGCAGCTGAGTCCTGGAAACCATCAAACACAACCTCACCTGTGGCCGGCTGCACTCCCTGAGAACAAATAAAACATAATGTCACAGAAAACATATTTTTGCACAAATAAGCACAGAAATAGCAAAGAGGACACACTCACTAGTATGTACTCTATTTCTAAAGTGCTTAAAATTTGTCTGCTTTGCAAGACTCTTAATAAAAAGCCAGATTCACCAATATCCAAACTATGTTAGACAGGATTTTAGAGCAATGCCAAGTCCAACTCCCCCTTGATCTAACAAACCTGACAGAGTGACTGTGACAAGTGACCAAACCTGCAGTCTCCTCCTCTCTAAATGGAACTAAACTAGCCTACTTCCCTCCTAGGATTACAGAAACATTCAAATCAGACAAAAACACAAACACTTCGTAAACTCTAAAGAACAGCACAAACAGCAGTGGTCATCACTGAAAGTAGCTAAGTGATATGTTCCTAGTAACCTGGCCATAGACTAGTAGTAAATTACTATTCAATCACACAAAATTAATAAGAAGTATAACTTTTGCACAAAAATCAAATATAACACACTCTGAATGAACCCCAAGTAACAGTCTATCCAGGGAATAACCATCATAACTAAAAGCCATCCCCTATCACCCCAAGCCAATAATAGCAAAGATAAACTGGGAAAGATCATAGTTTAAAAGAGGCAAAGAAAGTTTTTAAGTAATTTACCCAAGATCACAGGGTGATAAAGTGGCGAAATTCACACAGTCTGACTCCACAGGCCACACACTTATCCACTACAGATACTGAAGAAATGCGTGGAAATAGTAACAGACTGTATTAGCCAACAGGAGGAAAAATATCAATCCCTATACTCATATGTGGCTGATGGAAAGTCAACTACACAGCCTCTTCAGAAAACAGCCTGGCATTATCTAGGAAAGTTAAAAAGAGCCCATCTTCATAACTCAGCAATCCCTCCCGTAGGTATCTACTCTTGAGAAGCTCAGACACACACACACACACACACACACACACACACACACACATATAAAGGTTTAAAGCAGTGTTCTTTGTACAACCAAAAACTGGAAGGAGCTGAGCCCACATGTACATCAACAGAAGAATGAATAAACTGTGGATCATAAAATGAAATAAATATAGCAACTGACAATGGAAGAACTATAGTAACATAAGTAAATAAATCTCATATACACGGGGGGGAGGGGGGAATGGGGGAGGGAAAGGGGGAGGGGGAGGGGCACAAAGAAAACAAGATAGAAGGTGACAGAGGACAATCTGACTTTGGGTGACGGGTATGCATCATAATTGAACGACAAGATACCCTGGACTTGTTATCTTTGAATATATGTATCCTGATTTATTGATGTCACCCCATTAAAAAAATAAAATTATTTAAAAAAAAAAATCTCATATACAAATAGTACTTTTAACAAAGGCAGCAAGTCCCCCCCCCAAATACACACAAAATGTTTACACTTATATATAGTTTAAGGTGGTAAAATTGGAACTAAAAGCAAAATTATTATCACAGAAGTCTGAATATCAGCTACCCCTGGGGGAAGGAGCCTTCTGTAGGCTGTGTGCTCTTGTCTGGCCTAAGCGGTTATTGCACGTCACACTGCCAGTATGTATTCTGTATTATGCATTTTTTTCTTTTGAATATTTTATAGTTTTTAAAAATTCTTCATTTTGGGTCTGACCAGTGGTGGCTCAGTACATAAAGCGTCAACCTGGAACCCCAAGGTTGCTGGCTCTGAGCTTGGGCTCGTCAGTACATGGTCACTGGCTTCAGCTAGAGCTGGGGGTGGTTGTACTCATGAAAGGTCGCTGGCCTGAGCAAGACTGACACTGGCATGGCCAGTCAAGGCTAGTACAAGAAGCTCAATGTACAACTAAAGTGGAAGCAACTACTAGTTGATGCTTCTTACCTTCTCTCACCCTCTCTCTTCCGGTCTCTCTCAAAAATAATATATTTTTAAATGCTTCATTATTGGTTAAAGCAACCTCCCTAATTCTAGCTCAAAGGCCTTCCTCCAATGCCTAGGTGCTGGGCTCAAGTACATTAGTATACAGATACAAGTTTATCTCCCAATCTACAACCAAACATTTATAAAAGCCATTTATAAAAGTTCAGTAACAAATTTATCAGCCACATAAGTACCCCTTTGCTTTTTTTTTTAAGATTTTTATTTATTTATTCATTTTAGAGAGGAGAGAGAGTGAGAGAGAAAAAGAAGGGAGGAGCAGGAAGCATCAACTCCCATATGAGCCTTGACCAGACAAGTGTAGGGGTTTCGAACAGGTGACCTTCAGCGTTCCAGGTCGACGCTTTATCCACTGCGCCACCACAGGTCAGGCCTGCTTTTTTAAATCAGAGAAATAGTCTATAACACATGCAGTATCTATTAGTCTGTGATATGTGACACTGAGAAATGTGTACAATTATATTGCCCAGATTGAAGGTGGAGCTCCTGATTGCAGTGGTCCTACAATAGCAAAGCCTTTTGTTTCAGACTATCAGTAACCAAAAGATAATTCTTAGGTCGTGATGGGGGAATGTGTGACACTCATTACAATGGGACAAACCCAACAACAACAGTATTGCAGGCAAAGGAAGAAGAGTTCCATTGCAGCCACTCTGAGTTTGAGAAATCAGGGCAAATTCTGAGTGCCTTGTCCAATGGAGATTTGGATGAAGGAGCCTGGAATTCAGAAGAGAAGTGCAGCCTAGATCCAGAGCTCTGGTATCATCAACCCAAAAGGGGTCAATTAAGTCAAGAACAGGTACCAAGAAAACACTTGAGAGGCAAGTTATCATTTTTCACTTTTCTTGCATCCTAGTTTATACACTATAGTTTGCTTTGGCAGTGGACCAGGGAGTATTTCAAAAAGCACCAAGTTGTAAACTATTAATTGTGTTCTTTAGACTGAGTTTCAGGTAAAGATAAAGTGGCACATTATATATGTTAATTCCAAAAAGCAACCTTACTGTTAATAGATCCAACTGCCTGTGGCTAAGAAAAAAAGTGTTTTTCAAGGATAAAAAATAAGTCAGTCACCTAATAATAATGCTAACTCCCTAGAGCAGTGGTTCTCAAAGTATGCGCCAGGGCACACTGGTGTACCCTAGAAGATGTCCAGGTGTGCCCTATGGCAGTGGTCCCCAACCCCCGGGCCGCGGACCAGTACCAGTCCCTGGGCCATTTGGTACCGGTCCGCAGAGAAAAAATAAATAACTTACATTATTTCCGTTTTATTTATATTTAAGTCTGAACGATGTTTTATTTTTGAAAAATGACCAGATTCCCTCTGTTACATTCTTCTAAGACTCACTCTTGACCCTTGTCTCGGTCACGTGATACATTTATCCATCCCACCCTAAAGGCCGGTCCGTGAAAATATTTTCTAACATTAAACCAGTCTGTGGACCAGAAAAGTTTGGGGACCACTGCCCTATGGTATTCCAGAGAAATGTGTGCCTGTTGGGGACCAATAAACCAACATGGTTTTTGGAGTTTAGACTTTTAGGGGACAGAGGTGTGAGGAATTGGCTGTAAGCTGACAGTCTGCCCAACCCCCCCACCTCACTTGCCTGATTAGGTTGCAAAAGGCTGTTAAACTGTGGTGCTGGATTATTTACACTGCCCCCCATGTTCCCCGGAAAGAACTGGAGGCAAGTTTCTTCTATCCTTTGTTTGGTGTAAAGTTAAGATGATATGTATGGTGGGGGTTTTGGATTGATGATTAAACATAAGGAATTGTCTCTTGAAGCCTTTTGATTTCTATAAAAGAATAATATGTGACAATATCTAAAAAAGCTTTGTACATTTTACTATAATTTTCAACATCCTATTTATGTGAATTAGAATTTTCTACCCTCAACACAATTAAGAGTAAAAAGAGAGGAATTCTTCAATGTATTGACGAGGAAGTAAGAGTTTGTCTTTCAAATATATGCCCAAACATTGAAGAAATCACTAGGACACATCAGGCTCGTGTTTCTCATAAACACAAGAATGAAAAAAACTTAACACATTTGTGCCAGGACCTGTCAAATTTACTAAATCTTACTAAGAATGTATCTATATATATAAAAAGATAACATTTTTGTCGTTTTTTTATTTTAACCCCTCTTTTTTATGAATTCTAAAAAGCATAACTCAAAATATGTAACATAAAAATATTTTTTAATGTCAGAATAAATTTAATTTTGTCGTATTTAGTTTAATTACCATAAAAGCACGCTTGGACTTTATATTTTTTCTTTAATATCTGACTTAATTATTATAACATATTTCTCAGAAATCTGTATATAGTGCACCTACAATTATTTGTAGGATTTTAAATGCTCCCCGACTTCAAAAAGTTTGAGAACCACTGCCCTAGAGAAACGCTATTGGGTAAGCAAATGTCAAGTCAGCACAATTATGCAGCCAGAATAAGGTATTAAAAGTTACTTTGGAGACACTCGGTTTGTACGAATTTTTGTTGATTTTGCAGCTAACTGTAAAGTTAAAAAAGAGAATTACTTAGGCAAGGAGTTCTATTTTTGCTTAACCTACAACAGAACAAGAAACTCTAACAGTTCCAAAGGGCCCTAAAAAGTCTAAGATTTTTAGCAGAGCTCAGGTAGGTCTATAAACAGGCAAATTTACTCACAAATGCCTGAAGGCAAGATCAATAAAACTATGATTCACAGATTACATTTATCTGGAAGACTGACTGTAAATATTCATAATATTAATTAAATGTGTAGTTTTGTATTGGCCAACTATCATTTCACCTCCCATCTATCCTTTCTTCCAAACATGAACACAACAATCCCATATCATTGTATTTCATTCAAACCCCCAGAGGAAATCTGTAAGACCCTTTGCTATCCATGCATGTGTGAGTTTCATGTTGTATTCAGCTATCTGCCTATTGTTCACATCCATGCTTAAGACTGTGTCTGTCTTCAACACTAAACTCCTAGAACAGAAAGCATCTAGACCAGGGGTCCCCAAACTGCGGCCCCCTGAGGCTATTTATCTGGCCCCCGCCGCACTTCCGGAAGGGGCACCTCTTTCATTGGTGGTCAGAGAGAGGAGCACAGGATGCGCATGCTGTGGAGTACTGTATGTGGCGATGCCGCAAAGCGTGGCGTCGCTTATGTACAGTACTACTTTCGTTTTGTTTTTATACTTTAAAATAAGATATGTGCAGTGTGCATAGGATTTGTTCATAGTTTTTTTTATAGTCCAGCCCTCCAACGGTCTGAGGGACAGTGAACTGGCCCCCTGTGTAAAAAGTTTGGGGACCCCTGATCTAGACCCTTCCTTGGCACAGAGTGCCAAGTAGTCATATGAGAAAATTCTAACTACTGATTTAACAGATACAATTATAAGGAAGACATATTTTTAAGTACAATTACTTGAAAGCACACTTTGTCAGATATCCTCATTCTAAACCATATGTGACTGCTCCTATTTTAAGATATCATAAACATCTATCACTTCTTCACCTACAAAGTACTTACCACAATGCCAATGAAAATGTTCCCCTTTTTTTTGTCCTTAACATTTTCCTTATCTTCACAGATACACAGAAGAAAGCTGGTAGAAGTATCAGTCATTATCTCATCGATATTTATAGCATCATCCAGCTGGGCTAAAGGATTCACATGTAATGACTATTAAAGAAAAATATATGCTACATTCCCATTAATATTAACTGTGTTCTCCTTTAAGTTAATGGTTTGTGTTCCAGGCATTTTTGCTCTGTGTAAAAATCTTCCATACAGCATTCATTTTTCTGATTTACTCTGATGTTGGTTAAATGCCTTATGATATAAGGCTCATGAGGACAGACAACTATTATCTTTTCACTTCCAAAGGACCTAGGCATCCCTCAGACCTTGTAGAAGCCTGAATATTAACCCTCTTGTTTACCTGGATGATGCTGAGACTTGAATCCTAACAATCCCCTGATGTAAGTCCATAAGCCAAAGCATGAATACTAAAAGAGAAAAAATACTTTCCTCCTTTAAAGTGCCTAACAGCTCTCAGAAATAGCAAGAGAATTTTTTTTAAAAGTAAGATGCTCTTTTTTTAAAAAAAGATTTTATTTATTTATTTTAGAGAAGGGGGGAGAGAGGGAGGGGAGGAGCAGGAAGCTTCAACTCCCATATGTGCCTTGACCAGGCAAGCCCAGGGTTTCGAACCGGCGACCTCAGCGTTCCAGGTCGACGCTTTATCCACTGCGCCACCACAGGTCAGGCCAGCAAGAGAATTTTTTAATGACAAGAGACAAGAAAACCAAAAAAGAAAACAGAAACCTACATCTGTGTGTGAGCACACACCCTAGGGTGTTGAGTTCATTAATTAAATTCTCAGGGACAAATGATGATTTTAGACAATGTCAGTCTGGGAACATCAAATTTGGGGATCAGCAGGTAAGAACTACAGCAGTAGCAAAAAAGAAGCAGGGAAGGGTACTCCTTGGGGAGCAAGCTCCACTTACGAGACTCAAGTTCAAGTAGAAGAAACAATAAAACAACCAGAGTCTTACAGCCTGATCAGCTTAGAATGAGATAGAACTGGAACGATTAGGGGTCCATTCTGAGTGATAACCATTCCCTATTCATGACATTTATTAAACAAAACAGTCTTCACAATTTAGGTAGAAGCTAAGCAGGTCTCTAAATGACTAGATTTGTAATCAAGTGTAACAGATATTACTTTACACAGTATTTAAGACCTTATTCCTCTATTCTTTTATTCTGAGATCTGACTCCATCCCATAGTACACATTTTAAAATACAGCCTTATCTAGTATTTTACATAATTATTTGGTTTTTAAAAACTGACAATTTTATGACTTTGCTATTAAAATCATTTTGCTTCATGCAACTCATTAAATTTATAAAGCACCATAAATTTGGGGGCAATCACTGTACACACTAGGGATTCTTACAAAGAGAGAAGGCTTCACCTATAATCCACTGTCAAAACTAATAGAATTTTTATGACTCTAACAGTTAATGAAGATAGCCTCTGCTTTATAAGCAGGCAACTCTGTTGACTTTGCAGTTTCTTTTCTCAATTAAAAGCCAGTAAGCTCTTTTTTAGGTCTTACCTCAGGAAGATCTGGAGGAGCTCACAGGCCTAAGCACCTGACCACTGCCATGCAGGTCTAGGAACAATGTGATTGCAAATCGGTTGTTAACCTGCTATCATCTGTTACCAGGTTGTCCATTTCCTTGCACCTAAACTATGATAAACTCTCCTTTTACTATGATATTTGAAAAAAAATGTTTGTTTTCCCTATTATGACCAACCCACAGCTCTTCAGTAGCACACTAATTAAAGGTCAAAGTAACCATGCCGCCTAATCTCATCAAAAAAGATACCCTTTCAAAGAAAAGTTTCTTTAAAAATGTTACTTAAAGCAGAGATCTCTAAAATTAAAAGAAAACCTTCTTTCAAAAAGGATATCTTCTCCAATGAGTGTAGATTTTGTATAAAGAGCAGTCAATTTCCGGGAAAAGAGTGAACTTTTGTTCTCCCCAATCGCTTTCAATGCTGCTGTTTCGGTTTGCTTCACAACTCCTACCTTCAACAGAAACAGGAAATATTAAATATCAAACACGGTGAAAAAATTTTAAAACAGGTTTTGAGCCCTGGCTGGTTGGCTCAGCGGTAGAGCGTCGGCCTAGCGTGCGGAGGACCTGGGTTCGATTCCCAGCCAGGGCACACAGGAGAAGCGCCCATCTGCTTCTCCAACCCTCCCCCTCTCCTTCCTCTCTGTCTCTCTCTTCCCCTCCCGCAGCCAAGGCTCCATTGGAGCAAAGATGGCCAGGGCACTGGGGATGGCTCCTTGGCCTCTGCCCCAGGCGCTAGAGTCGCTCTGGTCGCAACATGGCGACGCCCAGGATGGGCAGAGCATCACCCCCTGGTGGGCAGAGCATCACCCCATGGTGGGCGTGCCGGGTGGATCCCGGTCGGGCGCATGCGGGAGTCTGTCTGACTGTCTCTCCCTGTTTCCAGATTCAGAAAAATGAAAAAAAAAAAATTGACTAATAAAACAGGTTTTGAGGTTTTAAAAGGTTAATTCTGAAACATTTACCACAGTTTTTTTAACTTACTCTAAATATCTAACATGTTAAAACTTATGAAGATATAATGCTAATAATTATGACACACTTTCATTTACCCAAAATGTCAAATTCCAAAACGAATGAGAGCCTGCCACCTTATAAAACACATTTTCACTCTGGAAGAGAATTGGATCCCTTTTCCCACGTTGAAGCCAAAGCTGACCTTATATCCCTTTGCCACAAGGCGGCGTAAGTGAACAAACAGCCTGTGAGTAGGTATGCTTGCTGTCATGAAGTTGTGATCTAGATGGCAGTAAATATTGAGCTCCTGGGCTGCAATCTAAAAGATTGAAAAAGAGAATATCAATCATTTTATATGTCAAGATTCCCTGTGTGATATTTGTTCACTTTGTTAAAAATCCATCAGGGTGGCCCTGGCCAGTTGGCTCAGCAGTAGAGTGTTGGCCCAGTGTGCGGAAGTCCCGGGTTAGATTCCCGGCCAGGGCACACAGGAGGCACCCATCTACTTCTCCACCCCTCCCCCTCTCCTTTCTCTCTGTCTCTCTCTTCCCCTGGCAGCCAAGGCTCCATTGGAGCAAAGTTGGCCCAGGCACTGAGGATGGCTCCACGGCCTCCGCCTTAGGTGCTAGAATGGCTCCAGCCCGCAACAGAGCAACAGCCCAGATGGGCAGAGCATCGCCCCCTGGTGGGCATGCCGGGTGGATCCCAGCCAGGCACACGCGGGAGTCTATCTGACTGCTTCTTCAGTTCTAATGTCAAAAAAAAAAAAAAAAATCCATCAAGGCATACATGTAGGAGTTGTGCCCTTCTCTGTGTGGTATATCAATAAAAAGTTTAAAAGTTGTTCCCCGTGTAGAAGCCTACAGTTTAATCTAGTAGCTTCGGCAGTTCCCATGGCCTAACCTCAGAGTCAACATTTGTATCTATAAATGACTCAGAAGATTATGACAAGTCTTTGTCTATGTCCTCAGCTCCATCAAAACTTTCAAGTGCTGGGGTGGGGAGGGGCACAAAGAAAACAAGATAGAAGGTGACAGAGGACAATCTGACTTTGGGTGGTGGGTATGCAACATAATTGAACGACAAGATAACCTGGACTTGTTATCTTTGAATATATGTATCCTGATTTATTGATGTCACCCCATTAAAAAAATAAAATTATAAAAAAAAAAAAAAAAACTTTCAAGTGCTGAGTGCCTGACCACGTGGTGGCGCAGTGAATAGAGCATCGGACTGGGATGCAGAGGACCCAGGTTTGAGACCCCAAGGTCATCAGCTTGAGCGCAGGCTCATCTGGTTTGAGCAAAAGCTCACCAGCTTGGACCCAAGGTCGCTGGCTTGAGCAAGGGGTTACTCGGTCTGCTGAAGGCCCACGGTCAAGGCACATATGAGAAAACAATCAATGAACGACTAAGGTGTTGCAACGAAAAACTGATGATTGATGCTTCTCATCTCTCTCCTTCCTGTCTGTCTGTCCCTGTCTATCCCTCTCTCTGACTCTCTCTGAGAGAAAAAAAAAAACTTTCAAGTGCTGAGCTTTAAATGGAATTAGAATAGGAAACTGTAATGGAGTAAGAACTTGATGTCACAGCACATGCAAATAACTGAACATTAGGAGATACTATGAAAGGGTATGTAAACATAAATTGTAAAGCTACTCTGGCATCTTTGAGGAAGTGAGAATAGAACCCCCCTCTGGTTAGCTAATTGATGCTTGAGTGATAGAAATGCAGAACCAGGCAACAGCACATGAGTCCCTGCTTTCTTAAGCACCATGCTCAGAGACTGCCCACTAGAGCTGTGGAACTCTCATTCCAACATTCTCATTTCCCTGTCCCATCCATTTCTGAACTGCACTAGTTCATCACTGCAGGGTGGGGAGGAGAACATCAGCCTTTACCGTGGTCCAGGCTAGACCTATCATTTGACCTATTTCCTTTCACCCCTTCATTTACAGAACGACAACTACATATTTGTTCCTGTCTGCAGGGAACACGTTCACTTTTTCAAAGTCTAACTTCCCAACACAGAACACAGCATAATACCAACTGAACTAGGGAACTTCACTTTCCTGCCAAAACAAAATTTAGGAAACTGGAAGAAAAAAAGTTTGCCACATCCTCACTTCCCATCCAGGAAGCAGCAAAAGCGCCTCCCTGTCATTGTCTGATGGTATAAATAAAACCCAACCAGGCCTAAAACTATGGAATTATCAAAAGCACCCAGGACTCCAACCAAGCAATTCCCTAAGCTTGCCCTTGAAATGCAAATTCACTCCCATCTTCTTAATTTAGGCCTAAATCACATACTCAAAATTAAATACAAACCTAACCCAAACTGAGATAGCAAAATGACTAAAGTAAGACTTCAAACACCTTCTGTAGGGGTTGAGAGAATTAACAGGCTTTTCCATTGAGACTTAATAATGTTACTGGCTGTAAAATTCATAAATTAAGGGTAAACAAAGGAATTTACAACTCAAAATTTTTTCCTGCTAGAGTCTTCATTAGGAAACATAATTCACATGACTATGGTTCCCTAACTATCTGATTCACCCCATCAGCTTTCAGTGGATGAAAGGCACTGAGCTGGCCCCATGGAGGACAAGCACCAATATTCCAGTAGGAACCCCTCACCTCCTTTCCCACAAGTCTAGCTCTCACCAGGTTTGTCTTTTTATTTATATGTTTTACTTTAAATGACAGCATTTTTACAGGACAATCAATTACATTCACTTCTTCATAAGGTCAGAAAATGAAACAAAACTATGGAAAATAGTTAAAGTTGAACAAGAAAAACATGAAAGTGGGGGAAAAAAACAACTTACCTCTGCATCTTCCCCAAAAAATCTATACTTATATCCACACTCCACACACAGAATTGCATCTTTCTGCTGCTGCTTCATTTCTATGTACTGTAATTCTAGTGGTGTGTAGACGCTTTTGGTCCTTTTGTTAGGTGGTTTAGAATCAGAAATTTTCGGTAAATTTTGATAACTCCCCTGTGGTGATCCAAAATGGCAAAGATTAGAGGTGTCTTGTCCTGCCAACCAAGAGACTTTTATAGTTGAAAAAGTTCTAACCATATGTTGGTCAAGTAAGTTTGTAAAATATGATTTTTTTTGTTTGCTCGCTTATAGTTTGCATTGGGGGCTGGGCAGCAGCAGGTATATGTGGTCTGTGAAATTGTAAATGAACTCCCTGCTTGGGAAGGGCTACTGTTTTGCTAATGTTTGCTGGAGAGGTTTTTGCACCAGAAAGTTTTAAAAGGAGAGAGAAGAAGAAAGAAGCCATGTTGGCAGAGTGAGAGAAGAGAATGCAGAGTGCTGGAGAAGAAGCCAGTTTGTGCAGAGAAAGAAGACGTGCAGATGGGAACTCAGAGCTGAGGGGCTTTGTGAGCTCTGCTGAGACTGGTGGAGCCTTTGATTCTAGGAGGAACCAGAGAAGATTCTCCCAGTTGTGGAACCGGATAATGTGTCAGGGCCTTGGGAGCCCTGAGTGAAAGGGAAGTGTTTGTTTTGAGTGTTTGCTTATCGGCCAGTGCAAGACTTTAATAAAGGAATGGCCCACCATTTTTGGCTCCACTGTTTCCTTACCGTCTGTCCGAATCCAATGAGAACCTTCATGTGAATGGCCACATCAGCCTGACTACTGGCCTTACACCATAACATTAGTTCCCAGAGACAGAGAATGTGAATTGGATACGAAACTAACAACTGGTGAATCTGAAGAGTACACAGTATATTAAGGCAAAATTTTTTGTAAGTTTAAATTTTTTTCAAAGTAAAAGACAAAAAAAAATTATGAGCCTGACCAGGCGGTGGCGCAGTGCATAGAGCGTCGGACTGGGATGCAGAGGACCCAGGTTCGAGACCCCGAGGTCGCCAGCTTCAGCATGAGCTCGTCTGGGTTGAGCAAAAAAAAAAAAAGCTCACCAGCTCGGACCTAAGGTCCCTGAGCAAGGGGTCACTCAGTCTGCTGAAGGCCCGCGGTCAAGGCACATATAAGAAAGCAATCAATGAACAACTAAGGTGTCGCAACGAGAAACTGATGATTGATGCTTCTCATCTCTCTCCGTTCCTGTCTGTCTGTCCCTATCTATCCCTCTCTCTGACTCTCTCTCTGTCCCTGTAAGAAAAAAAAAAAATTATGAGCCAAACTAAACTACTATGTAATTATTAAAGCAAATTTTGAAAGTCTAAACATTATCATGTTTTGTATACTTCTTTTTACACTTAATTTCATTAAACCTATTGTAATTAACATTTTTCTTTATTATTTATTCCAGGTGTGTAAGGCACAGTCAGCAGGTGTAAATCTGTCTCTAGCTGTAAGGCAGAATCCTAAACTACTTCTAGGTGTCCCTTCAACCAGCATGCAAACCCTAAAGTTGCAATATTTGACATTTCCAAGAACAGTCTACAAGAAAGTATATTCTATAAGTAACCCAAGAAAGAACCACAATTAGAACTTTTTAAGAAATAATGTTGAAATTTAAAGAATTTTGGCCCTGGCCGGTTGGCTCAGTGATAGAGCGTCGGCCTGGCGTGCAGGAGTCCCGGGTTCAATTCCCAGCCAGGGCACACAGGAGAAGCGCCCATCTGCTTCTCCACCCCTCCCCCTCTCCTTCCTCTCTGTCTCTCTCTTCCCCTCCCGCAGCGAGGCTCCATTGGAGAAAAGTTGGCCTGGGCACTGAGGATGGCTCTGTGGCCTCTGCCTCAGGCACTAGAATGGCTCTGGTTGCAACAAGCAACACCCCAGATGGGCAGAGCATTGTCACCTGGTGGGCATGCCGGGTGGATCCCGGTCAGGCGCATGCGGGAGTCTGTCTGACTGCCTCCCCGTTTCCAACTTCAGAAAAATACAAAAAAATAAAAAATAAAATAAGATAAAAAATAAAAGAAATTTAAAGAATTTTTATTAAAATTTTTGGGGTGACAGTAATTTAGGGATTTTAGGGCTTTAATTAGTAGTATACTTCATGGAATAAATAAAATAAAATAAAGAAACTTTTGGAAAACATAAATCGCAAGGTTACGTTTTCAACATTAGTATTCCTGCTATCGTTACTTTCCTGTATGAAAACCATAATTAATTCCAATTCACAGCTTGGAGCAAATTCCTTGCTTATGAGCCTTATTTATACAAGAGGTAAAAAGAGACACATTTGTAGAATATAGCCAACTTCTAATTAATTGTCATTGTGTCACTGCCAACATCCAAAAAAATTTACCAGCTACCTCTGGAATTAAAAATATAGCCTGAAAAACCAAGGACCAACAGAGGAAGAACAGACAGAGAAATACCCTATGTAGCCCAGAGACAGAGCTCCGATCCAAAAAAACATGTACTTTATTTTTGCTAAATGTTTTAAAATTTTAGCTTGGCTGGGACAGCAGGTAGAGACACAATTTATCTGAAAGTATAGCCTAGCAAACTTTTAAAGATCAGCAACAGGCCCTGGCCAGTTGGCTCAGTAGTAGAGCATCTGCCTGGTATGTGGATGACCCAGGTTCGATTCCTGGTCAGGGTACATAAGAGAATTGATCATCTGCTTCTCCACCCATCCCCACCCTCTCTCTTCTCCTCTTGTAGCCATGGCTGGATTGGTTCCAGCAAGTTGGCCTCCGGCGCTGAGCATGGCTCCTGAGGCCTCGACCTCAGATGCTTAAAAAAAAAAAAAAAAAAAAAAGGCTCCGTTGCTGAGCAACAGAGCAGTGGCTCCACCCCTTAGTGCGCATGCTGGGTGGATCCTGGTCAGGACACATACAAGAGTCTGTCTCTCTGCCTCCCTTCCTCTCACTAAAAATTAAAAAACAAAATAAAACACAGCAGTTAGGTGTGGAGAGGTGTGGGTTAACATATCACATAGTCATAGACAAAGCATGTGCCTTTAATTTTGATGGATATTTTCTACTTCATTTTCTTTTTTTTTAATTGATTTTACAGAGAGAGGAGAGGTAGGAGGAGTGCGAATTATCAACTCAGGTTGATTCACTTTAGTCATTCATTGGTTGCTTGTTGCATAAGCCTTGACCAGGAAAGCACAGGGCCTCCGACTAGGGACCTCAGCATTCCAGTCCCTGACTTTTATGTAAACTCCAGGAATACTACATATTGAAAAACTTAATACCTCAAAAAATAAATTGCCTAGAAATAAAAAGTCCTTACTATAAAGTCCTTATTTATATATGGAATGAGAATAGGCACCCAGGAAAAAAGTTTTATGCATAGATAAGTCAATTTGAATACTTGAGTATTAAACTTTTTTTTTTACCACTTGGGGAAAAATATTTCTCAGATATACTGTACTCTTCCATTGTCCCAGAGAAAACATTCTGAACTCAATTAAACTTTGTCTTGACAACTCAGGATGATCAGATTAATAAAAATGAAAATTTCAGGAGCTATGAAGACCTATGGGTTGTCAACCCCACACTACGGATCCCAGACAACTGGGCAGTAAAATTTATTCAGTAGCTTTTCCTGGAGACAGGCTCTAAACTAACAAAGTCCTTATAGCCTAGGGCTTAGTTTAAGACTAAGCTCTTCCCCACAGCCTTCTAAGACTAAAATGTTCCCCACACCCTTGACTACTGCATGGTGGGGGGTAGGGGGGATGCACTCTTATGAGGATTCCCGTTTATGCCTCAGATGTGCGACTTCGTATCAGACTTCCTTATTTGTATATGGCTCTGCACTATATAATAAAGTAGACTGGGGGCTTTGTTTTTTGCTCTTGCAAGCAATGAGCTGTGCAGAGACCTACTGATCCCATCCTTTCTCTCTTTGAGTCTATTTCTTCATACTGCACAGTTATCACTCAGGCCCTGGACAATTACTAGCCACGCTGGTTCGCGGCAGCTTTTTGCCATTTGTCTGTGTCCTCCCATGCCATCATATATTTAGTTATCACTCATAATAATATCCATATACTACTTTCAGTATCCCTTCTAACTGGTTACTCCTAATTTTCTATGAATTGGAAATGCCAAGTTGGTCACTCTATGCATAAAGCAATAGTAAACAGGCTCTTGTGAGGCCCTAGAGTAAATTCTCCAATTAATAAATTGTGAGCTTTAATAGACAAACTTTTTGACCTCTGTATTTTATGACCACTACACACTGATTAACTGCTTTTAAGTATTGAAAGAGATTAAAAATAAGAGCAAAAACACCTTTTATTTTCCTGATGATCTATGGTAAGTCAATGGATCTTAGCTTGGTATTTTTCTGAGGGAAGAATCTATAGCTTTCATTAGATTTAAATCATTCAAAAAATATATAAAGACTACTTCTCTAATTCAGTGGTTCTCAACCATGACTACACATTAAAATGAAAGCTTTTAAACAATATCCATGTCCAGTTCTTATTGAAAACCAATTATATAATTCTAAGGAAAAGTGTTTGCTATCATTATATTTTTAAGTTCTCCAGTGATTCTAATTCAAAATGGGCTGAATACTAACTACTATTCTGAATTGTAAATTTCAAAGATGGAGTAAGAATTAAATTCCGTGACTTTGCAATGATAAAAAACATGAATAAATTATAAAACAGTAGATGGACCTGTATTCAGTTATTTTACCTTTAAATTTACTTTATATCACCCAAGCCTTCAACTGAAAACCTCAAAATATCTAAGTTGCCCGTTGTGACTATCCAGGCTAATTAGAGAAACTATAAGGAGGATTATAAGAAACTGTGCTGTACTATCAACAAAGAATCCCCCCAAGTCAATGAATGGCATCAGAATCACCTGAGGCTTTTGCTTTGTTTTAATATAAACTGATTCATCCCTCCTTAATACATAGTAAGTCAGAATCTCCAGGGATTTCAAAATAAAATAAAATAAAATAAAAGCAAAAGCTCATCAATTAATTCAGATGATCATCCAAGTTTGGGTACAATGCCCTAAGTGGACCCACAGAACCAACGGCACTTCAGAACCTACTCTTCTGGTAACCGGGTATTCGTCTATATAATGTTACATACATACCTTTTGACCAGTTTGAGATTTGGAATCTTTGGAAGAAACTGCATTCTTTGCACGCAAAAGGCTGATAGCATCAAAATCAGTACATTTCGGCAGAACTGCAAATTTCTCCTGAAGAGGCTCTCTCTGGACTCTGTTTTGAGGAAGAGCGGAATCGCAGCAGAATTCTTTGAGTCTTTCCAGAGACTTTAAAACACTCCTGGTCCTCAGACATTTCCTTGGCTCTTAGCAAATCAGAAACAAATATAACAGTAGTATTTTGTCTCATTATGTCAATTCATAACCAGCACAGGATTTTTGAAAAGGAGTTTCATACTAAAACAATGATTCTAGCTATAATATGTTAAGGAAATAAATAAACTTGGGTTAAAGGTAAAGATGCCATACTTAAGACATATGAGACATACATCTAATTTACAATTTTACTTGGTCCTAAACCCCCATTAGAAACTACAGGGTTTGCTTTTTTTTTTAAAGCTAGAAGCCCATAAGTATAGAAAGAAAAGAAGATGTGGGAACTGCAAATATCTGAGACTAGAAGGAAAAATGAAAGAGCGACAACCAATGTAGCACACCTGAAAGCTGAATCCTAAATCAGAGTGAAGAAAACCAAGAACCAGTCTTATATTTACAACACAAAATGCTTCAAAGGCTCAGGAATTAGGGCACCAGTAGCACTAAAAATGGAATACAGGGAGGTTCTAAAGTAGAGGATTGGTTCTAAGTAACTTGATACCTAAATCCTCTATCCTACTCCAAATTCAAGAGCAGCTGTCCTTCCTCCACATCAGCAGAAGACTGGAGATTTCTCTGGAAAAGGCAAAACAGACACAGTTGAGATGCAGCACTGTGCCTAAGCCAAAAGGATACAGATGGAAATAATCTTACTGTTCTTTCTGCATGGGGAGAAACACAGCCTCGGCTGAGAGCTTCTTTTCAGAACAGAGCTCTCTCCTAAGGCAGAAGCGGGAGAGACCCAACTGGGAACTCTGACCAGCTCATGGGAAAGACCTAAAGATACTAACACCAGGAGTGCACCGAGGAAAACAGATCACTACTGCAGACACACCTGCTTTCCTGCCTCCACAGCTTTGCTCCTGCCATTCTTTCTCCCTGGTATGGCCTTGCCCCCAGGTAACACATGTCAAAACTGTACTCATTCACCAAGGGCCATCTCAAAGCTACCTTTCCCACGAAAGGCTCTGCTGATTCCCCACCAAACTCATCTTTTCTTTCTCTGTGTTCCTGTCACAAGATCGTATCTCTCTATAGCAGTGATTTTCAACCTTTTTTGAGCCGCGGCACATTTTTTACATTTACAAAATCCTGGGGCACACCACCTACCAAAATGACACAAAATGACATTCTAACTGTTAGAATTTATTTAAAGTTTAAAAAATTACATTTATTTTAAAAAGGTTAAATAAAAAAGGATAACCTCCTCATATATAGTCCCATGTAACATCCCTCATATATACAGTCCCATGTAACATCCCTCATATATACAGTCCCATGTATCCCCTCATATATACAGTCCCATGTAACATCCCTCATATATACAGTCCCATGTAACATCCCTCATATATACAGTCCCATGTAACATCCCTCATATATACAGTCCCATGTAACCTCATATATACAGTCCCATGTATCCCCTCATATATACAGTCCTGCTAATAGATACTGGAGCTTTCATCAAGGTTGTGGGTTCAAATCAATTTGGCAAATACTCTCTCTATATAGAGACTGGACAAAATCAATTTTAGAAAATGTTGGGTACTTGTGTAACATTATAAGTCCTCAGAGCATCTCTACTGTCAGATTGAGAAGTTTGCTTTCTAGGTAAGGATTCTGATAAATACTAGAGTTCTCCCTGAGGTTGTGGGTTCAAATCCCATGGTCAGCTGGGTGCAGGGGCCTTGGTTTTGTCTGTTTTGATGGTGTATATAGAGATTTGAGCTCTTTAAGAACATGACCCTTCAGGAGGCCATATACAATATAGATAACATTGTGATGCATTGTGATGCATTGTATATTACCCTCTGCAGGGCCTCTTTTAAAAAGAAAAAGGTCAAATATCTATATACACCATCAGGATAGACATAACCAGCTGAGGCTGAGGCTTCATCTAGTGGTGGCAACATTTACCTCCAGTCCTGACCAGGATTAGAAATCGGGACCATGGGGAGGAGTAGCAGCTTCAACTACTCGCCGAGGCCACACAATGACAAGTGTGCGGCAACCCGCGCGGGACCTTCCTGGGTGTGGATGAGAGGCGGCCTACTATTGGTTCATCTCTAGTGGTCGGGATGAATCCTAGAAGGTGATTGGTCAGTGAGCATTCCCTGTGCCTCCACTCTTCCTGTCGCTGATAGCTGGAGGGATTGTGAGGGGAATGTTTATGTTTGGATGGAGGCGGCTGGCAACAAGCCGGATAAATAGCCTCCACGGGCCGTATCCAGCACATGGGCCGTAATTTGGGGACCCATGTTTAATTTCCCCACGACACACCTGACCATGTCTCACGGCACACTAGTGTGTCGCGGCACATTGGTTGAAAAACAGTGCTCTATAGCACTTATCAGTCTGCCAATTACCAGTTACTTATATGCAATCAATCCCCAGAAGAAGGCAAATGATCATTTACTACTAATCTGCTCTATGCCAGAAAATAGTATTTTACCTTTTAGAGTAATACAGGAAGTTCCCGGGTTATGAACAAGATAGGTTCTGTAGGTTTGAAAATGTTTAAGTATTTATAGCACAGAAAAGTAAAAATAAATACTATGTTAAGACAAACATTTGTCTAAGATGCATTCAATAGGTAAATCTACCTGTTTCAATTCACATATAAATTCAACATAAGAACAAACCTACATAACCTCCTTGTAACCCAGGGACTGCCTGTACTATTTAGGTATTATATATAAGGAAAGTAGGACGGCTCTTACCTTACTTTTGTGTGTGTGTGTGTATTTTTCCGAAGCTGGAAACGGGGAGGCAGTCAGACAGACTCCCGCATGCGCCCGACCGGGATCCACCCGGCATGCCCACCAGGGGGCGATGCTCTGCCCATCTTGGGGCGTCGCTCTGCTGCAATCAGAGCCATTCTAGCGCCTGAGGCAGAGGCCACAGAGCCATCCTCAGCGCCCTGGCCAACTTTGCTCCAGTGGAGCCTTGGCTGCGGGAAGGGAAGAGACAGAGAGGAAGGAGATGGGAAGGGGTGGAGAAGCAGATGGGCGCTTTTCCTGTGTGCCCTGGCAGGGAATTGAACCCGGGACTCCTGCACGCCAGGCCAACGCTCTACCACTGAGCCAACCATCCAGGGCCTCTTACCTTACATTTTAAGCAAAAACACTCTGAGGACAAGAGTTGTGTTTTGTTCATTTCTAAAAGTTTAAAACTTTTCATATTTCTATTTAAACCTCTTCTCAGATATATACTTAATCTTACCTCCTATTAATCTTAAAGCTAGAATTCAAAATACATACTTGAATCACTCTTTAAAAGTTTATATTTGTGCCTGACCTGTGGTGGCGCAGTGGATAAAGCGTCGACCTGGAAATGCTGAGGTCGCCTGTTCGAAACCCTGGGCTTGCCTGGTCAAGGCACATATGGGAGTTGATGCTTCCAGCTCCTCCCCCTTCTCTCTCACTGTCTCTCTCTCCTCTCTCTCTCTCTTTCTCCTCTCTAAAAATGAATAAATAAATAAAAATAAAAAAAAAATTTAAAAAAAAGAAGAAAAAAAAAAAAACTTTATATTTGTATATTATACAAGGGTTCCTTCCTAAGGAAACAAGAATATTTCCCAGGATAGGTATGGGGACCAAATTCTGAAAAAAAAACAATATCTAAAATGAACGTGCTAAAAGCCTGAGGTGAGCCTGACCAGTGGTGGTGCAGTGGGCAGAGCTGCACAGCCTGCATCAATCTGGGACACTGAAGTCCCAGGTTCGAAACCTCGAGTTCACAGGCTTGAGCATAGTATCACCAGCTTGAGTGCAGGGTTGCTAGCTTGAGTGTGGGACCATCAACATGATCCCATGGTCACTGGCTTAAGCCCAAAGGTCACTGGTTTGAGCCCTCCACACCTACTCTCACTTGGTCAAGGCACATATGAGAAGCAATCAATGAACAACTAAAGTGGCACAACTACAAGCTGATGCTTCTCATCTCTCTCTATTTCTCTCACTTGCCAAAAAAAAAGAAAAGAAAAAACGAGGTACTGGAGATGTAGAATACAGCATAGGGAATAAAGTCAACAATATTGTAATAACTGGCCCTGGCCAGTTGGCTCAGTGGTAGAGTGTCAGTACAGCACGTGGATTTCCCGGGTTCAACTCCTGGTCAGGGCACACAGGAATAGCGACCATCTGCTTCTCCACCCCTCTCCCTCCCCCTATTCTTTTACTCTCTCTCTCTTTCCCTCCTGCAGCCATTGCTCAATTGGTTTGAGCACATCAGCCCCAGGCACAGAGGATGGCTCCATGAAGCCTCTGCCTCAGGTGCTAAAAATAGCTTGGCTGGGAGCATGGCCCCAGATGGGCAGAGCATCAGCCCCAAACAGGGTTGCCAGATGGATCCTAGCCAGGGCACATGCAGAAGTTTGTCTCTCTATCTCCCCTCCTCTCACTTTGAAAAAGAAGGGGAAAAAATATAGTAACTATATATGGTGCCAGGGATACTAGACTTCTCAGGGGGATCACATCACAAATTATATAAATTTCTAATCACTATGTTGTACACACAAAATATAAAATAAAATTGAATGTCAACTGTAATTGAAAAAAAAAACACATGAGGTGAATTAGCCAACAATTCTTCTGGCTGGTAAATGTTCCTCTTTTTTTCCCATTATGTATTGTTCAAAAATTTCCATGTTTATGGCCTTATTTCCACAAGCTCAGAGTTCAGTTGACTGGATCTGCAGCGGTGTGGACCAAAGGACAAGGACTTGGTGTGTGCGTGGTGAGACCCTCTGATGGCTTCCTTTCATGCCCTCCTCCTCATCCTTCTTCTCTACCCTACTACTCGACTCTCACCACTGCCAACGATGAGTCTGCCACAAAGCTTCATTCCTGAGCTGTTGTCACTTCAAAAAGGCATATGTCAGTTCAAGAATGGGGATAATAAAGACAGAAGTTTTTCTGTATTCCCTTATTACAAATTGAAGCCAAAAACCAGAGAAAAATCTACTCAACCACTTATTTATCCAACACCACCTAGAAAGGTCTAGGACAGCGGTTCTCAACCTGCGGGTCGCGACCCCAGCAGGGTCGCCTAAAGCCATCGGAAAATACATAATGCATATCAGGTATTTACATTCCGAACCATAACTGTAGCAAAATTACAGTTATGAAGTAGCCACCAAAATTATTTTTTGGTTTGGGGTCACCGCAACATGAGGAACTGTATTGCGGGGTCACAGCATTAGAAAGGTTGAGAACCACTGGTCTAGGACCTCAGGAACGGTAGTTTTAGCCAAACCTTTTCACATATAGAAAAAACAACTTTATGTTTTAAAAAGGACAGGGGAGAACTACCTGTCCTGACGTGTTATGCTAAGTGGAAAAAGACAGTAGCAAATTAGCATAAAGAGTGTAAACAACTTATAAAATATTATTAACTAATGTGTGGGTCTATGTGTATAAATAGAAAAACCTGAAAGAAAATACAGCACCCCTAAAAATTAGCAGTAAGCATCACTGAAAGGGAGATACTATGGGGGCTTTCACTGTCTACCTTCTACATTTGTGTTAATCTTTTTAACAACATGTTTTACTTTTATAATCAGGACAAAAATTAGCTGAAGGGAACTACAGCCAAACTGCAGAACTCCAGCTCTTACCTCTACTCCTCCAACCTCCCTACACATATCACCACCACTTATGGTGAGGCCACTCTACTCAAGCACAATGGAGACCTTTCTCCATAAAGGAAAAAAATAGCACAACTCTCCAAATGGTTTCCTCTGCCCTCTCGTTCAGTGGTCCCCAACCCCCAGGGCCACAGACCGGTACCGGTCCTCAGAGAAAGAATTATTTCTGTTTTATTTATATTTAAGTCTGAACGATGTTTTATTTTTTAAAAATGATCAGATTCCCTCTGTTACATCCGTCTAAGACTCACTCTTGACACTTGTCTCGGTCACGTGATACATTTATCCATCCCACCCTAAAGGCCGGTCTGTGAAAATATTTTCTGACATTAAACCGGTCCGTGGCCCAAAAAAGGTTGGAGACCACTGCCCTAGTTGATGCAAGAATATCAGAGCCATGACTGATGAGAATGAAAATCATTGCACAGAACTCACCAGGGTTCCCAGACAATACTGAATGACTTTGAACTTCCTTTTCTTGGACTATCCTTGCTTTCTTTTTAACAGGCTCATCATTCTCTAGTGTTCTCTTTTTACTTCTGTCAACTTCTGCAACCTATGTCAGGAAAGTTAAAAAATGGTATGTTATCTCTAATCTCACAACATGATGTATGAGAAATAATTTTACTACTGAATGACAGCAAGGTCCTTGCCATCCTTCCTTCCCAGAATCACCTACTTTGAGCTCTGAAAAGACTCAGAGGTGACTGCAGTGCTGGAATTCAAATAATTTAACAACCGGTTCTCTGTCCTAATGACTATCTGAAGTATGAAGAAACAATATACTGAAAGGTGGTTTATTATTTTATGCATTTAATACTTAAGAACAATAAAAGAGCTATACAAACTAGACTATAAGAGTTTTAAAATATTAATGAAAAAAATATTAAATTATACCTGACAAAAACAATAAAATTGTTATTTAAGGTATTTCCTATGACAGCTTGTCACCCCCTGGTTGTTTGATACTTTTTCTCTTTACGTTATACGTTTCTTTACTGAAGTAACAAATGTGAGGGAATTAAAATGCAGTATTTCATCAAAGGTTTAATGAGTTTTATGAAATGAATAAATATTACAAGCATAGTTCTGTCAAATTTTTTTCACCTATGGATGGAACGAACATTACTATGGGCACTTAGAATACGCTGTTGTGCAGATGAATGTTAAAAAAGAATGAGTAAGGAATGTAAATTTGTGATTTCCACATTGGGCGACTGCCCAGGCACCCACCTTAGAGAGAACCCTGATTACAAGTGCCATTTTAACAACTGGTTCACCAACTCAACCAAACACGAGGTATCAGTTCTGCAGAACCAGTGTGACAGGTTTCAATCCCACCTCTGGCTGAATGTTTTCACCATCATCCAAGACAAAGAAGAGACTGACAGGTCATGGTGTCTCAGCATCTCAAGCCTTCCTCGGATAAATAGAACCAAGGCTGCTTGCTACCTTTCTTTATTCAATCAGCCTTCACCTATCCCAAATTATGTAACTAGAATTACTCTACTTACATATGTTAAATACAGTATCTTTCAGAGAAAAAAAAATTATTTAGAAAAGATGAAATTAGATTGACAATAAAAGAACAGTATCATTTGTAAAACGTGAATTGTAATTTATGTTTTATGTTCACCGCTGAAGAAGCCACAAGATGATGGACATTTGTTGGCAGGAAGCCTGTCAAAAACTTAACTCTTTCGCCAAATACTTTCTAAATGGTGGGTAAATTTTGGTGAATTCATAAAAATGTAGCCTTTATCAAAAAACAAAAACAGGGGAGGTCCAATCACTCTATGGAAAAAATAAATTAAGGGAACAAGATTCTGAAGCAGCCCAACTGTCACCCTCATTAAAACTTAAGAGGGTGGCTGGAAGCCAGTCTCAATCCCCTTCAACATCCCAGTCTGAGAAATACTGTACCAGGGACTCCGGTAAGGGTTCACCCTTAGGCTTTCCCTATGGCAGCACCCCACCACCCCCACAACTCCCCCCCCCGTAAAAAACAAACAAACAAGCAAACTCTACTTCTTTGATTCAGTGGAAGGGTGGCACCGAACAAAACTCATGTAAGCATATAAGTAAGATAAATAAAGCTCCTCTTCAACCTTCAATTCAGGGACCAAAAAAGAGAGGATAAAGAAAAGTTAAAAGATGTATCCTTTGCCCACAGGCCCCTACCCGCAACAGAATGGAAGTCAAGAGACCTTAGTTACTGTCTCTGATCTGCCACTGACAAGCCTCAACGGCCTCAAATCTGTTGTGACCCCAAGATGAAACTACAATCCTTGAACTAGTATTACTTAGGATGAAGGATGGCCCGGCTTTTCCCACCTACACCTGCTCACTACCGCCCCTTTTCCTCCCGCACCGAAATCTCCCTGATTGACGCGCCTCCACCCGCCACACCCACAGGCCCCGCCCCTGCTGGTATTGCCCGTCCCCTCTGCTGACCCCGCCCAGTCTTAGACCAAACCCACCACGTGTTGCGGCAACTGGGGCTGCAAAGTGGACGCTGGAGGCGCTACCGAGTCGGAGTCAGGTCCGGGCCTCTCCGCCACGCCGGTGGGGGAGGAGGTGGATTTCAGGCTTCCCGCAGACTGGAAGAATCTGCTCAAAACCGCTTGCCTTGCAGGGGATGCGCCAGCCCCGCCGCCAGAAGCTGGCTTTCGGAGAGACATGGCAGGGCGGGGAGTGACAGGTGACAGCCCGAGCAGAGCCCCAGCCAAGCGCGCGTTCCCGGGCACCTGCAAGGGCGAGCCCGTCGTGACCCAGCCGTGCGCCGGGGCGGGGGCGGGGCTCTCGCGCGCACCAATGGCGGCGAGGGGGCAGGGTGGCTACGCCAGGGGTGGAGGCGGGGCTCTCGCGCGCACCAATGGAGCCGAGGGGGCGGGGCTCTCGCGCACACCAATGGGGGCAGGGGAGGGGCGGGGCTCTCGCGCACACCAATGGAGGTGAGGGGCGGGGTGGCTGCGCCGGGGCGGGGGCGGGGCTCTCGCACTCACCAATGGAATCGAGTAGGCGGGGTGCCACGCTTTGGCGCCAAGCTCAGCGATGAGTTCCGGGGTGGCGGACGAGCTTCCAGGTGCTTAGTGTCTCCGGAATGGTTCCTTCGCTGAACTGCATCGTCGCTGTGTCCCAGAACATGGGCATTGGCAAGAACGGAGACCTGCCTTGGCCCCCGCTCAGGTACCTGCGGGGCTGGGACGGGTTGGTGTGCGGGGACCGAGGCTGGCGCAAGCTGCCCTGGATCGAGGCACCGCGACCCGAGGGCACTGGGGTTGGACTTTCGACCTAAGCTGCCAGGAGCTGGGCCTGTTCGTTCTTCCGCTTCGGGACCTGGGAGGCCAAGTTACTACTGATCTCCGTCCCGCTCCTGCAGACCCGCAGGCATTGTCCCCGCGCACCGCGTGTCAGGTGCGGTAGAGCTTGAGCCCACGGGGAAGTGTTCTGAGTAACGCTGTGTCTCTCTAACCTGTAGGAATGAATTCAAGTATTTCCAAAGAATGACCACAACCTCTTCAGCAGAAGGTAATGGGGATTTTTGAGTGATTGAGTGTCCCGAAGGCTCTTGCTTGAGTAAGCTTACCAGTGCAAATTTTACTTAAATGTAGTTTTCCATGGTAAACAGGGTCCGGCTATCTTACCATTGATCTATATGCAGTTCCCAGTGGATACTAAACTTTTTTTTTTTTTAACGTTCTTTGAAATTGTATGGAGGTGCGCGTACAGAATTAAGGTACTGGGCAGAATTGGCAGCTAAGTATAGGCTGGCTCTGGAAACGATAAGGCCTGAATGGCAACGGAGAGAATAAAAGTCCAAAGAAAGGTTCGAAGATAGGTAATCAATTTGGAGAACAAGAAGTTAAAGGTGATGCCAGGAAAGCATCAAGGATGAACTCTCAGGACTTCAGTTTATAAAGTACTGCAGTCCATGGGTTACATAGAGACACCAGGCAGGTTACAGAAGAAATTTGAGTTTATTAATTAGCCCGCTAGCTAACTACATGGGGCACGGTCCCAAATCATGTAGACTCTCTTACAGTTCTGAACCTTCTTTTATACAAAATCAAGTACTGGTTGGGGTGGGTAAGGAGGGAGCATGGTACAATAGTCAATTACTAACAGGCTTACAACATCTATCATAGGATCTATTAAAAGGAAAAAGCATTCTTACACATCAAGACCACAAGATAACACAGTAGTGATAATTATTTTACATACCCAGCAAAGAGATTCCCAAATCTTCTCGTGTCTACCCCCATCCCTGTTGCTACAAAATGTTTAGCTTAGGATAAGGAGAGAAGCTAAATGAAATTACCTTTGCTAAAAGTGTTGAGGCTAGTTTATTAGTCCCTGCTTGCTTTAATTTACAAGTTTTATACATATAAAGAATTTCAAAAGGATGATTATTAGAAAGCATATAAAATGTTACAGCGCCCTGGCCGGTTGGCTCAGTGGTAGAGCGTCGGCCTAGCCTGCGGAGGACCCGGGTTCGATTCCCGGCCAGGGCACACAAGAGAAGCGCCCATTTGCTTCTCCGCCCCTCCACCGCGCTTTCCTCTCTGTCTCTCTCTCTTCCCCTCCACAGCCAAGGCTCCATTGGAGCAAAGATGGCCCGGGCGCTGGGGATGGCTCTGTGGCCTCTGCCCCAGGCGCTAGAGTGGCTCTGGTCGCAACATGGCGACGCCCAGGATGGGCAGAGCATCGCCCCCTGGTGGACAGAGTGTCGCCCCTGGTGGGCGTGCCGGGTGGATCCCGGTCGGGCGCATGCAGGGGTCTGCCTGACTGTCTCTCCCTGTTTCCAGCTTCAGAAAAATGGGAAAAAAATAAAATAAATAAAATAAAATAAAATGTTACAGAATGCAGGTTTTTCAAGCAAGGGAAGAGGGCTCGTGATCCCTTTGTCTAGTATACCTCACTCAGGACTCCAGGAGGGGAGGAAGAGTTAGAATCTATGTAGGAATTTTAATAAAGGTATGTAAACATTGTCTCCTAAAGGATCTTAGGATGGGGAAGAGGAAATTTTCAGATAAGTTTTATCTTCTTTGTTGTCTAGCAAATAGTGGCCTCAGTCCTTCCAGAGAACCATAATTAGTTACTAACTTTTGCCCCTTTAATCTCTCTTCTGGGTGTTTTTTTTCTTTTCAGAGAGGAAGGGGAAGAGGGCCTGACTCTTCCTTATAAAATACTAATGTTAACAATTTTTGCAATTCTTTGGCACCTTATTACAGTAGGAGCCTGGATGATAAATTTACGACTACTTTTTAGATGTCAAACATTGTTCCAAGTCCCCACAAGAGAGGGGACAACAGCATAAGGCAAAAGTAGGTTTACAGTTTATTCTTGAATTATTGTTTTAGATTGTTTTTCCATACAAACAACTGTAAACCTCCTTTTGCACCACCTTGTATGTTATTTCTTTCTATAGCTAAGGATAAGGCACAGATTAACATGACTTGCTTAGTAAATAACGATACATTCAACTTGAGCGCTTTGACTCAGGATCTTTGCTTTTCACTACTATATTATACATGACTGCAGTTAATTAAAACTATTATTGCATATAAGTTGGATGAAGCCAAGAGAAAAAATAATTAACTATATTTGGGTAATCGATCATAAGTGGGAAATTTTGGTAAAGCCATTAAAATTTTTAATTTTTTTAAAGGACATCCATTTGATGTCAATTTGATAATTATATATGCATACAAATATATAAATATATATATATTCACAAATATATCTATTCTTCCCATGTGACTTTATAGGTAAACAGAACTTGGTGATTATGGGTCGGAAGACCTGGTTCTCTATTCCCGAGAAGAGTCGACCTTTAAAGGACAGGATTAATTTAGTTCTCAGTAGAGAACTCAAGTGAGTATTGTACTGTGACATGAATTTTCCACAAGAAAATTATGCCCCGTTTCTTATGTTGGATGTCAGCATATGGCAAAATAAAATACTA
This sequence comes from Saccopteryx bilineata, assembly GCF_036850765.1. Taxonomy (NCBI): domain Eukaryota; kingdom Metazoa; phylum Chordata; class Mammalia; order Chiroptera; family Emballonuridae; genus Saccopteryx; species Saccopteryx bilineata. The sequence goes on along the minus strand of NC_089493.1, from coordinate 206,014,847 downwards.
TGCATGCAGCTATTGATGAAGCTGCTTAATATCACATAAGTGATGGTAGAAAATGAATAGCAATTATTTATGCCACATGACAATAACTTATTCTGCTACTTAAGTGAGTGATTTCATCACCTTAAAAGGTTACATTAAATCTCACTATAGTGACAATTGCAGGTTTCCTTGAATCAGTATTCAATTCAATTCAGTAGGGTCAAAGATCAGTTATATGGACCTGTGGTGGCGCAGTGGATAACGCGTCGACCTGGAAATGCTGAGGTCGCCGGTTCGAAACCCTGGGCTTGCCTGGTCAAGGCACATATGGGAGTTGATGCTTCCAGCTCCTCCCCCCTTCTCTCTCTTCTCTCTCTCTCCCTCTCTCTCTCCTCTCTAAAAATGAATAAAGAAAAAAAATATCAGTTATATGATGTAAATTAATAACTTCCCAATTGCACATAAAATCAAAATACTTATGTTTTGAGACTTGCCAAAATTAGATTGCTATCATATCTCTGGTCCCAACCCTAAATGCTTAAGTAAATTCTAAGATGGACAAAAAACTGGTCATAATCTTTTACCCTATTATTCCTAGTTTACTACAACACTCTAATAGTATTTTGTACTTCTGTTCTTTACTCTGTCTGCAGATAAAAAGTTTCACAGTACTGAAATGATCCTACAGCTCCTAGGAGAAGAGTGTATGTCCAGTTGGCCTCTGCTAGGGATGTTTCCATCCTCCAAGCTAACATAATTCCTGGTGCCTAGAAATGAACTGGGAGGAGGGTGGAAGGGAGAGGAAAGAGGTGGAGTTAATAGCATTAAAACCACCCATGAAGTCAACTTAAGTGCTTTTACCTTCACCATAGTTTCTATGTACTCGACATGTGACATACTGATTTCTATATTTTTTGTTTACATCAGTCCTAACTCACTAAAATAATTTTCTGAACCTCACAGGTCTGTTTGGGGGGTGGTTGGCTTGAATTAGACGTTAAGGAGAAGTGTGGGATTAGCATGGTAATTGTTTCTTAGACTGCTAATGTTATAAAAAAAAAACCATGATCATGAAAAATATCTTACAAGGAATGGATTACACAATTGTGAGGACTGGCTTGGCAAGTCCGAAATTTGTAGGGCAGGTCATCAGAAAGAGGGGCTGGAACTCAAGGGCTGAAGCTGATGTCTGCAGGTGAAATTTCTTCAGGGAAGCCTCATCTGTTTTTGAGGCCTTTCAACTGATGTAATCTGGCCCACCAGATTAAAGTCATCCGGTTATCAACTTTAATCATAATAAACCACCTTCACAGCAATACCTCAATTAGTGTCTGCATAACTGAGGACTATAGCCTAGCCAAGTGAACACATCAAACATAATATAGGAAGGAAAAAACATTACACAACTATAGGCTAAAAGGATTCAGGCTTTATAGATTTTCCCCAGATCCCTCCTGGAATAGTATAGATCCGTGATGGCGAACCTTTTTATAAAAATCACCCACTTTTGCAGTTTTTGTAGAAAGGTTCACCATCAGGGGTATAAGGTGGAAGTCTGGAGGAAAATGTAGCAGAATATTTGCATTGATTGTCTTTGGGTGATAGGGAATATGTTGATATGCATCTTGCCTTCTGCCTCAATCTTTATACTGTTCTATTTCTCCTGGTTGCTAAGATATTCTGATTATCACATTATTTGGTGGAATCCAAATTCAGACTGTATTGCCATTTCCAGAAACTCTTTAATAACAATCTTGAGTACTACTCAAGTTTATGGCTAGCTTGAGCTAAAGCAGACATAAAGAAGTCTCGGTGGGAGAGATACTCAGTTGAGCCAGCAAATCCCCTCAAATGATGAGTCCAATTTCTTCTTTATGACCTTTCTGTGAAGTATTGTAATTCAGTTTGGTTGATAATTATATATTTGTATGTAACATTTGTTGGTGTAATTCACTTTTTATTTATAAATAGAGAGAAAATTTAGTATCTTTATTATCAATCATGCCAAGGAAATAGGGTTATCAGGGGGAAACTTTAGAGTTTATTTTTTAGCCTTCCTCTGCTTCCCTGATCAGTAGCTGGTCAGTTCCACACAGAGCCTGAGCACCTGCTGTGTACCAGGCACTGCTAGGTCCTGAAAAAAAGGGAAGAGACTTACACATGTAAATCACTGTTGCTTCTTCTGCAAATCTTCAGAGACAATCTTTCACTACCACCCTCTCCTCATGTGAGAAGAAACTGAGTCCTCAAGATAATCCCAAAATTTTCTGCCCCATACAAGTTATCTTGGGTAACTATTTCCTTAATAAATTATAGGAGAAAATGGTTTCCCATGGCTTTCTAGACTATCAAGTTGTAGCTTGAAAAGAAATGCTATAGTGCTCACTTCAGCAGCACATATACTAAAGAAAGAAATGCTATATAGCCAGGTTTACAATACAGATTGGCACTTTCTCAAAAGGTTAAACAGCAATTCTACTCTTTGGTATATACCCAAGAGAAATGAAAACATCGGACCACACAAAAACTTGTACACAAATGTTTATAGCAGCGTCGTTCATAACATCCAAAAATTGGAGGCATCCCACATGTTTGTCAGCTGCCGAACAAAGTGTGCTATACCATACAACAGAATATTTATTCCATAATAAAAGGGAATGAAGTACCAATATATGCTACAACATAGATGAGCTTGGAAAACTACGCTAAGTCTGACTTATGGTGGCACAGGTCGCCAGATTGAAACCCCAGGCTTGTCTGGTCAAGGCACATAGGGGAGTGGATGATTCCTGCTCCGCCCCCTTCTCTCCCTCTCCCCTCTCTCCTCTCTCCTCTCTCTAAAATGAATAAATAAAAAGAAATCCAAAAAAATAAAAGAGAAAACAGTATGCTAATTGAAAAAAGCCAGACACATCACCTGATTCCATTTATATGAAATGTCACAATAGGCAAATCCGCAGAGACAGGTGGGAGTGGGGGATAACAGAATGGGCGCAAGGGTTCGGGGTGATGGCTGTATTCCAAAAGTAGATGGTAATGATAGTTGCACAGTTGTACATATTCCAAGGGCAAATTGTATAGTATGTGATTTCTATATCTTTTTAAGGTTTTGAAACCAAAAATTAAATTAAGGAACTAGTGCAATGCTGTAGCTTTCCAGCATCTTCAGAAAACCCAAAATTTCCTCCATGAAATAAGATGTTATAAATTGTCCTCACCCCAGAAATTACCTAACACTTCATGGTGTAATAACTTCTGTGGTCTCATTATCATATTTCCCCTGTGTTTAAAATGTCCTTGTCTCGGCCTGACCTGTGGTGGCACAGTGGATAAAGCGTCGACCTGGAAATGCTGAGGTCGCCGGTTCGAAACCCTGGGCTTGCCTGGTCAAGGCGCATGTGGGAGTTGATGCTTCCAGCTCCTCCCCCTTCTCTCTGTTTCTCTCTCTCCCTCTCTCTCTCTCCCCTCTAAAAATGAATAAATAAAATTAATTTTAAAAATTAAAAAGGCCCTGGCCAGTTGGCTCAGTGGTAGAGCGTCGGCCTGGCATGCAGAGGTCCCGGGTTCGATTCCCAGCCAGGGCACACAGGAGAAGCGCCCATCTGCTTCTCCAACCCTCCCCCTCTCCTTCCTCTCTGTCTCTCTCTTCCCCTTCTGCAGCGAGGCTCCATTAGAGCAAAGATGGCCCGGGCACTGGGGATGGCTCCTTGGCCTCTGCCCCAGGCGCTAGAATGGCTCTGGTCACAGCAAAGCGACGCCCTGGAGGGCAGAGCATCACCCCCTGGTGGGCGTGCCAGGTGGATCCCGGTCGGGCACATGCGGGAGTCTGTCTGACTGTCTCTCCCCGTTTCCAGCTTCAGAAAAATACAAAAATAAAAATAAAAAAAATTAAAAAATGTCCTTGTCTCAAAGCCACAGTCCCCATCCCACCACCCAAGGCTTGGTTACAGCCCTGGCTTCTGCTCTGGCTCCTGTCAGCTTTGGCTTTAGGCTACTAAATGGGGTTAATGATGTTTTAGGATGATTTTGGCGGTTGATTGAATTTTATGGTATAAATTTCTGGTGCACAGAAGGCACCCTACAGATACCAGGTCCTACTCCCCCAAATACTTCAGCCAAATACTGAAGTTCCCTCACTACTTACGCAAACATTACCTTACTTTTAGCTTCTAAGAAAATGTTAATATTAATGAGAGCACTGTGAATGAATTCATGATGTCATCATTTTCTCCTTAACAAATCACTTTGTTCTTCTTTCCCTCAATCTTCAGACAAAACCCATTCCATCGAAATCAGTCCTCTATCTCCGATCCCACTGCTTTATTCTCAGTTTCATTTTTTTTTTTATTTATTCATTTTTAGAGAGGAGAGAGAGAGGGAGAGACAGAGACAGAGAGAGAGAAGGGGGGGAGGAGCTGGAAGCATCATCTCCCATATGTGCCTTGACCAGGCAAGCCCAGGGTTTCGAACCGGCGACCTCAGCATTTCCAGGTCGACGCTTTATCCACTGCGCCACCACAGGTCAGGCCTCAGTTTCATTTTTTTCTGTCTCTGGGACCTTGCTCTGTTTCAAATCTTACCACAGATTATTTTTCTATTTCAAATCTTACCACAGATTATTTTTCTTCTATCCTTAATTTCCTTGGAGCCTGTTTTTTGTTCGTTTTTGTCTCTTTTTTTTTTTTTCTTTTTAGTAAGAGAGGGACAGACAGGAAGGGAGATGAGAAGCATCAATTCTTCATTGCGGCACCTTAGGTATTCATTGATTGCTTTCTCACATGTGCCTTGACTCAGGGGCTCCAGCTGAGCCAATGACCCTTTGCTCAAGCCGGGGACCTCACAGTCTTCTGCGTCCTAGGCTGACGCTCTATCCACCACACCACCGCCTAGTCAGGCTCCTTAGAGCTTTCTTGTATTAAATAAGCTTAATAACTTTAGTATAAGCCTCAATAATATCTGTCACTTCTGTGTTTTGCACGTTTTTCTCCTTCAGGACTCGGCTAAGGGATCCTACTCCAAGGAGTCTTCACCTCAGCACCCTGCCTAAATGCTGCAACACCTCTTTCCCATCTAGCATCCTCCACACGTCTCTACTACATGGTTTTTTTACTTCTTGTTCTTTTCACATTTCTGTGTCTGCCACTGCCATCTTTTGGAACTGAATGCCCCTTTCTTTGAAGTCCACACCAACCTTTTTACCACCTTGTAAGTCATTTTGCTGTGATTCTAGGATACCTCTTCCAGTTTTCATGTGTTCCCAAATCACCATTTTCCATTCTGCCCTATCTCCTGTCATCAGTCCTGACTTTAGTCCTGACTTTAGTCACACCCTCAGTGACTAAAACCACCTGATTCTGTGTCAGTTATTTTAGACATTGTTCATTAACTAGTCTATCTTCTCCCCCAGCTCCCAATCTGTTTCTTCTGGATTCAGTCCTCCCTAGTCCAACCCAGTCACTGCAGCTGCCCTGGTTTCTTTGAGGGTCGCCTGGCTCATTTAACCTCACCCTGGCCTCCCCATCTTTTACCAGCCTTAGTCAAAGTATATAGTCTTTGTGCTATCTTAACTCCGTTAGAGATGACAAAGAGAGAAGTACAATGTATATCAAGGAGGTGAGGGAGGAAACAGCCAAAAGACTGAAGCCAATTCTGCATACCTTTCATTTATAAAGGGAATTGTAATCCTCCGTGCCCCCAAAAAAAACAGTTGTGGAGCTTGAAAGAGACAGCTACTAAATGAACACCCTGAAATGAATTATTAGCTTTTCCTTTTTTGGATTTTTAATTACAAAAGTAATAACATGCTCCTTTTTTAAAATTTTTTTTTAATTCATTTTAGAGAGGAGAGACAGAGAGAAGGAGGGAGGAGCTGGAAGCATCAACTCCCATATGTGCCTTGACCAGGCAAGCCCAGGGTTTCGAACTGGCGACCTCAGCATTTCCAGGTCAATACTTTATTCACTGCGGCACCATAGGTCAGGCAACATGCTCCTTTTTTAATACTTTATCCCAGGGGTCCCCAAACTTTTTACACAGGGGGCCAGTTTACTGTCCCTCAGACCGTTGGAGGGCCGGACTATAAAAAAAACTATGAACAAATCCCTACGCACACTGCACATATCTTATTTTAAAGTAAAAAAAAAATGGGAACAAATACAATATTTAAAATAAAGAACAAGTAAATTTAAATCAACAAACTGACCAGTATTTCAATGGGAACTATGGGCCTGCTTTTGGCTAATGAGATGGTCAATGTCCGGTTCCATATTTGTCACTGCTAGCCGTAACAGGTGATATGACGTGCTTCCGGATGCATACGTGAGCAATGCTGCGCTTTGTGGCGCCGCCACATACAGTACTCCCGGAGCACAGGATGAGGATGGATCCTGTGCTGCTCTCACTGACCACCAGTGAAAGAGGTGCCCCTATCGGAGGTGCAGCGGGGGCCGGATAAATGGCCTCAGGGGGCCACATGTGGCCCGTGGGCCGTAGTTTGGGGACCCCTGCTTTATCCATTTCTATATTTGAAACATGAAATTCCTTTCCTCACTCACCACATATTAACATTGAATATCTTTTCAAACTAGTCATTCAAGCATATTTTCCAACATTGTATTATGAAACTTTCAAATGTAAAAAACTTTACAGTAAATACTTGTATACCCACCACACAGATTCTGCCATTAACATTTTACTAGGCTTGTTTTATCATCCATCCATCTTATTCTTTTTATGCATTTCAAAGTAAGTTGCAGGCATTAATATGTTTTCTCCTAAATATTTAAGTATATACATTGTTAACTAGAGTTCAGTATTTCTTTGCAGTTTTTTCCTTTTGGAGAAATATTACATACAATGAAATATACAAGTGTTAAGTATGCATTTGCTAAGTATATAGAACATTACCATAACCCTCAGAAAGTTTCCTTTGGCCCTTTGCTAGTGCACCTTCACTCCATCCCTCCAGACACAACTACTGTTCTGACATTTTCCCAGTAAATATCTCGAGATATCATCAGAGTACTTTTATTTGATTCATTGTGGTACCATATACAAATGTGGGTTAAATTATTGGTCATAGGCCATACTGATGTTACAGTTTTTCCTGTTGAAAGGATTCATATTTATGATGATAATAGTTTATAATTATTGATTTCAATACAGATTATTTGACTAATGTGAATGGCTTACATAAAAATTATATGTAATTCTTTCTCTTAACCTCAGGGAACTTCCAAAAGGAGCTCATTTTCTTGCCAGAAGTCTGGACGATGCTCTGAAACTTATTGAGGAATCAGAATTAACAAATAAAGTGGACATGGTTTGGATAGTGGGAGGCAGTTCTGTTTACAAGGTGAGTAAAGTTATCTGTAAACTCGGAGGTGCGCTCCTCTACTTTCTCTGAGCTTCCCTGCCATCTGCACCTTTTAAGTCATGAGCGAAGGAAGCACATTATTCCTACTGGATGTTAGACTTACTGTTAATTTGAATTCTTTGGTTTTTTGTTTTGTTTTGTTTTTTTGTTGTTTTTTTTCTCTTTTCTCTCTTTTTTTCTTCTTGAATTATTTGTTTTTTGATAGTTCATGCAAACTAAATAATTATGTAAAAATAAGTTTTAACTCTACCATTTTATTTCCAATTCAAAATAGTTGATGTTTTCAATTTAAAAACATCCTACTCCTTCCCTTAGAATCATATTTGGACTGCACTGTTTTCCTTTCCCAGTGTGCTCTGCTACACTGAGTCATCCCCTTGTCTTCCAGGAGTGATAACCCTCTCACTGAGAAAGTGGTGGGGCTCTCTAGTGGTGTACACTAACCAGATGTGTGTGAATTGGCTAAAGCAGAAAACTTTGCCTCAACAAGAGGGTGTGGGGAAAGTATTGTATTATTTTATAGCATAAAGGAAAACAGTAGGTAAAAGAAAATATTCCTTATTTTTGACACCAAATGACTTCCAGCTTTCAAACACTTTGAGGATAATAAAAGGAATTTCCTTATTCTTCCAAAATCCTCATGAAAGATAAACATTTATGGGGAGGAAAAAATATCAGCCCCTACCATTTAGGGGCTTGTGGTAACATCTGTACACTAAAATTACTTGAGAAAGAAGAAATATACCAGTCTTAGGTGGAATTACAAAAATTATATATTTTAAATTCCTGTTTCTTTAACCTTTTAAACAATATAAATACTTAAAGTTAAATTCATTTACATAATTGGATATATCTATAGGTTGTAAATAATAAGTGGACCTCCAGGTTATGATTTTGTATTATCCACCTACTTCACATCACAATAGCTTGTAGAACTTTTAGGCTTCTCTCCTCATGGGCCAGACAGGGCTTCCCAGCCTGTTTTTGTAAATACAGTTTCACTGCGACACAGCCACAGCCATGGTTTCGTATTGTCTGTGGCTGCTTTTGTCTAAAAGTTTAGAGAAACCATATGGCCCACAAAGCCTAAAATATTTACTGTCTGACCCTTTACAGAAAAGATTTGCAACACAGCATTAACTTTGATGCAGACTTTCAGATGCTGCTGTGGTTCTATTCGTTTTTCCTAATTGTTAGTGCAGCAAGAATTGGTAGAATATTTTTATGTATGGGGCAAGAGAATAAATGATGTAATACTATAAGCTGTAATATTGGAAATAAAAAGTAAAATTTGTTCTATGCCCTTTATTTGGAATTTTAAAGCTAACAAACACTTGAAATTATATGTATGCATGTGTGTGGGTTTTTTTCTTTTTCAATCAAGAGTTATTGCTTTCTTGGAGCTGCAGCTAGGGCTTATGTTTTTTTATCAGTTTTATAGGCAATAGTTAGAAAAGTCATCAACCATATGAGGCCAGGTACAATCATTAGCAACAAGAAGCAGAATAAATTATCTGCTAGCATTGTAACTAACTCCTGGGAAATGGAAGCATTATTAAATTTTGTGTAAATGTACTTAAGTATGCCCATAAGGTTTTCATTAGTCAAAATGTCATAAAATTATACTATCTTATGTATGGACATATACATATGTAAAGTTTTCTATAGCCAGTTACTAGATAATTCAGGGTTTTTTTTTCCCTAAGGTTTTATTTATTGATTCTAGAGAGAAGAGAGAGAAAGAGAAAGGTGGAAGCAGGTGATTGACTTGATTTATTTCAGCCCTAGCTGAGACGAGACCAGCCGTGCATCCTTCGACTTAACAGAAGGAGAATCAGATCTGGTGTCTGGCGTCAACACTGAGCATGCAGGAGGCCCATGTGCACTATTTCTCCTAGCACAGTACGCCAATGTCATCGTAACAAACATTCTTACACACTCCTCTTTCTAGGGGCATACCACAACCCCTAATACCAGAACTTTAAGCAGGAAGCATCAACTCATAGTGCTTCTCCTATGAGCTTTGAGCAGGCAAGCCCTAGGCCTTGAACAGGCCATCTGAGCATTCCAGGTCGAACCTTCATCCACTGTGCCACCACAAGTCAGGCTGGATAATTCAGGGTTCTTAATTCCTAAGCAACCACCAAATAAAAAAGATAAAACTGAATGTTTAAATTAAAAAAGAGTTCATGTAAGTAAACTAGAGGCCAGAACATATTTTAACTCACTCTCAGAGTTCTTGATAATGATTAGTCCTGTTCACAACATCAATAAGTCATACTTTGCCGGGCACCAAAGTAAAGAATAGGATATTTAAATAACATTCTTTAGAGGTGTAACAAGTTATATAGCGTGTCATTAATACCTAGCACAAACTTGACTATATATTTAAACAAAAATCTTGATTTTTCCTTTCTTTTGACATACATAAATAAGAAAACTGATGATGACTTTGTTTTATTTCAAAGGAAGCCATGAACAAGCCAGGCCACCATAGATTATTTGTGACAAGGATCATGCAGGCATTTGAAAGTGACACTTTTTTTCCAGAAATTGATTTGAAGAAATATAAACTTCTCCCAGAGTAAGTAAAATGTTACTAATTAGTCTAAAGCACTTTTGGATTTCCAGCTAAAGAATTATAGGAAAGAATATGTCTCTACAGATTGAATTTGGAGTGCTACTATGTTTTATAGACAAATACTATAGACCTTTTTGGAAGTCTGCTTTAACAGACTTGGGAATGTTTGAGTTTTAATGATTTTACTAAAATCTAGAGTAGTCCTTAGTTCATTCTGTGAGATCTGTGTTTAGCATCAAACACTGACTTGGCGTTGGGGAAAGAGTGTTTACCAAAATAAATGCTGTTCACTCCTCTCTAGGAGACTACATTTTTATGGGGGGGGGGGGGGGTTGGCAAACAACAGGCAAACGTCGGAAGAGTTGCTGTGGAGAATTAAAATCCTTTGATGTGGTACAGACTGTATAGTCTGAAGAGTGGTGTCTACACTGGTGTCTAAGGACAAGCCAGCCCTGCAAAGGGCAGAGAAGAGCATTCCAGGAACCAGATGTAGCCAGTGCAGAGACCCGATGGTGGGAACAAGCTTGGTGTGTTCCCTGAACCTTCGGAGCCACTAAGGGCATTGGGAGCAGCGCGAAGACCCAAAGGGATCAAGCCAAATGCAGGCTTAGAGGGTTCTGAATTGAGTGATGTTGTTCTAGCTGTTTATGGAGGATGTACTTGGGGGGGGGGGGGGGGCGGACAGGAGTGAAGCTCGGAAGCCAGTTAGCTGCAGTAGTTCAGGTGAAAGGTGAAGGGGCTTAGCAGTGGTGGAGAAAGAGGAAGAGGTTACACTTGCTGTTCTATGTAGATTTGATTTTAGCATGGAACTGCCTGGCTTTGAAAACTCATAGCATTTTAGTTTAAAAGCACTTTTCAGCTTTAAGATTAATTATATCAACACTTTTGACTAGTTTTTAACACATTCTTACAAATATTCTCAGTTGGATCCAGTCATTATTCTCTGTGTTTTTGTAAATACCTCCTAAAAAAAAAACATTCAGAGCCAGGTCTGAATAAGTGGATGGCTTTAGAATAATAATTTATAAATAGGTAGTAGTCTTGAATCAAATCAAATGTGTGATCTCTAACTAGCTCTAAATAGCTCAAGTTCAGGCTTTTGCTTATAGTTTCCAAAGAAGACTAGTTAGAAAACTTAGACTTACTGATTTCATATATATTTACATAAAAATATGTGTTTCTTTGCTGTACCTTATATATTTTCTTATACTGCTTAGGTTGCTGATTGTCACATTAGGTGAATATTGATCTCTGTTGTCTCTCCTTTCTTTCTCATTGCTACTAACAAAAGAATAGAGTACTGTGTGAATCAGGAATCAGTTTCATATTAAATACCTTTCCAAGTCCTATTGTTCTCAACGAAACCCCTCTTTCAAAGCTGTGCCCTTTAGGACCCTTGAAAACGTAAACACCATTCTGGCTCTCTGACTCTTAGAAATAAAAATGTTAACTTCTTTAGTGAGAAATGATTCACACATCATAACAATTACCCATGGAAAGTATATAATTCAAAGGTTGTAGTATATTCACAGTTGTGCAACCATCACCACAACCTAAATTCAGAACATTTTTATCACTGCCCCACCAAAAAACAAACCATGTACTCATTAGCATCATTTATTATTCCCCTGCCCTTCTAGCCCTTGGAACCATACATCTATTTTCTTTTTTTTTTTCTTTTTTTTTTTTTTACTTTAATTTTTTTTTTAATTATTATTTTATTTATTCATTTTTAGAGAGGGGGGGAGAGAGAGAGAGAGAGAGAGAGAGAGAGGAGGGAGGAGCAGGAAGCATCAACTCCCATATATGCCTTGACCAGACAAGTGCAGGGTTTTGAACCGGCGACCTCAGTGTTCCCAGGTCGACGCTTTATCCACTGCGCCACCAGAGGTCAGTATTTTCTGTCTCTATAGAGATACCTATGGAATTGGCTAGTTTCACTTAGCATACCATTTTCATGTTCATCCATGTTGTAATATAGGGGTGGGCAAAAGTAGGTTTATCGTTGTATGTGAAACAGTTTATTCTTGTTATTATTTACTGTTTATTGTATTATTTTCCATATGAACAACTATATACTTACTTTTGCCAACCTCTGTATATATCAGTACTTGATTCACAAATTTTCTCCCATTATTTGAATTGTCTTTGTTATATTTATTTTTTTTAATCTACATTTTCTTTCACTTTCTTAATGTTATCATTTGTAGCACAAAGGTTTTTCATTTTGATGTCTGAATTTTCTATTTTTTCTTTGGTCACTTGTCCTTGTGGTACTGTATCTAAGAAACCATTGCCTGCCTGGCCTGTGGTGGCACAGTGGATAAAGTGTCGACCTGGAACACTAAGGTCTCTGGTTCAAAACCCCGGGCTTGCCCAGTCAAGGCACATATTGGAGTTGATGCTTCCTGCTCCTCCCCCTTTACTCTTTCTCTATCTCTTTTCTCTCTAAAATAAATTTTTTATAAAAATAAAAAAAAAAACCCACCATTGCCTAAGCCGAGCTCACAGATTTGCTATGTTTAGTTTTAACTCTGTAAGTCTGGGGTCCATTATAGTTTATGTATAGTGTAAGGAACAGATCTAAGTAGGTCAACTTTCATGAAGTAGAGAAAAAGGAATCCTGAAGACAAAGAGAATATACTTCTCCCTGGAGGTCTGTAACATTGCTCAATTCTTAAGCTGTTTTCTCTCCAAATAGCTGTGCATCGGGGAACTTTGAGTTGTTCCCTGCTGTCCAGAAATGAACTCGGATCCTTCTCTGCCTCCTCTCTCTTCCCCACAGCTACCACTTAGCTTAACCCCGTCATCCGCATCAGTAGGCCTCCTGTGCTTTCCTAGGTTTCAGTTCAAACACGTCTTTTATTAACACCATACTTTCTGGTAATAAAAGCACTAGTATAATGAAATAAAGATGAAAGAGGACTATTGTGAAGAATGAAGAGAAGAAATTTAGACCGCAGATGAAGCCACAAATGGTGGAAACCCAAAAGCAGAAGTTAATTTTAACAAAGTAACATGGTTTTACTTTGTGCCTGCCTGCCCACCTCCACCACCATTACCACTGTGGGCGATTGTACATTCTTTTGACAGCACCATGCTGGCCTGTTCTCTAAAGTTCTGCCCTCTTTCATCTCTCCTGGAAGAAACCTTCCTCTCTCAGACTAGTTCACACTAGGCTCCAACAAAACCAGCAGTCCCAGATATTTTATGCCAATAGTTTTCTGTTTAATGAATCCCAAAGAGGTTTCTTTCTCTAGTTATTCACTTTTCGTGTAATCATGCAAAGAAAATAAATTCTAGAAATGGGCTTTTTTTTTTTTTAAAGATTTTGTTTATTGCTTTTAGAAAGAGGAGAGAAAAGCGGGGGCAGGGCAGGTGCAGCGGGACACATCAGCTGGTAGTACTTGCTTCTCAGGTGCCTTCACCTAGCAAGCCTGGGTTTCAAACCCGCGACCTCAGCACTCCAGGTCAACACTTGATCAACTGCACCAGCACAGGTCAGGCAGAGCAGGCCTTTGCGGCAGTAGTTGGCTCCAGAGCTGGGACCTTATCAGTGGGCTACTTGAAGTATGTTTTAGATGGGCTGATGTTTCCTCTTCAGTTCTCATTACTTCCTGACTGTCCAGCAGGACCCTCATTTGTCTACTCATTTGTACATCTGGGCTGATGTTTCCTCTTCAGTTCTCATTACTTCCTGACTGTCCAGCAGGACCCTCATTTGTCTACTCATTTGTACATCTCTCTCCTTCTGAGCTAATGGTTCCTAGAGAGTCTTCATTTTATTTTAGCTATGCTTTGTCTCTTATCAGTAATTGTTTCAAGAACTGTATTTACTTCTTCATTAGACTTTCTATCACCTCAGGATTATTCTCATGATACTTTGTCAATTCAGATCTTAATGTTTCTTTTATTCATTGACTTCTGAAATGCTTGAAGATTCTTAAGGGGAGTCTCTATCTGGGTGGTTCATAACAAGTAAGTTTTTCCTTCAAATCTATTAGACTTAAATTCAAACGTGGCTCTTAGGCAATTTGCTCTTCAAAAAAATTGGAATTGTGATTATGTGATCATGAAAACAGACTGAATAAATGAATATTGTAGAAAGTAAAATTAATCTTAAACATAATTAAATTTTAGTTTTACAGAGATTGCAATTAATACCATGACTAGTGACCATATCCAGTAGTAATTTTTAAGTTATTATTTATTGTTTAAGATACAATATAACTTTGATACTTTGCTTTTATCTTATTAACTGACGGTCTTGATAGTCTTGAGAATTTTACACACAAAAAGATGTACATGTTGCTTTTGGGAACTTATTCCAAATATATTAAAATCATGGGTTATTTCTGTCCAGTGGCTTGCAGCACCAAGGTCACAGGCTCAATCTCAGGGCCACTGGTTCAAGCCCCAGTCAGGGCACATATGAGAAGCAGTTCATGGGTACAGAACTAAGTGGAATGAGTTGATGCTTCTCTCTCTCTCTCTCTCTCTCTCTCTCTGTCTGTCTCTCCTCCCACTTCCCTCTTCTTCTTCTTTCTCTCCCTTCCTGTCTCTCAAATTTATGGTTAAAAGTTGTTCTACTAAAGTAATTTCTATACTGCTACTAAAACAAACACTCAGAAAATGGTTAGTAAATAGAAATATAGCTTCTTCCTCTGAAATATAAATTATTCAAGAAAAAATACCCTTTTCCTTGCACATTATGCTATTATTTCATATATGTAATTTTTTACAGAATATTATAATTAGTCAAAAAATAATATCTCTTATTACTCAATATTGTGTTGATGTCATAAGAGATTTCAATTTTATATTGTATTACCCCTGCCTACAAGGGGAACATTTGTAGAGCATATTAATGTATGTGCTCATAGTGCTAACTTCTTTATAAGGATGAAGACTTTACTGATAGGTGTCATACAGCAGAACTAGAGTCTAATAGGAGTTCTGTTAGCAGGTGTTTCTGGCCCCCACCTGGACATGGTGGGGTGCAGCCCACACAGTATTGGGGAAGTGCACCAAGATGTGGGTCAGATCGGGCTTCAGTAAAAGACCTGGGTTTTGTTTTTCTGTTGGTGATTGAGTTTTTTTCAGTAAAAAAACACTTGTATTGTAAAGACACAACATCATATCTACTTTCAACAAATTTTACAGTCTATAATACAGTATTGTTAACTATAGGTACAATGTTGCACGATTTCTAGAGCTTAATCATCTAGAACTGAAACTTTCTACTCTTGGTACATCAACTCGGTTTCCCCTTTCCCCCAACCCCTGTCAGCCATCCTTCTGCTGTTTCTGACTTTGACTATTTTAGATTCCTCATATAAGTAGAACCATGCGGTATTTGTCCTTCTATGACTGGCTTATTTCACTTAGCATGATGTCTCCAAATTCATCCATGTTGCATACTATAGGATTTCTTTTCTTTTTTAAGGCTGAATAATATCCCATGCAGGGCACATAACTTCAGTTCTACTGTAAAAAGCTAAAGGTTGCATTTTGTTTTTCTTTTGCTCACACAAGAAATTTGATACCAAGTGAAAGACTTGAAGAATATTCTCAAGAAATGTTGCATTATCTAGGTCAGTGGTCCCCAACCCCCGAGCCATGGACCAGTACCAGTCCATGGACTGTTTGGTACCAGTCTGAGGGAGAAAGAATAAATAACTTCCATTATTTCCATTTTATTTATATTTAAGTCTGAACGATGTTTTATTTTTTTTAAATGACCAGATTCACTGTTACATCCGTCTAAGACTCACTCTTTTTTTTTTTTTTTTTTTTAATTTATTCATTTTTTTAGAGAGGAGAGGGAAAGACAGAGGGAGAGAGAGAGAGGAGAGACAGAAAGAAAGAAGGGGGGGAGGAGCTGGAAGCATCAACTCCCATATGTGCCTTGACCAGGCAAGCCCAGGGTTTCGAACCGGCAACCTCAGCATTTCCAAGTCGACGCTTTATCCACTGCGCCACCACAGGTCAGGCCTAAGACTCACTCTTGACGCTTGTCTCTGTCACGTGATACATTTATCCATCCCACCCTTAAGGCTGGTCCGTGAAAATATTTTCTGACATTAAACTGGTCCGTGGCCCAAAAAAGGTTGGGGACCACTGATCTAGGTGATTGAATGGGAAAATAAAAGAAACTGCTAGCAGCAGTTAGCGTTGGGGAAAAGAATTCGACATAAGAAGGAAAGAGAGAGGAGAAATAACACTTTGTTTTCTAACTTTATATACAATTTGAAATTTGTGTTTCATTTGCATATGTTGTGTATTTGCATCATCGCCCAACTTAACAGTGACTTATATGTTTTGGATGCGAGTCAGGGATGCTTTCTTTTTAATTGATACATTATTTGGTTACATATGTATTTCTTTTACAGATACCCGGGGGTTCCTTCTGATGTCCAGGAGGAGAAAGGCATTAAGTACAAATTTGAAGTATATGAAAAGAAGGAGTAATGTGAAGACATTTTCTGGTTCATTTCAAGTTGTTTCCCATCCCACCAATTAGGTATTTAAGATTAGGGGGAAAAAAGCCTGACCTGTGGAAGCGCAGTGGATAAAGCATCAACCTGGAATGCTGAGGTCGCAGGTTCAAAGCCCTGGGCTTGCCTGGTCAAGGCACATGTGGGAGTTGATGCTTCCTACTGCTCTCCACTTTCCCTCTCTCTCTCTCCCTCTCTCTCTTTCTCCCCCTTTCTCTAAAATGAATAAATAAAATCTTTAAAAAATAAAAGATTAGAAAAAAAAGAAAGAAAAGAGACTTCTGTTCATTCTACATCTATGGATAATTATTTCAACCAATGTATTTTTATTAATTAGTTTTAATCTTAAATAGATTGGTTAAGATTAATCTTAACTGCTGTGTATCAGATGCCATTTGTGAAACATTTCTTTTTTTTTTTTTTCTGTACTTTTCTGAAGCCGGAAACGGGGAGAGACAGTCAGACATACTCCGCATGCACCCCACCGGGATCCACCCGGCACGCCCACCAGGGGGCGATGCTCTGCCCCTCCGAGGCATCACTCTGTCGCGACCGGAGCCACTCTAGCACCTGGGGCAGAGGCTGAGGAGCCATCCCCAGTGCCCGGGCCATCTTTGCTCCAGTGGAGCCTCGGCTGCGGGAGGGGAAGAGAAAGACAGAGAGGAAGGAGAGGGGGAGAGGTGGAGAAGCAGATGGGCGCTTCTCCTGTGTGCCCTGGCCGGGAATCAAACCCGGGACTTCTGCACGCCAGGCCGACACTCTACCACTGAGCCAACCGGCCAGGGCCGAAACATTTCTTGCTATAACTGTCCGAGGGCCAGGATGAGGTCCCCAGCACCTGCCTAGGGTTGGCAACATACTACCCAGATACCACAGGGGAGAGTCCCCTGATAAGAATGAGTTTAAACCCAGACCTGTAGAGAGAGGAACTAGAGAAATTTGTCCATATTTCAGAAAGGGATAATAAACAGAAAAGTCAGAATGCAGATATTAAAAGAAAGATCAAAATAGGGAAAGGACGCTGAATCACTCTGCATATCACAATTCTGAAAAAGTTCTGTTCACTCAAGGAATCAGTAAGTTCAGAATTGCAGTATATCTCAGTGGGATGGTAAAGAGGCAGATAGGAGACTACCTTTTTGATGATGAAAAGAGGTCTAAGACCTGTAAAAACTGTTCTCATATTGGGTGAGATTCCATGGGATGTTGCAAGAATAGGCTGCTCTTTTTTTTTTTTTATAACAAGAGTTCTTTTTTTTTTAATTTTTTTTTTATTCATTTTAGAGAGGAGAGGGAGAGACAGAGGGAGAGAGAGAGAGGAGAGAGAGAGAGAGAGAAGGGGGGAAGAGCTGGAAGTATCAACTCCCATATGTGCCTTGACCAGGCAAGCCCAGAGTTTCGAACCGGTGACCTCAGCATTTCCAGGTCAACGCTTTATCCACTGCGCCACCACAGGTCAGGCAAGAATAGGCTGCTCTTTAAAAAAAAAAAAAAAAAAACAAACTAATAACAAGCATATAACAAATTTAAAGAGAATGGACATTGCTGGAAAACAGGATTAGTAAGTTAGAAAATAAACTTTACATAATTAAAAAATGAAAATTTAACGTGTTTTGCCCATCATGTTAGCAAATATTTGTATTTTTAGGTATCGAAAGAAATAGCAATTTCTGCCTTGTAAATGAGTACAGCCTTTTTAGGGTATAAGGTAGAAATATCGATTAAAATTCAAAATAACCTGGGTTTGGACCCAAAACTTTCACTTCCCAGAAATTCTGAAGAAAAAGATGGACCCAAGAGTATTTGTTACACTATTTTAATTTAGGGAGAATTATACTATAAACTCTTGACAGTATCACAGTTGGGTGTGTTATCTTATATACTAGGCATGTCTATTGTGATAGATTTTTTGAAATATTGTGTGCTTTTTTTTCATGAAAAATTAAGGCAATAAGCTGAGCCCTTTATGTTCAGTAGTAAAATTAGGATACAGAATATCAAGAGTAAAAACAAATTTCCTAAAAATCTTCCATAGAGAAAAAAACAACATCACATGACAGAAGAGAGGAAATAAAATCATGCCTTAAATTCTGAAAAGAAAGTTATTTTCAACTGATAAATATATACTCAAACAAATGATCAAGTGCAAGGTTAGGGAGAGACAGAGCAAGGGACTTTTTAGTTTTGACTTAGACTTTGAAACCATTTGATTTTATTTAACTTTTCATGTATTTAATAAATGGAATTATTTCTTAATAAGTTACACTAGTTCGTAAGTGCTGGCCTCGTGTTATTCTTTCAACACCTCACATAAAATTTCAGACTTATGGCAATTGATCTCCACAGTCAACTTTAAAAATGTAGAAAGGAAAACAAAATGAGCCAAGAATTACAAAATTTCAAAGACCACTGTCGAGAAGCCATCAGCCTTTCTCTCATGATGCCTAGTTTGTTCATTCAAGACAGAGTCAAATTCTCCCTTTTTCTAGATTGACTTGTGAAACAGCACTATAAATTGAAGATAATTTGAAGCAAACATGTAAATAAAACATGGACATGTGTTCTAAATATTTAGGTTAGCACATTTTACATTTCTCTGAGATTGAAATTACATAACATACCCATGTCCTAACAGGCTTGTTTCTCAGAATGCCATCAGTACCTGTATAAGACCTTTTCAATGAGCATTCCAGATGATCCCAAAGCTACTGAGGTAAATACACTGAGTTAGGGTGCTTGTAAGGAAGAAAAATAACAGTTTATTTCCTATCTCCAGGTTAAATGAAGCAAAACAAAAACAAGCAAATTATAAGAAATCAATGTGTATGAGGTTAAAGAAAATAAAATTATAGATTAGATCTGCCTGACCAAGCGGTGGCACAGTGGATAGAGGGTCGACCTGGGACCCTGAGGACCCAGGTTTGAAACTACAAGGTCAGCTTGAGTACAGGGTCGCCAGTTTGAGCCCAAAGGTCACTGGCTCAGCAGGAGCCCCCCAGTCAAGGCACATATGAGAAAGCAATCCATGAACAACTAAAGTGATGCAACTATGAGTTGATGTTTCTCATCTTGTCTCTCCCTTAAAAAAAAAAAAGATTAGATCTACGTGATACTGTTCTATTTTTTTTATTTATTTATTTATTTATTTATTTATTTTTGTATTTTTCTGAAGCTGGAAACGAGGAGAGACAGTCAGACAGACTCCCGCATGCGCCCGACCGGGATCCACCCGGCACACCCACCAGGGGCGACGCTCTGCCCACCAGGGGGCATCGCTCTGACGCGACCAGAGCCACTCTAGCACCTGGGGCAGAGGCCAAGGAGCCATCCCCAGTGCCCGGGCCATCTTTGCTCCAATGGAGCCTTGGCTGCGGGAGGGGAAGAGAGAGACAGAGAGGAAGGAGGAGAGGCGGGGGTGGAGAAGCAAATGGGCGCTTCTCCTATGTGCCCTGGCCGGAAATCGAACCCGGGTCCCCCGCACGCCAGGCTGTACTGTTCTATTTTAAGAACTAAAGACTTATTAAATACATATGTTATATGCCTGACCAGTGGTGGCGCAGCTGATAGAACATTGGCCTGGGACGTTGGGTCACCGGCTTGAGCGTGGGATCACATGATTCCATGGTTGCTGGCTTGAGGCCCCCCCCAACTCAAGTCAAGGCACGTACGAGAAACAATCAATGAACAACTAAAGTGACCCAACTGCAAGTTGATGCTTCTCTTGTTCTTTTGTGGCATACATGCCTGCACTAAAAAAAAAAAAAAAAGTAATAAAATTCATTGAAAGTAATATCAGTAGTTCAGAGATGTAGTAAGCAAACTCGTTAACAGGTGTCCCATTACAAGATTTTTTTATAGTTCATAAACTAAAAACTATAGCAAATGACCTAGTTATAAGCAGCATGACTGTAAGGGGAAGATTTGCTGGCCAGCTGCTGAAAGGGTTCAGAAAAGTAATGATCTTTAGAAGATTGAACTTTGTAATGAAGGATGTTCCATTTGGGAGAAAAAAAGAAATACAGAATTGAATAAATACCTGAGACAGAATTATAGATTCTCAATGAAAAGATACTGCTCATGAAGTAGGTGGAAACTGGCCAAAGACAGAAGAAAGAAACCCTAAAAGTCAACATGAAGTGCTATTCCTGTGACAAAGGTGAACTTGCATTAGTGACCATTTCTAATTATCTGCCCCTTTCCTTTCTGTTGCCCAGAAGACCTCATGAGGACCAAAAAGTATTTCTGTTGTTACATTTCATTTCTGTTAAACCTCTTTATTTTTGGAACAAACACATGTTGTGCAATATTTCAAATAACTGCTGTCACTAAAGGAAATATGAAACTTCCTTATTAGAAGATGCATTTTAGGTGGTTTCTCCTTTACCCCTCGGCCCTAGCACACAACAAGGCCAACCCTTAAGGATGCCTGCAAGGAAGAGGAGATCTGAAGGTACTGGAATTCAGGAAAACGAGATTTTTCTGCATTTACCAGCTCAAGTCATTTAGGACTGGGACTTGAATGAGACAGCCCCTATTTCAGCTCCTGGTCACAGCCCCCTTCAAAGGGCCAAAGTTTGCTTGCAGGTTGGTTTTGCACTGCAAGTCCTCTTTGATAGTTGAATTAGCAAAATTTCAACTCAGATTCACCACCACATTTTATTATAGACTATTTCAAATACAGAGGGCAATATTTGTTTGCTTCTTTGGTAAAGTTTCCATAGTGAATGCAGGTCTTAAGTGTATTATTCTATGCTTTTGTGATCCAAAGCTCCTTCTATTCAGAAACCTACATACCCTTCCCAGTAAATCCCCAATTCCCAAAAACAACCATTCTGGAGGTTTTCCTCATTATAGATTTTTTTTCCCATTCCTGAACTTTATATGAATAGAATCACAAGGTGTACTCTTTTGGTCTGCTTATTTTACTCAATCTGAGATTCACCCATGCTGTTGCATGTATTGCTGGTTTGTTCCTTTTCATAACTGATTAGTATTCTGTTGTATAGTTTGTCCATTCTCCTATGTGGGCTTTTTTTCTTCCATTGATTTGAATCAGGGGAAAGAGAGAGAGAAGCATAAACTCATTCCACTTAGTTGTTTCTTTCAGCTGTGCACCCATCAATTGACTCTTGTATGTGCCCTAACCAGGAATTGAACAGGCAACTTTGGCGCACGAGGATGACACTTTATCCACTGAGCCACCTGGCCAGGGTAAGTCTGTCTTCTGAATGAGATTTGGTGACTCCAGTCAGTCCTGTAAGGGATTTTCAGAGCCAGGGTTTTGGAGCAAACCATCTGGGTTCCTATTATATTCTCATTGCCTATGTCATATTTGGTAAAAAGTATTTTTCTGTTATGAGATATATTCTTGTATATCTCACAAGAGATACAATATTTTGAAAATATTCAAAGGGCTTCTGAAAGCATTCCTTTGGACATTAAAATCTGAAAATATTCAAAGGGCTTCTTGATGGTTTTTCCATCTAGACCAGGAAGCGTATCCTTTCCCAATACACCATTAGTACGGAGACTTTTCTCCACAGTCTGTCCTCAAAAAACTTACTTCTGGAAGATTTTTGTTTCAAGCTGTGTGTGGAAAGCAGATCTGAACCCTGTGCACCCCAAGTCTGTGAATGCTCCCTGGTGGTCCTTTCACCAGCCAGAGTTCTGTGAACATCCCAGGCCACCTGACACCCAGACATCATTATCACTTCCCACCTCTGCAGCACTGTGTGGCATTTGGGTTGAAATTAAGAATGTTGTCAGTTCACTTAGTACAAACCAGCGGGGCAGAGAGCAGGCTCATCCAGATGGAAGGGTTCTGAATTTCTGTCTTAAGAACTTTAGTTATTATTCAGGTATGTAAATGTTATATTAGCAGGGTTTCCCATAGAAACAATCAATAGGATGCGTGTGCGCACACGCACACATACACACATATCCTATTGTGTATGTATATTAAGAGATTTATTTTAAGAAATTGACTCATGCATTTATGAAGAATAGCAAGTCTGAAATCTGTAGAGCAGACCTGCGGGCTGGAAATTAACCAGGAGTTGATATTGCAATCTTGAGACAGAATTTCTTCTCCAGAAAACCTGTTTTTCCTCTTAAGGCATTTGACTGATTAGCTCAGGCCCACCCAGGTTGTTAAGAGCAATCTCCTTTACTTAAGGTGAACTGATTGCTGGTGTTAAGTACTGTATTTCTTGTGTATAAGACACTCCCATATATAAGATGCACCTTAATTTGGGGGCCTGAAATTTGAAAAAAAAAATGTATTGCATAAAGTTATTGAATTCAAGTTTTTGTGGGGTTTTTTGGTGTGTTTTTTTTTTGTATTTTTCTGAAGCTGGAAACGGGGAGAGACAGACAGACTCCCGCATGTGCCCGACCGGGATCCACCCGGCACACCCACCAGGGGGGTGACGCTCTGCCCACCTGAGGGCGATGCTCTGCCCCTCTGGGGCGTCGCTCCGTCGTGACCAGAGCCACTCTAGCTCCTGGGGCAGAGGCCAAGGAGCCATCCCCAGCGCCCGGGCCATCTTTGCTCCAATGGAGCCTCGCTGCGGGAGGGGAAGAGAGAGACAGAGAGGAAGGAGAGGGGGAGGGGTGGAGAAGCAGATGGGCGCTTCTCCTGTGTGCCCTGGCTGGGAATCGAACCCGGGACTTCCGCACGCCAGACCAACGCTCTACCACTGAGCCAACCGGCCAGGGCCAAATTCAAGTTTTATTCATCATGAAATTCATATAACTCCTTATCACTGTCAAAACTCTTAGCCATTAACTTGTCATCTGTGTCTGATGACGAATCATTGTCTTCAATGTTATGGACCAAATGCGAGTAATTATTGATCGGAGCCCAAATTGATTATAAATTTAAAAAGCCTTTATTAGCCTGCTGGGGACTGCTAGCTGAGAATCTACACAGGAAAACAGCTAACAGCCCCAAGCCTAGGGAGAGAGCAGTATTTAAGGGGATAAACCACAAAGTCATAGCTATTACAACAGGTATGCACATTCTTGACATTTCGGTAGAAAGCATTCTTTGTTCTAAAGCTGATTACAGTTCTTCCTATAATTGCTACAAGGCTAAAAGCATAAAACTACATCTTGCTTCTGTAGGCAAGATTTAAGTCAAGATATCTAACTAGTTGGGCTTATAAAAATTTTCTACTCTAAGCTATTGCCACAGGCAAGCTCCATTCAATGTTAACTTCCTTATACAGACTATTGGGGACTTTCTACTCTAAGCTACCAAAAGCATGTATAAAATTCCTTTTTATGTCTAACTCTCTATACACAATACTGAGGTCCCATACACAACACTAGGCCCCTATCACATTCCCCACTGGTTTTATTTGGGGAATCAAATCATTGTTTCCTCATTGTAGATGGGTTGATACTGGCTTCTAAGGACTAAAAGCTTAACAGCTTGTACTTGCTGCTGTATATATTTGGTGATGCAGTTGATTAAGCAAGGTCCTATAGTGAACTCAATTAAAAGTAAAACTGAAGGTCCCTCTCGGGCTGTTAATAAGGTGGTTAACCATGGGGTAGAAGAGAATAAGTTTTCATACCAATTTCTTTCTGCTTTTATCTTCCCTATCTTGGAGCCTCTTTTGAAGCTGGCTGAGACTTTCTCTGATTACTCCAGAGTGGTTGGTATAAAAACAAGTTTCTCCTAAGGCTAGACATAGTCCTTGTTTAAGGAATAAAAGGTCTTAACCCCCTTCTGTTTTGCAGAGCTACTTCAGCTAAGGAGCTTAAAGAATCTTCAAGTCTTCCAATATTGTCTTCTATACCCTTTAATCTAGGTCTGTCTGAGCACTTAATTCTCTGTAACTGTGGTGTCCTATTTTAGGGCCGCCGTTCGAGTGGCAGCCGCTCCTGCTATTCCAAGACCAGTAAGCACAGGAACTAATATGGGTGCTTGTTTGACTCGCCCTAATTCTTCTAGTCCTAGGTTCTCCCTTCCCCTTCCCCAGAATAGTAGTATACCTGTGGGAAAACATGAGTTAGTATACACAATTGAGATTCAAGGTCAAAGGCAGAAAGGGACAAACAAGTGGTAATTCCTATAGTACAAGCAAACTAAGTTCTTGTAGGTGCTATTAGGAAATAGTCATTTTTAGTGGACTCATCATTTCCTTGTATTCCCTTTACTTTGATTATGAAGGTGCATAAATCCCAGTAAGGAGAGTCTTGCAACAAAAAGGTGTCAGACATAAAACAACTTCCTTGTCTTTGAAGGTCTCCAAGAGTTAACCTGAGGGTATGGCCCCATGTGCAGGCTCCTTGTAGGTCGGTAGAACTGGTATTTTTAATTTCCTCTTTCCTTATTCCAACAATTCGGTTAGCACCTATTCCTATATAATCGGTGGCTCTGGGTTTAAGCACAGCCAACAATCTTCAGTAAGGTTGGGGGCAGTATGATTTAAGAAAGTGAACATTATCTGTAAGGCATTAAAAATTTGCCAATAGGGCAAAGTCTCTCCTATGGGGTTGCCTGATTGATCTCTGGGGATTGGTGTTGAAGATCTTCCCTGGGAAGAAGGAGTAGGATCCTTTTCCTGGATGGAGCTCCTAGTTGGGGCCTCAGGTTTTGGCTTGAGGGGCAGTTTATATGTGATGGCCCAATTGGGTTTCTAACCCAGGGGAGAAGTCTCTTCTGAATAGTGAACAGGATTCCAGGGTCAGGCCCGTGAATTTACCATCTAAGGCCCCATGTTTTTCCTCCTTCCCAGAGGTCACTTTTGTAATTCTTAGGTGTGAGTATTGCTGGGTTGCAATCCCCAATTTGACAATTCTGAGTAGGGGCATTTGCACGAACAACTTTTTCAAATTTAAGTAGGGGATCTGTGTTCTTCCATGGGGTTAAAATCTCACATCCCCATGATTTGCAAAAATAATCTTGCTTAGCTGTGCCACAATGGGGTGGGGAAGAAGATGGACAAGCATAATGTTGGGATCTCCATAATTGTTGTTCTAATTTTAATTTACCACAACCAATAATTCCCCATACCCCATACTGCGTTTTTTTTGGGATTAATCCCTTCTGGTTTGGCAATATCATCAATGTTAACGTTAAGCCAGTCTTTTCCCAATAGATGGCAGAGGTTGACCTCAAATTTCAGAGGCCCAGGGGTACTTATTTGACCAATGATTTCTCCATCTAGAGTCCTAGTGAGTTGCCAAGTGAAGTTGGCAGGTGTATGAAGGTTTCCATTTACAGTTATTAGGAACCAAGTGAAGATCAGGGAACTTGCTTGGACAATTTGAGCTTTAGAGGGTCCTCAGTGCTTTGGATCATCCATTTTTTCCTCTTCTTCAACTGGATCAGCTCGCTTGACCTGCGTGTGGTGGATCCAAAAACGTTTACCCGCTACCTTTATGGCCGTGGGAGTGCTGAGGACAACAGTGAAAGGTCCCATCCACTTGGCCTCTAAAGAGGCAGGTCATGCTTCTTGATCCATACTAGGTCCCCTGGGTCAAATAGAGGTTGACCAACTTCTTGTTTGGATGGGGAGTGATGGGCTTCTCGAACCAGTTGGTGGTTAAGCCTGGAGCTCAATTGTAGTGCCCGAAGGGACTTTGAGAAGTTTGTGGTTAGTAACAGAAATAAGAGCCTCTTCTCCGAGCTTGGGGAGTAGAGGCGAGGATCGACCAAACATTATTTCAAATGGAGTTAAGCCTTTAACTTAGGGAGGACATTGGGCTCTGAGAAAGGCAAATGGAAGGAGACTTACTCAATTTTCGCCAGTCTCTAATTTCAGTTGAGTCAAAGTTTACTTTAAAGTTCTATTCATTCTTTCTACCTGTCCTGAACTCTGAGGTCTATATGCACAGTGGAGTTTACAATTGATTTCCAGGGCTTTAGCTAAACCCTGGGTTACTTGGTCAATGAATGCCGGGCCATTATCGGACCCCCATGGTAATAGGTAGGCCAAACATAGGGACAATTTCAGAGACTAACTTTTTGACTAGAACTAGTGCTGTCTCAGATTGGTAGGGCAGAGGTTCCCAAACTTTTTACACAGGGGGCCAGTTCACTGTCTCTCAGACCATTGGAGGGCCGGACTATAAAAAAAACTATGAACAAATCCCTATGCACACTGCACATATCTTATTTTAAAGTAAAAAAACCAAAATGGGAACAAATACAATATTTAAAATAAAGAACAAGTAAATTTAAATCAACAAACCGACCAGTATTTCATGGGAATTATGCTCCTCTCACTGACCACCAGTGAAAGAGGTGCCCCTTCCGGAAGTGTGGCGGGGGCCGGATAAATGGCCTCAGGGGGCTGCATGCGGCCCGTGGGCCATAGTTTGGGAACCCCTGTGGTAGGGTGTGCCTCAGCCCATCTGGAAAATGTGTCAATGTAGACAAGTAGATATCGGTATCCTCCTGGTCCAGGAGGTAATTCTGTAAAATCTATTTCCCAATGTTCTCCGGGGTTTTGGCCTCTTAACCTGGATCCTTGGACAGTTGCATCACTCTTTCCCGGATTCACTTGAGCGCATGATTGGCATCTTCTTGCTACATCCCTTGCTACCTGAAAAAGCTTAGGAACATAGTAATCCTTTTTAAGCAACTGGGCTAATTTTGTTCCCCTGAGATGTGTAGTCTGATGAATCTGTTCAACAAGTTCCCTCCCTATTGCCTCGGGGAGGAACAGTCTAGAGGCCAATAGTTTTTCCCAGCCCTGTTGGGTTTCTAGAGCTCTAAGCTTTTGTCCTAATGTAATTTCCTCTTCTATATATATTGGTGACTAGCCTAAAACTCGAGCTGGGAGAACTGGTAGAATCTGTAAGGGCCCCACTGGTTTTTGAGCTGCCTCTTTTGCCATGGTATTGGCAAACTTATTTCCTTGGGCCTCTGGGGTGGTGGCAGATTGGTGGCCCTTACAATGAATGACAGCAACTGCTTTTGGCAGCCAAAGGGCAGAGAGAAGAGAAAGTATCTCCTGTGTGTTTTTAATTTCTTTTCCTCCCGAGGTTTAAAGTCCCCGCTCCTGGTAGATAGCCCCATGCACATGGACAGTAGCAAAGGCACACCTACTATCAGTGTAAATGTTCACAGTTTTTCCTTTTGCCCACCGGAGAGCCTGGGTAAGCGCAATAAGTTCCGCTTTCTGAGCCGACGTCCCATGCCCTAACGCCTGGGCCCATATTACCTTGTCAGAAGTCAAACCACTGCTCCTGCGTACCATACTCCGTCGATCGTGAAGCTGCTGCCATCCGTGTACAGCGTTTCGTCCGGATCTGGGAGCGGCTAGTCTGTCAGGTCCCCTCGAAGGTTCGTGAGTGCAGACAGGGTTTTGGTGCAGTCATGTAGCGGTTGCTCAGGATCATCATCCAGGAGCAGGGTAGCTGGATTTAGCGCCATCGTTTTTGAGAAGCTTACTCTAAGAGGGCCCAGTAGAAGCACCTGGTACTGGATGACCCAGGCATTGGAGAGCCATCGCTCTGGAGGCCTCCGCAGGAGGGTTTCTACTTGGTGTGGGGCGATTACCTGTAAATCTTGCCCGAGAGTGAGCTTAGAGGCTTCTTTAATTACCACAGCAGTGGCAGCTATGGCCTTCAAGCAGTTTGGCCACCCCGCAGCTACTGGATCAAGTCTTTTGGAGAGATAGGCTACAGGTCTCTTGCATGGTCCTAGAAATTGAGTTAGTACCCTCTGCAATGCCCCTAGTCTCAGTCACATGCAGTTGAAATGGTTTGGTGAGATCAGGGAGGGCGAGTGCGGGGGCATTGACTAGGGCCGCTTTTAGCTTCTCAAACACTTTAGTTTCAGTTTCAGTCCAATTTAAAGTCTCTCCTTTTCCTCTGGTACAGGAGTGTAGGGGTTTTGCTATTTCTGCAAACCTGAGAATCCACAGCCGGCAGTACCCTACTGCCTCTAAAAACTCCCTTACTATCCTCTGTCTGAGGAAGCGGGATTTTCAATATAGCCTGGATACAGCTATTAGAAAGAGTCCTTTTCCCCCTGTTCAGTTCATAACCTAGGTAAGTGGCCTTAGGAGTGCAGAGCTGAGCCTTCTTAGCAGAGACTCAGTAGCTGAACTTGTCTAGGGTTTCTAGGAAGTCCTAGGTGGCCACTTGACATTCTTCCTGTGTCTGCAGCTATGAGATCATCTACGTATTGGAGCAAGGTAACCTCAGGGTGTTCTCAGAACCGGCTAAATCTTGGGTTAGGGCTCCATCAAATAAGGTAGGAGAATTTTTGAACCCCTGTGGCAACCGAGTCCAAGTTAATTGTCCTGACTCCCCTTTCTCTGGGTCTGTCCATTCAAAAGCAAATATAGGCGAACTCCAGGGGCAGGGAGAAGAATGTATCCTTTAGATCAAGGACAGTATAAACTTGTCAGTCTGGTGACAGTAAGCTCAAGAGGGTGTATGGATTCGGGCCCGTTGGATGCATGGTCTCTACCCTCTTATTAACTGCCTAAAGTCCTCAGTTCCCGGCTTCTGCACAGGGAGCAAGGGAGTATTCCCAGAGAGTGGCATGGGACTAAAATATCGGTCTCTCTTAGTCTTTTTATGTGAACAGCAATGCCTCCCCTGACTTTCTGACTCATAGGGTATTGTTTTGCCCTGATCGGTGTGGCTGTGCTAAGAAGCTGTATTAAGAGGGGGCTCGGTATGAGGCTAACCCACGGGGATTATTTTTGGCCCAAACCCCTGGGATCTCTTTTTGTAACGTGGCCAGGAAATCTGACTTTTCTTGATGATTCTCTTCTCTATTGTCCTCAGTTAATAGATATTCTTCACTGAGTGGACAAGTCACTAGAACAGTGGGGGGTCTTGTGGCAAAGTCTACTTTTGGCATTTCTCCTTCAAATGAAATTGTAGCCTGTAATTTGCTGAGCAGATCTCTGCCTAACAGAGAGTATGGGCATTCAGGCATTACTAAGAAGGAGTGAGTTACAGTCCCAGCAGCAAGATTTGTAATCCAAGCCTGGGTCCAGGGATTGGATTTAGTTTTTCCAGTTGTCCCTTGAATTGGGACCTTCTCTTTTGAAGGTGGTCCTTCTGCTTGTTTAAGGACTGAGAAAGTGGCCCCAGTGTCCACTTAAAGATCTATAGGTTTGCCCCCGACTTGCAGAGTAACCCTGGGCCCCTGGGGGCCCAAAATGGAGCCCTGGCCTCTTCAGTCTGTTTTAGCTGCTAATGCCATATCTGGATTCTTTAATTTGGGGCAAGCCTTTTTCCAATGACCTTCCTTCTTGCGTATGCACATTGATCATTTCCTAATGGTGGCCTTCTATCCCCTGGTTTGCCTTTGTAAGGTCTTTTTCCTTTGAATCGTCCTTGCTGGCATTGGCCCCCCTTCCCTTTGTTCATAGCTAGGAGGACTTTGGCCATTTTTCTGTTCAGATCTCTTGGATCCTTCCTGTTGTTGAACACTTTCTGTGCAACCTCTACCAGTTCTGTCAGCAAAATTTTTCCCTCAAAGCCTTCAAATTTCTGTAACTTCTTTCTAATATCGGGGCGACTGAGAGATGAAAGCAATGTTAATTGCTCATCTGTTCTCAATTGTCTCTGGGTCTATAGGAGTGTACAGCCTATAGGCCCCCTGGAGGCGTCCAAGAAACACCGCTGGGGACTCGTTTGGTCCCTGCGTTAACTCAGTTACCTTAGATATATTGGTGGGTTCCATGTGGCCGCGCGGAGCGCCCCCATAAGAGTCTGGCAATACCGGTCGAGAGCCTCCTGACCTTGATCAGTGTTGGGGTCCCACTTTGGGCGAGTCAACGGGAACACGGCCTGGAGGCGCTCAGGGTCATGGGAAGGCCGGCCGGCCGCTCCTAAGACCAGCCTTCGCCCACGTCCACGGATGCGCTCCCGTTTCTCCGACATAAAGAGGGTCTGGAGGAGTTGCTGACAATCATCCCAAGTGGGCTGGTGGATAAAGAAAATAGACTCCAAGAGAGAAATTAGACTATGTGGGTTCTGAGAGAAAGATGAGTTCTGATTCTTCCAGTTATAAAGATCACTAGCGGGAAAAGGGACATACACCATAAAAGGCCGGGCTTCCTCATCATGAGGGGCTGCCACCTGGCGCAGTGGGAACAGGGGAGCCGCCTCTGAGTCCGGGAGGGGCCCATCGCGGGGCGCGCCCATCGCCGCACTTGGTGCCTCCGCGAGGGCGCGGGGGACTCAGGGGTCCTGAGCTTCGGCCCTTTCAGGAGAATCGGAATCAGGGCCGAGGCCTATGGGGGCGGATTCAAGAGGGCAGGGCTGCCAGGCGGGGTGGCAGTGCCGGAGGGGTCCTCTTGGGTCCCCGCTGACGGTTGAGAGAGAAGAACTTTTTGTCCCCCCTTCTGTTTAGTTTTATTCTTAGAAGGGGGCAGACAGCCCTTAAGCCACTTAGGTCTGTCTGTCAAAATGTCAATCCAAATCTGAATATACGGAATTTGGTCCGGGTGGACCGGACACCCAAAGATGTCCGGTCTTGGTAAGCAACAGACAAATCAGGAGTTCCCTCTGGGGGCCACCGAGATTGAGGAAAAGTAAGCCACTCTTGCTCACAAGAAGTGCACAAGTCGAAGGCATTGACAGGAACTGCGTGGTCTGATGCGTGCCGCCTGAAGTCTTGAAAGTTTTTAATAGAACACTCTAACCGGGAACAAGATGAACACGATGACTGACCCATTACTGGACGATCAGACACAAACGAAACTACAAGCAGACAAAAGACAACACTGGAACACAAAACAAGCGAAACCAAACCGTCGGCCACCGTCGTGGTCCAGGATCGAGTCTTGGAAGTAATGCTGCGTCCAGCCTTCCAAAGACTCCCAATGGGGCGCCCCAGAAACCGAAACAAATCTTACCGGTAAGTACAGATTCAAATGGCTCCACGAGTCGAATTGCAGAATTTTGGGATGAACCTTCTGCTACTTTGTCTCCTGAGGCTGAGGAACATCTTCTCAGAGATCTTCCCCTAGGAGTGGGGTAGCAGGGGTCCTGCTGGGCTCCGACCCAAATGCCAGGGAAACCTAGCCAAATCTCGATGGGACCTCCAAATGTTATGGACCGAACACGAGTAATTATTGAGCAGAACCCAAATTGATTATAAATTTAAAAAGCTTTTATTAGCCTGCTGGCTACTGCTAGCTGAGAATCCACACAGGGAAACAGCTAACAGCCCCGAGCCTAGGGAGAGAGCAGTATTTAAGGGGGTAAACCACAAAGTCATAGCTATTACAACAGGCATGCACAACATTCTTGACATTTCGGAAGTGTTGGAATCCATGGGAGTCCGAAAGACCAGAGTAACAGGCTTTATTGAAAGGAAGAAAGGAACCCTGCCGGGCACTTCTCCCAGGGAGAAGAGCACCAGTACAGACTAGGGGCGAGTTGTATAGTGTTTGGGAGAGCCTGAGGGGATAAAGATACTGAGGCAAAAGTCCTGGTATGTCCGGAATGCTCCTCCTTGGGGACTTGGAGCATGTGGGTGTTGAATCAAAAGTCCTGGTGTGTCTGGAGCCCCTCCTTGGGGCGGCCTGTCAGCTTTTTGGAATTCCTCTGTCTCAGGGGTGATAGTCCAGTAAGGGTGAGGTCTGACAGATAAGTGGAACATCAAGAGGGCAGTTTGGAATACACATATCTATCATTTCTCAACTCTGTGGTT
The DNA here is from genome assembly GCF_036850765.1 of Saccopteryx bilineata. Classification (NCBI taxonomy): domain Eukaryota; kingdom Metazoa; phylum Chordata; class Mammalia; order Chiroptera; family Emballonuridae; genus Saccopteryx; species Saccopteryx bilineata. The sequence continues at coordinate 205,982,772 of NC_089493.1, read as the reverse complement.
ACATATAAAAGAAAGGCAATTATTAATTTTATAATATATGGTAAGGGGTGATGAGGAGAAAGAGGAGAAAAAATTGGAAAATTCTTGCTTCTTCTGGAGAGAACTCAAGAAGGGAATCTTGCCAAGCCAAGTCCCTCATCCAGTTAAGGGGGTTGTCAATTTCTATGCTGTGAGGTCTGAACCAGGCAATGTCTCTGAAAACCTGAGTGAGGAAGTAAAAAAATTTTGCAGGTTAATAATTGTCAGTTGCTTGCTGTGAGTGCCGAGTGGACAGAGTGACATGGTGACACATGGTCTCCTGGATGAGCCTCATGAAATGTGCTGGTCTGGTTCCTCTCAGATGGGAGGACATATGGAGATTTTAAGATACAGGAAACCTGCTGGTGTAAGTTTTTATAAGGACTGAATATGTGTGGTTAAAAGGAAGTGGGTTTGGAGAACATTCAGGAGGGAACTTCTCGGGCTGAGGGGCGGCTTCTTCTTGCTGTCATACGTACCTATTTGATATTTCCCTCATAAAGTTCTCCTTGGGGTACTGGGGAATAGGAATGTAGGAGCATTTGATTGTAGGTAATGCTAGAGATTTCTCTCATCCCAGCCTGTAGGTACTTAATAAAGAAAGAGGCAGGTATTTGGAGATTAGCAATGCAGAGATAAGGAGGGTTGTATAAGGGGGGTTTGTGAAAGTTCTTCCATGGTAAAGTTAGAGATATTTTTTCCTGCCAGCCCTGGAGAGAGCAGTTAGCTTGAGCTAAAAGAAATGTTTCATGTCCGTTTGTAGGCTCTTCTTTGGCCAAGAAGACCCAGCGATCTTGTCCTCTTACTATGTGAAGGGTAAAAAGACTGAGAAGTGTTGAGAGGTGAATGCTATTCATTCTCCTAGTTCTTCAGGGATACGGGAGAGCTTTAGCTTGAGCTAAAAGAAATGTTTCATGTCCATTTGTAGGCTCTTCTTTGGCCAAGAAGACCCAGTGATCTTGTCCCCTTACTATGTGAAGGGTAAAAAGACTGAGAAGCGTTAAGAGGTGAATGCTATTCATTCTCCTAGTTCTTCAGGGATATGGGAGAGCTTTAGGGTTAGGGGACCTGTAGGGGTTGAAAGATAGGATTTAGGAGGTTTGCTGATATAGGGTTCAGATTTTTCTATTTCACGAGGGCAGGTTTCAGGGTTAGGTAGATTTTTCCAATTTTCTGATTGGTGAAGGTCTGCATGCGGTTCTGTAAGAAACTAGTAAACAAATATAAGAGGCAGGGTCTAAAAGTTAGAAAAATAAATAGGAAAGTGTGTGGACCAATGAAGGGTAATAGTCAAGACGCCTAGTTTGTGTGAAACCACTGATTCCATGTATACAAATTTGCTGGGCTTCCTAAAGCAACAAGAAGAGAAATTACCTGTATAGCTCATTTGGTCCTTACATTGATGGATAGTGTATTAAGAACTGGAAGAGGCTCATGGGGTGGGATTAGGTTGATATTTGGGGTGAGACAGATTAGGGTACAGGTTTCTGTACAATTAGTAAGGAGATACATATACTCGTGGTCCCACACGAGTAGAAAGCACCTGATTGGGTGAGGCAGGCTGAGAGGTGAATAGAGAATGGAAGGACAAGGGGTCGGTTTTGTTTCTCTGTTTCTGAGCTCCAGATGTTCAGGGTGGAGGAAAGAGTCATCCCAATAAGTGGGGAGAGTAGAGGATTGTTAGCTAGGGTGACTGATTAAACATTCTTTGAAAACCAGTTTTCTGACTGTACAAATTCTTTTTTCTCTGTACAACCTGCACAAACCTTCTACAACTTACTTAAACCTTCAGCTTTCATTCACTTTCTTATCCAGAAATAGCTGGCCTTCATAACAACGTGCTTTTCCTTTTTCTTTCAAAAGTATTTCCATACCTTATACCTTCTATTATCAAAACCATACAATTCCTTTCTAGTCAGAACTCTTGATTTAAAAAATTTTAACCTCTAGTGACAATCAAGTTGACTTTCTTTTTATCCTAGGGAAAAGTTTCTCTTTTCCCAAAGTCTGACTAAAAGAGTCCTTTGTTTTTTCATATATTTGCCATACGTAGACCAACCAGCTTCAGGTTTGTGGTTGGAGTAAGGCATGCCATTTTTCTATTTTAGCAGCAGTGGGAGTTGTCAGGATCACGGTGTGTGGACCATCCATGTGAAAGTCAGTCCTTGGGTGATGTAATGCTGGAAGTGCCTCTTGGACAGTCTTTGAACAGTTTGCTGAGTAACCTATAAATCCTGCAAGTACTTAGGGAAAGGGTGGTTACATTTCTACACTTTGCAGTTAGAGTTTAAGTCCTATTGACCACTGCTTCTAGCTGGAATTAGCAGCAGGTCCCAGCCTATAATAGGCATGGGGCATTGAGATAAGAGGAACAAAGGAGATAAAGCAATAAAATCAGACTGTCAATACCCACAGTAGAGATCTTTGAGGGATAAATAAAACTTAAATATTCAAGCAAGGCATAGTAGATGGCCCTTGTGTTTACAAGAAATGAGATTAGCTTATCTGCTACTTGGAAGAAATACCTTAGGCTCATGAACGATGTCCTTGGACCTTCAGTGGCAATTCCCAGCACGCTGGGCAAGGTCAGGTCACAGGTAGCTGGAGCAGGGCTAGAAGAGACTGAACCCTCCCTCCATGGAGCAAGGGGGCAGCTTACCTTCTCATGTCCCTCTTTCCACAGCAAAGATGTGTCCCTTGATGGAGCCAGGAAGCCTGGCGGGCTGCAGTTCAATCGACTTTCTTTCCACTCTGGAGCAGGGCCTTGATGAAATGCTATGAAGCCCCTTAGGGCGCTGGAGCCAAAAGCTGGTAGTATTTCCTGACTTCTTTTGGGCCTTATTTGCCTTTTCTGTTACTTCCTTGGTCATTATAGACCTTAAAAGCCATGCTCAGAAGATCTCACTGAGGGGCTTGACTGAGAACAAAATTGGGAATTTAGTGTTTAAAGAAGCCTATTAGACTGAGGAAAGAAAAGATTTGATTTGTGGTGGTAGGTGGTTGGAGACTGTGGAGGGTCTGAGTTTCATCTAGGGTGAGACTTCAGGTGGTGGGGGTTAAGGCGATGCCTAGATATACTAGGGACTGAGAATAAATTTGAGCCTTAGCAGAGAGGACACGATATCACTTCATGGTGAGGAAGTTAAGAAGGGTGGCAGTGTGTCTCCTTGAAGAGAGGTCAGAGATGAGACAGGCACTGCAGCCAGAGCCACAGCTTCTAAGGAGGGGGAGGTGACGAAAACACAGTGGAGAAGGGAGAGGCCCCTGGCCCGCAGGGGAGGAAAAAGAGAGACTGGTGAATGAGAAAACAAGATTTAGTGAAGGGAAGGGCTTTCTGGAGAAAAGAGACTCCAGCAAAAAAGATTTGCTGAGAGAGTAGAGAGGGGTCCCGAGAGAGGGGTGCCCCAGGGGTCAGGCAGGAGAAGGAGAGAGATTGGGAGTCAGCGGAGAAGGAAAGATTAGGAACAGAGGTTTTAGGTGAGGTTTCTTTGGCCAAAAACGGCCTACGTGTAGAACAGAAGGCACAGAAATTAAGGACAGGAGAGAAGGGAGAAGAAAGCCTGCACGTAAGGAATTTCTGATGCCCTCCCCATCCGGTGGCAGAAATTGTCAAGATGTCTTAGGATGTTGTAATTGAATGTCCGTTTTCAGGCCAATAGTAGTCATTGTCTAGTCTGTACTGAGGCCATGCTGTGTTAGAGAAGAAGATTAATTTCTTCGGTTTGAGGTCTGAGAGACCGAGTTTGGTTATGAGACATCCTAGAGGACTCTGGTCGGAAGGCTTAGACCCTGAAGAGCCCAGAGTGGAGACAGGTGAGCAAGAGGGGGCGTCCCCGCCTTTTGTCACTGTCCCAAGAGGAGAGAATCTCCATGTGGGGGAGTCGTCCCTGATAGAGGTCGTCACCACCTGTCAGGGAGCTACGAGGACGAGAAGTCCCAGAGAGTGGAGAGGTTTGGCTAGGCCCCTAGTCTTCTGTGCAGTCCACTGAGACTGAAAGTCAAACCTCTCAAAATGTGAGGCGTGTCAGAGAAAACCGTCTGACCAGAAAGGGGTGTTTTTAGAGAGAAATTTAGAGGGCAACCAGGGAAGGAGAAGGGAGAAACTCCTTACCTTCCTGGTCCAGCAGGGGTTTGGGACAGGGTTAGACTGCTGGTCAATCAACCTACAATTACATGTCCAAACAGAATCAGGGTGTAAGCCCGGGATGAGCTGCCGCTGCCCATTCCTTCCCTGGTTGTAAGTTTGGACGGCAAAGAGGGATCGTCCAGGCAGTTAGTACCCTGTCCCGGGTTTTGGCACCAGATATAAGAATGAGACGGCACTCGATCACCAGATGTGCAGGCTTTATTAGAGAGGAAAGACCTGCCGGGGCACTCCTCCAGGAGAAGTGCACCGGGTTACAGACTAGGGGCGAGTTATATAGTGTTTGGGAGAGCCTGAGGGGATAAAGATACTGAGGCAAAAGTCCTGGTTTGTCCGGAATGCTCCTCCTTGGGGGCTTGGAGCATGTGGGTGTTGAATCAAAAGTCCTGGTGTGTCCGGAGCCCCTCCTTGAGGCGGCTTGTCAGCTTTTTGGAATTCCTTTGTCTGAGGGGCGATAGTCCAGTAAGGGTGAGGTCTGACAGATAAGTGGAACATCAAGAGGGCAGTTTGGAATTTACATATCTATCAGGTAGAAAGCATTCTTTTTTCTAAAGCTGATTACAGTTCTTCCTATTGTTGTAAGGTACCAAAAGTTACAGAATTAATATTAATATTTTAGGAAGCTTAAAGGTTTTATTAATTTGGGCTAGGTGTGCAGAAAGATTTTGTAAGTGTGATTTCTATGCTTGTGTGATTAGCATCAAAACCAAGATGGCTGATGGCGTTGTATTGTAAATTCAGAGAGGAAGGAGAGTTGGATTCTCTGACCCTCCCCCCCACCACCTATAAGGGAGTGAGTAAATAGCTAGCCAGGTGCAGGAAGAGAAAGATTAAATTAAACCTTTCCTTATATTGATGGGCCATATACAGGCATCTGTACCCATGGAAACTACCCCTCCCCTCCTGAAAGTGTGTGTGTGTGTGTGTGTGTATCTGGACAAAGGAATGGCAGGTGAACACTAGAAAATATAGGAATATCTTTTAATATGTAGAGTGACATTTATTTTTACTATTGTGTTACCTTGTAAGTTTTAATGTGTAGAAGCATCTTTTGTGAATCCTATAGACAAATGTTATAAACTTGCTAATGAATTGTGTCCCATCCCCCCTTCAGTCGTTTCCCAAACCTGTGTAGGAGAAAACAAAAGGTTATAAGCTTATGCTGTGATGTCAGGCTTTTTCCCCACCCATGTATAATAAGGGTATATAACCAGCCCCTAGAATATTATAGACACACACAATTTGGGACTGCTTCCCCGTGTAAGATATATGCGGCCAGCATATTTAATAAATTTCCTCCTTTAATAAAACTCTTCAAAATTTATCTGGACTGGGTGTCTCTACATGAATTCGATGAAATGAGGTACAGTGCCTTTCAGAATCTGGGTGCAGTACTTTATAACACTATAATTGCTACAAGGCTAAAAGCATAAAACTACATCTTGCTTCTGTAGGCAAGATTTAAGTCAAGATATCTAACTGCTTATAAAAATTTTCTAGTCTGAGCTATTGCCACAGGCAAGCTCCGTTCAATGTTAGCTTCCTTGTACAGACTATTGGGGACTTTCTACTCTAAGCTACCAAAAGCATGTATAAAATTCCTTTTTATGTCCAACTCTCTATACACAATACTGAGGTCCCATACACAACACTAGGCCCCTATCACATTTAACAGTGATAACAAAAACAAGCTGGAAATGAAAGTAAAAAACCTACAACCACTGTATAAGATGTTGGAAGCCATGGGAGTCCGAAAGACCAGAGTAACAGGCTTTATTGAAAGGAAGAAAGGAACCCTGCCGGGCACTTCTCCCAGGGAGAAGAGTGCTGGTTACAGACTAGGGGCGAGTTATATAGTGTTTGGGAGAGCCTGAGGGGATACTGAAGCAAAAGTCCTGGTATGTTTGGAATGCTCCTCCTTGGGGGGCTTCGAGCATGTGGGTGTTGAACCAAAAGTCCTGGTGTGTCCGGAGCCCCTCCTTGGGGCGGGTTGTCAACTTTTTGGAATTCCTTTGTCTCAAGGGCAATAGTCCAGTAAGGGTGAGGTCTGACAGATAAGCGGAACAGCAAGAGGGCAGTTTGGAATTCACATATCTATCATAAGACACACCCAGTTTTTAGACCCCAATTTTTTCTCAAAAAGGTGCATCTTATACATGGGGAAATATGGTATATATACAAAATACCTTCATAAAACACCTAGATTCATGTGTGAATGGTCATTAACTATCGGTCCCCAGGTACTATAGCCTAGCCAAGTTAACAGAGAACTAATCAAAGAAGTAAAAAATGTGATGGTGCTGTTTACCTCCTTGGAGTTATTTCCTTTACACATCAGAAAACTTTTTGAAAAAAAGACAACACTTTCTTAAACACTGATGTCACTGAGGAAGGAGATCCCCCTTCAAATAAGAGGCTTCAAGAATATTTTATTATTTAGGCCAATCGTTCAGAGAGATTTTGTAAATATGAGTTTTTTGTGTAATTTCCAAAATCTCAAGATGGCTGATCATATTCCTGTTTAGGAAGGGCTGTTATAATGTAGATAAAGAGGTTTTCATACTTATAAGGTTTTGAATAGAAGGAGGAAGGAAGCTTGGACCCCCTCCCTTCTCCACACCTGGGTGAAAGAAGGTGGAACAGCCAGGAATGTAGGAGGGGGAAGGGAGACTTGAGTAGCCCTTTCCTCTCCCTTTCTTTCTCCTTAATGAGAGATTTATAAATGATTATCCTCCGGCATCCTGTAAGCCCCCTCCCATCCTGAAATCATGTAATTGAGGACAAAGGAATCAAGTGAATTTATGTTCTGTAAAGGGTATATAAGAGATAAGAAATCTAATTTCGGGGAGCGCGTGTCTTTGGAGCTATAGCCCCGCGTGCTCTGCTGGCTTAATAAATTCTCTTTTTTCCTCTTACATGTTATCTGAGTGTCAATCCTCCAAGGTTTTGCTCTCCTGCAACATCACATTTGTGGGTTCATCAGGATGCTTTTCTTAAAGAATTTGTGGTTTGGTATAAACAGAATGTCTATCATGCTGGAAGTTTTCGATGTACCATTGCATCTTAGTTGTCACCTGCACTATAGTTTAGTAATTTTTCAAGCTTAGATAAAGGAAAAGTGAACTCTAAATTTTAAGATGTCTCACCTGTGCCCCTGAATCCAGTTCCGATAGGACATCTCACTCTTGCTTTTTATCAGTGCCTCCAGGTATTTGCAGCTTCTGAAAGCCTTCTTTTGGACATTCAAATCTGAAAATATTCAAAGGGCCAGCCTGTAGCTCTGCAAACTTTGACAGTAACATACATTGAATGTAGTTTGTTAAAATTTGTTTCTTTTCATAGCCTTGGCTCTTGAGCAATTCCTGGGAAATGTTGATTATAAGATAAACTCTTTTCAATTGGTTTAAAAAGGTGACCCCAGATACACAGTCAAGTAGAGGCTTCTTTTCAGAGAAATGAGGGGGTGTGCAAGCCCCTGTGAGCCACTACTGTCCCTGCCCTGAGTCATGAACCTGCCACATTTCAGCGCTTAGAAAACAGCTCTGAGCACCCGCCAGACACACTGGAAAGCCTGCTGCCCCCGCAGGTAAGTATGTGGGGTGACATCAAGGGAGCTTCAGCATTTTGTATTTTAACTTTTCAACACAAATTCTAAAGCCAGGGACAAGGACAGGAAAACTGCCAGGCTTGAACATGAGTCAGCCCTCAGATCTGTCCTTGAGTCCTTGTTAAGTAGAACCGTGTGATTGTCTCATTGGAAACCTGCAGAAAGAGCTCATGGGAAAGAATGATTTGTACCTGAAATATATTCACTAGCTTGTGAATGAAAATGCCACACACGGATAGCAGCCATGATCTTGGCATTCTTTGCACTCTGCAGCCTTGAGACTTGAAGGGCAGAAACCCACATTACCAACCTATCTCTCTTTCCTAGCCCCACCCACCTGGCAAGCTGGGGCAGTAGATGGAGCCGGTGTGCAAGGGGGCAGCTGGAGCACTCTAAGATTTGGATCCAAAGACAGCCGAGAAGGCATTGCCAAAGTACAAATAAGCACTGCATTCAGTGCCTATTTGCGGTTTCTTGGGAACCTCCTACTGGTCTAGCTGAAATTCAGAGGAGATTTGGTTTGTCTCACTGCCTGTTTCCTCCCACTCACATCACAACTACAGCCTTGTTTGTTGTCATTAAAATACACTTAATATGCACCATTTTTGCATAGCCCTCTGCCAAAATCTGCACAGAGATTTGTCCCTAGCCCTGAAATAGTGGAAAGAGCACTGGACACAGGAGAGAAGGCCTGAGTTTCCATCCTACGTCCACCTGGGACTGTTCTTTAAAAGCTGCAGTTGAAAGGAACTAGAATCACCCCTACTAGAATCACCCCTACTAGAATCACCTCACAGTGGCAGGGTGGGACAGGATGTCGACTGTACAGGCACACACACTGAAAGGGGAGAGGGAAGCCACTGGGAACCAGGGCCTTGGCTGACTGTCCCTGTGGTTTCTTTCCTGCCGTGTTTGAGTGCCTCTGGTAAGGCCAGCCCATCCCAGCAGAACTCCTGTTTGAGATATTAACGATTAATTTTTTTTCTCTTACTTCATTCAAATTCTCAACGTAAAGTATGATTGTCTTCTAAAGTCAGACCTTATAATGCCTGACCTGTGGTGGCGCAGTGGATAAAGCATCGACCTGGAATGCTGAGGTCGCTGGTTCAAATCCTCAAGGTTGCTCAGTCAAGGCACATACAAGAAGCAACTACATGCTAATGCTTCCTGCTCCTCTGCTGCCTTTCTCTCTCTCTCTTCTCTCTCTAGAATCAATAAATGAAATCCCTTAAAAAAATAAGAAATAAAATCAGACCTTATAATATAGCCTGATAAGGACTGGCTGTTGGTGGGACAAGGTCAGTCAACTCCCTGATCCAGAGAAGACTTGAGCAACCTACTTCTTTCACTCAAAAAGTGAGGCAGGGAGATGACGTCACAGTAATGGTGCGGTAGGAAGCGATACCAATAAATCTCCCCCAAAACTCAACAAGATTTTCAACCAGAAACAGAAAAACCTATCCTTGGAACCTACAGATGTTTTGCAATACACCCAAAGGTATGGTCGAGCGAAAAATTGGCTAAATATATAATCAAACCCCAAAGGAAATAGGAAGTAACAAATGCTCTGCCTTCCTCACTAACCTAAACAAGGCAGCTTTCACTGGGAACTGAGAATATAGAAACTGAGGCGGGCAAAGGGGGTGAATAGATCCAGGCCGCACCACAAATGGCCAAACCAGGCTGTGGCACAGAGATCCAAGCCGAGGAAAAACTGTTCCTGTCACAACCCGGGCAATAGAAGCTAACACTCGCGCCAAACCCAGACAAAGAAAGACAAGCGGGGCAGCCATTTTCCCCAATCTCCGGGTCGGCGCGTGCAGATAGTGGGCGAGAGATTCCTTCCAAAGCCCCGGGAGTGGGCGCCTGTGTTATCCCACAGAGAGGCAGTGTCAGAGGCCTTTGTGTGGGCTGAAAGCAGAATCTCCGGGCTGCCCCAGCACCCTGAGGGAGCCGCGCACGGGGAGGGAGCAAGAGCCAATTCCAACGCTGGAACTTTTCCGTGCGGGAGGGGGATTCACTCAGAGGGTGAGGCAGCCAGCCTGATATCCTGGTCTGCGTGCACGGAGAGTGAGTGAAAGATTCTTCCGAGTGCCTCAAGAGTGGGTGCCCGTGTTACCCCACAGAGGGACAGAGTCAGAGGCCTTTGTGTGGGCCGAAGGCAGAATCTCCAGACCGCCCCAGTGCCCTGGGAAAGCCGCTCACGGGGATGGAGCAAGAGCCAATTCCAACACCGGAACTTTTCCGTGCGGGTGGGGGTTTCACTCAGAGGGTGAGGCGGCTGGCCTGATATCCTGGTCTGCGTGCGCAGATAGTGAACGAGATATTCCTCCGAGTGCCTTGGCAGTGCGCGTCCGTGTTATCCCACAGAGGGGCAGAGTCAGGGGCCTTTGTGTGGGCCCAAAGCGGAATCTCAGGCCGCCCCAGTGCCTTGAAAAAGCCACGCTCAGGGACGGAGCAAGAGCCAATTCCAATGCTGAAACTTTTCCATGCGGGCGGGGGTTTCAATCAGAGGGTGAGGTGGCCGGCCTGATATCCTGGTCTGCGCACACAGATAGTGGGCGAGAGATTCCTCCAAGTGCCTCGGCAGTGCGCGCCCGTGTTATCCCACAGAGTGGCAGAGCCAGAGGTCTTTGAGTGGGGAGAAGTCCCGCCTGATTATGCTAGTAGTTCTGACTGACTGAGCCTCACCCAGAGCCCAGTGCTGAGTGGGAATAGAATGGGGAATTGCCAGCTCTTTGAGCCTCTTACTATCCAGGCAGAGGCAGCAGCAACCCCATAGCTGGATTATCAGGCTACTAATTGAGGAAGGAAAGACTAGGAGAAAGGCTCCAGGAACACGGACTCTCTCACTGGCAAAGCCTATAAATGCTAATGAGCCTTGACTGCCAACGAAACTGAAGCACAATACACGACATCGCCATAAAGACTTATCAACTGCAAACCTCTACCTGAGCGTGCCAAAGGGGCAGAACCCGGGGTACAGAGTCACTGACCAGGAAGAGGGAGAGAAAAGAAAAAGCAAGAAGATAACCTCTCAAAATCAACAATAATCTGCAGACTTTATAACCTATCCCATTTTATTATATTTGTTCATTTGTTTCTCTCATCTTCATTCTTGATTTTTTTTTTCCTCCTCCAATTTGGTTGTTTAATTCTCTGCCAGTCTTACTCTCTCCTCTCCTTGAACTACACTACCCATAAGTGTTACATCTCCCATTATCTTTTCTTTCCTCTTCCTTTCTCTCTATGAGGGTTGCACTCCAAAACCCTTGACTCTCTCTCTCCTCTTTTTTCTTTTTTCTTCTTTTAGTGGTTCCCTCTTTTTTCTCTCTCACTCTCCCTCTTTCTTTTCTCCCTCTATATTAGTTTCTTCCTTTCTCCTTTACGTCTCCTCTCATTCAAACCTCAATAACAAACAATATCTTATCTGGGACTCAAACTTATATTTGTGGCATTTTGGAGGGTTTTTACTTCACCTTTTTAACACACTAGCAGTGCTCCCATCCCTGGCTCTCCATTTTATCTAGTTCTTGTTCCACTAAATACAATAGTAATTTTTTAATTTGTCCCCCCATTTTCCTGTTTCCCTCTTATTCCTCTCATCATAACTCTTAGTCAACCAATACCTAAAAGCAAATCATTTTATTCTTGACCAAAATTTTTTTCTTATTTCCTTTTTGTGGGTCCATACACCCTTTTCTTTTTCTTTTTTTTCTTTTTTTTTTCCCCCCTTTATTACTTCTCCCCAATTCAGGCCCTCCATTACAGGCATTGTTTGTTCTATTTAGTACAATATAATTCACAGTTTACCACAAGATTTTCTCAAGAAAGATGGGAGAGGAGAGGAGAGGAAAAAAGGAGGGGGGGGAATAATTTCCTTTTTTTAAAAAATTTTTTTATTTTATTTTTCTTTATTTCATTAATTTTTTTAAAAAAACAACTCTTTGATTTTTTATTTTTTTTAACTTTTTATTCTTTATTAAGTCTCATTAATACTATCAACAAAACCACCCTCAGATGCCATTAAGGAAGAGAAAATCGAATATCATGGATACAAAAGAAAGAGAGGTAACACAGCTAGATGAGGAAAAATCTATGGAGAAAAAATTTAATATATTGGAAACCTTGGAGCTAAATGACAGAGAATTTAAGATAGAAATCCTAAAAATCCTCCGAGATATACAAGAAAACACAGAAAGGCAATTAGGGAGCTCAGAAAACAACTCGACGAACACAAAGAATATAGTTCCAAGGAAATTGAAACTATAAAAACAAATCAAACAGAGATGAAAAACTCAATTCACGTGCTGAAAAACGAGGTAACAAGCTTAGCTAATAGAACAGGCCAGATAGAAGAGAGGATTACTGAAATAGAAGACAAGCAACTTGAGGCACAACAGAGAGAAGAAAGAGACTCAAAAATTAAAAAAAATGAGATAGCCCCACAAGAATTATCTGACTCCAGCAAAAAAAATAACATAAGAATAATAGGTGTATCAGAGAGAGAAGTGAGAGAAAATAGAATGGAGAACATACTCAAACAAATAATAGATGAGAACTTCCCAAGCCTGTGGAAAGAACTAAAGCCTCAAATTCATGAAGCAAACAGAACTCCGAGTTTTCTTAACCCCAACATACCTACTCCAAGGCATATCATAATGAAATTGGCACAAACCAACGGCAAAGAAAAAATTTTCAAGGCAGCCAGGGAAAAGAAGAATACAACATATAAAGGAAGGCCCATTAGATTATCATCAGATTACTCAGTAGAAACTCTACTAGCTATAAGAGAGTGGACCCCAATATTTAAAGTCCTGAAAGAGAGGAACTTTCAGCCACGAATACTATACCCATAAAAGCTATCCTTCAAATATGAAGGAGAAATAAAAACATTCACAGATACAGAAAAGATGAGGGAATTTATCATCAGAAAACCCCCACTCCAGGAATTACTAAAGGGGGTTCGCTAATCAGATACAAAGAAAAAAAAAAAAAACAAAGCCACAAGTAAAAGCTCCAAGAAGAACACAATAAAACCAAATTTAAACTGTGACAACAACAAAAAGAAAGGGGGGGGGGAGAAGATGGAGATTAACAGTAGCAAAGGACGATGGAGTGCAAAAAAACTCACAAAGTAGTGCTCTACAATGAACAGCGTAGGAACCCTTTTCATTACTTAAAGGTAACCACCATTGAGAAAACCACCACAGAAGCACATGAGATAAAAAAGATAGCAACAGAGGAAAGATGTATGGAATACAACCAAATAAAAACAAAAGATAGAAAAATGAAAGAGAAGGATCAAACAAGACAGAAAACTAACAGAAAGAAATCTATAAAATGGCAATAGAGAACTCACAAGTGTCAATAATTACACTAAATGTAAATGGATTAAACTCACCAATAAAAAGACACAGAGTAGCAGAATGGATTAAAAAAGAAAATTCAACTGTATGCTGCCTACAGGAAACTCATCTAAGTAACAAGGATAAAAACAAATTCAAAGTGAAAGGCTGAAAAACAATACTCCAAGCAAATAATATCCCAAAAAAAGCAGGCGTAGCAATACTCATATCTGATAATGCTGACTACAAGACAGCAAAAGTACTCAGAGACAAAAATGGCCATTTCATAATGAGTAAGGGGACACTGAATCAAGAAGACATAAAAATTCTTAATATATATGCACCAAACCAAGGAGCACCAAAATATATAAGACAGCTACTTATTGACCTTAAAACAAAAACTGACAAAAATACAATCATACTTGGAGACCTCAATACACCACTGATGGCTCTAGATCGGTCATCCAAACAGAGAATCAACAAAGATAGAGTGACCTTAAACAAAACACTAGAGCACCTGGATATGATAGACATCTACAGGACATTTCATCCCAAAGTGACTGAGTATACATTTTTCTCCAGTGTACATGGATCATTCTCAAGAATTGACCATATGTTGGGTCACAAAAACAACATCAGCAAATTCAGAAAATCAAAGTTGTACCAAGCATATTTTCTGATCATAAAGTCTTGAAACTAGAATTCAACTGCAAAAAAGAGGAAAAAAATCCCACAAAAATGTGGAAACTAAACAACATATCAATACTTTTAAAAAATGAATGGGTCAAAGAACAAATAAGTGCAGAGATCAAAAGATATATACAGACAAATAAAAATGACAATATGACATATCAGAATCCATGGGATGCAGCAAAAGCAGTGATAAGAGGGAAGTTCATATCACTTCAGGCATATATAAACAAACAAGAGAGAGCCCAAGTGAACCACTTAAATTCACATCTTAAGGAACTAGAAAAAGAAGAACAAAGACAACCGAAAACCAGCTGAAGAAAGGAGATAATAAAAATCAGAGCAGAAATAAATGAATTAGAGAACAGAAAAACTATAGAAAAAATTAATAGAACAAGGAGCTGGTTTTTTTAAAAGATCAACAAAATTGACAAACCCTTGGCAAGACTTACCAAGGAAAAAAGAGAAAGAACTCATATAAACAAAATCCAAAATGAAAGAGGAGAAATCACCACAGACACTGTAGATATACAAAGAATTATTGTAGAATACTATGAAAAACTTTATGCCACTAAATTCAACAACCTAGAAGAAATGGATAAATTCCTAGAACAATACAACCTTCCTAGACTGAGTCAAGAAGAAGCAGAAAGCCTAAAGAGACCTATTAGTAGAGAAGAAATAGAAAAAACCATTAAAAACCTCCCCAAAAATAAAAGTCCAAGCCCTGACGGCTATACCAGCAAATTTTATCAAACATTCTAAGAAGACTTGGTTCCTATTCTACTCAAAGTCTTCCAAAAAATTGAAGAAGAAGCAATATTTCCAAACACATTTTATGAGGCCAACATAACCCTCATACCAAAACCAGGCAAGGATGGCACAAAAAAGGAAAACTACAGACCAATATCTCTAATGAATACAGATGCTAAAATACTAAACAAAATACTAGCAAATCGAATACAATAACATATTAAAAAGATAATACATCATGATCAAGTGGGATTCATCCCAGAATCTCAAGGATGGTTCAACATACGTAAAACGGTTTACGTAATACACCATATCAACAAAACAAAGAACAAAAACCACATGATCTTATCAATAGACGCAGAAAAGGCTTTTGGTAAAATACAACACTATTTTATGTTTAAGACTCTCAACAAAATGGGTATAGAAGGAAAATATCTCAACATGATAAAGACCATATATGATAAACCATCAGCTAACATATTAAATTGCACTAAACTGAAGGCTTTCCCCCTTAAATCAGGAACAAGACAGGGTTGTCCACTCTCTCCACTCTTATTTAATGTGGTACTAGAGGTTCTAGCCAGAGCAATCAGACAAGACAAAGAAATAAAAGTTATCCATATCGGAAAAGAAGAAGTAAAGGTATCAGTTTTTGCAGATGATATGATCCTATACATCGAAAACCCCAAAGAATCCACAAAAAGACTACTAGAAACAATAAGTCGATACAGTAAGGTTGCAGGATACAAAATTAACATACAGAAGTCAATAGCCTTTCTATATGCCAACAATGAAACAATTGAGAATGAACTCAAAAGAATAATCCCCTTCACGATTGCAACAAAAAAAATAAAATACCTAGGAATAAACATAACAAAGAATGTAAAGGACTTATATAATGAAAACTATAAACCATTGTTAAGGGAAATTGAAAAAGATATAATGAGATGGAAGAATATACCTTGTTCTTGGTCAGGAAGAATAAATATAATAAAGATGGCCATATTACCCAAAGCAATATACAAATTTAATGCAATTCCCATCAAAATTCCAATGACATGTTTTAAAGAAATGAAACAAAAAATCATCAGATTTATATGGAATTATAAAAACCCCCGAATAGCCAAAGCAATCCTAAAGAAAAAGAATGAAGCTGGGGGCATTACAATACCTGACTTCAAACTATATTACAGGGCCACGACAATCAAAACAGCATGGTATTGGCAGAAAAATAGACACTCAGACCAATGGAACAGAATAGAAAACCCAGAAATAAAACCACACATATATAGTCAAATAATTTTTGATAAAGGGGCCAAAAACACACAATGGAGAAAAGAAAGCCTCTTCAATAAATGGTGCTGGGACAACTGGAAAGCCACATGCAAAAGAATGAAACTGGACTACAGTCTCTCCCCCTGTACTAAAATTAACTCAAAATGGATCAAAGATCTAAACATAAGACCTGAAACAATTAAGTACATAGAAGAAGACATAGGTACTAAACTCATGGACTTGGGTTTTAAAGAGCATTTTATGAATTAGACTCCAATGGCAAGAGAAGTGAAGGCAAAAATTAATGAATGGGACTACATCAGACTAAGAAGTTTTTGTTTAGCAAGAGAAACTGATAACAAAATAAACAGACAGCCAACTAAATGGGAAATGATATTTTCAAACAACAGCACAGATAAGGGCCTAATATCCAAAATATACAAAGAACTTATAAAACTCAACAACAAACAATCCAATAAAAAAATGGGAAGAGGACATGAACAGACACTTCTCCCAGGAAGAAATACAAATGGCCAACAGATAGATGAAAAGATGCTCATCTTCGTTAGTTATTAGAGAAATGCGAATCAAAATGGCAATGAGATACCACCTCACACCTGTTAGATTAGCTATTATTAACAAGACAGGTAATAGCAAATGTTGGAGAGGCTGTGGAGAAAAAGGAACCCTCATCCACTGTTGGTGGGAATGTAAAGTAGTACAACCATTATGGAAGAAAGTATGGTGGTTCCTCAAAAAACTGAAAATAGAATTACCTTATGACCCAGCAATCCCTCTACTGGGTATATACCCCAAAATCTCAGAAACATTGATACGTAAAGACACATGCAGCCCCATGTTCATTGCAGCTCTGTTCATAGTGGCCAGAACATGGAAACAACCAAAAAGCCCGTCAATAGATGACTGGATAAAGAAGATGTGGCACATATACACTATGGAATACTACTCAGCCATAAGAAATGATGACATCGGATCATTTACAGCAAAATGGTGGGATCTTGATAACATGATACGAAGTGAAATAAGTAAATCAGAAAAAAACAGGAACTGCATTATTCCATACGTAGGTGGGACATAAAACTGAAACTAAGAGACATTAATAAGAGTGTGGTGGTTACAGGGGGATGGGGGAAAGGGAAAGGGAAAAGGGGAGGGAGAGGGGCACAAAGAAAACTAGATAGAAGGAGACAGAGGACAATCTGACTTTGAGTGATGGGTATGCAACATAAGTGAACAACAAGATAACCTGGAGTTGTTATCTTTGAATATATGTATCCTGATTTATTGATGTCGTCCCATTAAAAATAAAATTATTAAAAAAAAAAGTGAGGCAGGCCAGAAATTCGGAGGCTTGGACAGGTTATTAACCTCTCCCAGAACCAATTTCCTCAACTGCATTTTGATGGTGGCACTTACCTTAGTCCTCAGAGCTGTAATTCATGCACTCAAAAGTCATTTATTGAGCTTCTACACAAAGCACCACTATTAAGAGCTTTCCAGACACTGTTCGGCCAGGGGCACACAGGGTGAACAAAAGTGATGCATATGAGCCCTCATGAAGTTGTCTGTCCAGGATCAAACAAGATCATAGCTGTGAAAACACTGCCCCCAGCTCCATTCATTCTTTTATTCAAGGATTCTTTTTATTCATTTTTTTTTTAGAGAGGAGAGAGAGAGGGAGAAAGAGAGAGAGAGAGAGAGGAGAGAGGAGAGAGAGACAGGGGAGAGGAGCTGGAAGCATCAACTCCCATATGTGTCTTGGCAAGCCCAGGGTTTCGAACCGGCGACCTCAGCATTTCCAGGTTGACGCTTTATCCACTGCGCCACCACAGGCCAGAAGGATTCTTGAACAACTACTAAAAGTCACAGCAGCACTAGGGATCCAGAGATAAATAACATGTTTTCTAACCTTAAGATGCTCATGTTCTATTTTAGAAACAAACATGCAAGCAAACAGTGAGGTGCAAAAGCACAAGTTAGCAGGTAGAATATGAGTTATGGAAAAGAGGACTTCCACTTGGTTAAGCAAGTCAAGGAAGGCTTCCTAGAGGAGGCAACCCCTGAGCTGAGATTTAAAAGATGAGGAGGTGTTTGTCAGGTGTTCAAGCAGAGAAGTGGGTAGGGAGAGGAAAAGCTATGGATATTCCAGCAAAGAAAATAACAGGCAAAGTATAGAAGTTGTAGAAATTATGGGACATTCCAGGACATAGAAACACTCTAGGATTTCTGGAACATAAAATTTAAGAAGTATGGCAAAATATAATGAAGCTACAAAAGTAATAGAGGCCAATTATTACGTAAAACCTTGAATGCCCTGCTAAGTCTTTTCCATTTTCCCCCATGCTCCAGGGGGAGTTGTGAAAGAATCTAGAGTCTGGATTAATCTCACTAATTGATCTGAATGAACTCTCTCAAATTTATTTTTCACAATGAGCATCCCGGAGCACAGAGCAAGGCGAGATTAAAGAGGGGAAGACCAGAGGCAGGGAGGCAGTAAAAAGACAGCAAGAGTCTCAAGGAGAGATAATGAGGACCTCAACTGCTGAGGAAGCCGTGGGCAGGAGAAGAGATGAGCATCTCTAGAGAGCTTTCGAAGGTACAACTGACACACTGCGTAATTGTTCTGAAGGTAGGGAGGAAAACAATGAGATGACTCCTGGGTTTCTAGCCTGGGAAACTAGGGAGAGGGACACTGAACCCTGGAGAGGGAGTTCATGAGGGAAGCAGACAGGGAGGTGCTGACTCCCACGTGGACAGGTGCTGTTGGAAATCCCTTGGAAACAGGCAGAGATGTTGAGTGAGTCTGGAGCTGGGTTTGCAGGCCTTCTGCCAAACACAAGAGGCTGGGATGAAGGTCTTGATGAAGGTTAATGCATGAAGGCATTAACATGTGGAAGCATCTGAGACTAGGGGTCAAGAGAAGGTGCAGTGTGAAAGGCTCCTTCGTGGGGAGCACAGGTGGACAACTGTCTGTATGGTTGAGGCCAGTGAAGGGAGACTCACTGTCATTGCAATAAAAACTCACTATCCCCGCCTGACCAGGTGGTGGCGCAGTGGATAGAGTGTCGGACTGGGATGTGGAGGACCCAGGTTCGAGACCCTGAGGTCTCCAGCTTGAGCGCAGGCTCATCGGGCTTGAGCAAAAAGCTCACCAGCTTGGACCCAGGGTCGCTGGCTCCAGCAAGGGGTTACTCGGTCTGCTGAAGGCCTGCGGTCAGGCACATATGAGAAAGCAATCAATGAACAACTAAGAAGTCGCAACGCGCAACGAAAAACTGGTGATTGATGCTTCTCATCTCTCCGTTCCTGTCTGTTTGTCCATCTCTCTGACTCTCTCTGTCTCTGTAAAAACAAACAAACAAACAAACAAACAAAAACCCTCACTATCCCCAAAACTAGCTGCTCACTACCATCCTGCCACTTCAGAGTGTGCTCTGGACAGAGACAGAACAAATCACATGTTTACAACATAGTTTACATAGTCTCTGCCAAGGTTATGTGTATCTGAAGGTGAAAGCAATAGTCTCTGCCAAGGTTATGTGTATCTGAAGATGAAAGCACACATCTTATATATTCCAGTTTTTTAGTAGAAAAAGGCCCAGGGAAATTCATCACATTTCCTTTGATAAATCCAGAATAATTCATAACAAATACTAAGGGGATCGAAGTGTCAGCTAGCAGGTTCATGGCAAGGGCTGTGGTGGCCTCTAGGAGCTGAGGATGGCTTCCAGCTGACAGCCAGCAAAAATACTGAAGCCCTCAAAGAACTATAGCCCTGCCAACAAACTGAGTGAACTTAGAAGCAGATCTTTCCCCAGTCACACCTCAGATGAGACCATGCCCTAGGCGAGACCACGTGAGGGCAACACCTTGCACAGCCTTGTGGGTCAGGCTCCTGACTCACATACATTTTAAGATAATTAAGTATGTGTTGTTTTAAGATGCTAAGTTTGTGAAAATATTTTTTTATGCAGCAATAGAAAGCTAATACAATGATGTTTAATTTTACTTGTCACCTAGGCTCCAGTGTGCTCAGAAATTTGTTCACACATTATTATGGATGTTACCGTAAGGGTGTTTTTGGATGAGTTTAACCTTTAAATTGATAGATGGAGTAAAGCACATTGCCCTCCCTAATGTGGGTGGCCTGCATCTAATCAGTTGAAGGCCTAAATAGAACAAAAAGGCTGAGCTTTCCCCAAGTAAGAAAAACATCTTCTTCCTGCCTAACTGCCTTCAAACTGAGACATCAGCCTTTTCTCCTGCCTTCAGCTCTAACTGAAACATCAGTGCTTCTTGGGTCTCAAGCCTGCCAGCCTTTGAACAAGAATGACACCATCAGCTCTCCCAGTTCTCAGGCCTCCAGGATACAAAAGGATATACCTATGTCACTGCAATATCCTTTCAACTTTTCTACATGTTTTAAAACATTCAAAATTAAAGTTGGGGAAAATGTTCTGAAGTCAGAAAGTGTCAAGAGACAATTTGAAGAAGGCTCCTACAAGGCTGTATGTGCAGAGGATGGAGCATTATACTGGGACGCAGAGGACCCAGGTTCAAAACCCCAAGGTCGCCAGCTTCAGCACAGGCTCATCTGGTTTGAGCAAGGCTCACCAGCTTGAGCCCAAGGTCGCTGGCTTGAGCAAGGGATAACTCCGTCTGCTGTAGCCCTCGGTCAAGGCACATATAGAAAATAATCAATAAACAACTAAGGTGCTGCAAAGAAGAATTGATGCTTCTCATCTCTCTTCCTTCTTGTCTGTCCCTGTCACACATACAAAAAAAAGGTTTCTACAAAGAGTCACTAGACTTTCTCCTTTATTCTGAAACTCTCTGTTCAGTTTTTGCCTCAGTAAATCTACTTTACTTAATGAGATTTTATGACATAATAGACACTGTAGTTAAATATAAATAATAAGTCTACCCCTCTTTGGTGCATATTTGTGCTGTATAAACATTACACAGAGAAGGTTCGGACTTAACCTTTGTTCTGCAAATGTTTCAGAATTTTTTCTACTGCCACATTACAAAATAAATGTCAGTGTAAATGAAAGCTTTTCCATAAAACTCAGCAGCTTCACAGATGGCCTTTAATTCATAGTCATAAAAGAATACATTTGTGGTTGAAAATAATTTCAAAAGCTCTTCTTAAGTTCCCACCAGCACATAATGCTACTCTTGATGCTGCTTGAGGTCAGTTAAACAAATTCAGACACTATTCTCCAATAGTATCAGCCAAACTGAGAAAATTACATAAAAACAAGGTTTTATGTAGAATTAATATGATCACTTTTTATCAGAAACCTCAGTAATTGCACACAGCCAAATAGCTGTTTTGCCCCAGGTTGCTTTCTCCGATGTGACTTGATGAATCATCCCATATAGAAAGTGAACAAGGTTGTCCAGAGGCAAACGACAGAGATGTACCTCAAATTCATTTTATGAAAAACACGCCTCAAGGAAACCTGGAACTATTACAGTCATATCTGAAGGTCTCTCACAGAGCAGGACTGCCCTTCTCCACTCGGCCAGCACAGTAGAGTCACCTAGAACTTAAAGAATACCAGTGCCAGAGCTCCCAGCCCCTCATCCCAGGAGTCCAACTTTATTGTTTATTTATTTTTTATTTTTGTATTTTTCCGAAGTTAGAAGCAGGGAGCCAGTCAGACAGACTCCTGCATGCGCCCTATCGGGATCCACCCGGCATGCCCACCAGGGAGCAATGCTCCGCTCATCTGGGCCATTGCTCTGTTGCGGCCGGAGCCATTCTAGCACCTGAGGGGAAGGCCATGGAGCCATCCTCAGCGCCCAGTCCAACTTTGCTCCAATGGAGCCTTGGCTGCCGGAAGGGAAGAGAGAGATAGAGAGGAAGGAGAGGGGGAGGGGTGGAGAAGCAGATGGGCGCTTCTCCTGTGTGCCCTGGCCGGGAATCAAACCCAGGACTTCTACACGCCCGGCTGATGCTCTATTGCTGAGCCAACCCGCCAGGGCTGAGAGTCCAACTTTAGTCTGAAACATCCAAGCCATCAGAATGTTTAAGCTTTCCTATTGATTCTAATGAACAACAAAGGTTTAACAATTATTGTAGTAGAAGCTCAATACACAGTGAGTGAATAAATGAACTCTTTACATATTCAGAAACTAATGTGAATGAACTTGGAATAAGCGAGGCTGCTTGTGCTGCACTAAAATGCCCAAACTAAGAAGGAAAAAAAGAAGGTCTAAGAGAAAGGATTCAAAATTCTGTTAGATTAGAAATAGTTACAGCAACAGGTGATACTGAGACTGAGAACAATCTGATGACACAAGCTGCCTTCACACAACCCAAGGGCACACTCAACGGCAGAGCCAGGGCCATGGACGACAGCTACAGGAAGCTAGATCTGGTATAACACAAGACTTTTCTTTCTTTTTTATTTCAATTACTGATTTTAGAGAACAGAAAGAGAAAGGGAGTGGGGAGGGAGCAGGCAGCATCGACACTTCACTCACTGTGCCACCGCAGGTCTGGCAGTACAAGACTCCCTTAAAAAGCGGTGTTGTATTGGGACATGTTGGGTTGCCTTGAAATTGTGCAACTGGTCACTGCAGGAATTCAGGCCTTGGTTTTCACTTCTAGGCCAGATTGTTTCAGGGGGAAAACCCTGTGCCAGGTGCTATGCTAAGCTCTTTGTTATTTTTTTCAGGCCATCTAATATCCCTTTGCTCTTTTCCCAGTATCAGTCTCCTAATTTTTTTGTTTGTTTTGAAGGCTCTCTCTCAGTTCTGATGGAACTGACTCTGTCTCTAGAGAAATAACACTGACCCTTCCTAAGTGGAAAAGTGTGGTCTCTGTACACATGATTGGTACAAGAATGAGCAAAGAACCCAAGTTGAGCCAATCCAGGCTAATGAGATTAGACTCTGGAATTTCTGCTTACATTTTTGGAGACTCTCTTCCACTAGATTTAAAACTGTGAGAATGTGGTGTGGAAAATATAAACTCAGAGATAGTAAAAGGAAAAGAAGAAAATTTCAAAATGATCTTATTTATAACCTTAGAGAGATTAAAGGAGGTAATGTATCTGTGTAATTAAAGGATATTGCTATAGAAAAAGAATATTTAGGTACCAAGAAAGAGTTCTTGGAAATTAAAAAATATGACACTAAACCCTGGACGGATGGCTCAGCAGTAGAGCATCAGCCCAGCATGTGGAAGTCCTGGGTTCGATTCCCTGTCAGGGCACACAGGAGAAGCAACTATCTGCTTCTCCACCCCTCCCCTTCTCTTTCTCTCTCTCTTTCTCTCTTCCTCTCTCACAGCTTTGGCTTGAATGGTTCGAGCAAGTTGGCCTCAGGCGCTGAGGTTGGCTCCATAGCCTTGCCTCAGGTGCTGAAATATTTCAGTTGCCAAGCAATGGAGCAGCTGCCCCTATATGGGGCTTGCTGGATGGATCCTGGGTGGGCACATGCAGGAGCTTGTCTCTGCCTCACCCTTAATAAAAAAATTAAAATAAATATAAATACAACACTAGTTCTCACAAAAAAATAAAGTAAGTCGATGATCAACGTACAGTAGCTATGCTTAGTGTCCTTAGCAGCACACTCCATTCAGTGGACTGCTTGATAAGCCACCTTGTATTATATGCTGACATGTCTGGATTGTGCTGACAATTGTGTGTATGAAGCACTTTTGATATTTCCCATAAATTTCAGATGTTAAAATTAATTAATTAAATAATGATATTAGTAATGAAAAAAATCACTTTGGAAATTGAAAGATAAAGAAGAAATCTTAGCAAAAGTAGAACACAAAGACACAGATATGAAAACAAATTACATATATGATAAATGCAAGAGTAAGATTACCATGCTAAAAATTGAAGACCCAGAAAAACAGAAGAAAGAAAATAGAAACAAATAAATTATCAAAGAAATAATAAAAGAAAAATTCCTAGAATTGAAGAACAGGAGTGTCCCTAGCACAAAGTCCAACGACTAAAAAGCACAGCAAAAATAAATGTAAAAGACTCACACTGAGGCACATCATTGTCTATAAAGATAAAGTCTTACTATTGTAGGCTTTGAATAAAGTATAAATCAAAATGTAGCATTAAAAAAAGGTCTTGCCCGGATTCTAAAATGCAAATCCAAACAATGCCCTGTTTTCATAAGACATTATTTCAAAAAGGCTTAAAAATTCATAAGAACATTTTTAAAACTTGATATCTTAAGCCTTAAGGAATCCTAGAGTGACCTCTTTTATAAATATGGCAACTGAGATCTTCTGATCTGAACGAGGCTAGAAGACAAAGTAGTTGACTTCAGAAAGGGAACCAGGAAAATAACCTTAAACCTCTATCCAGTGGATCCTGAAAACCTCCCAGAATCTTACATGTGACTAGCTAATTTCTCAAGATGACTTCTTAAAGCTTCAAAATTCACTTAAAAAAGTACACCACAAGGCCCTGGACGGTTGGCTCAGCGGTAGAACGTCGGCCTGGCGTGCGGGGGACCCGGGTTCGATTCCCGGCCAGGGCACATAGGAGAAGCGCCCATTTGCTTCTCCACCCCCCCCTCCTTCCTCTTTGTCTCTCTCTTCCCCTCCCACAGCAGAGGCTCCATTGGAGCAAAGATGGCCCGGGTGCTGGGGATGGCTCCTTGGCCGCTGCCCCAGGCACTAGAGTGGCTCTGGTTGAGGCAGAGTGACGCCCCGGAGGGGCAGAGTGTTGCCCCTAGTGGGCGTGCCAGGTGGATCCCAGCCGGGTGCATGTGGGAGTCTGTCTGTCTCTTCCCGTTTCTAGCTTCAGAAAAATACAAAAAAAAAAACAAAAAAAAACAAAAAAAACAAAAAAGGACAACACAAAATTTTATGAATACTACAACTGTAAAAATATTTCTATAATATGGCCAGTCATAGACATTTAAAAATTAAAATAAGAAACTTTGATAGGATGTTTCCATCAATGCTGTTTTTATTCACTCATAATTTTTCTTTCTTTCTTCTTTCTTCTTTCTTTCTTTCTTTCTTTCTTTCTTTCTTTCTTTCTTTCTTTCTTTCTTTCTTTCTTCTTTTTTAGTGTAAAATCTTTATATTTAGAATTACCTAGCTGAATTCAGTTTAGATAATCCCAATTTTGTTGGCAATATCCAAAGTATCATAGTCAGGAGCCAGTCGAACATATGCCTTCTTCTCTCCATCAGGCCTGATCAGGGTGATACCTCGGCCACGTCACTGTCATAGAGCCTCTTCACAGCCTGTTTGATCTGGTGTTTGTTGGCCTTGACATCCACAATGAACACAAGTGTATTGTTGTCTCCTATCATCTTCATGGCTGACTCCGTCGTCAGAACTTTCGATGGCATGGTGGTCAAGCTTGTTTTTCCTTGGGGCACTCTTCCCAGGGTATTTAGGCTGCCTTCAGAGCCACAGTGTCTTTGGCCGTTGGAAGGTGGATGACGTGCACATCTTTTTTTGTGTGGCTTTGGATGCCTTTCAGCACTGCTTTCTTTTCCTTCAAAGCCTTTGCTTTGGCTTCGGCTTTGGGAGGGGCTGGGACTTCCTTCTTCGCTTTCAGCGCCATCTTCATGAAGAGCTAATTTTTCTTAATGTTGTTATATTAGTTTGCAATTAAAATATTTAGTTCCTTTTTTTCCCCTTAAAATATTAGCCTCAAGTACATAATGATAACTTTAATTCACTTTGTTTACTCTTATGACATGTTTCAAGATAATTTTGTTAAGACCTAAGTGTTCCATTTAATATTAAGATAAGAAAATGTTAAGGGACATATTAAACTCTATAAAGTTTAATAGAATATTACTTAAATGACAGGATATAGTTACAGATCACTAAGAATATGGTACGAAATGTACCCAACTTCACCTCTTCATACTTAGCTGAGAACAGAATGCTTCAGTGAGATATGAGATGAATAAAATATGAAAAATAAATAATTCTGGAAGAACCAAATCTTCTTATATAGAGCTATCAGAGCTGGATAAAGAATTACTGAAATTTAATAAGATCTATATTAACCATAATAAAGTAGAATGTATACTACTTATATGTCATTTAATTACAATCTACCTTTTAGTTTCATTTTGTGTTCTAATTGTGTATGTGCAAATACCCCTCTAGGCATGTACTATATCCTATATATCTTTCAGTCTTCGTTTAAGTTCCTAGACAAGGTCTGGGATTAGATAGTTTATTTGAGATGTGCTCCTAGAAAACACAAACCAGAGAGTAAAGCAAGAAGGAAAGTCTTTAAAAGGTGCATTCTCAAGGCCGCTCTTGGGTAATGGGGGCCTGAGTGAAATGAGAAGTGGTCCAAAGGGAGAGGGCATGAGGCACCACATGCTCTCATACCTAGTATGCCCTATACTCAAAAAGTTCTCAGTTAAAGCTTTCTGAGTCATTGAATCCATTCAAGTGGCCACCAAGGCTTCCTGCTCCAATTAGATGATGTCATCAAAGATTATCCAAGAAGTTGCAGGTTCCTTTTACAACTGCATTCCCAGGATCTCATTTCATTTTGTCAGGTCCATGTGTCTCTGTATGAAGTAACAGAGGCCTTCTCATGTAGATGAAGCTCAGGGAGTATTTATTAGGAGGCTTTGGGGTTATCTCAGGAATCCCAATATGAGCTTCAGACTGAGTCTGGATTTAGAAATCTGAAGTTGGCTCTATTCTCCACATGCTGGTTCTCCATTTTAACATTCCAGGCTTCAAATGATTTCCTTTGAACTGGAAACAAAACTGAAAGTGACATTAATTCTTAATTTTCTACCTCTTAACCTCTACATTTTTTAAGAAATAGAACATCCTTGACTTAAATCCATAAATCATCAAATCATTTTATTATCCAATGATTAGTTATCACCTAAACATTACTTTAATGTAAAATATAGTAATTAGTTATTTTCATCATACTGTGTAAAAATACTCACCAAATATTTTCAAGTATTAAAAATACTTTTTTTTTTTTTTTACAGTGACAGAGAGTCAGAGAGAGGGATAGATAGGGACAGACAGGAACAGAGAGAGAAGAGAAGCATCAATCATTAGTTTTTCATTGCAACACCTTAGTTGTTCATTGATTGCTTTCTCATATGTGCCTTGACCGTGGGGCTGCAGCAGACTGAGTAACCCCTTGCTCGAGCCAGTGACCTTGGGTCCAAGCTGGTGAGCTTTGCTCAAACCAGATGAGCCTGCGCTCAAGCTGGAGACCTTGGGGTCTCGAACCTGGGTCCTCCGCATCCTAGTCCGACGCTCTATCCACTGAGCAACCTCCCAGTCAGGCAAAAATACTTTTTTTTTTTTATTAAGTGAGAGGCAGGGAGGCAGAGAGAGAGACTCCTCGATGTGCCCAGACCAGGATCCACCAGGCAAGCCCACTAGGGGGTAATGCTCTGCCCATTTGGGGCATTGCTCTGTTGCTCAGAACTGAGCCATTTCAGTGCCTGAGGTGAGGCCATGGAGCCATCCTCAGCACGTCGCTTTATCCACTGCGCCACCACAGGTCAGGGGAAGTAACTACAGTTTTCAAATTAACTCTTCCTCATCTAGAATTGTACAGAATAATATCATGTATCTCATTCTTACCAAACTATGAAACAGCCAGTGTTTTTGAAAACCATAAAACTAACACCAGATAACTTTATAGAAAATAAATTTATTGGAAGGATACCAGGTTTCTCAAAGAATTTCAGGAAAATCAGAGAGTCAGCTTTGGATACAGAAATTCAGAGATGCATGGCAAAGCCAAGCTCTCAGCAGAGGTGCAGTCACGGTCCGTGCTGGCCCTTCGCATCACCACTGTCTGCTGTCTGCTCAAGGCTCAGTTCCACCCAGCCATTCGGAGTGATCTCTGACTGCCTCGGCCCTGCTGCCACTCTCTGAAAGTCCAAAGTCTTGGCAAAGGACATCCGATAGCCTGAGCATTGGTCAGACAGGCAGGTCCAAAGAGTCCAGAGAGGACTTACCTGCTCCTCTCCAGCTTTCAGAGGGGGAAGCCAGATCTTGACTTCCACTCATCTTGGCTTCACCAAAATAGAAAGGGTGTTTGGACACCGGACAACCCAAAATGACAAATGTTTGCTACACAGTTTTCTCACTTAAGATTACAAATTTAATACATCCTGGAGACATGAGTAAGGAGTTAATCATGTTTTGGCGAGGTTTACATCTGCTCAATTATTCCACCATTTCTTCATCTCTTCATTGATTTACATGAATCAGTAGTGGGTCTAATTAATGAAAACATATTCATTGGTATACTGACTAATTTACTAGGCTGGCTTTTCATATTTACATGGCTCCTCTGCATGACAAAATGAGTGGAATAAATAATGAATCACTGGAAGAAAAAACACATCTTCATAATGAGCATAGGCTGTCATTGATTTTTTTTTTTTTCATTTTTTCCGAAGCTGGAAATGGGGGAGGCAGTCAGACAGACACCTGCATGCGCCTGACCGGGATCCACCCGGCACGCCCACCAGGGGGCGATGCTCTGCCCATCTGGGGCATCACTCTGTTGCGACCAGAGCCACTCTAGCGCCTGAGGCAGAGGCCACAGAGCCATCCCCAGCACCCGGGCCATCTTTGCTCCAATGGAGCCTCGGCTGCGGGAGGGGAAGAGAGAGATAGAGAGGAAGGAGAGGTGGAGGGGTGGAGAAGCAGATGGGCGCTTCTCCTGTATGCCCTGGCCTGGAATAGAACCCGGGACTCCTACACGCCAGACCGATGCTCTACCACTGAGCCAACCGGGGCCAGGGCCCTGTCATTGATTTTTAAAGTAAAAATAATATCTTGTAGTTAGTCCTGGTCTAAAGTTCTTCACAGAGTTGGCATTAATTTCCTTAAGATGTTGCACTGTCCTGGTTATAAATTGCAGCTGGGATATCTGAGTTATCTGGAATTTAGGTGAGAGATGTTGGAAGAGACACTAAAGCTAAGTTTCCTCAGCCTTTTTCCAGAACAAACTCACTAATCCTCAGAAATAATTCTTCCCTGTGAAAGCAAAAGTGGCAGGAGGCTCCCATTGGTGGCTGCTGTTAGGTGGAACCCTACCAAAGCCAAGGTACCAGAAGAGAGTTTTGTCAAGAGCTCCAAGATTGAGGTAGTCCCCTAGAATTAAAGGTAAGCTCAAAGAGAGGAACTTGTCTGAGAAACTGCAGAGGCATCAACAAGTAAAAGGACTTAGGCTTCTGTATGTTTTTAAGATATTCAGTGGCCAAAGAAAACCTCCCTCAAGAGAAATAAGCCAGCAACCCAGAGTCCTCTATCCAGGAGCTCAACGCTCCTCCCAACACTGGTCCTTCTAGTGGCTCTGACTTCCAGTCCACAGGAGAAGCCAGTCATTCCAATTGATTAAGGAATGCATTGATAAAAAAATGCATTCATTATGATATAGGTTTTTATGCATGTTACAGAGACCATTAAATAACAACAGCTTAAAAAAGATAGAAGTTTGTTTTTCTCCATGTAAAAGTCCCCTACTCTTCACTGATATGATACCTACTCACCTTCAGGTCTCGCTGGAAATGTCACCTCCTCTGAGAAGCCTTTCCTGATGCCACCTAGACAAGCTAAGGTATTCTCACTGTTCTCTGAGCCCTCTTACTTCTGTGTTAAAACAATTATGATATTTTGTGTCATAGGTTGTTTTAATTTTTGCAAACATTAGAATTAACAATACAAGGGTAGAAACTGGCGATCTTGTTCATCACACATTTCCAGAGAGCCTTCTCCCACCTGCACATTACAAGTACTTACGTGCTTAAAGTGCCTTTGTCCAGTGTTCCTGAGGGTGGCAGGAAATGAATTCTTCTAGCTTATTATAAATAGGGCTGTTGCTCAAGATATATCAAAATAATAAATAGTATAAAAAACAAATCAGTGAAATAATAACCATTGTTGCCCCTAGCACAATTGCAGCTTTGGAGAAGAGCCAGAACAAATATTTCCATTTGAAAGACCTTAGCTTAGCACATGGGTCAGCAAACGTTTTCTGAAAAGAGTCAGTCGGCAGTT
Source organism: Saccopteryx bilineata (assembly GCF_036850765.1). Taxonomy (NCBI): domain Eukaryota; kingdom Metazoa; phylum Chordata; class Mammalia; order Chiroptera; family Emballonuridae; genus Saccopteryx; species Saccopteryx bilineata. Next base: position 205,952,896 of record NC_089493.1, on the reverse strand, counting down.
TAGGTTTGGGGACCATATGATCATTGTTAAGACTACTCAGCTGTACCAGGAGGGTGGGGAAGCTGCCACACGCACACATAATACATACATAAACAAACAGGTGCGGCCTGGCTCCAACAAAAATTTGAATTTCATACCATTTTCATATGTCGTGAGATAATCTCCTTCTTTTCATTGTTTTAAATCATTTAAATATGTGAAAGAACCCTTAGCAGCGCTGGACCTGTCCGCCAGGCTGCGAGGACCTGCCCCTGTCAGAGAGGACTTTTGACAGAGAGGACTTTGCAGCTGTAGTTCATTTCTTCAACCTCTCTACCCATGCAGCGTAATCCACATTCCTAGGCACCCTCTCTACCCATGCAGCGTAATCCACATTCCTAGGCACCCTCTCTACCCATGCAGCGTAATCCACATTCCTAGGCACCCTCTCTACCATGCAGTGTAATTCACATTCCTAGGCACCCTCTCTACCATGCAGTGTAATTCACATTCCTAGGCACCCTCTCTACCATGCAGCGTAATCCACATTCCTAGGCACCCTCTCTACCCATGCAGCGTAATTCACATTCCTAGGCACCCTCTCTACCATGCAGCGTAATCCACATTCCTAGGCACCCTCTCTACCATGCAGCGTAATCCACATTCCTAGGCACCCTCTCTACCATGCAGCGTAATTCACATTCCTAGGCACCCTCTCTACCATGCAGTGTAATTCACATTCCTAGGCACCCTCTCTACCATGCAGTGTAATTCACATTCCTAGGCACCCTCTCTACCCATGCAGCGTAATCCACATTCCTAGGCACCCTCTCTACCCATGCAGCGTAATCCACATTCCTAGGCACCCTCTCTACCATGCAGTGTAATTCACATTCCTAGGCACCCTCTCTACCATGCAGCGTAATCCACATTCCTAGGCACCCTCTCTACCCATGCAGCGTAATTCACATTCCTAGGCACCCTCTCTACCATGCAGTGTAATTCACATTCCTAGGCACCCTCTCTACCATGCAGCGTAATCCACATTCCTAGGCACCCTCTCTACCATGCAGCGTAATCCACATTCCTAGGCACCCTCTCTACCATGCAGCGTAATCCACATTCCTAGGCACCCTCTCTACCATGCAGTGTAATTCACATTCCTAGGCACCCTCTCTACCATGCAGTGTAATTCACATTCCTAGGCACCCTCTCTACCCATGCAGTGTAATTCACATTCCTAGGCACCCTCTCTACCATGCAGTGTAATCCACATTCCTAGGCACCCTCTCTACCCATGCAGTGTAATTCACATTCCTAGGCACCCTCTCTACCATGCAGCGTAATCCACATTCCTAGGCACCCTCTCTACCCATGCAGCGTAATTCACATTCCTAGGCACCCTCTCTACCATGCAGTGTAATTCACATTCCTAGGCACCCTCTCTACCATGCAGTGTAATTCACATTCCTAGGCACCCTCTCTACCATGCAGTGTAATTCACATTCCTAGGCACCCTCTCTACCCATGCAGCGTAATTCACATTCCTAGGCACCCTCTCTACCATGCAGCGTAATTCACATTCCTAGGCACCCTCTCTACCCATGCAGCGTAATCCACATTCCTAGGCACCCTCTCTACCATGCAGCGTAATTCACATTCCTAGGCACCCTCTCTACCATGCAGCGTAATCCACATTCCTAGGCACCCTCTCTACCCATGCAGTGTAATCCACATTCCTAGGCACCCTCTCTACCCATGCAGCGTAATCCACATTCCTAGGCACCCTCTCTACCATGCAGTGTAATTCACATTCCTAGGCACCCTCTCTACCATGCAGCGTAATCCACATTCCTAGGCACCCTCTCTACCATGCAGTGTAATTCACATTCCTAGGCACCGGCTCTGTGCCCACCACTGGGCCAGAGGCTGCCAAGAGCCAAAGATGGTTAAGACATGCTCCCTGTCTCCAAGGCCATATGACAGCAACCCAAATAACTTGACATCAGGCCAGCAGCATTATTAAGTGGCCCCTAGAGAATCCACAAACTGAAACTACAGCCTTTGGTTGAGGGGGCAAGTACTTCAGTACAAGGTGGCATCTGAGAGGGGAGTCACAGGCCATGCGACCCAGGAGCCAGCAGCACTCAGTCTGGCTGGGACCCCAGGTGAACTCCACAGGCATTCACAGGCTGTAAGGCTGGGTGGGCTGCACCAGACCGTGTGAGGGACCCTCAGGGGCCAGCATAAAACTTGGTCTGGTGGGCAACTGAGAACCAAGGGGGATGATCAGACCGGTACCAACAATGCATCAGTTTTTAATGTTCTAACTTTCAAACCATTAAAATGTGGTTTCTGAAGTTATATGAATCCTTTTTCTTTTATGAAATTGCCAACTATTTCACCTGACACACTCTCCTGGGAAAACTGTATCGAGTTCAAGAAAGTCTAGGAAGGGAAAATGCCATCAGCAAACTCCAGCAAAGACACTTTCCCAGGAGCAAGAAGAGTTTATAAAAGGAGTCACTGGGTGGAAAAAGAAAACATAAAGCAAGAATAAAATGATAATTTCAAATAGTCAGTAGATTTGAGGAAAATTCTGAACTATCAATCTCACAATGCCCTCCCTTGCTCTATATTACATAAGAAATTTCCATCTTGTCCCTGAGGAGAAAATTACTCAATATTAAACTGCTCCTTTCTTTTGAAATGGGAGGCTTGTTGAAAATCATGAATAAGATAATAATAAATCACCCTTTCATATCAACATAAAATACAGGAGGCAGGAAATATGAACTCATGTTACAAGGATGGAAACTGACTTTTCCTTCCATTGGTTATAAAATGTTATGTGGCTCATCCAATCAACATGTCTCTTGGAGTGCCTTCTAATAAAAGATACCATCTTGAGACATAGGATACTCAGGAAATGAAAGTGACATCAATCAGCATGCAGTGATCACCTCCTTCATGCTGACACACAGTCTGATGAGAGATGAGGGCCCACTTGCTGGCGCCCAGGTGAGCGGGCTTGGGCTGAATCGGGCAGAGCACTATAGCTCCGTCTTTCATTTGGGACTTCACCTGCTTCCTTTTTCTGCCAGCTTTATCCATTACCCTTCTCTTTTACCTGGTCATTGGGTTAGTAAATAAGGGACTCAAGTGCAGGTTGAGCAACAGTCAGTAATGAAATTCCACAAACTACAGTGGCATAATAGCAACATTTCTAATTAACTGATTATTTTAAATTTTGAATAAGTATTATAGTTCAAATTTCAACCATTATAAATAAATGTAGACTAAAAACAAAACAGAACAAAATTCCCTCCCATCACTCTATAGCAAATGTGGTGTGTATGTGTTTGTGTGTGTTAGCAAGAGAGAGAGAGACAGACAGGAAGGGAGAGAGATGAGAAGTATCAATTCTTCATTATGGCACTTTAGTTGTTCACTGATTGCTTTATCATATTGCCTTGAGCAGGGGGCTCCAGCCAAGCCAGTGACCCCTTGCTCAAGTCAGAGACCTTGGGCTCAAGCCAGCAACCTTAAGCTTCCCCAGCTACCTTTGGGCTGAAGCCAGTGACCATGGGGTCATGTCTATGATCCCACACTCAAGCCAGTGCTCCTGCTCTCAAGTTGGTGGGCTTGTGCCCAAGCCAGGTGAGCCCTTGCTCAAGCCTGTGACCCTGGGGTTTCGAACCTGGGTCCTCTGCATCTCAGTCCAATGCTCTATCCACTGTGCCACTGCCTAGTCAGGCAGCAAATGTGGTTTTAAAAGATACTATTTTAAATTATGAAAGTACTTATATTAGTTGAGGTAAAAGGCTGGAATTAATATGTCCTAAAATGCAATGGCTCAAACAAGGTAAAAATTTCTTTCTCAAGAAAGACCAAGGTAACATTCCAGGTCAGTGAGTGGCTCTGTACTATAGTCACTCAGGAATCCAGACTTCCTGTAAGCTGCCATCTTCACAAAGGATTCCCAGCCATTCCCATCCCTGCAGTGGATGGGGAAGGAGCAGAAGGAAAAGGGCCAGGGGTTTTCTCTTAATGAACACTTCACTTCTGCTCACTTTCTGTTGCCAAAAGCTTAGTCATATAGCCTCACTAGCTGCAAGGGAAGCCAGAAAATATTTCTATATCCCAGCTATAGCTCTGCTACTACTCTTGTGGTTGTATGTCAGAGACCGAAAAATCAACAGGGTTTTTAGAGTTATTTCTGGGGAACAGAGGTACTGGGAACTGGAAACTGCCCAGACCCTCACTTCACTAAGTTGCAAAGGGCTGTGCTTCAGTACTCCTCCGGCCCCCTGTGTTCCTCGGAGGGACTGAAAGGAAGTTACTTCTTTGTGTAAGGTTAAGACTTCTTCGGGGTTTTCTTGTGTTGCCTTGGAAATGTAATTGATTTGCTAATGGCCCACCTTGCCCTATAAATAAAGGAACATGCAGTTTCTGGGGGCGGCCATCTTTTCCTGCTAGAGCAATAAATTTCTGCTAGCAGGAACTGTAAAGCCCTCTCGAAACCCATCTTTTATATGTCTTTAATTCTTTATGTCTATTTTCATTAATTTCTTTCCATTCCTGCTCAAGACCTGAATAAACTCGCCACAGCTGGTCTGCGACAGTTGTGCCTTATTATTTAAAGGAGCTTAGCCCCTGGCCCACTCTCTACAAATCACCCTACAATGCTTTTCCAGGTTGCTGCCAAGTGGCCTTGCCAAGGGAGAGCAGCAGCCCTTCCATTATTTCCCTGAAGTACAGCTAATATCAGGTTGTAATGTTCAACAGAGTGTTACTGCAGGATATAAATAGTGTGCAGGATACTATGCATAATGATAGGGCCTGCTAACTGCCCACCCGGTGACTACTCTCCCCTTTATTAATGTATCTAACAAAGACTTTGATAGTGCTAGGTTCTGTGTGCTTTATGAAAATTAACTCACTTAATCTTCATAACATCTTTCTGAGTTAGGCAGTCCAGTCCAATGCGGAAACTGGGATGCAGAGGTTAACAGGCCAGGTCACAGCTAGAAATGTATGCTAGTCTATCCTTTTTACCAACATAACACTAATTATATTTTTGTTTGTTTGTTTTTTTGTGTGTTTTTTTTTTCATTTTTCTGAAGCTGGAAACAGGGAGAGACAGTCAGACAGACTCCTGCATGCGCCCGACCGGGATCCACCCGGCACGCCCACCATGGGGCGACGCTCCGCCCACCAGGGGGCGATGCTCTGCCCCTCCAGGGCGTCGCCATGTTGCGACCAGAGCCACTCTAGCGCCTGAGGCAGCGGCCACAGAGCCATCCCCAGCGCCCGGGCCATCTTTGCTCCAATGGAGCCTTGGCTGCGGGAGGGGAAGAGACGGCCACAGAGCCATCCCCAGCGCCCGGGCCATCTTTGCTCCAATGGAGCCTTGGCTGCGGGAGGGGAAGAGAGAGACAGAGAGGAAAGCGCGGCGGAGGGGTGGAGAAGCAAATGGGCGCTTCTCCTGTGTGCCCTGGCCGGGAATCGAACCCCGGTCTTCTGCACGCTAGACTAATTATATTTTTAATTTTAGTGAACTCAGTAAAAAAATTCTTTCTCCCTTACAGGTAGAAGTAGCCATGTGACCCAATTCAGGCCAGTGAATATAAGAGATCAGTGCAGGCCTGGCCATATAGTTCAGTTGGACCATTGTCTTGTATTGATGAAGAGATCAAGGCCATGGACAGTCGAGGCAAGGAGAAGAGAGCACTGCATGTGGCCACACACCAGCAACAGCATATGCTCCCGCCCTGCAGCTCTCTCACCCAGCCTCCCTTTCCCCACTTCATCCTCTTTATGAAAGCTCCTTGCCCCAGACTTGTGGTGGTGACAGGATGATGGTGGCCAGAGGTGATTAGCCGAGGCACCAGCTTCCTTCTCCTGCCTACCAGCCCCAGCACAGGACCCAAGGAAACAGTGCCCATCCTCCAGGTGAACTGTATCTCAGAGCTTCATTGTCCTTTCCCCCCCCCCCAGTCTGGCCTCTCTCCAACTACTCAACATGTTCTAATACCCTGCTGATAGGTATAGTAGGTTAAATTATCCCCCTCCCCCAGAAAGACGTTCATGTCCTAATCCCTGGTATCTATGAATATGTTATTTTACATGCTAAAAGAAACTTTGTAGGTTGTGAGTAAACTAAGATTTTGTGATGGGAGATCATTCTGGATAATCTGAGTGGGCCCAGTATAGTCACAAGGAGGATCAGAAGAAAAGACATGTGACAACAGAAGCAGAGTTGAGAAAAATTGAGATTTGAAGATGGACTAAGGGGCCATCAGCTGAAGAATGCAGGCTACCTTTAAAAACTGGAAAAGGCAAGGAAATGGATTATCACCTAGAGACTCCAGAAGCTACATGGCTTTGGCAACACTTACATTTTAGTCACATAAAACACAGTTTGGTCCTGGCCTGGTAGCTCAGTTGGTTATACTGTTATCCTGATATTCCAAGATTGTGGGTTCAACCCCCAATCAGGGCACATACAAGAATCAATCAATGGCCTGACCAGGCAGCGGCGCAGTGGATGGAGCATTGGACTGGAAAACAGAGAACCCAGGTTCAAAAGCCTGAAGTCACCAGATTGAGCACAGGCTCACCAGCTTAAGCATGGGGTTGCTGGCTTGAGCTTGGGATCATAGACATGGCCCCATGGTCATTGGTTTGAGCCCAAGGTCTCTGGCTTGAGCAAGGGGTAACTTGCTTTGCTATAGCCTCCCCCCATCAAGGCACATATGATAAAGCAATCAATGACCAACTAAGATCCTGCAATAAAGAATTGATGCTTCTCATCTCTCTCCCTTCCTGTCTGTCTGACCCTATCTGTCCCTCTCTCTGACACTGTCACTGTAAAAAAAAAAATCATTTTTTTAGAAGATGGTGATGGAGTAGACAGATATTACAACTCTCACCTTTCAGAACCAAAGTGGATTAAAAGTTAATTTGGGAACAATCATCTTTGGACTAAACTAAGAGGAATCTATAATCAAGGATCACTGAAGAAACCAGACTGGTAGGAAGGGAGGAGATACAGAAAGGGCTTCCCCGCTCCCAGGAGCAAATGGTGGCCTGGAGGGACTCTCACAGTGTGGTTGGTTAGCTGGAGAGCTGTGGGTCCTCAGCCCCAGGACCGGAGCCCCAGTCTAGAGCCCCAGAGACTAGAAGAGGCATACAGACAGTATTTAGCTGAGAGAAGAGCCAGGTTAATGTTTGCGAGAGAGAGACAGAACTCTAAGACCCAGAATCCATCTTAAAGAAACCACAAAGAAAACTTCCTTCACAGCCATTTACGCGGGCTCTGGGAGCGGGGAGCGCCCGAGAGGACTGGAGTTGCAAGAGGACAGTGTAATCTCAGAGGCACAGGGAGAGACTGTGGGAGGCAGCCACCCTAACCCCTGTGATGCTGAGTCACTCCCCAAATCTAACATGGCCATTTTTCCTGGGAGAAGCAGCACCAGCAAAGGGAAGCAATTATCTCGCCCACTGCAGGCTCTCCTACTCCAGTCAAAGCAAAGAGATGCTTAAAAGCAGGGGGCACCTCAGGGACACAGATTTTGAGTACTGAGGTCTGGGCTACATTGCCAGCTCACGCTTCTGAGTACCCCCTCGAAGGGTGGGCGAGCCTGGCTGCGGCTGTGCACTTGCGGCTACAGGGGTGGCACCCAGTGAGGCAGCCACAGGCAGCAGCTGGCGATGCAGCCCGCATGCCAGAGGACGTGACAGCAGTGGAGGGCTGGCAGGCAGACCACACCTCAGGAACACAGAGGCCACACCCACTGGCCAAGAGTAAATAAAAGCCAGCCTAGGAGTGCAGCTGATATTTACAACAGCACCGGGGCCCAGCAGAGGCAGCCACAAATTCTGGATCACTGGTACCTCCAAGAAGGTTGCTAAGGGCCAATCATAGGCAGTGACCCCAACTGGTCTGCACCAGGTTCCAGCCAGGGAGGTCCAGGGCTGGCTAATCCAGCAGCCAGATACGGAGAGCATCAGCTCAGGAACATAACAACCCTAGTTAGAGTGGTTTTTTAAGGAAGGGCTCCTCACACTTGACCCAGCTAATGCATAGAAAACACCGACACAAATAGCAAAAGGAGCGTAGCAGCAGACAAATAGTCCAAAGTGGATTACAAACAGCTGATGCCAACCCAAGAAGATCTAGAAACAACACAACTGGAAGCTGGAGGCAGACAACACCAACCCTAGACTCAGCTAGCTACACAAACAGCACATCCAAAGGAGCACTCAATATACAGACAAAATGGGAAGATAGAGAAATGCAATCCAAATAAATCAACAAGAGAAATGTCCAAAAAAAGAACTGAATGAGATAGAAATAACCAAGATACCAAATGCATAGTTTAAAATAATGATTGTTAGGATGCTCAAGGATCTTAGAGCAACAATGGACAGACATAATGAGCTCCTAAATAAAGAGATAGCAAGCATCAAAAAGGACATTAAAATCATAAAAAAGAATCAGACAGAAATGACAAATACAATATCAGAAATGAAGACTACACTAGAAAGAATTAAAAGCAGTTTGGATGAAGCAGAGGATTGAATCAGTGATGTAGAGAACAAGATAAACGAAAGCATGGAAGAAGAACAGCAAAAAGAAAAGAGGCTCAAAAAGTCTGAGGAAACTCTAAAAGAGCTCTGTGACAACATGAAGAGAAACAACATTCGCATCATAGGGGTTCCTGAAGAAGAAGAAGAGAAAGAACAAGGAATAGAGAACCCAACTGAAGAAATAATAGCTGAAAACTTCCCTAAATTGATGAACAAAAAAGTTACACAACTTCAAGAAGCACAAAAAGAGTCCCATTAAAGAGAAACCAAAAGAGACCTACACCAAGACACATCATAATTAAAATATCAAAGTTAAGAGATAAAAAAAAAAAGAATACTAAAAGCTGCAAGAAAAAAGCAGTCAATCATCTAAAAAGGAGTCCCCATAAGGATGCATCCGACTTTTCAACAGAAACACTAGAGGCCAGAAGGAAATGGCAAGAAATATTCAAAGTAATGCAAAACAAAAGCCTACAACCAAGACTTCCTTTTCCAGCAAGGCTATCATTTAAAATTGAAGGAGAAATAAAAAGATTCCCAGACGAAAAAAACTCAAGGAATTCATTACAACCAAAACAACGCTGCAAGAAATGATAAGTGGCCTGCCATAAACAGAAAAAAAGGGAAAAAATATCTAGAAAAAGAGGAATGTAGATTTAAAGAATAAAATTGCAATAAACAACTACATATCAATAATAACCTGAAATGTAAATGGATTAAATGATCCAATCAAAAGACATAAGGTAGCTGCATGGATAAGAAAACATGACCCATAAATATGCTGTCTACAAGAGACACATCTCAAAACAAAAGAGACACATAGACTAAAGGTAAAAGGATAGAAAAAAATATTTCATGCAAACAGAAATGAAAAAAAGCTGAGGTAGCAATACTTATATCAGACAAAATGGACTTTAAAACAAAGGCTATAGTAAGAGATAAAGAAGGTCACTACATAATGATAAAGGGAGCAATCCAACAGGAAGATATAACCATTATAAATATCTACACACCTAATATAGGAGCACCTAAATATATAAAGCAGACTTTGATGAATATAAAGGGCAAGATCAACAGCAATACTATAATAGTAGGGGATTTCAATACCCCACTAACATCACTAGATAGATCCTCAAGAAAGAAAATTAACAAAGAAACAGCAGACTTAAAAGACACACTAGATCAACTGGATTTAATAGATATCTTCAGAACCTTTCACCCTAAAGCAGCAAAATATGCACTTTTTTCAAGTGCTTATGGTACATTCTCCAGGATAGACCACATGTTAGGACATAAAAGCGGTCTCAACAAATTTAAGAAGATTGAAATCATATCAAACATTTTCTCTGATCACAATGGCATGAAACTAGAAATAAACCACAACAGAAAAACTGAAAAATACTCAAACACATGGAAACTAAATAGCATGTTATTAAATAATAAATGGGTTAACAATGAGATCAAAGAAGAAATTTAAAAATTCTTAGAAACGAATGATAACAAGCATACAACAACTCAAAATTTATGGGACACAGCAAAAGCAGTACTGAGAGGGAAGTTCATAGCACTACAGACATACCTTAAGAAGCTAGAAAAAGCTCAAATAAACAACCTAACCCTGAAACTAAAAGAACTAGAAAAAGATCAGCAAATAAAGCCCAGAGGTAGTAGAAGGAAGGAAATAATAAAGATCAAAGCTGAAATAAATGATATAGAGGATAATATGGAGCATCAATGAAACCAGGAGCTGGTTCTTTGAAAGGGTAAACAAGATCGATGAACCCTTAACCAGACTCACCAAGAAAAAAAGAGAGAGGACTCAAATAAATAAAATTAGAAATGAGAGTGGAAAAATAAAAACTGACACAATAGAAATACAAAATATTGTAAGAAAATACTATGAAGAACTGTATGCCAAAAACTTAAACAACCTAGGTGAAATGGACAAATTCCTTGAAACATATAATCTTTCAAAAATCAATCTGGAAGAATCAGAAAACCTAAACAGACCGGTTACAACAAATGAGATCAAAACAGTTTTCAAAAAACTCCCAACAAACAAAAGCCCTGGTGCAGATGGTTTCACTGGTGAATTCTACCAAAGATTCAAAGAAGAACTAACTCTTATCCTTCTCAAGCTATTTCAAAAAATTCAAGAGGAAGGAAGACTTCTAACCTCCTTTTATGAGGCGAGCATAATTCTGATTCCAAAAACAGGCAAAGACAACACAAAGAAAGAAAATTACAGGCCAATTTCCCTGATGAATTTAGATGCTAAAATCCTCAACAAAATATTAGCAAACCAGATCCAGCAATACATGAAAAAAATCATACATCATGATCAAGTGGGATTTATTCTTGGGAGGCAAGAATGGTACAATATTTGCAAATCAATCAATGTGATTCATCACATAAACAAAAGGAAGGAGAAAAACCACATGATAATTTCAATAGATGCAGAAAAAGCATCGGATAAAATCCAGCACCCATTTATGATCAAAACTCTCAGCAAAGTGGGAATACAAAGAACATACCTCAACGTGATAAAGGCCATTTATGACAAACCCACAGCCAACATCATATTCAATGGGTAAAAATTAAAAGAAATCCCCTTAAGATCAGGAACAAGGCAGGGGTGCCCCTATTCACCACTCTTATTCAACATAGTTCTGGAAGTCCTAGCTACAGCAATCAGACAAGAAGAAATAAAAGGCATCCAAATTGGAAAAGAAGAAGTAAAACTATCATTATTTGCAGATGATACAATACTGTATATAGAAAACCCTAAAGTCTCAGTCAAAAAACTACTGGACCTAATAAATGAATTCAGCAAGGTGGCAGGGTATACAATTAATACACAGAAATCAGAGGCATTTTTATACACCAATAAGGAAGTGTCAGAAAGAGAAATTAAGGAAATAATCCTCTTCACTACTGCAAAAATAAATAAATAAATAAAGTACCCAGGAGTAAATTTAACCAAGGAGGTTAAAGAGTTGTACTCAGAAAATGACAAAACATTGATAAAAGAAATCAAGGAAGATACTAACAAGTGGAAACATATACCGTGTTTGTGGTTAGGAAGAGTAAACATCATTAAAATGTCTATATTACCCAAAGCAATTTATAAATTCAATGCAATACCAATGACATACTTCAAAGATATAGAACAAATATTTCAAAAATTTATATTGAACCAAAAAAGGGCACAAATAGCCTCAGCAATCTTAAAAAATAAAAATAAAGTGGGTGGTATCACACTTACTGATATCAAGTTATACTACAGGCCATTGTACTCAAAACGACTTGGTACTGGCATAAGAACAGGCATACAGTCAATGGAACAGAACAGAGAACCCAGAAATAAACGCACACCGTTATGGATAATTGATATTTGACAAAGGAGGTAAGGGCATACAATGGGGTAAAAACGGTCTCTTTAACAAATGGTGTTGGGAAAATTGGACAGGTACTTGCAAAATTTGAAACTAGACCACCAACTTACACCATTCACAGAAATAAACTCAAAAGGAGTAAAAGACTTAAATGTAAGTCATGAAACCATAATCATCTTAGAAGAAAACATAGGCAGTAAGCTCTCCAACATTACTTGCAGCAATATATTTGCTGATTTATCTCCACACGCAAGGGAAATAAGGGACAGGATAAACAAATGGGACTATATCAAACCAAAAAGCTTTTGCAAAGCTAAAGACAATATGAACAGAATAAAGACAAACCACACAATGGGAGAACATATTTGACAATACGTCTGATAAGGGATTAATAACCAAAATTTATAAAGAACTTGTAAAATTCAACACCAGGAAGATAAACAATCCAATAAAAAAATGGGCAAAAGAAATAAATAGACACTGCTCCAAAGAGGACATACAGATGGCCAATAGACAGATGAAAAATGTTTAACATCACTAATCATTAGAGAAATACAAATTAAAACCACAGTGAGATATCACCTCACACCTGTTGGAATGGTGCTCATTAACAAAACAACACACAATAAGTGCTAGAGAGGGTGTGGAGAAAAAGGAACCCTCCTGCACTGCTGGTGGGAATGCAGACTGGTGCAGCCACTGTGGAAAACAGTATGGAGATTCCTCAAAAAATTAAAAATGGAACTCCTTTTGACCCAGCTATTCCATTTTTAGGAATATATCCTAAGAATACCAAATCACTGATTCAAAAGAAGAAATTCACCCCCATGCTTATTGCAGCATTGTTTACAATAGCCAAGATCTGGAAACAGCCCAAGTGTCCGTCAGTGGACAAGTGGATTAAAAAGCAGTGGTACATATACACAATGGAATATTACGCAGCCATGAAAAAGAAGAAAATCTTACCTTTTATGACAACATGGATGGACCTGGAAACTACTATGTTTAGTGAAATAAGCCAGGCAGAGAAAGAAAAATATCATATAACCTTATTTGAGGAAGCTTATTTGAGGAAGCTAATGAATGATGTGAACTGAGGAACATAATAGAGGCAGAGGCGGGATCAAAGGGACCAGAGGGAAAGGGGATGAGAAGATGTATCAAAGAAGAGATAGAGATCGGTCAAAGTATATATACACAACACAGCGTTATAGAGAGCAGGACAGCAAATCCTGGAGGGAAGGGGAAGGCGTTGGGGGAGGGGGTGTCGAAGAGAACAGGGGTGTGAGGGGAGATATATTCGGTGGGATACTCGAATCTATGTAAACACAATAAATTAAAATCAATAAAAATTTTAAAGAAATATCAACCAATGAATGCACAAATAAGTGGAACAACAAATTAATGTTTCTCTCTCTCTCAAATCAACAAATTAAACAAATAATCATAATAAACAATTTGAACCTGAATAGGTGGTGGTGCAGTGGATAGAGCGTCGGACTGGGACACGGAGGACCCAGGTTTGAAATCCCGAGGTTGCCAGTTTGAGCACGGGTTCATCAGGCTTGAGCTAGCTTGAGTGCAGGGTCGCAGGCTTGAGCAAGGGGTTACTTGCTCTGCTGCAGCCCCCTGGTCAAGGCACATAGGAGAAAGCAATCAATGAACAACTAAGAAGACTAAGGAGCCACACGAAGAATTGATGCTTCTCATCTCTCTCCTTCCTGTCTGTTTGTCCCTATCTGTCCTTCTCTCTGTCTCTGTCACACACACACACAAACAATTTGGACATCTGACTTCCAGAATTATATGAGAATAAATTTATGTTGTTTTAAGCCACTGAGTATATGGTAATTTGTTAAAATCTGCAATCGAAAGCTTATAAAATAGAAATGACTATTAGATCATCTACTTGGAAAAACTGGGCAGTATCCACAGAAGCTGAACATATATGCCTGCTTCATAACTCACAATTCATCTCCTAGGTAAGTCTGCAATGGAATGTGTGTACCTGTTCACCAAAGACGTCTACTATAATGTCCCTAGCAGCATTATTTGTAATGTCCCAAATCTGAGAATGACCAAATGTCTGTCGGCAATAAAATGAATAAATTGAGGTACATTCCACAGTGGAAAAAAGAATAAATCGACTGTGACCACAGATGGTATGCAACTCTTAAACATGTCTAGTGAAAGCTAGATGACAGAATAATTCTGTATGATCCAATTGCTATAAAGTGCAAATGCAAGTAAAAGTAATCCATGCTGATTGAAGCCATTACTCTGCCCACCCCCAAAAGGAAGGATATGAGGGAATCTTCTGGCAAGATGGTAATATTCTGTCTCTTGATACTAATGATGCTTCAGTTTGTGCAAAATCATTGAACTTGTGACATGTGTACCTTTTAATATGTACGATACATTAATAGAAGCCTTTTTTTTTTTAATGGAGGAAAGAGATCTGTGCCTTCATGCAGATTTGCCCAGTCCCTCCTGGGGAACCTCCAATCTTCCCAAATGCAGGGGGCAGAGGGCACAGATCCAGGATCCCAGCTTCCTAGAACCTAACTCTGGGTTAAAATGTCCTGTGAATTCGCTTTACATATATTCACTAAAGGGCCCGTTTCAGCAAGTTGTTTTCCTAAATAACCCAGAGATAAGTTCACTTTCCCCTTTTGAGAACTGAAAAACTGCAAGCTAGTTTTGATCGACATTTTCTGAACAACAAAACTTGGTCATGGTCTTTTTCTCCACCCGCCAATCCCTGATAAATGGAGTTAAAAGTGCTGCTTCTACTTACGTATATTCTTCTCTTTTTAATCCTTTAGTTAAGTTTTAACACATAGAATGTACTTTGTGAAATTTTGTTAAAGTGTTATATTAATCTTTTAATAAAAGTATAATAAAGTTGTGAACTCAAAAAAAAACAAGAACGGTTGCTCCCACCAACACCCCAACCTGGTGATGCTTTGGCTTTACCCAAAAGGGGTACAGGGCGCGGCAGTGGGAAGAGGGGGAGCAGTGGGGGAAACACGTGGGTCAGCGGAAGGGTAGAACTGGGAGGTGGGACACTGATATGAACAGTGGGAATCAAGGAAGGGGGTGTATAGGTGGCCATCTCCGTGCAGTGGGAAAGACCCTGCGTTCCCTGCTCTGGGCAGGTCTCCCCAGCCAAAGCTCAGGGACCTGCTGGGTGGGACGGCGGTACTTTGGAGGCCATAAGGCGGAGCTTGGGAGGCCAGACTTTAGTCCCCAATCCCGAACCGACTCTGGGCCGCCGCCTCCACCTGCGGCGCAGCCCCGAACCCGCGCCTCACTCCCAGCAGAAGCGCCGCGCAGCTGGGGCGTCTGGCGAGGTGCGCGCCTCCCGGCCCCTGCGTGAAGGCTTCGCCACTCGGAGCTCGCGACCAGCCTCTGCCCGAACAAGGGCGGGGTCAGGGTGGCACTTACTAGGATCTGAGACGCGAGCTGCCGCCGAAGACTACAATCCGCCCCGGAATGTGCCTTGGGGCCACTGGCGGAGGGTCCAAGCAGAGCCCAGGAGGCTGGAGGCGCCGCCGCCCACTGGACAGCGCGTCCCAGGTCTGTGTGCTGCGCCCACTCTGCAGCTGCACTTAGGAAACTTTGGTTGCCGTGCTGGCTGCCGAGGGAAGGCAACGAGGACGAAGCCCAGGGCCCCGCGGCCTCTTTGCACCGCGCCCAGTGCTTTCAGGCCCTGGGAGCCCGCACCGCCCGTGCACCCCGACACTCCAGTGTCCCGAGGGGCGAGTGAGACCCAGCGCCAATCCAGGGCCCTCGGGCTTCAGGGGCCTGTCCAGAAACTCAGCCCCGCCATTCCGGGTTTGGGGGCAGCTCGAGTTTGGACCTCGCAGAAATGCGGGTTTCGCCTCCTTCTCTACCACGCCGCGCTAGGAATGGATGAGGCCGCCGGTGGCCGCGGGATGTCTGGGCGGATGCGGGCAGGGTCCTCGCGGGCGCAGGTCGGCGCCGCAGCGGAAGCGGCTCGCGCTCGGCCGCAAGAGCGCGCGGGTCGGAGGGTCGGACTTGGGCGCGTCTGGAGAGGCTGTGGCAGGTGCTGGCTGAGCGCGGAGGGCGCGCTGGGGACTGCAGAGCCGTTTACGGCCACTGACTCGATAAATGGGGGCCAAACAGGGGCGGGCAGCTGGGACTCGGAGCCTCTCGGGCGCACATAGCTTTGGAACCAAAGCCCTGGAACTCCTTACCAGAGATCTGGGGTCCAGAGGCGTGCCATTTCCTAAGGGAAGGCCGCGTGTCCTCGGAGGGTGGTGGGGGGACCGAACCGCAGAGGATGTGGGCTAAACGCCTTTTCGTGTATGGCGATCGCCTCAGCCTGCCTGCTTAGCTCAGAGATCAGGCGATGATCTCTGAGCACCCCGCCCCCATCGGTGCCCCGGCACTGTCGCCCCAGTCACCTTCCTTTGCCCTTCTCAGACAGACCTCGGGCTCGCTCCCTCAGCGCTCCTGAAAATTTGACGAAAAGAGCTTGGTTCCCAGAGCCGGCGGGGACTGTGGGGACGCTTCAGAATCCTTAACAGCTTGGAAAACCCATGACTTTGATTCCCTGAGACTTGGAGGTACAGTTTTGCGTGTCTGTATGTGTACGTTCTGAGCTGAGGGTCTGTGAGCGAGTTGGGGCTGTAGCTGCCCCAGGGCCCAGCCAGAGGCTGGGGGAACACCGAAGTAACTAGGAGAAGACACCAATCCTTTTGGGGAGTGTGTGGGAAAGAGGGCAAACCTTACCAGATACTCCTTCCTGTGAGAAGTTTCTAAATATTTCTTACAAGCTGGTGCCAGGTAAGAGCACTTTCCGTGGCAGGTCATTACATTTCCTAGGACAATCTCAGATGCATTTTTGTTCTTGTACTGCCCCTTTCCTTGCATGGGGGTGACACATTTTGCTTGTGGCAGGCAGACTTGCATCCTTCAGAATGCAGCTGTCCTCTGCATCCTGCCCCTGAGCTGTCCGCTGGGACTCGGGATGTTTTCGCAGCTCTGGGAAGGGCAGGGCAGCACACCTCCAGTCCCTGGTCCATCTAACCCAGAACTGTATTCTTCTCTGGGCCTATGGGCTCTCTCTGTGCCTCTCTGGGCTATAGCAGCCATCTCTGCTCTACACTCCTGCAGGGGATTGAGCATCAGGCTGCTTGGAGATGACTACAGAGACAGCCTGGTGGGATCCTGAGTCAGGAGCTGATAGATAGGAAGTGGGTATGGAATGAGAAAAGTAGAGTTTGCCACAGATTTTCTCTAAGTGTGCATAAGAAGCACTCCCTATTGAATGTCTGGAAGTGGAGCCTGGAATCTTATTTTTAGCAAATTCTTCACGTGATTCTTATGTCCACAGAAGGTGGAGAGGTTCAGGGACCTTGGCCTCTCTCATTGTCAGACCTCACTGCCCAGGAGGATTCTTATTTAGTGATGAATGTTTAGAAATTGACATATATTTAATTCTTTTTTTTTTTTTTTTTGTATTTTTCTGAAGCTGGAAACGGGGAGAGACAGACAGACAGACTCCCGCATGCGCCCGACCGGGATCCACCCGGCACGCCCATCAGGGGGCGATGCTCTGCCCCTCTGGGGCGTCGCTCTGCCACCTGGGGCAGAGGCCAAGGAGCCATCCCCAGCGCCCGGGCCATCTTTGCTCCAATGGAGCCTTGGCTGCGGGAGGGGAAGAGAGAAACAGAGAGGAAGGAGGGGGTGGGGGTGGAGAAGCAAATGGGCGCTTCTCCTATGTGCCCTGGCTGGGAACCCGGGTCCCCGGCACGCCAGGCCGACGCTCTACTGCTGAGTCAACCGGCCAGGGCCTATTTAATTCTTAAGAGGCAAGTGTTTTAGGATTTTTTGAATCCTCACAACCATCAACTGTTAAGTAGATTTTTACCCCCACTTTAGAGATGAGAAAACTGAGGCTCAAAGAGGAAAGTTTTTCCAAGGGTTCGTAATTTGGGGAGAAACAAAGCCTCCTCTGAGCAAGCTGTGTCCCCTTGTGGGTAGCACAAAGGCAGGAATGGAGCAAGCTTGAGGGGCTGAATTTAGAGCCTGAAACCCATTTGTTAATTTCTATATCTTGGATGCCTTCCCCCACCATGGCCAGACAGCTGACTTGATCGGAGGAAGCATGGATGTTTTTTGGAGGTGGAGTAAAAGGCTCAGAGGAAAAGAACATTTCTCTTGGACCAGAAGGAAAACTGGAGGTGGCATGAAGAGAAAACACCATAGGAAAGGCCAAGCCTATCATTTCCAACATGGCTTTTAAAGCATTTCAGCCCTCGTTGCACTGCTGAGTTAGATACCACAAGAATCAGGTACTTACAATAGAACCCTCCTCTGTGGGAAGTTGGCCAGCCAAGAAGCAAGGAGACATAAGATAAAGGACATAAGAACTTCCAAATAAGCCCTGGGGAGCAGGCAAATTTGAGGAATGACTAAGGAGAATTCTCCCACCTTTCCTCCGCAGCCTCCTCATCTGCACAGAACGGGGGCCTGACCGTGCCAGTGGTACTTACAGGGCAGCTCGCGTCCTGCAAAAACACGCACAAGGTTGCCACACATAGGCTCCACACCAGACCCTTCCACAGACGCAGAATCAGTGAAATGTGATTAACTGAACAAACACTGTAGGGATGTCTTAACAAGGAATGAAAAAGATACTAGATTCCAAATGGGAGAGATGTGTGCAACAAATTATTGGTGTCTGTGTAACTCTGAATGGCTTTGATTTCCTTCACAGGAACTGACAGAAAATGCAGCCAGGGAGAGAAGAGACATAAGTGGAGTGTGAAATTTTGAATAATGCTTTCAGGTAACTCTTTATTATATTTCCATTTAGAGTGGGTGTCTGGAGGGGTGAATGTAGTTATGGTTTGAATTGCTTCATTTATCAACAGATATTTTTCATAGGGCTCATATTTCTAAGACCCAGTGCTTTTTCCTTCTTTCTCCTGGCTCCTGGTCTGGCAGGGCAGCAAGCTGGGGGTGAGGCACCGTTCACTCGGTAGACTCGCACCTCATCACCCTCTTCAGCATGCTGCTTCCAGGTTTGGAGCCTTTCCTTTTTTTTTTTTTTCCTTCTCTTTTAAGTGTCTCAGAAGGTCATATTAATTTTCACTCTCCATAGTTCTCTGGGAGATTGACAAAGCAAGCAGACCAAGAATGGAACCCTAGGAAAGAGTAGTACAGAAATGGTGGGCAGAGGAAGAGGTGCCTGTGAAGGGGGCCGCGGGGGAGCTGCCTGAGAGAGAGCAGAGGGAGAGGGTAGCGGCAGGGAGAGTGGGCAGGAAAGCGTCAAGACGGGGAAACTGTCAGCTGGATCCTTGCCGCTCTGAGATGGAGGGCAGAAGAGCTAGAGGTTATGGAGAGCAATCTCAATAGCGTGGTGGGAGCCTTTCTGACCAGTGTGTTTAGAGAATAAATCTTTGTTTTTTTGCCTAAAAAAGTGAGTGTCTGGTCCTTGGGGTGGAATGAAATACCCCAGGGTCCCAGCTGCTCTGTCCACAGACTTGGAGCCATCCTCTCATTTTCAGCCCCGTGCCTCATTGCCACTTGCTGTCACTTGGGGCCCGCTCATCCTAAACTTCAAGGGCCTTGGGGGTAAGCAGCCCTGCTCAGCTCCCTGGTGCTTTCTGGTGCTGCCTCTGCATTGCAAAGGAAGTTGGCCACGCCACCACCCCGGTTCTGTTTCTAAAGCTTGCTTGAAGTTGTTCCTTTGATATCTCTTCTTCAAGTATCTTTGTTCTTCAGAGTATATATCATTTTCATTATTTTAATAACTAAATTGTAATTTTAGTGGCATCTTGAGAGTAGAGAGAGGAGCCAGATGAGTACAGTAAATATGCCATGATGTTAAAGACATTCTAATTTTAAAATAAAAAACAATTTATAAAGCTGTTTAATAATTAATCTTATAATAATGTTGAAATTATTGTACTTGGAAAATGTACCTAAAGGATGTCTTCATTTCGTCTTTCACTTAATAGGTACCATCTATGTTCCCAAAACATTATTTATAGATCCTGAAAATATATTTTAAATATTTTATCTGTTATTTAAATAGGCTGTGGATTAGGGACATGATAAAAATAAAAGTAGGCTAAATTCTGAGATAAAACTTTTTAAAAAGAAGAGTTCAGTGATCAGAAAGACCTGACAAGAAAGTTTTTTCCACAGACATTGTCTGATTTCATCACCACCCACCAGGTGGTGAATGTTGTATGACTGTCCTTCCACAGATGAGGAATCCGAGACTAAGAGGTGAGAGACTTGAGCAGAGCATTCAGCTAGTAAGTAGGGGAGTCGGGACGAAACTATTTTTAGTTGAGCTGTTATCTATTTGGAAGGTGTAACTGAACTTGGGGGTCACTTATGATCTAGAGTATAACAAAGGGTCTGACTGAGTGTGAAGAAGCTATCAGCACTGGGTGCTCAGTGAGCGTTTCACAGGAGGGACAGGAGAGGAGGGTATTTCTGACCTTGGACAGTTGTAGGTGATAGAAACAGTGTCATCACAGGCAGGACTTACCTCTAGAAAGAGTAAATAAGTCAAACTTCATTGTCAGCGTTTCTGCTGTGCAGTTGGCGGAGGCAAGATAAAAGAACCAGTGAAAAAGGATGAGGGCATAAAGACAAGGGGACATTCCAAAAAGGTACTGATTACAAATGAGACACTAGGAAACCAACAATGTACACATGTGGAGAATATTGTATCTGACAACATTTTTCTCTGAAAAATTTAATGTTTAAAGAAGTTTAGGCCCTGGCCAGTTGGCTCAGTGGTAGAGCTTTGGCCTGGTGTGTGGATGTCCCAGGTTTGATTCCAGGTCAGAGCACACAGGAGAGGTGCCCATCTGCTTCTCTACCCCTTCTCTCTCACCTTTCTCTCTCTCTCTCTCTCTCTCTCTCTCTCTCTCTCTCTTCCCCTCCTGCCATGGCTTGATTGGAGTGAGTTAGCCCCAGATGCTGAGGATGGCTCTATGGCTTCTGCCTCAGGCGCTAAGAATAGCTCAGTTGCTGAGCAACGGAACAATGTTCCAGATGGGCAGAGCATCACCACCTAGATGGCTTGCTGGGTGGTTCCCAATCAGGGCACATGCAGGAGTCTGTCTCTCTACCTCCCCTCCTTTCACTGAATAAAAAAATAAAATAAAGAACTTTAGTCTGGCCTGTGGTGGCGCAGTGGATAAGGCGTTGACCTGGAACGCTGAGGTTGCCCATTTGAAACCCTGGCTGCCTGGTCAAGGCACATATGGAAGTTGATGCTTCCTGCTCCTCCCCACCTTCTCTCTCTCTCTTCCCCTCCTGCCATGGCTTGATTGGAATGAGTTAGCCTCAGGTGCTAAGGATGGCTCTATGGCTTCTGCCTCAGGTGCTAAGAATAACTCAGTTGCTGAGCAATGGAGCAATGCCCCAGATGGGCAGAGCATCACCACCTAGTAGTGGGCTTGCTGGGTGGTTCCCAGTCGGGGCGCATACAGGAGTCTGTCTCTCTACCTCCCTCCTTTCACTGAATAAAAAATAAAGAACTTTAGCCTGGCTTGTGGTGGTGCAGTGGATAAGGCGTTGACCTGGAACGCTGAGGTTGCTCATTCGAAACCCTGGCTTTGCCTGGTCAAGTCACATACGGAAGTTAATGCTTCCTGCTCCTCCCCACCTTCTTTCTCTCTCTCTCTCTCCCCCCTATCTAAAATGAATAAATAAAATCTTTTAAAATTTTTTAAAATAAATTTTTAAAAAAGAACTTTAATGGAGGGATTAAACAAAAAGAAAAAAAAAAACACCTCCTAGACAACAGTATGGTGATCACCAGAGGGAAGGGGGGTAGAAGAGGGGAAGGGGGATGAATGGTGATGGAAAGGGATTTGATTGGGATTAGTGAATTCAATATACAGAAGAGGCACTATAGAATTGTATATATATGAAACCTATATAATTTTATTAACCTCTGTCACCCCAATAAATTAAATGAAAAAAATTAAAGACAAGAAACAATTTCAAATTGCTCTACTAAATGTGAACAGTTTAAAAAGTGAGCAACCCAGGGGGCTTTATAATGAACAAAGAATAAGCCTCATGGAGTTGTTTATGATAGACAGTTCTCAGGGTGAGGGTCTGCTTACATCCACATGACACATAAATTCACTAGTTGCCTTGAGCTAGTAATTCCACTGCTCAGCTTCTCCAAGGCCTGGGGCACAGCACCCTCACTTCCCACAGGCCCCCTCGGCAGCAGCAAGTGTGCTGCTAGCCCCGTTCATCTCCCAGAACCTGATGCCAACCTTGAGGCAAGTTATGACAAAGTTGTGTTGTGGAGAAAGGCTTTTACATGATCAGAGGTGAGAAGGTTTGAAAATCTTTCTGAAAGTTTCTTACAAGACTTTATTTTGCCTGACCAGACGGTGGCGCAGGGGATAGAGCATCAGACTGGGATGCCTACAACCCAGGTTTGAGACCCCGAGGTCGCCAGCTTGAGCGTGGGCTCATCTGGTTTGAGCAAGGTTCACCAGCTTGGACCCAAGGTCACTGGCTCGAGCAAGGGGTCACTGGGTCTGCTGTAGCCCCACGGTCAAGGCACATATGAGAAAGCAATCAATGAACAACTAAGATGTCGCAAAGAAAAACTGATGATTGATGTTTCTCATCTCTCTCTGTTCCTGTCTGTCTGTCCCTATCTATCCCTCTCTCTGACTCTCTCTATGTCTCTGTAAAAAAAAAAAAAAAAAAAAAAAAAAAAAAGAACCTAATGTTAAAAAAAAGAAAAGACTGTATTTTTTTTTAAAAAAAAGAAAGAAAATATTTTTTTAAAAACAAGATTGGCTCAAATACTAAAAACTATGTGAGAGTATAATATCAAAATATGGTGTATGGAAACTTGTTCTCATTTGAATATCTGTTTCACAAATGCTGCTTTTGGTCAAAGGTATTTTTTATATTATTGATACTGTTCTCTTCTTGAACTGCAGTTACTAAGTGGTTTCTATATATGATATTATGTTCATTACTTTAATAAACACATTTGTATGTGAAAAATGCTACAAGAAGGTTAATTTTGAATCATTGTCTCACGTGAGCTCTTTTCAGATGCTTTGCATTCAGACTAGGCCTCTGAGTTGGGACTCACACGGTCAACAATCCTAAAATTCCTGAGCTCCTGAGTTGCAGGTATGTCTGGCTCTGGAATAGCCTTTATAGAACATGAAATCACAGTATTCACTTTCGTCCTATGTATGTATGTGTCTATTGACTAGTTCTTTGCTTAGTATTGAGAGTGACACCAATGTGGAAATGAGTAAGGGTATTCTTTTGAATACTGCTTTTCAGGAACATAGTAACGGAAGCTTTTTGAACATCTAGGCATAAACCCTATTGACAATACCACAAAACTTGAACTGTGCTGTAAATATTAATACCTAATATGGCCCTTTATCAAATTATGAAACATATCCCACAGAAACACTATGCTCTTCTGTATACATGTTCCATTTTACAATAAATAGATAAGAGCAGTAAAAAGTAATAATAAAATGGACACCTATATCCATGCCGCCCAGGGAGAGAAACGGAACATTACCTGAGCCGTAAAAGCCCCTGGTGTCTCCCTTTCAGACTGTATTGTTCTCTTTTTTCCTACCCACCCCCAAGAGATCATTTTCTCTTGATTTTTGTTTTAATCATTCCCTTTGCTTTATTTTATCTTCAGTTTCACATTTGTGTATGATTCTTAAGTAAATTAATTGTTTATTTTTGAAAAACTGGGTAGCAAGCACAAAAATGACTGAGTAAAGGAAGGTCAGTATTGTGAATATGTGATGAAATCTCTCAGGAGAAGGTAAGCTGAAGTCTCTGGATCTTAGTTCGCCTCCACATACTTGAGTGTTTACAAGAGCCCATTCTGGGCAAGGTCAGGAGTGAGTCCTGGGAATCATAGAGTTCACCATTACAGGGCTCTGACAGAGCTGTAGTGCAGTGTTCGATATGCAAAGGGAACAGGTGTTTATTCTGTCCCCTCTGGAGCTCATGACTTATCCCCAGGTCTCAGAGAAGATCAAAGCAGAACCATCAAGCAGGGCTGAAATGAGTTCCATTGGCTACCCCAGAAAGCAGGGCATTGAGGAAAGAGCAGAGATGTGGTCAAGATAAAACAAGTAGACTAAAGAACTGAGGGCAGGCTCACCCTGGGCATTTGGTCCGCAGTTAAAATGGCAAAATGGCAGTGTGATCTCAGAGATGATGTCTGTGCACATCCCTTATCCTGGCATCTTCTCTCACTATCTTCCTGGGGATTTTCTGTGTCTTTCCTCTCTAATCATATCTAGCCTCTGGTATCTTGTTTCTTCTTTCGTGTTCTGCCATTTCATCTTGGTAGATTACAACCTCCAGTAGATTCTAATTCTTGACTGATGGTTTGGCTAGATACAGAATTTTAAACTGGGGGTCATTTTTTCCTTCAGATTTTAAAAAACAGCCCTCCACTGTCTTTCATTGTTGTTGTATCTGAAGCCATTCTAATTCTTGATCCTTTAGTGTGTGACTTACCCACTCCTCTCCCCCTCCCACCTCCAAATTTGCAAAATTTTTGTTTTCACTGTTATAGAAATTTATAACCATGTGGCATGGTCAGGGTCTGTTTTCATTCATTGTTCTATGTTCTGATCAGGTAACTCATGTCCCTGATGTCTAGAGAATTTTCTTGACCTTACTGACCATTTCTTCTCCTGGTCTCCATCTGCACTGTTTCCTCCCACTGGAACTACTGTTAGTTGGATGTTGGATGCTCTGGTCTAGTTCTCTGATTTCCTTATTTTTTCCTCTTATGTCCTTTTGTCTTAACTGTGTTAGAGATTTTGTCAACATTATCATTTAACTCTTCTATTTAGTTTTGCTTTTTGTATCATGTTTTTACCTTTTGAGAGCTCTTTTCATAGCCTCTGAATATTATACTTTTCATAGAATTTTATTCTTTTTTCTTGGTTACAACATCTTATCCCTTTGATAATAGGCTTTTGCAGTTTTCATTTTCCTGACTAATATCTGTTTCCTCCAAGTTTTTTTCTTTTCTATTTGTTCTGGTTTCTGGTTGTGTGTGTGTGTGTGTGTGTGTGTGTGTGAGAGAGAGAGAGAGAGAGAGAGAGAGAGACACACACACACAAATAGGAAGAGAGAGAGATGAGAAGCATCAATTCTTCATTGCAGCTCCTTAGTTTTTCATTGTCTTCTTTCTCATATGTGCCTTGACGGGGGTGGGGGGAATACAGCAGAGAGAGTGACCCCTTGCTCAAGCTAGCAACCTCAGGCTCAAGCCAGCGACCATGGGGTCATGTCTATGATCCCACACTCAGGCCAGTAACCCTGCGCTCAAGCTGGTGAGACCACGCTCAAGCCAGATGAGCCCGTGCGCTAGCCGGCGATCTCGGGGTTTCAAACCTGGGTCCTCTGCGTCCTAGTCCAATGATCTATTCATTGAGCCACCGCCTGGCCAGGCTTTCTATATTTTTAATGTAAGAGGCTTTTTGGTTTACTGTTTGTTTGTTTTGATGATCTTTTGATTAAAGGGGTTGGATTAAAAGCCAATGAGAAGCCTTGAGCACATCGTGAGACTTGTCACCTTTGAGCGTCACTGTAGGGTGACCTGGGGGCACGTTGGGAAGCCGTGTGCTCAGTGCTCTCAGGCAGATCAGACCCTTGAGAGAAGAGAACAGCAACTTTTCCCTGAAGGATGAGGGTAAAGCTGGCAGCCTTCTTAGAGCCATGTTGGGGGAGAAGGCCCCGAGTCCCTTCATTTAGTTGTCAGGGAGAATACTTATTCCCCTTTTTTTGTCCTCAGACACGCCCAGTGTTTCCTAGTCCAGAGACCCTCTATTTCACCATTGCTAGAAAATAAACCTCTGGACATCTCCTGTGGGAGGGGCGGCTTGGAGTGAAGGAATGACCTGAGGCCGTTTTCTCAGATGGGTAGATTCTCTGATGCTGCAGGTCTGATAAGCTTCAGGTAATGCAGCTGCTTCTGATCCAAGATGGGATCCTTCGAGTAGCAAGGACCTAAGGATCTCACTGCTGCTCCCATAGCTTTTTACCTAATCCTTCTTATTTTAGCTGTACTCTCCCCCTCCTACCCCAATTCTACAGCTTCTCGTGCTGTCTCTTTCAAGGGTTCTGCAGTGTACATGGGCTTAGTTCACAGCTTTGCCACCAGTGACTTGAAGGACAGCCTTTGCAAGTTGGCGGAGTCACTTACCACTGCTTTCTGGCTTCCAAAATGCTGTTCTCGTCTCTCCTTTTCCTGCTGTCCTTGTGAGTTTATGTCTTTTTTAGAAATTCTTTAGTTTTTTAGGGGATTTCAGTAAGGGGCAAAATTAGGCGTGTGTGTTCTGCCATATTTACTCTAACTATAACCACGTGCTGAAATCTTTTCCTAAAGTTTGATTATATGAGTATAAAGAGAGCCTGAATTATGACAAATAACTGTGCTATTTTAAGCCTCTAGGGCAGGGGTCCCCAAACTTTTTACACAAGGGGCCAGTTCACTGTCCCTCAGACCGTTAAGGGCCGGACTATAAAAAAAACTATGAACAAATCCCTATGCACACTGCACATATCTTATTTTAAAATAAAAAAAACAAAATGGGAACAAATACAATATTTAAAATAAAGAACAAATAAATTTAAATCAACAAACTGACCAGTATTTCAATGGGAACTATGCTCCTCTCACTGACCACCAATGAAAGAGGTGCCCCTTCTGGAAGTGCAGGGAGGGGGAGGATAAATGGCCTCAGGGGTCGCATGCAGCCTGCGGGGCCGTAGTTTGGGGACCCCTGCTCTAAGGCTTTGCACAGGAGTATTCTTTACTTCTCTTTTCCTCCTTTGTTTGCCTGTCAAACTCTTAGGCAATCTTCAAGACCCATCTCAAATAGCCCCTTTGAAGCCCCTTGTGTCCCAAGCTATTAAAGTCATGTGAGTCCTGACCAGGCAGTGGCGCAGTGGATAGAGCGTCAGTCTGGGACACGGAGGACCCAGGTTTGAAACCCCAAGGTCGCGGCTTGAGTGCGGGCTCACCAGCTTGAGCACAGGGTCGCCGGCTTGAGCGTGGGATCATAGACATGACACCCTGGTCTCTGGCTTAAGCCCAAAGGTCACTGGCTTGAAGCCCAAGGTCACTGGCTTGAGCAAGGGGTCACTTGCACTACTATAGCCCACCCCCCCTCAAGGCACATAGGAGAAAGCAACCAATGAACAACTAAGAAGACTAAGGAGCCCCACGAAGAATTGATGCTGCTTCTCATCTCTCTCCCTTCCTGTCTTGTCTGTCCCTGTCTGTCCCTCTCTCTGTCTCTCTCTCTCTGTCTCTGTCACACACAAAAAAAGTCATGTGTGTTCTCATGACTTAAACTCATGACCAGCTGCTTATACAGTATCTCTTCCAAACAACCGTTTAGCACCTCATGGCCAGGGCTTGTCCCTTTGTAGCTCGGTGTCCAGCACATATTAGGGGTTTATAGCTGTTAAACAGTTGAATTAATTTCTGTGTCATGTTTCTCTTTCCCCTTTGTCTTCATTTTCCTTCTGTTCTCTTCATCTTTTCTTCTGTTAAGAGGCTGTTATATTTCTTATTTATTCTCCAGTAGAAATTATCCAGTAGATATTCATGTCCTATATTCTTAATTTTAAATGTAAATTAGTAGAATAATATTTTCTAATTCTTATAAATTACCTAATTAAATGAAATAGATTTAAATATTATATAAACTCCATTTGATTTTTCTCCTCAGTTCTAAGGACTTTTAAAAGACACACATTCTCTTGGCTCTAGATAAAGATATTCTTAACAATAAAGGAATTATCTGTTGCAGGAGTTTGCATCTAAGTTATCTAAATAAACAGAAAATTTTTTTCGGTTTTCATGATAAAAAATAAATGTTTATAAATTCTACATGTCTTCATTCATGTTTCCAGCCTAGAAAATTCCTTTTTCAGAGCAAATGTACTGCTGCTAAAATGGAACCCAACAGTATATTGCTAGCCCCATAATGTGGTCGGTGCATGATTTAAATAATGAATCAAGAAAAATATATAATCACATGCTCACCATTCCTGTCTCAGTGTGAATTCCAGGCACATGTCAATTATTTTAACATCTTGTAGTCTAAATAATTTTTAATCCTTAAGAGTAACATAGAAATGCCCCTCAAATTGAAAATCTAGACATAGTCGCACTATTTAACTAATGAGCATGTTTAAGTAATAATATAAACTAAGACTTTTTACATTAAGCTACCATAAATATGCTCTATTTTAATTGATTCAGTTGCAGTTACATAGAATCCTGGCTTCTTTGCTTATATTCGTATTTTAGTATTTTAAAAATATTTTTCACAAGTAGAAAATAAGTAGATTATTGTTTAATGTGGGATTTAGGAAAGTACTAAATTGGTGTTATAACATAAATATTCAGTTAAGATTCTGAAAGCAAATTTTAGTTTGTAAGTTCCTAAAGCTTGCTACTAGTCTAAAACTTTTAATTTTGAAATTCACTATTTTGGCATGTATTTATTAATAACATAATCTCATTTACTACCTCTATACAGGTAGTCCCAGCTTACGAACAAAATAGGTTCTGTAGGTTTGTTCTTAAGTCAATTTGTATGTAAGCTGGAACAAGTACGTTTACCTATTAAATTCAACTTAGACAGATTTTTGTCTTAACATAGTATTTATTTTTACCTTTCTGTGCATATAAATAATATAAATACTTAAACATTTCCAAACCTACAGAACCTGTTTTGTTGGTACCAGAGAACTCTGTACATATTTCAGACATTGTGAATAACAACATGAATATAAATGGAGTATGTTGATTCTGGCTAATCTTTTGTCTTCATCTTCTTTGATAAGCAAGTATTGATATCTGACTTTTGAAGATGAATGAAGGTGTAGAAATTTCAAGTGATGGAAATTCCCTGATCAAAGCAGTCCATCAGAGCCGGCTCCGCCTCACAAGACTCCTGCTAGAAGGTGGCGCTTACATCAATGAGAGCAATGATCGCGGGGAAACACCTTTAATGATTGCTTGTAAGACCAAACATGTTGATCACCAGAGCGTCAGTAAAGTCAAAATGGTTAAATACCTGTTAGAAAACAGTGCTGATCCCAACATACAGGACAAATCTGGGAAAACTGCTCTGATGCATGCTTGCTTAGAAAAAGCTGGTCCTGAGGTTGTTTCCTTGCTCCTACAGAATGGGGCTGACCTCAGCTTGCAAGACCATTCTAGTTACTCCGCCCTTGTTTATGCTCTAAATTCAGAAGATAGAGAGACTCTGAAAGTTCTACTGAGTGCTTGCAAGGCAAAAGGAAAAGAGGTCATTATCATAACAACAGCAAAATCGCCCTCTGGCAGGCACACTACCCAACAGTACTTAAATATGCCTCCTTCGGATATAGACGGGTGTCATTCCCCATCATCCACCTGTGCCACTCCTTCAGAAATAGACATAAAAACAGCCTCATCGCCACTTTCACATTCTTCTGAAGCTGAATTAACACTCTGTGGCTTTAAAGATCTGGAGCCCTCAGGAAGCAGAGATGATACCCAGGACTCGGGCTCCCCAGTAAGGAAGGCTTCTATGGCCCTTAATGAATCCAAGCTACCCCCAGCTCCACCCTGGATCAAGAGCCATCCCTCATTAATGCACCAGAACAGAGTGGCCTCTTTGCAAGAGGAGCTCCAGGATATTACTCCAGAGGAAGAATTATCCTACAAAACCAATGGGCTGGCATTTTCCAAGCGATTCATCACTAGGCACCAAAGTATTGACATAAAAGACACGGCACATTTGCTAAGAGCCTTCGAACAGGGCAGCTCAAGAAAGATGTCATATGATGAAATAAATTATCAGTCATCTTTTTCAGAAGGAAATCAGCAATGTGTTGATAACCCTGTTGACCAGGACCCAGACTCTAACCAGACAGTATTTGCTTCCACCTTGAGAAGTATAGTTCAAAAAAGAAACTCAGGGGCAAATCACTATAGCTCTGATTCCCAGCTCTCAGCTAGTCTAATCCCTACAACTTTAGAAGATGGCAAAGCACTTATTGGAAAGAAAAAAATCCTTTCACCATCTCCTTCCTTGTTGTCAGGGTCCAAAGAATTGTTGGAGAACATCCCCCTGGGTCCCCTGAGCAGGAGAAATCATGCAGTTATAGAAAAACGTAGTTCAGGAGCTTTCTCTTTAGATCACAGTATCACCCAAACCAGACCAGGGTTTCTGCCACCCTTAAATGTGAATCCACACCCTCCCATCTCAGATATCCATGTCAACAAGGTTTCCAGCCTTCTTTCTTGTAGTCAAAAAGTGCTTATGCCACCAGTTCCTATTTTCCCCAAAAGTAAAAGAATGTTGTTAAGGAGACAATCATTGCAAACAGAACAAATTAAGCAGTTAGTAAATTTTTAAGAGATGGCTAGAAAACACATTTTGTTCAAATGTCTGTATCAGAGAAATATACAACTAGGGAAGAAATCTCAAATGTTCATCCTTTTAAGTCTTGTATTGGTTGGTCCATAATAGTTAGAAGGATCAACATGTGCCGTGTATCATACTGGGCACTGGACACAAATAATATATAGTTTTTCTAAATTGAATTTTATTGGGGTGACCCTGATTAACAATTCTACAACACATCTCGTCAAGTCCTCATCCATCACCATTAATCCCCATACACCCCCAAATCACCACACTGTGTCCCTGTCCATGAGGGGTATTTCTGTCCTTTGCTCTGTCCCTCCACTTCCTCACCCAGCTGTCCCACCTCCCCACCCCACAGCTGTCCACCTGCTCTCTATGAGTCTGTTTCTCTTTTATTAGTTCATTTTGTTCATTAATATATAGCTTCTGGTAAGGGAATTCTCTCAAACAAAAGTAAAGCTATTTTTCTCAAGACCTCCAATGTTTAATAACCTTCATGTCATGTGGCCCAACCTTTTAATTTAAACAAAGATCAACAAAGAGAAGGTCACAAATGTTGGAGATAACTTTAAATTTTTTTTTTCATATTTGCCAAATATTTTATTAGGAAACATTGAGTTCTGGTCTTTTTTTATTTTTTTAACATTTCAAGTCAGTAAATAAGATTGTAGTTTTCCATGATGCCGAAAGCATAAAAAAAGAAGAAAAAACTCACAACTATAAAATGTTCTATGATCTATAAGCTGAAACTACAAAGAAAGGATGAACTCATTCTTTTAAAATGTTGACTGCAGGTAGATGAAAATCTAATTAAAATTTTAATAGTCAACCATGATAGTAGCCTGGAGCAGCTATTATTCCTGTTGTCAACTTAATCAATGCTAAATGGCAGTTTAGTTTTACTTGCTAGTAATAAAATGTGCCAAGTGTTTATGTGCTGTTTTTGTTCTTTAAACATTTACACAAAAATGTTATCTGATGGAATCTTCTTTCTTCATATCATTTAATTCCTGTTATTCTTTCTGAAGCCTATCAATAGGTTCCCCCAAAAAAGATATTTTAAACTTAAAAAGCATTCCTCATATCAAATTATTATTCTTTCTAAAAACAATCAAAAAAATCTCAAAAGTTTTAGATTTACCACACAAATAGAAACTAAATGCTTGCTTCATTTTAGAAAATGAAAACTAATTATTAGATTAGCCTAGTTAAAATTAAGAAAGCCAGTAGAAACTTAATTACAAAATATACTAAATTCAGTCAATATTAAATAATATCTTTTTATTTCTGATATATAATTATTAGACATTTCTATAATAAGGATAGAGAGGGATAATTTCCTTAGTGTGACATTCCAATCATGTAGTATTTTAGAACCTGTGAATAATTTTTAACAAAATAAATAAATACCATGCTACCATTATAAAATACTATAAAATGACTATATTATCTGTACAATTTCAAAATATGGTGTTTATACAAAGAATCCTCATTTCAATTTAGCAGTTTACAACAAAGAATAAATCAAACTATTCAAAATCTGAATGTATTAATTTGATGTAGTCATATACAACTTTATTTCTTTGCGTTCTATCAATAAGAGGAGAGCCTAACAATTGGCATGATGCTGTCCTTAGTAATTTGATATAAGCAAGTTGTAATGTATATAGTAATTATTTAATTTTCTTATGGCTTTTATTTGGAAAAAACTGGAGGTGTTCCACTTAATGTTTTGAAGAACAATGTTTTGAATTAATATTAATTATATTAGAAATATTTTTTGATTTGGAACTTAGAATTGTACTTGATGTTTATAAGTAGCTAAACCCTTTTTGCTAGTTCTAATAGTGAGAAAAGTGCTTGGCTTTAAGTTGTAAGGATACAGTTGGAAGAATATGTAAATAGATTAATTCATAAACAAAATGGTATCAATAAAGATTTAAAGTGTCATTTTGATTATCGCTCATTTTTATTTATCTCAAATACTAATGATAAATATTTCAACATCATCTCAAGAAAAATTGTGCCATATGTTACTGGGAGTAAATAGAAAACTAAGAGAAAATAACTTTTGTTGCTATTCTCACCCCAGTATGCAAAAAACATTTAATAGGATTAAAACTGTCCGCCATATTTGGAAGAATATGTAGTCATCTATCAATCCTAAGAATACTTAAAGGGCTGAGGTTGTTTGAGCCTGGTTGTAAAGTCATCCCATGGGACTTTTCATTCCATTAAGTAGAATATATCACTGGCATCCCAATGATAAGTCACAGATGTTTGCAACATGAATCAGACATGTATGTAGGTCCAGAGGTTTGGAGTTTTTTTTAGCTCTTGAATTCACAAAGTAGCAACAGATTCTCACAGCCAGTATTTCAATTAAATATTTTTTTTAATTTTATTTATTTATTTATGTATTTTTTTTACAGAGACAGAGAGTGAGTCAGAGAGAGGGATAGACAGGGACAGACAGACAGGAACGGAGAGAGATGAGAAGCATCAATCATCAGTCTTTCATTGCGCATTGCAACACCTTAGTTGTTCATTGACTGCCCTCTCACATGTGCCTTGACCATGGGCCCTCAGCAGGCCGAGTAACCCCTTGTTGGACCCAGCGACCTTGGGTTCAAGCTGGTAGGCTTTTGCTCAAACCAGATAAGCCTGCGCTGGCGACCTCGGGGTCTCGAACCTGGGTCCTCCGCATCCCAGTCCGACGCTCTATCCACTGCGCCACCGCCTGGTCAGGCTCAATTAAATTTTTTGAACTCTTACTGCATTCTTTCACCCCAACAAAGGGATAAAGAAGAAAGGGACAATGACCAGCCTCAATGAAGATCTACAGCAGCAACCAAATACAAAACAGCTCAGCCACCAGATTCAGCCAGTCTGGTCCCGTAAGCATGCAGAAGCATAGAAACAAAAGAGCTTTCTTACAGGACAGGAGGCTGGGTGAGCCCTTTCAAGCCCTACCTATTTTCTCTTGATGCCACCATCAAGAGTGGTAGTAGTTTTATTATTTAAAAATGTGTAGTAAATACTGACCAGGCAGTGGTGCAATGGGTAGAGCGTGGACTGGGACACAGAGGACCCAGGTTCAAAACCCCAAGGTTGCCGGCTTGAGCATGGCTCACCAGCTTGAGCATGGGGTCTGGCTTGAGCATGGGATTATAGACATGACCTCATGGTTGCTGGCTTGAGCAAGGAGTCACTCACTGTGCTGTAACCCCCCCCATCATCATCATCATCTTTTTCTTCTTCTCCTCCTCCTCCTCCTCCTCCTCCTCCTCCTCCTCCTTCTTGTGACAGAGAGACACACACACACAAAGGGACAGTTAGGGACAGA
Source organism: Saccopteryx bilineata (assembly GCF_036850765.1). NCBI lineage: Eukaryota > Metazoa > Chordata > Mammalia > Chiroptera > Emballonuridae > Saccopteryx > Saccopteryx bilineata. The sequence continues at coordinate 205,919,105 of NC_089493.1, read as the reverse complement.
CAGACAGGAAGGGAGAGAGATGAGAAGCATCAATTCTTCATTGCAGCACCTTAGTTACCTTAGTTGTTCATTCATTGATTTCTCATATGTGCCTTGACCAGGGAGCTACAGCAGACCAAGTGACCCCTTGCTCAAACCAGCTACCTTGGGCTGAAGCTGGTGAGCCTTGCTCAAACCAGATGTACCCGCACTCAAGCTGGTGACCTCGGGGTTTCGAACCTGGGTCCTCTGCATCCCAGTTCAATGCTCTGTCCACTGCACCACCACCTGGTCAGGCTAACCTTTATCTCTTGAGCTTTTCTATCCCCTTTGCTACCACCTTAATTCAGAGCTTCATCTCCTTGAATTTCTAGATTCCAAGTCTCCTTCTCATGGTCTTGAACCACTTTCTCACACTCAAAACTGATTATAACACTTCCCTGCTTAAAATGGTATGACTCACACCAACAGCATAAGAGAAAATTAATCTGGCCCCGGCTAAGTGTCCTGCTTGATAGCATGGTGCCTCCACAAATTTTTCTAATCAGATCAGATTAGGCTCTTACCCACTTAGAGTCCCTTTGCTCATGTCCCTCTGTGGGAAAGGCCCTTTTCTCTCTAAATCTACCTGGTGAATATTGTTCATCATTCAAGACACAACTTAAGTGTTTTCTATCAATTAGAACAACTGCTGTCTTCTCACAACCTGGTGAAGAGTTCCATCATAGGAGTTGTGGAAAATGCCCAACTTATTATTTACAGGTCTTTCTCTACCAGGCTGTGTGATCCTTGAGGTTGGAATCTTTTCTGAATTCTTAGGGGGAAAAAAGAAACAGCCTCAGCACAAATACATCAAATAGATGCCTCCCCCCTTCCTCCTCACAGAGTCCCTACTGAGCTCTGAAGTCGTATATCTCCCTCATGAAAGACACAAGTGAGTGAACAAATCATGGTCTCTGGATGAAGGTTGACGGATACAAAGAAGGAAGACAGTCACAGTGAAGAGTGTAAGAGTGACATTGATGTGGAACACTAGAGCAAACACTTCGAGCTCCTGCTTCTCAGGTTCCAGGAGCTTCCAGACCCTGCCCTGCTTCTTCTGAGACCTGGTCATCAGCTCTTCCTGCTTTCTCGGATTCATTATACTTCACTGTAGACAAGGAAGTTCTCAGCTATTTTCCTTGCATTGATCCATGAGTATATGATCATAAACACATTGTAGGAACCAACAAAGTGGGCTCACATCTTAAAATTTCTAAGTGAGAAAGCTTTTTTTCTATATATTCACTAGGTACCTAATTTTTTTGATTGCAAGGGAAAAAATCCAAGACCCTAGCTCCAACAAACAAGTAAATAATCTATTCTGAGTAAAAATCAACAATTTGCCACTAGATAAATTAATATGTATCTGGATAATTAGCAATTATATCACTCTTAAAGAGCCATAAACTACTGTGCTTATAAAAGCTCTTTAATTTTTATTTTTTTTGAACAAGGGATCTCATACCAAAGTATCTTCTAGGGATAGGACTGCTCTGCCAGGCTTGGGAAATAACCCTCGAATTCTACTGGACCTCAACACTAATACACTAGACCTGAGAACCAGGAGGGGAAAAATAGCTGGCACTTAAACCTTTACTTATTTTGCATCTGTAAACTTCTTCCCAAATATTTCCTATGTATAGAAATGCCCATAAAAACATATAATTTTATATAAATAGTATGATACCATACACATTTTGCAGCCTTTAGAATTTTTTCATATTAATAATTTTATTGTCTATATAGTATTTCATGGCATTCTTATAATACATTAAATTTTAAAACAATATTAGTTAACCAAATTGTAAAGTGTCTGTTCAAGTCTTCTGCCTATTTTTAGTTGGGTTATTCAGCTTCTTTTCTTTTACTTTCCCTTTGTATTTTATTTCCAATCATTTAAAAGCACCATTATACTATGTGGTATAATACCACAATTCAAACAATACACAATTATTTTCATTTATGAAATGTTTATGGCCCTGGCCAGTGGCTTAGTGAATAGAGCGTCGGCCCAGAATATGGACATCCCAGGTTTGATTCCCAATCAGGGCACACAGGAGAAGTAACCATCTGCTTCTCTTCCCTCCCCTCTTCCCCTTTCTTTCCTCTTCCCCTCCCGCTGCCAGTGGCTCAGTTGGTTCCTGCATTGGCCAGGGCACTGAGGATAGCTCAGCTGGTATGAGTGCATCAGCTTCAGGTGCTAAAAACAGCTCAGTACTTGAGCATCAGTCCCAGATGGGGTTGATGGGTGGATCCTAGTCGGGGCACATGTAGGAGTCTGCCTCACTATCTCCCCTCCTCTCACTTGGGGCTCTAGCAGAGAGAGGGCTGAGAGGACTAGAGTCACGAAAAGAGAATGTGAAGTTGGTGGCACAGGGAGAAACACTGGGGGACGGCCACCAGAACCCCTGTGCTGAGTCTTTCTCCAGTACCGCTGTAGCCATCTTTCCTCAGCTTCTTTTCAAGAATCAGTTTATAGTTCTTCACAAATTCGAAGTATAGCCCTTTTGTCAGAAATGTGTTAATGGTATCTTTTGATGAGAAGTTTTTGATTTTGATAAAGCCCATTAATCATTTTTTCCATTTATGGTTAGTGTGTTATGAGAATTCGTTGCCTTAGGGGCAGAGGAAATAGGGAAAGGTTAGGAAATATTTTACAATTTTATGTCAATTATAACTCAATAAAACTGAAATTTAAAAAAATAAATCACTGCCTACTCCAAAGTAATGAAAGCAATTCCCTCTTATTCTCTTCTATATGCTTTGTGGTTTTAACTTTTGCATTTAGGCCTAAAATTGAACTCAACTTATTATTCGTGTATGGTATAAAGTAGGAATCAAGTAGGGATCATTTATTTCCCCTATAGATATCCATTAATATTTTACTTTTCAATAGAATAATTTTATAATATTTTTACATATTTTTGTTCCTGAGAACACTTTGAAATATACCTTTAAATCTTAATCTGAGTGACAGGTGATATATTTCTCAATATAAAAATTTGCCTTAAGACTAATATTTTTAAAAGTATTATCAAGGGTAAGATAATCAAGTACCAAAAATAATCTTCTTAAAAAGTGAATTTTATTTCAGTCTTCATTAAAAATACAGTTCATTTACGCCTGACCTGTGGTGGCAGAGCGGATACCGCGTCGACTCGGAACACTGAGGTCGCCAGTTTGAAAGCCCAGGCTTGCTGGTCAAGGCACGTATGAGAAGCAAGTACGAGTTGGCACTTCCCGCTCCTCCCCCAATTTCTCTCTCTCTCTCTTTCTCTCCCTTTTCTAAAATCAATAAATCTTTTTTAAAAATGCATTTCATTTATAAATTCAACTCCCTTTATATAAGTAAAGCATAGTCATTTTAGAAAATGTATAAGTTAAATATTCTTTACTGTAATTTTAAAAGTTGCTGCAATTGTTAAAATTTTATGGTTGTGAAATTGTACCTTTTGATTTTGGCAAACAATAACAAAAAGTGAAGTTTTAGGTGTTATTTGACAACTAGTACTGCATTCAATTGGAGCTAAAAAGGGGAAATATGACTGTTTTAAGTATATGTCTACAGTGTTTCACATTTTTTATTACTGCTGTCTGGCTATGTATGTGATGAGCACTGACCTAGATGCCTCCATTACATGAATCTCCTCTAAACTTCACAGAAACCTCTAAGAGAATCCTCATCTCCCTCCTTTTTTTTTACAGAGACAGAGATAGGGATAGATAGGGACAGACAGACAGGAACAGGAAGAGATGAGAAGCATCAATCATCAGGTTTTCGTTGTGACACCTTAGTTGTTCATTGGTTGCTTTCTCATATGTGCCTTGACCGCAGGCCTTCAGCAGACAGAGTAACCCCTTGCTCTAGCCAGCGACCTTGGGTCCAAGCTGGTGAGCTTTGCTCAAACCAGATGAGCCCGCGCTCAAGCTGGTGACCTCGGGGTCTAGAACCTGGGTCCTCGGCATCCCAGCCCAGCGCTCTGGTCAGGCCCCTCCCCCCATTTTACAGATGAAAGAGAAAAACAAGGCTCAATAAATATTTCCCCAAATCTATGGCTGATAACGGACAGAGGTGGGGCTGTAAGGGAAGTTTGTCTGACTTCAAAACCCATGCTCTTTTCTTAAATAGAAGAACTACTTTATTCTCTGGGAGAAAATGGTCAGTGAACAAAAGGCAGATTATCTATCTTAGGATATTCATTGGTAAATTACTTTTTAATAAATCAAGGAAGCAAGGTTTTTCTGAATACCTTGCTCAGGATAATGCCAGGCACTGTAAAGGACAGTTAAGAAAAGAACTCATGGGCACAGACAACAGTGTGGTGACTGCCAGAAGGCAGGGGTGGGGGAGGGGAGGGTATTGGAGGAATCAGTGGTGATGGATGGAGCCGGGATAGTGAACACCAACACAGTGTACAGGTGATGTGTTGTGGAACTGTGCACCTGAACCTGTATACTTTTGTTAGGCAACGTCACCACAAAAAAATTAAATAAAACGGGGGAAAAAAAGAACAGTTAAGAATGTTCACCAGGGAAAGGGAGAAAGGGGGGAAGGGGTAAATAGGGACAAATATATACCCCACATAGGTGGGATATAAAACTGAGATTCATAGACACAGATGAAAGTGAAATGGTTACCAGGGTTAGGGGAGTAAAGAGGGACAAATATAAGGTGATAGAAAATAATTTGACTTTGGGTGATGGGCACACAACGCAATCAACAGTTCAAATGCTATAGAGATGTTCCCCTGAAACCTATGTACTCTTATTGATCAATATCACCCCATTAAATTTAATTTCTGAATTAAAAAAAAAGAATGCTCCCTTACTATGAAGGACTTTATAACCAAGCTGAGGAAACAATATGTATGACATCAGAAAACAATATTACCTAGTTAAAATGAACTGTTAAAGTAAGATCTAGAGACCACTGATGTATGCATTTTTGAAATGCAGGATTGTGTTGGAAAACACTGAGTTGACTCTTAGAGTGAGAGTACATTATGAAGGGCCTTGAAAGAGTAAAATTCAATAAAGTTGACTTTAAGAAGCTCCTGGAGTTTTGTTTTTTTTTTGTATTTTTCTGAAGCTGGAAACGGGGAGCGACAGTCAGACTCCCGCATGCGCCCGACTGGGATCCACCCAGCATGCCCACCAGGGGCGACGCTCTGCCCACCAGGGGGTGATGCTTTGCCCCTCCGGGGCATCGCTCTGCCGCAACCAGAGCCACTCTAGCGCCTGGGGCAGAGGCCAAGGAGCCATCCCCAGCGCCCGGGCCATCCTTGCTCCAATGGAGCCTCGGCTGCGGGAGGGGAAGAGAGAGACAGAGAGGAAGGAGAGGGGGAGGGGTGGAGAAGCAGATGGGCATCTCTCCTGTGTGCCCTGGCCAGGAATCGAACCCGGGTCCCCTGCACGCCAGGCTGACACTCTACCACTGAGCCAACCGGCCAGGGCCAAGAAGCTACTGGAGTTTTTGCTTTGGCATAAATAAAGAGGTGTTTTAAATTTTTTCCTCAGCAAAAATATTCATGGTATCTCTGAATGTGAAGAATGAAGTCATGAACAACTAATTTTTGACATTCTAGGAGCAGAACAAGGGCCTGAACTAAAGTGGTACTGGTGAAAAACTTGAGGATCAATTGACATATTACCAAGATCAAAGTTCTGCTCTCCAGTAGTATTTTGCTCACTATAGAAAAGATACTATGATTGAAACAAAGAATACAAAGATATACATAGCAGTCAGTATGCTTCTAAAAATATGGACATTCTAGATCCATCTAATTTATAATTTTTTCAGTAAGTGGATTTGGTTTTGTTATGAGAAAGCTGTTCAGCCCTATGATAGTTAAAAACATTTTTGAAGGCTTCTTCTTTTTCTGTGGCCCTTGAAATAACCAATTTTCCAGGAAAATGGGAAGGGGGCATCACATTTTTGTGGCAGCTTTGCAATGTTATGTGCCAACAAAATGTGATTCTTACCTGTATTATGACGCGTGGATTCTTCAGTTATAGTCAGTCTATCACATTATGTTTTAAAGGATTTGAAAACATCATTTTCCTAAATTATTATTGGACAAGGCCCACTGAAATCCCTTCTTTCCAAATACTTTCAGTAAGTACAGGATTATAAGGACATAGTAAGCACTCATTAAGTGTTTTTTTATTGAAGGAATTGCAGCATAACTCAGTCATCATAATTTATATGGTAATTAATTCAGATCAAAGCAGAGGATAATGAAACCAAAACATAAAATAATTTAGAAGAATCTTCTTAGACATTAACTTTGATTCCAATGGCTTTTTTAAATTCATGATTCTGTGGTTCCAAGATATCATAGAAAACCTGTTTTTTGTCAAAATGGTCTCTAATACAAAGTAAATCTTCAATGGAATAGTTATCATTTTTTCCAGTCCAAATAGTCAGGCTGTACCTGCATTAAAATAAAACAGAATTATATAGTTAAGAATGAAAGATAAGAAACAGTGATAAGGAATTCCAATAAGCCTAAGAGTAGCTACTCTCTTTTGTCTCAAACCCAAATTCACACAGATCAAAAAAATTAATTAGTAATGGTGGAATGACACTTTCCTTTCATCCCTTCATCAACATTAAAGGGACTAGAAAGGAAAAATTCATGTGCTGTTGCTAAATTAGTTAACTGCTGGGCCTTGGATGGTTGGCTCAGCAGTAGAGCATCGGCCCAGTGTGTGGAGGTCCCCAGTCAGGGCACACAGGAGAAGCGACCATCTGTTTCTCCACCCCCTCTTCCACAGCTATGGCTCATTGGAGCAAGTTGGCTCCAGGCACTGAGGGTGAAACCATGGCCTTGCCTCAGGAACTAAAATAGCTAGGTTGCTGAGCAATGAGCAATGGCCCCAGATGGGCAGAGCATTGCCCAGTTGGGGCACATGCGGGAATCTGTCTCTCTGCCTCCCCTCCTCTCATTTAAAATAATAATAATAATAATAATGATGATGATGATGTAAATTAGCTAACTGCTGTGCCTGAACTACAAGAATGTTAAAAGGCTTTAGAAACCCAGACTGGCAGCACGAAAAATGGGCCATAATTTGGACAAAAGAACTGAGGATCAAGGAATCTGTTTTCTCCATAAAAACTACTGCTCTAACTTGGGTTTCTTCAGTAGCCTAACAACAAGAGTCAAAAGCACAACTGGAAGGGACTGTGAAGAGACTAATGTCAATGACACCCCAACATTCATATTCATTTGTTACTAGCCACACCATCCTGTCTGGGGGTTTCTGCATGAGATACTAAAATGCCAAGAGATATCACTGAGAATGCCAAATGGAATAAATTTAGATCCATTTCTGGAGTTAAAAAACAATAATAATTTAGGCAGATTTGTAATGGATGTAAGAATATGCTTAAAATTTTAATGTTATTTTAATTATATATTTTCATTTCTTCCACTGACATTACCATTACATTACCTCTATTGCATAAGGGAAATGCAAAGCTGTTAAATAGTTTCATATTTATTTTCCCCATAAATGTCAGAATCCAGGGAGAAGTTTCCAATGCATTTCTTCTACTAATGACAAAAAATAGTCTAATCCACATCTATATTCTTGTTATACTGACACATTCCTGTCCTTAAGAGATGTTGACACCATTCTGGAAATGTAACAGAGGGAAGTACTTTGGATTTTCTTCCACGGCAGTATTATGTGACAAATCAAAAAGAATGTTTAAAGTACAGTTGAAAACACAAAAAATTGAGATTTACTTTAAAAACCTTTATTTTTGCTAAAATGGCTAAAATATTACTGTATTTGAACACCCCGGTTACAAAACTTATAAAAAGACACAGATATGGCCTGACCTGTGATGGCGCAGTGGATAAAGCATCGACCTGGAAATGCTGAGGTCGCCATTTCAAAACCCTGGGCTTGCCTGGTCAAGGCACATATGGGAGTTGACGCTTCCTGCTCCTCCCTCCTTCTCTCTCTCTCTCTCTCTCTCTCCTCTCTAAAAAAATTAATTTAAAAAAAGTAAAAAAATTTTAAAAAAAGAGTCAACCAAAGAATGTATAAACAAGTGAAACAACAAATTGATCTCTCTCTCAAAGTCAATAAAAAATTCTGGGTTAAAAAAAAAAAAGACACAGATATGAAGTGAGGTTAAAAAAAAAAAGAGCTTTCCAGGGTTATTTTGTTTCTTTTACCTCCCCCCCCCATTGTATTCAAACTAAAATAGAAAAAATAAAATTGCCTAAGGGTTAATTGTATTGCTTCAAATCAATTCTCAGGTTTTATTTTTAAAGACTTTTTATTGTAAAATAACATTTTTAGGAAAAATGTGTGAAACATAAATGTACATTTTAACAAATTATGAGGAAACAAACTCCAGTACAACCAAAACAAGTCAAGAAATCACCAGCACCTCGAGGGGCGCCTTTACATCTCTGCCCATTATAGCCTTGCCGCTTCCCTGGAGTCCTCACAACCTTGACTTTGTGGTAGCCATCTTTTAAATTTTTTTTATATATCAACTCTCTAGCCATCCCTAAATAATAGTTTAATTTTTCCTGTTAATAAATTTTATATAAATGTAATCATATGGTATATAATTTTAGTTTTGGTCTTGCTTATTGTGCTGAATGTTGTTTGTGAAATTTACCCAAGTTTAAAAATGTAGCTGCAGATTATTCATTTTCTTTGGAACACAGTTTCACATTATTTACTAAGGTTTAAAATATGATACCTTATGACCTAAAAATTCTATTCCTAGAATTCCTTCCTGATATATAAATTTGTTTAAAGTCACGCATATATGTGCACAATGTGTGTGTATGTGTTTGTGATGAATGTTCTCAGTAGCAATCTTTATAACAGTCAAAACCATGAAAGAATCTAAATGTCATTCAATAATAGAAGAGATAAATAACTTGTGATATACAAATAACAGAATGATAGTTCTTTATCAATTCTATATCAAGCCCTTCTAAGTTACAAAAATCTCTTCTAATTCTATGCCTAACCTGTTCATACCCTTCTTGGTATCTTTTGATGGAAAGAATTTCTGAATTTTAAAGTATTTAAACTACTCAAACATATCCCTTAGGACTAGTAATTTGTGTGTCTAGTTAAAGAATTCTTTCCCATCCGCAATGTTATGAAGAATTCTCTAGTGATATAATCCACTAAAGCTTCGCTGTTCCACCTTTATATTAAAAACAAACAAACAATGAAAAAAAAAAAAACCTCTGAAAGAAATAGAGTAAAGAGAAACCCAAAATTAAAGTTAGAGGAAAACCAAATAAAAAACAACAAAGAAATACACAGATGTAGAAAAACCCACTTAGTCAAAACCATGGAAGCAAAAGACAGAAGTTTCTAACAGAAGGGGGTGACCAGCAGTACTCAATTAAATGTTGAACAAAGTGTGATTTTCAAGTGAAAAATTTCAGGAGAGTGAATGCCTACATAAGAAGTGGAAGAGTTGGAGCTCCTGGAGCTCCAGTGGCGCAACCGGTTAGCGCACGGTACTTATACAGAAGTGGAGGAGAGAAAATTGAGGCAATAGATAATGAAAGGAATGGGACGGTAGGAACATCCTATTTGAGCATGGCAGCCAAAAGTCAGTACTGCTTCCTTTTTCTCCTATGAATCACCCAAAAGCAGCACAATGAACAAAAGAATTAAAATAGAAACCTGAAATTTAGTGAAGTTAAGAAAGAGCAGGTGGGCATATAAGGAAGTGGAGTTTGCCCACGTATGGAGGTTACAAAGGAGTATTCCAAAAACACGTAAGAGATGTGGAGTCAGTTTATCCCTCCTAAACACTTTGCAGAGTGGGAACTTTCCTGGGCTAGGTTTGGTCCCAAGAGCAGTGAAGACAAGGAAAGAGTATATACAGGAAAGCCATAGGGAATAAGACTGCTCCTACAGAAACCCAAAATTTTAAATATAAGAGATAGATGCAAGAATTTACTTAAAGATATCAAAACTGCCTATCTGCACTGACTGGGAAGAAGTTAAAGATTAAACAAACTCAAAAATAAGAGTCACTAGGTCATAAGAACCATTGTTCTGGATCCTCTTGAATTTGAACTTTGGACAAGCAGCTGGTCCAGGAAAAACTCACCTTTAAAGTTATCAAAATAAACTTGGCAGAAGTTTTATACAAGAGAGTACAACAACAACAACAACAAAACCCTCACAGACAAAGATAATAGTATGGGGATAAAAAAAGAAGAAAAGGGGTTGGGGGAGGCAGGGGAGAGTAAAAGGGGCATAAATGCTAATGAATAGAGACTTGACTTGGTGTGGCGAACATGCAACACAATATATGAATGATGTACTATAGAATTGAACACCTGAAACCTATATGCTTTTATTAACCAATGCCACCCCAATAAATTCAATAAAATTTTTAAATTTAAATATTTTTATTTCTCTTAAGTGAGAAGCAGGGAAGCAGAGAGAACGATTCCCGCATACACCTCGACTGGAATCCACCTAGCAAGGCCCATACCAGGCAATGCTTTGCCCATCTGGGGCTGTTGCTCCACTGCTCAGCAACAGAGTTATTTTAGCAACTGAGGCAAGGCCATGGAACTATCCTCAGTGCCCAGGGCTAACTTGCTCCAACCAAGCCATAGCTGCAAGAGAGAAGAGACAGAGAGAGAGAAGGCAGAGGGTGAGGGGTAGAGAAGCAGATGGTCGCTTCTCCTGCGTGCCCTGACTGGAAATCCACCCTGGGACAACATCTACATGCCTGGCTGACGCTCTACCACTGAGTCAGCTGTCCAGGGCCAAAATTTTTAAAAATTATTGTTAATTTAGTTTTCTGTTTGTAACAGCCACACAATATCCTCATAAAATACATGAACTCATACAAATATCTATATATTAAGCCATCAATAAAACCTTAATAAATCTACAAAGTAGAAATGATATAGGCACTATCTGATTACAATACCATAAACTTAGAAAACTATGAACAAGACAAAATAAAAAATAATTCTACCACCTAGATGCCTAAAAATATTTCTCTTAAAACAAGTTTTGAGACAAAGGAAAAAGCCACAATTGCAGGATATTTTAAATTAAAGAGAGATAAAAACCTACACATAAGAAACAGTGGCATATGGCTAAAGCAATGGTTAGAGAAAAGAGTACACAGTTGTCCCTCGCCATATTGTGGTTTACTTTCACAGTCTCACTGTATCGCGGGTTTTAAAATTGTACACATCTTATTTTCTATAATGGATTATTTGCTGTATCATGGGATTCTGTGGTATATAAAAGTATTTTTATATATTTATTATTTTAGTTATTTTTGCAGTAAAATAAACAAAATAAGGGTGGGAAAGGTTAATAACAGTGTGAGAAAGATTTATAAGAGAGTGGGAGGGTTTATAAAGCCTTAAAAATATATAAATAATAAAATAAATATAAGGTCGCTACTTAATGGATTTTTGCCTACCACAGGGGGTTCTGGAACCTAACCTCTGTGATAGGCAAGGGACCACTGTAGTATGAAACACTCATACTGATAAATATACTAATATATATATATGTACATATATATATATGACAATAAGCATCAAACTTAAAAAATTAGAAGAAACTACAGAAAAAAAATTTAAAAATAAAAGGCAGAAATTAATAAATCATAAACCAGAAAAATAAATAAATCCAAGATCTAGTTCTTTAAAAAAATGAAGATGCCTGACTAGGCAGTGGTGCAGAGGATACAGTGTCAGACTGGGGCACACAGGACCCAGGTTCAAAACCCCAAGGTCACCAGCTTGAGTGTGGGCTCACCAGGTTGAGCACAAGGTCATTGGCTTGAGCCTGGGATCACAGACATGACCCCATGGCCACTGGCTTGAGCCCAAAGATTGCTGGCTTGAGCAAGGGGTCACTCACTCTGCTATAGCCCCACAGTCAAGGCAGATATGAGAAAGCCATCAATGAACCAAGTGCCACAATGAAAAACTGATGCTTCTCTCTCATCTCTCTCCCTTCCTGTCTGTCTGTCCCTATCTGTCCCTCTCTCTGTCTGTCTCTATTGCCAAAAAAAAAAAAAAGGTAAATCATTATGTAGTTTAATCAGGAAACAAGGGAAATGCTCAAATAAAATAAAGAAGTTATTTTATTTTAAAGACCTAAAATAAACTAAAATAATAAAAGACTATTTTAATTATCCGTGTGTAATAATTTTTATAAGCAAGAGAGACATGAAGAGAGAGAGATGAGAAGCATCAATACATAGTTGCAGCACCTTAGTTGTTCATTGATAGCTTTCTCATATGTGCCTTGACTGGGGGGCTCCAGCAAAGCCAGTGACCCCTTGTGCAAGCCAGCGACCTTGGCCTTCAAAACAGAGACCTTTGGGCTCAAGCCAGCGATCATGGGGTCATATCTGAGATCCCACACTCAAGCTTATCAAAGCTGAGCTCTGGTGACCACAGAGCTCAAGCCAGCGACCTCAAGGTTTCAAACCTGTGTCCTCAGCATCCCAGGCTGACACTCTGTCCACTGCACTAGCATGGTCAGACAGTAAATAAATTTCAAAACCTGAACGAGATGAACAATTTTCTAGGAAAATAAAACATATCAAACTGGCTCCCAAAGAAAGAGAAAATCAAAGTAGACCACTTACCATATAAAAATTAGGAAAGATTTTATGAGTTAAGCTTTCCCCAAAGCACCAGGTTTAAATGGCTTTACAGTTGAGTTTACCAAAACTCAGGTATAGGCCATTTCAGTGTTATTTTTAACATCTCAGAACATATAAAAAGGGATGAAAGGTCTTTAGTTGCCTTTTTTTTTAAATGAAATGCACATTATATTGACACGTAAAATTGAGAAATAGAAAAAAAGCTAACACTCAATCTCATTTCCAAAGGTAGAAATCCTAACTAAAATGATAGCAATAAAAATTCAGCAACACATTAAAAGAAAGATAATTGGTGATCAAGTGGGGTTTATTCTGGAAATGTGTGGTTGATTCACTATTATGAAAGTTTAGTTATAATGTATTTTATTAATAGATATGGCAGAAAATCATGGTTATTTTCATAAAAACTGAAAAGGCCTTTGGTAAAAATTCAATATCTATAGGAACATGGGTACTTCTTTAATGTATAAGGGTTCGCTTCCCTTTCTTTCTACAATACAGTGAATTATCAAGCTGGGTCTTTTTCTGAATGATTTGTGAAAACCCATTATTTGTTAAAATTCTTTACATCTGACATATGTATTGAAGATAGTGTAATCACAATCTTTCCATTTTTATTTATTCAAATATATAAAACTTTCCTTCTTTGGCTCTAGTATGTACCATACTAAGAAAAGTATGCCATCTCTATTCTAAAATTATGTAAAAAAGTATTTTTTTTCTTCATGCATTTAATATTTGATGTTCAAATCTTTAATTCATCTGGAAATTATTTTGGAAGAAGTATAAGAAGATGATTTGTTTCCTACATAGTTGGCCTATTGTCCCAACATCAGTTATTAAACTTTTACAGCAATGACTTAAAATGCCAGCTTTTTCCTATACTAAGTTCCATGATCGATTTGGGTTTATTTCTGAACTTTCCTCACTGTTCTATTGACTAATCTATTTAAAAAAGTATCAAGGGGCAGTCAAGATGGCAGCAGAGTAGGCAGATGCATAGACTCCCAACTCACACCACCAAACTGGATTACAAATTAATTTAGGAACAATCAACGTGAAAAACTAACTTTGAATTAAAAGAACAGGTCTCAAAAACTAAGAAGCCACACCGAGCCTGGTAGGGAGTGCCAAGGCATGGGGGGTATCCCTACTTCCAGGAACGAGGGTGAGGTGAGATTGAGAGCCCAGAAGGGCTCTCATTACAAGGAGAATATTGCTCACAGCCACTTGCCTGGGGACCTGGGAACGAGGTGTGTGGAAAGGGCTGGCTTGTCTTCCAAAAGGAAAGTGGGGAGAGAGAGACAGATGGTGATGGGTAGAGGAATGCATGGCATGACCTGAGAAGCTGACTCATCCAGTACAGAGGTAGCTTAGCTGGGGGAGGGGTTGAACCCTCAACAAAGCACAAGCCTAAAATGGTTCCAGGTGACCCACCTCCAGAAAGCTCTTCAGCTCCAATCAGAGAAACAAGACACAGCTGAAAATAGAAAATGGGGAGGAGGGGCAGTAACTCAGGTCTCCATGGAGATCTGAGATACACCTCCTCCTACTGAAATGAAGAAAGCACTCTGCCACCAGAGAGAAGCTGGCAGATTGAACCTTCAGAGTCTCAGGTTACACCCACTGCATTCTTGAATAAAGCTTCAAATAAGCCCCCTGCTAAGATCAATAAACAAGACTACCACTGAGTTAAGAAAACTGAGATGGGCCCTGGCTGGTTGGCTCAGCGGTAGAGCGTCGGCCTAGCGTGCGGAGGACCCGGGTTCGATCCCGGCGATTCACAGGAGAAACGCCCATTTGCTTCTCGACCCCTCCGCCGCGCTTTCCTCTCTGTCTCTCTCTTCCCCTCTCGCAGCCAAGGCTCCATTAGAGCAAAGGTGGCCCGGGCGCTGGGGATGGCTCTGTGGCCTCTGCCTCAGGCGCTAGAGTGGCTCTGGTTGCAACATGGCGACGCCCAGGATGGGCAGAGCATCACCCCCTGGTGGGCAGAGCGTCGCCCCTGGTGGGCGTGCCAGGTGGATCCCGGTCGGGCGCATGCGGGAGTCTGTCTGACTGTCTCTCCCTGTTTCCAGCTTCAGAAAAATGAAAAAAAAAAAACAAAAAAAACCCCCAAAAAACAACAACAACAACAAAAAAGAAAACTGAGATGAAAATAAACAAATCAAGACTTCGAAGAGGCTCTACTAGGTAAAGAGATCACTGCTGGAAGAAGCATACAAGTCATAAAGAATAATGAGTAGGGCCTGACCTGTGGTGGCGCAGTGGATAAAGCGTCGACCTGGAAATGCTGAGGTTGCCGGTTCGAAACCTTGGGCTTGCCTGGTCAAGGCACATATGGGAGTTGATGCTTGCAGCTCCTCTCCCCTTCTCTCTCTCTGTCTCTCTTTCCCCACTCTTCCTCTCTGTCTCTCTCCTCTAAAAATGAATAAATAAAAAAAAAATTAAAAAAAAAAAAGAATAATGAGTAGGCAGAGAAGTATAAGTCATATGCTTCAACAAGATAAATCCTCTGATAAAGTCTTGGACGAATCGGAAGTAATCAAATTTACTAAATGCAGAGTATAAAATAATGAGTTTTAGGATGCTTAAAGATCTCAAAGCTACAATGGATGGACTTAATGAACACTTCAGTAAAGAAATTGAAAGCATCAAAAAGGACACAAAAATCATAAAGAAGAAACTCACAAATGACAAACACAATATCAGAAATAAAGACTATATTGGAAGGAATTAAAAGCAGTCTGGATGAAGCAGAGGATCGAATCAACAACTTAGAGGACAAGATAAGTGAAAGCACAAAAGTGGAGGAGGAAAAAGAAAAGAGACTGAAAAAAATCTGAGGAATCACTAAGAGAGCTCTCTGAATGCAAACCAATGCTGCAAGAAATGTTAAGGGGCCCGTTGTAAACAGGGGGAAAAGAATATAGTAAAAGAGGAATATAACTTTAAAGAATAAAATGGCAATAAACAACTACATATCAATAATGACCTTAAATGTGAATGGATTAAATACTCCAATCAAAAGACATAGGGTAGCTGAATGGATAAGAAAACAGGACTCGTACATATGCTGTCTACAGTAGATGCACCTCAAAACAAAAGATACACATAGACTGAAGGTAAAAGGATGGAAAAAAATACTTCATGAAAATGGAAATGAAAAAAAGCTGGGGTAGCAATACTTATATCTGACAAAACAGACTTTAAAACAAAGACTATAGTAAGGGATAAAGAAGGTCACCACATAATGATAAAGGGAGCAATCCAACAGGAAGAGATAACCATTATAAATATATATGCAACTAATATAGGAGCACCTAAATATATAAAGCAGATTTTGATGGACATAAAGGGAGAGATCAACAACTATACTATAATAGTAGGGGATTTCAATACTCCACTAACATAAATGAATAGATCTTCAAGAAAGAAAATTAACAAAGAAACAACAGAATTAAGGGATACACTAGATCAACTGGATTTAATAGATATCTTCAGAACCTTCCACTCTAAAGCAGCAGAATATACATTCTCTTCAAGTGCTCATGGTACATTCTTATAGGATAGAACACATGTTAGGGCATAAAACAAGTCTCAACAAATTTAAGAAGACTGAAACCATATGAAACATCATCTCTGACCACAATTGCATGAAACTAGAAATGAACTACAATAGGAAATCTGAAAAACACTCAAACACTTGGAAACTAAACAGCATGTTATTAAACAACGACTGGGTCAACAATGAGATCAAAGAAGAAATAAAAATTTTCCGGCCCTGGCAGGTTGGCTCAGCGGTGGAGCGTCGGCCTGGCGTGCGGGGGACCTGGGTTCGATTCCCGGCCGGGGCGCATAGGAGAGGCGCCCATTTGCTTCTCCACCCCCACCCCCTCCTTCCTCTCTGTCTCTCTCTTCCCCTCCCACAGCCGGGGCTCCATTGGAGCGGGGATGGCCCGGGCGCTGGGGATGGCTCCTTGGCCTCTGCCCCAGGTGCTGGAGTGGCTCTGTTCATGGTGGAGCGATGCCTCGGAGGGGCAGAGCGTCGCCCCTGGTGGGCGTGCCTGGTGGATCCTGGTCGGGAGCATGCGGGAGTCTGTCTGACTGTCTCTCCCCATTTCCGGCTTCAGAAAAATACAGAAAAAAGAAAAAAAATTTTCCTTGAAACAAATGAAAATGACCATAAAACAACTCAAAATCTGTGGGACGCTGCAAAAGCAGTGTTGAGAGGGAAGTTCATAGCATTACAGGCATACCTTAAGAAGCTAGAAAAAGCTCAAAAAAACAACTTAAATCTGCAACTAAAAGAACTTGAAAAAGAACAGCAAGTAAAGCCTAGAGGAAGTAGAAGGAAGGAAATCATAAAGATCAGAGCAGAAATAAATGACATAGAGACTAAAGAAACAATACAGAGGATCAATGAAACCAGGAGCTGGTTCTTTGAAAAATTAAACAAGATCAATGAACCCTTAGCCAGACTCACCAAGAAAAAAAGAGAAAGGACTCAAATAAATAAAAGTAGAAATGAGAGTGGAGAAATAACAACTGACACAACAGTAATACAAAGGATTGTAAGAAAATACTATGAAGAACTGTATGCTAAAAAATTAGACAAGCTAGGTGAAATGGACAAATTCCTTGAAAAATGTAATCTTTCAAAAATCAATCTGGAAGAATCAGAAAACCTAAATAGACCGATTACAACAAATGAGATCAAAACAGTTATCAATAAACTCCCAATAAACAAAAGTCCTGGGCCAGATGGCTTCACAGGCGAATTCTACCAAACATTCAAAGAAAAACTAACTCCTATTCTTCTCAAGCTATTTAAAAAAATTCAAGAGGAGGGAAAACTTCCAAGCTCCTTTTATGAGGCAAACATAATCCTCATTCTAAAACCAGGCAAAGAAAGAAAACTATAGGCCAATATCCCTGATGAATTTAGATGCTAAAATTCTCAACAAAATATTAGCAAACCAGATCCAGCAATACATGAAAAAAATCATACATCATGATCAAGTGGGATTTATTTTGGGGAGGCAAGGCTGGTATAATATTTGCAAATCAATCAATGTAATTCATCACATAAACAAAAGGAAGGACAAAAACCACATGATAATATCAATAAATGGAGAAAAAGCATTCGATAAAATCCAGCACCCATTTATGATCAAAACTCTCAGCAAAGTGGGAATACAGGGAACATAGCTCAAAATGATAAATGCCATCTATGATAGGCCCACAGTCAATATCATACTCAATGGGCAAAAATTAAAAGCAATCCCCTTAAGATCAGGAACAAGGCAGGGGTGTTCCCTTTCATCACTCTTATTCAATATAGTTCTGGAAGTCCTAGCCACGGCAATCTGACAAGAAGAAATAAAAGGCATCCAAATTGGAAAAGAAGAAGTAAAACTATCATTATTTGATGATGATATGATACTGTACCTAGAAAATCCTAAAGTTGCAGTCAAAAAACTACTAGACCTGATAACTGAATTCAGCAAGGTGGCAAGATATAAAATTAATACTTAGAAATCAGAGGCATTTTTATACACCAACAATGATCTGTCTGAAAGAGAAATTAAGAAAACAATTCCCTTTACTATTGCAACAACAACAAAAATACCTAGTAGTAAATTTAACCAAGGAGGTTAAAGATTTGTACTTGGAAAATTATAAAACATTGATAAAGGAAATCAAGGAAGATACAAACAAGTGGAAGCATATACCATGCTCATGGCTAGGAACAATAAACATCATTAAAAGGTCCATATTACCCAAAGCAATTTATAAATTCAATGCAATTCCTATTAAAATACCAAGGACATACTTCAAAGATATAGAACAAATATTCTAAACATTTATATGGAACCAAAAAAGAACACGAATAGTCTCAGCAATCTTGAAAAAGAAGAATAAAGTGGGTGCTATCACACTTTCGACATTAAGTTGGTACTGGCATATGAACAGGCATATAGATCAATGGAACAGAACAGAGAACCCAGAAATAAACCCACACCTTTATGAACTGATATTTGACAAGGGTGGTAATAGTATACAATGGAGTAAAGACAGTCTCTTTAACAAATGGTGTTGGGAAAATTGGTCAGCTACCTGCAAAAAAATGAAACTAGACCACCAACTTACACCATTCACAAAAATAAACTCAAAATGGATAAAAGACTTAAATCTAAGTCGTGAAACCATAAACATCTTAGAAGAAAATATAGGCAGTAAGCTCTCCAACATCTCTTGCAGCAATACATTTGTTGATTTATCTCCACACACAGGGAAATAAAGGACAGGATAAACAAATGGGACTATATCAAACTAAAAAGCTTTTGCACAGCTAAAGACAATATGAACAAAATAAAAAGGGAAAGCACAAAATGGGAAAACATATTCAACAATACATCTGATAAGGGGTTAATAACCAAAATTTATAAAGAACTTGTAAAACTCAACACCAGGAATATAAATAGTCCAATCAAAAAATGGGCAAAAGATATGAATAGACACTTCTCCAAAGAGGACATACATATGGCCAATAGACAGATGAAAAAATGCTCAACATCACTAATCATTAGAGAAATGCAAATTAAAACCACAATGAGATATCATCTCACACCAGTCAGAATGGCGCGCATCAACAAATCAACACAGAATAAGTGCTGGCGAGGGTGTGGAGAAAAGGGAACCCTCCTGCACTGCTGGTGGAAATGCAGACTGGTGCAGCCACTGTGGAAAACAGTATGGAGATCCCTCAAAAAATTAAAAATGGAACTGCCTTTTGACCCAGCCATCCTACTTTTAGGAATATACCCCAAGAATACCATACCACAGTTTGTAAAGGAGAAATGCACCCCCATGTTTATGTCAGCATTGTTCACAATAGCCAAGATCTGGAAACAGCCCAGTCCCTCAGTGGACGAGTGGATTAAAAAGCAGTGGTATATATACACAATGGAATACTATGGGGCCATGAAAAAGAAGGAAATTTTACCTTTGCAACAAACGAATGGACCTGGATACTATTATGTTAAGTGAAAGAAGCCAGGCAGAGAAAGAAAAATATCATATGACCTCACTCATCTGAGGAATCTGATGAACAGTATGAACTGAGGAGCGGAATAGAGACAGAGGAGGGATCAAAGGATCCAGATGGAAAGTGGACAGAGGGAAAGGGGATGATAGGCTGATAGGATGGGATGAGAGCAGAAAAGCAAATCCTGGAGGGAAGTGGGGAGGGCGTAACAGGGAGGGAGACAGGGGGGATGTACTGGGGATCACAGGTGACATTAGAATCTACGTAAACACAATAAATTAATTAAAAAAATAGTATCAAAACTTTTCAATATCTGTACCTCTATAATATATTTTAATATTTAATAAATGGTCTAAATAACTTTATTATATATTAAAATAAAAGTTTTTATGGAAATAGACTTCTAAAATTATGATAATATTCAGAGGAAAACTCTTTTATCCATTTACAACTTTTTGTGAATGTATAACAATGAAAAAAGTAACACTTTCTGGGCCCTTACTATGTGCAAACACTGTAAGAGATAAACAATGTTAAAGTTCATTAGCTTAATTCTAGTGAAGAAGTCTGTGCTTGCAGAATCAATGTTCATCTCTCTCATGCACACTGTCTTGACATAATCAGTTTCCATCCTCTTTGTCTGTCTCACACCCCCATGCACACACTATATAGTCAAACTTATACATACCTGTTTGATTTCTTTAACAGCCAAAGTAACTGAGAACACGACTGCCTGACCAGTGCTGCTCTGACAGGAAATGTAACAGGCTGACTTAGTTCATTACATACGTATTCCATCTCTTTCACCATTGTCCAACTATAACCTGAAATGAGAAAAAAGAAATTTAACTTTTCAAATTGGAATGCTGAAGTCAAATAACAACTCACTTATATGTGCAAATTTATAGGTAATTCATACCATTCCCATTTGAATTCAAAGTGAATTAAAATCCCACTTAATGCAAGAAAAGATTTTGGGTGGAAAATGTAAATAAAAATTAAAACTAAAACCATGCCACAAATGACCTATAGAAATTTAACAAAAAAATTTACAAATATCTCAAATGTAAAAAAGTAAATTTGACAAACTAGTTACTTTAAAGATTCTAAGATTCTTAGGTACTTCCTCATCATTAATATTCTTTATAAACTAAGATTTTCCACTTGTGTTAATTAAGTTTTCTTTTCTAGAGAAAGATGGATATTTTATTTTTATTAGCTATTTAAGTAATAATTAACTTCAATTTTTAAAAATAATTAACTTTTTAAGCTTTTTTATTGAATGTATCAGGTTAATTTTATTTATTTATTTATTTTGTATTTTTCTGAAGTGAGAAGCACAGAGGAGGCAGACAGACAGACTCCTGTATGCATCCAACCAGGATCCACCCGGCATGCCCACCACAGGGGGTGATGCTGGGCCCCTCTGGGGCGTTGCTCTGCTGCAATTGGAGCCATTCTAGCACCTGAGGCGGAGGCCATGAAGCCATCCTCAGTGCCCAGGCCAACTTTGCTCCAATGGAGCCTTGGCTGTGGGAGGGGAAGAGAGAGATCGAGAAAAAGGAGAGGGGGAAGGGTGGAGAAGCAGATGGGTGCTTCTCCTATGTGCCCTGAGTGAGAATTGAACCCAGGACTTCCACACACTGGGCCAACTCTCTACTGCTGAGCCAGCTGGCCAAGGCCTGTGTTGTATCAGGTTAATTTTAACTTCATTTTCTTTACTTTTGGCTAGTCTAGATTTCTAAAACATTTTACCTAAAATAGAAATAGGGGTAAAACTGACTCTTATATATGTTAATTATGTTAGGACATTGTGGAAAGCATACTTGACTGTTTATAAACAGCTTCAGAGAAAAATTATATTTTTGAAATTACCCTAAACTCAATAAAAAACAAGTTGTAAAAAAGTATTGCTCAGAACATTTTATAGAAAGCCTATATGAATATGTTAGTTTAACAGCTAAAATATCTTATGAAAGAAAGAAATAATCTCTCCTTTAAAATCTGAAAAATTGCCTGACCTGTGGTGGTGCAGTGGATAAAGCGTCGACCTGGAATGCTGAGGTCGCTGGTATGAAACCCCAGGCTTGCCTGGTCAAGGCACATATGGGAGTTGATGCTTCCTGCTCCTCCCCCTGTTCTCTCTGTCTCTTTCCTCTCTCTCTTTCCCCTCTCTTTCTAATAAAAATGAATTTTAAATCTGAAAAATTATATATATATATTTTAAGATTTTATTTATTAATTTTAGAGAGAGGGGAGAGAGAAAGGCAGGAGGAGGAGCGGGAAACATCAGCTCATAGTTACTTCTGACACATGCCTTGACCAGGCAAGGCCAGGGTTTCAACCAGCAACCTCAGCAACCTCAGCATTCCAGGTTGAATACTTTATCTACTGCACTATCACAGGCCAGGCATGAAAATGATATATTTTTAATTAGAAGAAAGTTGTTGCTATGGCCAGATAGCTCAGGTGGTTAGAGCTTTGTCCTGAGGCACAGAAATTTGCTGGTTTGATCCCCAATCAGAGCACATATAGGGGCAGCTCAATGTCTCTGTTTCTCTCTCTCTCTCTCTCTCTCTCTCTCCCCCCCTCTCTCTCTCTCCCCCTTCCTTCCTTTCTCACTAAAATCAATAAATAAAAAAATTTAAAAACATAGTTAAAGAAAGATTTGTTACATCATGAAAGCTACTGCTTGAGGTGGGTGAGGGAGGTAGAAGAGGGTAAAGAGGGTTAAATTGTGATAAAGGAGACTTCAGGTGGGGTGGTAGTCATATAGTACAGTATAGAGATGATATATTATAGAATTGTAGCCCTGGCCGGTTGGTTCAGTAGTAGAGTGTCGGCCTGGCGTGCAGGAGACCCGGGTTCGATTCCCGACCAGGGCACACAGGAGAAGCGCCCATCTGCTTCTCCATCCCCCCCTCCTCTCTGTCTCTCTCTTCCCCTCCCGCAGCTGAGGCTCCATTGGAGCAAAAAGATGGCCCGGGAGCTGGGGATGGCTCCTTGGCCTCTGCCTCAGGCGCTAGAATGGCTCTGGTCGCGACAGAGCCACGCCCCGGATGGGCAGAGCATCGCCCCCTGGTGGGCGTGCCGGGTGGATCCCGGTCGGGTGCATGCGGGAGTCTGTCTGCCTCCCCGTTTCCAGCTTCAGAAAATTAAAAAAAAAAAAAAAAAAGGAAAGAATTGTACACCTGTAACCTATCCAATTTTATTAACCAATGTCACTCCAATAAATTTAATTACAAAAAAACACAGTTAACAGAAGCTATATTGACATTACTCTAAACTTATAAACTCTTGTTTTCTAAACTTGCAGCATAAAAAGGGAGGATACAACATATGTTGGTAATAATATGAGGCCAGTGGGGTAAAACAGCCTTAACACATTCAGCACCAATGTGACATGAAGACCCAGATATGGTTTAACTCAACTCAAGCCTGAGGTTAAAGCCTGAGTTAAACAGTGACTAAAAAGAGTTCAGAATCAGTAAGGAAGTTACTAAATCACTTCCAGTTTACCTTCTTTAAACACTTTAAATTATATGCTATAGATTTTAATGAAACTAATAAAAATTTAAATGATTAAAAAATTAAACTAGAATTAAGTTAAAACATACTATTTTTTCTCTGAATCATCAATTGTTGGTTCAGGGAAGTCATAAACTAAATGTCACTATTTACTAAATAGCAGTTATTCTAATCTCAGGTTAGACTCAAAAACTTTATATTAAAAAAATAATAGCAAATAAGTAAAAAATGAATGCCCTGAACACAGGATATAGCTGACATCTCCATAAATTCTAGATAATTTCTTAGTTTATCATTTTTAGCACATGGACAGGTGTACTAGAGCATCTGATTGCTTAATGGCTGTTTACCTGGAAATCACTACCTATGGATGTACAAAGAAATGGAAAGATGAATCCAAGGAGGTGTAATAAGTTTCAGCCAGGAAAAAGAACCTGAAAATAGCACGTCCATCTATAGGAATATGTGAAAGAAGGGATCAAGCCTAGAAAAAAGTCTCAGAGCCACCCACTCCCCTGTCCGTCAGAGATCAGAGGGCGGCAAGGTCCCAGCACCCTACATTGGAGCCCCTTCTAAATGTCCAGGGAGAATTCTTCAACCACTCCTGGCCTCACACCACATGAAAAGCTCTTATCATTTGTTTTTGTTTTGGGGGGGGGTGTTTTTGTTTTTGTTTTTTGTTTTTGTGACAGAGAGACAGAGAGGGACAGATTGGAACATACAGACAGGAAAGGAGAGATGAGAAGCATCAATTCTTCATTGCGGCTCCTTAGTTGTCCATTGATTGCTTTCTCATATGTGCCTTGACGGGGGCGGAGGGGGCCACAGTAGAGCGAGTGACCCCTTGCAGAAGTCAGTGACCTTGGGCTTAAGCCAGCAACCTTGGGGTCATGTCTATGATCCCACACTCAAGCCAGCAACCCCACGCTCAAGCTGCACGAGCCCATGTTCAAGCCAGTGAACTCGGAGTTTTGAACCTGGGTCCTCTGCGTCCGAGTCCTACACTTTATCCACTGCACCACGGCCTGGTCAGGTGATAGAATATATTTTAATTTGACCAACAAAAAATACTTTTTAAAAATTATTACCTTCATTGACTTTCTCAGGATGCCACCCTGTTGTCCAACCCAGGGAAAATGTCACATCTGGAAAGAAGGACGTCACAGTGTCTATAAAAGGTTTTGCATCTACTACTGTGCTATCTCCATTTGGCCCGGGAAGAATATCAGCATTAATCCACACAGGCTGCTGCAGATGCCTCTTCACATTTTCCAAGAGCAGCATGGATGGTTCTACAGCTGCCAGACTGAAAACAGTTTGTTGTCAATGAGAGATATTCCTACAGTAAAAGTTGAAAGAAGTTCTTTAGACTAGTGGTTTTAGTGTTCTCAAATTCATAATAAAAGTATAACACAATGATGCCTGAATTAAATAAAATCAAAGGTCACATAGCACTAAAGAGGAAAGTTAACATAAGCCACAACTCAAAAGTTGATTTATACTTTTTATTCATAAAGGCACCTTAAAGGTTCTATACATAAAGAAATAATACCACTTGTGGACAGATGGACGTTTCAGAACTCTGTATTAGGATCATTCAGTATAATAACAATTTAAAAAAAGATATACATATTCATTCATCAGAGAATATATAAGATTTTAAAATTAGATATAGTCATAACTTACAAAAATTCACATTTATGAAAATATTCATAGTGCACTCAGGCACATATTTCTAATACTGGCTCATGACATTGGAAAAAATAACCTCTTTTCCTTCATCTATTCTTGTGTAAATCTGGACACATAAATATATTTCTAAAAATGAATACAAGGTATAAAATTATAAAATTTCCTTAAGGCTTTTATAAATTTCACTCCCCCCCCCTTATTGTAAACAAATCTTCTGGAAACTAGAGACAACTATATTTTAGATACTTTTAAATAAAAAAAGCAGCTTCACTCTTTGTATTTCCCAACATCTATTCTGACACCTAGAGATTTTGAGACAATAAGGTTTTAATCATCCTACATAATTTTTCCTTTAAAAAATGCATACACAAATTTTCCTAGAAAACTATACCAATAATTCTGAACCGTTAGGGCCTATGTTGATTTCTAAGAAAATTAGCTTTTGGTGAATACTGTGATAGAAAGCTAGGAATTTGGGAGACAGATGTAAGAGGGAAAACACTCAGCACCCTCCCCACATTTCCACCTGTCTTCCTAAGGGACTGGAACCCTCCTGCCTGTGCTTCTACCACTTTTCAGTCCATGACTTTTGGGGCCTGAACTTCACAGAGAGAAACTGATAATCCCATTATTTCTTGAGTCATGTTCATCATTGAGCAACAATACTGTTCTTTAGAATCACAGAAAACCAGCCTGTGTAGTCCTTAACTCTGCTCCACTAAACACTTTTTTCTCATTCTTCTGCCTCTGAAATGGAGGCTGTGGTCTAGACCAGTGGTCCCCAACCATTTTTGGGCCACACACCAGTTTAATGTCAGAAAATATTTTCACGGACCGGCCTTTAGGGTGGGATGGATAAATGTATCACGTAACCAAGACAAGCATCAAGAGTGAGTCTTAGACAGATGTAACAGGGAATCTGGTCATTTTTTAAAAAATAAAACATCATTCAGACTTAAATATAAATAAAACGGAAATAATGTAAGGTATTTATTCTTTCTCTGCAGACCCGTACCAAATGGCCCACGGACCGGTACCGGTTCCGCAGCCCGGGGGTTAGGGACCACTGGTCTAGATGATATATATATTTCCTTATTTTAAAAATATGTTCAATTACAGTTTACATCAATATTATTTTATATTAGTTTCAGTGTACAGCATAGTGGTTAGATAATCATATACTTTAAAAAGTGTTCCCCCAATATTTCTAGTACCCTGACACCATGCACAGTTATTACAATATTAATGCTACATTCCCTGTGCTGTACTTTACATCTCATGACTATTTTGCAATGACCACCCTGTACTTCTCAGTCCCTTCACCTTTTTCATCCAGTCCTCCAATCCCCCTCCACTCTGGCAACCACCAGTCTGCTCTCTGTACCTCTGAGTCTGTTTCTGGTTTTCTTTTTCTTGTTTTGGTTTTAAATTAATTTTAATGGGGTGACATTAATAAATCAGGGTAGATATGTTCAGAGAAAACATCTCCAGGTTATTTTGACATTTAATTATGTTGCATTCCCATTACCCAAAGTCAGATTGTCTTCTGTCACCTTCTATCTGGTTTTCTTTGTGCCCCTCGCCTTCCCCACCCCCTCCCTCCCTCCCCGCCCCCAGTAACCATCACACTCTTGTCCATGTCTCTTACTCTCGTTTTTATGTCCCACCTCTGTATGGAATCATATAGTTCTTAGTTTTTTCTGATTTACTTATTTCGCTCAGTATAATGTTATCAAGGTCCATCCATGCTGTTGTAAATGATATTATGTCATCATTTCTTATGGCTGAGTAGTATTCCATAGTGTGTATGTACCACATCTTCTTTATCCAGTCACCTATTGAAGGGCTTTTTGGTTGTTTCCATGTCTTGGCCACTGTGAACAATGCTGCAATGAACATGGGGCTGCATGTGTCTTTACGTACCAGTGTTTTTGATTTTTGGGGGTGTATACCCAGTAGAGGGATTGCTGGGTCATATGGTAGTTCTATTTTTAGTTTTTTGAGGAACCTCCATACTTTCATCCATAGTGGTTGTACTACTTTACAGTCATACCAACAATGGATGAGGGTTCCTTTTTCTCCACAGCCTCTCCAACATTTGCTATTACCTGTCTTGCTGATAATAGCTAATCTAACAGGTATGAGGTGGTATCTCATTGTAGTTTTGATTTGCATTTCTCTAATAACTAATGAAGATGAGTATCTTTTTATATATCTGTTGGCCATTTGTATTTCTTCCTGAGAGAAGTGTCTGTTCATGTCCTCTTCCCATTTTTTTATTGGATTGTTTGTTTGTTTGTTGTTGAGTTTTATGAGTTCTTTGTATATTTTGGATATTAGGCCCTTATCTGAGCTGTTGTTTGAAAATATCATTTCCCATTTAGTCGGCTGTCTGTTTATTTTGTTGTTAATTTCTTTTGTTAAGCAAAAACTTCTTAGTCTGATGTAGTCCCATTCATTTATCTTTGCCTTCACTTCCCTTGCCTTTGGAGTCAAATTCATAAAATGCGCTTTAAAACCAAGGTCCATGAGTTTAGTACCTATGTTTTCTTCTATGTACTTTATTATTCCAGGTTTTATATTTAGGTCTTTGATCCATTTTGAATTAATTCTAGTACAAGGGGACAAACTGTAGTCGAGTTTCATTCTTTTGCATGTGGCCTTCCAGTTTTCCCAACACCATTTGTTGAAGAGGCTTTCTTTTCTCCATTATGTGGTGTTGGCCCCTTTATCAAAAATTATTTGACCATATATATGTGGTTTAATTCTGGGCTCTCTATTCTGTTCCATTGGTCTTAGTGTCTGTTTTTCTGCCAATACCATGCTGTTTTGATTGTCGTGGTTCTATAATATAATTTGAAGTCAGGTATTGTAATGCCCCCAGCTTCATTCTTTTTCCTTAGGATTGCTCTGGCTATTCGGGGTTTTTTATAGTTCCATATAAATCTGATGATTTTTTGTTCCATTTCTTTAAAAAATGTCATTGGAATTTTTTTTTTTTTACAGAGACTGAGAGAGTCAGTGAGAGGGATAGACAGGGACAGAGAGATGAGAAGCATCAATCATTAGTTTTTTATTGCGCATTGCGAAACCTTAGTTGTTCATGGATTGCTTTCTCATATGTGCCTTGACTGTGGACCTTCAGCAGACTGAGTGACCCCCTGCTCAAGTCAGCAACCTTGGGTCAAAGCTGGTGAGATTTTGTTCAAACCAGATGAGCCCACACTCAAGCTGGCGACCTCGGGGTCTCAAACCTGGGTCCCTGGCATCCCAATCCAACGCTCTATCCACTGCACCACCGCCTGGTCAGGCTGTCATTGGAATTTTGATGGGAATTGCATTGAATTTGTATATTGCTTTGGGTAATATGGTCATTTTGATTATATTTATTCGTCCTATCCAAGAACAAGGAATATTTTTCCATTTCATTGTATCTTTTTCCATTTCCCTTAACAATGCTTTGTAGTTTTCATTATATAGGTCTTTTACATTGTTTGTTATGTTTATTCCTAGGTATTTTATTTTTTTTGTTGCAACTGTGAAGGGAATTATTTTTTTGAGTTCGTTTTCTGATGTTTCATTGTTGGCATATAGGAAGGCAATGGACTTTTGTATGTTAATTTTGTATCCTGTGACCTTATTGTATTGGTTTATTGTTTCTAGTAATCTTTTTGTGGAGCCTTTGGGGTATTTGATGTATAGGATCATATCATCTGCAAAAAGTGAAACCTTTACTTCTTCTTTTATTTATAAACCTTTATTTCTTTCTCTTGTCTGATTGC
This sequence comes from Saccopteryx bilineata, assembly GCF_036850765.1. Classification (NCBI taxonomy): domain Eukaryota; kingdom Metazoa; phylum Chordata; class Mammalia; order Chiroptera; family Emballonuridae; genus Saccopteryx; species Saccopteryx bilineata. Next base: position 205,890,376 of record NC_089493.1, on the reverse strand, counting down.
TCTGGCTAGAACTTCTAGCACTACTTTAAATAAGAGTGGAGAGAGTGGACAACCCTGTCTTGTTCCTGATTTAAGGGGGAAAGTCCTCAGTTTTATGCCATTTAATATGATATTAGCTGATGGTTTATCATAAATGGCCTTTATCATGTTGAGATATTTTCCTTCTATACCCATTTTGTTGAGTGTTTTAAACATAAAATTGTGCTTTTCTGCATCTATTGATAAGATCACGTGGTTTTTGTTCTTTGTTTTATTGATATGATGTATTACATTAATCGTTTTACATATGTTGAACCATCCTTGAGATTCTGGGATGAATCCCACTTCATAATGATGTATTATTTTTTTAATATGTTGTTGTATTCAATTTGCTAGTATTTCATTTAGTATTTTAGCATCTGTATTCATTAGAGATATTAGTCTATAGTTTTCTTTTTTTGTGCTGTCCTTGCCAGGTATGAGGGTTTGTTGGCCTCATAAAATGTGTTTGGAAATAATGCTTCTTCAATTTTTTGGAAGACTTTGAGTAGAATAGGAACCAAGTCTTCTTTGAAAGTTTGAAAGAATTCACTAGGATAGCCGTCCGGCCCTGGACTTTTATTTTTAGGGAGGTTTTTAATATTTCCTCCCTGCTTATTGGTTTGTTTAGGCTTTCTGTTTCTTCATGACTCAGTCTAGGAAGATTGTATTGTTCTAGGAATTTATCCATTTCTTCTAGATTGTTGAATTTGTTGGCATATAGTTTTTCATAGTATTCTACAATAATCCTTTGTATATCTATCATATTTGTGGTGATTTCTCCTCTTTCATTTTGCATTTTTTTATATGAGTCCTTTCTCTTTTTTCCTTGGTGAGTCTTGCCAAGGGTTTGTCAATTTTGTTGATCTTTTCAAAGAACCAGTTTCTTGTTTTATTAATTTTTTCTATAGTTTTTCTGTTCTCTATTTCATTTATTTTAGCTCTCATTTTTATTATTCTTTTCTTCTGCTGGTTTTATGTTGTCTTTGTTCTTTTTTTTCTAGTTCCTTAAGATGTGAAGTTAAGTGGTTTACTTGGGCTCTCTCTTGTTTGTTCATATAAGCCTGTAGTGATATGAACTTCCCTCTTATTACTGCTTTTGCTGCATCCCAGAGATTCTGATATGTTGTATTGTTATTTTCATTTGTCTGTATGTATCTTTTGATCTCTGCACTTATTTCTTCTTTGACCCACTCATTTTTTAAAAGTATGTTGTTTATAGTTTCCACATTTTTGTGTGGTTTTTTTTTTTTTACCTCCTTTTTGCAGTTGAATTCTAGTTTCAAGGCTTTATGATCAGAAAATATGCTTGGTACAATTTCAATTTTTCTGAATTTGATGTTATTTTTGTGGCCCAACATATGGTCAATTCTTGAGAATGTTCCATGTGCACTAGAGAAAAATGTATGCTCTGTCACTTTGGGATGAAATTTTCTGTAGATGTCTATCATATCCAATAGTTGTAGTGTTTCGTTTAAGGGCAATAGTTCTTTATTGATTTTCTGTTTGGATGAATGATCTAGAGCCCTCACTGGTGTATTGAGGTCTCCAAGTATTATTGTAATTTTGTTGATTTTTGTTTTTAGGTCAGTCAGTAGCTGTCTTATATATTTTGGTGCTCCTTGGTTTGGTGCAGCATCCCCTTAATCATTATGAAATGACCATTTTTGTCTCTGATTACTTTTGCTGTCTTGTAGTCAGCATTGTTAGATATGAGTATTGCAACACCTTTCTTTTGGATGTTATTTGCTTGGAGTATTGTTTTCCAGCCTTTCACTTTGAATTTGTTTTTATCCTTGTTGCTTAGATGTGTCTCTTTCTTTTTTTTTTTTTAATTTTTTTTTTTTTTGTATTTTTCTGAAGCTAGAGACGAAGAGAGACAGTCAGACAGACACCCACATGTGCCTGACCAGGATCCAACCAGCACGCCCACCAGGGGGGCAACGCTCTGCCCACCAGGGGACAATGCTCTGCCCCTCTGGGGCATCACTCTGTTGTGACCATAGCCACTCTAGCGCCTGGGGCAGAGGCCAAGGAGCCATCCCCAGCGCCCAGGCCATCTTTGCTCCAATGGAGCCTCAGCTGCGGGAGGGGAAGAGAGAAACAGAGAGGAAGGAGAGGGAGAGGGGTGGAGAAGCAGATGGGCGCTTCTCCTGTGTGCCCTGGATGGGAATTGAACCTGGGACTTCTGCACACCAGGCCGACGCTCTACCACTGAGCCAACCGGCCAGGGCCGATGTGTTTCTTGTAGGCAGCATACAGTTGGATTTTCTTTTTTAATCCGTTCTGCTACTCTGTGTCTTTTTATTGGTGAGTTTAATCCATTTACATTTAGTGTAATTATTGACACTTGAGGGTTTCCTGTTGCCATTTTATATATTGCTTTCTGTTAGTTTTGTATCTTGTATCTTCTTTGATTCTTCTCTTTTGTTTTTCTATCATTTGTTTTTGTTTGGTTGTAATCCATACTTCTTTCCTCTATTACTTCTTTTTTCAAGTCATGTATCTGTGGTGGTTTTTTCAGGGCTGGTTACCATTAAGTAATGGAAAAGATTCCTACCATGTTCATTGTAGTACACTATCTTATGAGTGCTTCTGCACTCCATCATCCTTTGCTACTGTTAATCTTCGTCCTCTCCCCCTTTTTTTTTTTTTTTGTTCTCATAGTTTGAATTTGATTTTATTGTATTCTTGGTGGAGCTTTTGCTTGTGGTTTTGTTTTGTTCTTTGTATCTGGTTGGATAACCCCCTTTAGTATTTCCTAAAGTGGGGGTATTCTGATGATAAATTCCCTTATCTTTTCTGTATTTGTGAATGTTTTTATTTCTCCTTTGTATTTGAAGTATAGCATTGATGGGTATAGTATTCTTGGCTGAAAGTTCTTCTCTTTCAGAGCTTTAAATATAGGTGTCCACTCTCTTCTTGCTTGTAGAGTTTCTGCTGAGAAATCTGATGATAATCTAATAGGCCTTCCTTTATATGTTGTATTCTTCTTTTCTCTGGCTGCCTTGAGAATTTTTTCTTTGTCATTGGTTTGTGCCAATTTCATTATGATGTGCCTTGGAATAGGTTTGTTGGGGTTAAGATAACTCAGTGTTCTGTTTATTTCTTGAATCAAGGCTTTAGTTCTTTCCATAGGCTTGGGAAGTTCTCATCTATTATTTGTTTGAATATATTCTCCATTCCATTTTCTCTCTCTTCTCCTTCTGATATACCTATTATTCTTACATTACTCTTTTTGATGGAGCCAGACAATTCCTGTAGGTCTTTCTCATTTTTTTAAATTTGTGAGTCTCTCTCCTCATCTCTCTGCTGTGCCTCAAGTTTCCCATCTTCTATGTCACTAATTCTCTCTTCTATCTGGCCTGTTCTATTAGCTAAGCTTGTTACCTCGTTTTTCAGTTCATTAATTGAGTTTTTCATCTCTGTTTGATTTGTTTTCATAGTTTCAATTTCCTTGATAATATATTCTTTCTTTACATTGGTTGTTTTTTGGGGCTCCCTAAACTGCCTTTCTGTGTTTTCTTGTATATCTCTGAATATTTTTAGAATTTCTGTTTTAAATTCTCTGTCATTTAACTCCAAGGTTTCCAATCTATTAAAATTTTTTTCTATAGATTTTTCCTCATCTATCTGTGCTACATCTCTGTCTTTTGTATCCATGATATTCAATTTCCTTTTCCTTAATGGTATCTGAGGGTGGTTTTGTTAATAACACTAATGAGAATTAATAAAGAATAAAAAGTAAAAAATAATTTTAAAATTATTATTATTTGTTTTTTGAGAAAATACTGTGGAAAAACTGAGAATTATATTGTGCTAAATGGAACAAAAACTACCTAGAATGGAGAGCCTGAGTTGGGGAGAAGTGACAAAGGGGCAAAAAACGAGGTAAGGACCCACAAAATGCTAAAAAGGAAAAAATTTGGATCAAGAATAACAGTTTGCTTGTAAATGGCGGTCAAATGAGAGATATAGTGAAAGAGATAAGAAGAAAACAAGAAAAAGAAAAAAAATACTATTGTATTAAGTGGAACAAAAACTACATAGAATGGAGAGCCGGGGCTTGGGGGAATGCTAATGAGTTAAAAAGCACACAAAATGCCACAAAGAAAAAATTTGAATCCAAAATAAAATAATTTGTAAGTGATGATCGAGTGAGAGGAAGAGTGAAAGAGAGAAGAAGAAACTAAGAGAGAGGGAGAAAAAAGAAAAAGGAAAAAAAGAAGAAAAAAAGAGGAAAAAGAAAGGGAAAGACTTAAGGTTTTTGGAGTGTAACCCTCATAGAGAAAAAGAAAAAAGAAAAGAAAAAAAAAGGGAAATGTAACACCTATGAGCAATGTAGTTCAAGATGAAGGGAAAAGAATATGACAAGCAGAGGATAAAAGGACCAAAGTGGAAGAAAAAAATAAAGATAAAAAAATGTTAAAAGTTATAAAGACTGTGCATTATTCTTGATTTTGAGAGGTTATCTTCTTCCTTTTTCTTCCTTCTCCCTCCTCCTAGTTGGTGGCACTGTACCCCAGGCTCTGCCCCTGTGGCACACTTAGGTAGAGATTTGCAGTTGATGAGTCTCTATGACAATGTCATATATTAGGCTTCAGTCTCGTTGGTAGTTGGGGCTTGTTAGCATTTGCAGGCTCCAACAATGGGAGAGTCCGTTTTCCCAGAACCTCTCTCCTAGTCTCTCCTTCCTGAATTAGCAGCCTGGTGATCCAGCTATGAGGTTGCCCCTGCCACTGCCTGGAGAGCAAGAGGCCCTAAGAGCTGGCAAATCCCCACTCTATCCTCACTCAACACAGGGCTCTGGGTAAGGCTCAATCAGTCAGAGCTGCCAGCATAATCAGGCAGGATTGGGAGCCAACTGCTCTCAAGGTGTCTTTCTATGAGCCTCCAGGTGTGTCTAGTATGCCTCAGCACTCTGTGGGACCACTCTCCCCAGGCTTTTTGCACTTTGTAACCTGTATTGGCTGGCAGGAAGATGCCCTAGTTGTTGCCTGCAGAACAGAAGGTCTTTTTTTTATTTTATTTATTTATTTATTTTCTGAAGCTGGAAACAGGGAGAGACAGTCAGACAGACTCCCGCATGCACCCGACCGGGATCCACCCGGCACACCCACCAGGGGTGACGCTCTGCCCACCAGGGGGCGATGCTCTGCCCCTCTGGGGCGTCGCTCTGTTGCGACCAGAGCCACTCTAGCGCCTGGGGCAGAGGCCAAGGAGCAATCCCCAGCGCCTGGGCCATCTTTGCTCCAATGGAGCCTTGGCTGCGGGAGGGGAAGAGAGAGACAGAGAGGAAGGAGGGGGTGGTGGAGAAGCAAATGGGTGCTTCTCCTATGTGCCCTGGCTGGGAATCCAACCCGGGTCCCCCACGCGCCAGGCTGACGCTCTACCGCTGAGCCAACCAGCCAGGACCAGAACAGGAGGTCTTAAAAGCTGCCAAGTCTCTCCTTTTAGCACACCACCATGAGTATGAAAGCTCTGCCCATCAGAGCCACCAGCTTAAGCAGGTAGGGGGTGTGTTGACTTCTGTTCAGGCTCCTTTCTAAGGTACCCCGGTTATTTCTAGTTAAATTTGCCTTAGCGTTCCGTAGGATTGCTCTCTGCAGACTTCTCCCTTGTTAAAAAGTCTACAGCCTAGCCTGTCTAACTTCTGCAGTGTTCTCTGAGGTTTGTTCTCTGAGGAATGTGTTTTTCACCTTGTATTGGCTGGCATAGAGTTGTCCCAGCTACTGTGAAAAGAGCAACAGGCCCTAATAAATATCACGTCTCTTCTCTTAGATTGCTGACCTGAGAAAGAAGACCTTGTCAACCAGAGCCGCTGCCGGGGTAAGCCAGCTGGGCAGTGAGCAGACTGTGGGTTAAGCTAATTTCAGCGATTGGATCCGCAGATCTGCTCCAGAGACTGTCTGCAAGCAGCCTGCGTGCCCCTCCCCCTAGTACTTCCGTATTTTTTCTTCCCTGGGAATGGGCTTTGTTAGCCTGTATGGCTGGTGGAGGCACCCCGCCCGCCCGGAGAGGTCCAGGCGTAAGGAAGTCGGCTTTCATGCACTCCCTGCATGCTGTTGTTTGGGGAGCAGGGATTACACCGAGACTCTGGTCGCAGCCCACGCAGAAGGCTACTGCTGACAGTCTCTGACCCTGCCCTTCTGTCTGGGAATGCAGGGCCCACGCCCGGGGCGCTAGGAGGAACCACTCGCACACTGTCCGCGCTCCCCGACCAGGATAACCAGAGTAATGAAGGCCACCGCTCGCCCGCCTTTGCTGGGGTCTGGCGCCGGCATTAGCTCTGCGTGGGTTGAGCCACAGGCACACTCTTTCCTCAGCTTGAACGTCTATGCCCCAGCCCAGCTCTTTCCATGCCCCCAGCCCTCACTTTCTCTCAGTTCCAAGTGAAAGCAGCCCTTGCTCAGATCAGTGAGGAAGGCAGAGTATTCCATTCTCCGTCTTATTTCCTTCAGGGTTGATTATATATTTAGCCACCTTTTCACCCAATAGTACCTTTGTTCAGTGTGTGGGACTTACAGATGCTCCTGGAATCATTTTTCTGTCTATAGTTGTCAAACTTGTTGAAATTTTGGGGAGAGGTATCGGGAGCGCTCCTCATGGCACCATTTCTCTGATGTCACCTCCCCTGTTTCTGTTGTGTTTTTCATTTATATTGTTCTTTAGATTCCACATATGAGGAAAATCATATGGCATTTGTCTTTCTCTGTTTGACTTATTTACTCAGTATAATACCTTATAGGTCCATCAATGCTCTTGCAAATGGTAAGATTTCATTCATTTTGATTGGAGGCCCTCGATTTTAGTAGATTAATAAACTTTAAAGCTGGTCCTTGCAGACTCTAATTTAGATGCTGTCATTTCTCTGTCTCAAATGCTCTCCGCCTTTGAAGGATATTAATACCACGTTAAAACCACAATTCTGAGACTCTGACACAAACTTCCCTATTTTTGGTAGCAAGCAGCTTTAATTGTGACTCCAAACCTTGCTTGTCTGCAAGTTCTGCGGGGTTCTGCTCTTCCTGGGTGGAGCTGGAGGAAATCCTGAAACCCTTCCAGAAAGGACTCTGATATCTTAAGAAATCAGGTGTCTGGACTGAGACTTGACTTGGGATGTAGTGAACACACACAATATGGTGTGTGTTGTAGAACTCTGCACCTGAAACCTGTATAATTTTATTAGCCAGTGTTACTCCAATAAATTCAATTAAAGAAAAAATAAATCTTGTATCTATAAAGGTTGGGCGACCTTTTTAGGCTTTCTCAATTTAGTAAGCTGACACAGGGCTGTTTTCCATTGGTTTTCCATCTGACAGTATCTAGTATCAAACTGTATTTTCTCCCCAAAATTGAAATCCCACCAGCATATATAAGTGCCTACCAGCATATATAAGTGTAAAGGACTGTACAGTACAAAGAAGCTATGACACCGAACACAATGAAGCAAAAATGCACATATTTCATTTTATATGTAAATATTTTAGTTACCACCAATATAGACTACTAATATAAAAAGTAATGATACTTTCCCTTAGCAGGAACTTAAATAGGAAAAACAAAACCTACATTAAGAAAAACATAAAGCCTTACCAAGGAAAATACAACTTTTGTTGTTATAGTTTTTATTTTTCTAGAACATGAAAAAATTATTCTAAAAGAGTAAATGTGGAGGAAAGCCTGGAACTTACTATTGTAAATACTGCAAAAGGACACATTCCTCCCAATTAAGTTATAAATTCCAAGTAATTATAATTAAAAATGCCAGTGGCCAAAATCCTCAATTCTTACATGTATTAAATTTCCCATAAAGAACTGCCAAAAGGTTTGCCATGTTGACCATTTGAAGAAGGAAGTCTTTTTTTTTTTTTTGTATTTTTCTGAAGCTGGAAACGGGGAGAGACAGACAGACTCCCACATGCGCCCGACCGGGATCCACTCGGCATGCCCACCAGGGGCGACGCTCTGCCCACCAGGGGGCGATGCTCTGCCCCTCCGGGGTGTCACTCTGCCGCGAGCGACCAGAGCCACTCTAGCGCCTGGGGCAGAGGCGAAGGAGCCATCCCCAGCGCCCGGGCCATCTCTGCTCCAATGGAGCCTCGGCTGCGGGAGGGGAAGAGAGAGACAGGGAGGAAGGGGGGGGGTGGAGAAGCAAATGGGCACTTCTTCTGTGTGCCCTCGCCAGGAATCGAACCCAGGTCCCCCACACGCCAGGCCAACGCTCTACCGCTGAGCCAGCCAGCCAGGGCCTGAAGAGGGAAGTCTTGATCAGAATACTATGTAACATTTCCTTTGCTTAGTACTTTTCTAAATTCCCAGAAAAAATATATAAACAGTTTTTATAGAATAGGTTCTTTTTCCTATAAGTTACTTATATGGCAAACTTCTGAGTATCACATCCTATTTTTTTATTAATTTCATTTAGAAATTGTAGTTGACATAAAAACCATACTTAAAATTAAAATAAGCCATTTAAAATTACATTCCCAGGGAAATAATTTTTTGCTAAAACACAGAAGTTTGCTTAAACTCCAAATAAAATTTAAAAATCATCATATGTGCCTGACCTGTGGTGGCGCAGTGGATGGGGCATTGACCTGGGACGCTGAGGTCACCGGTTCGAAACCCCAAGCTTGCCTAGTCAAGGTACATATGGGAGTTGATACTTCTGGCTCCTCCCCTTTTCTCTCTCTTTTTCTCTCTCGCTCTCCTCTCTCTCTAAAAATGAATAAATAAAATATTAAAAAATCATCATATGTTACCCAGTTATTATTTGTATAAAGAAAATAACTGAGGCATGAAACAAGACCTAGTAAAATCTGAGTAAAAGGTTATTTAGCTGTTATAGAACCAGTGGAAAGCTTTGCTTCAAAGGGTAAATTCTCTAGTCATACTGGCAACACTCTTCAAATATGTTATGACCCAAAAACCTGCAAAATTTTTTTTAGTGGCTTAGCCCTTTTGTGGCAGCTGTCAATGTTTAAGAATGAATGAACTGCCCTGGCTGGTTGACTTAGCAGTGGAGCATCAGCCCAACGTGTTGAAGTCCTGGGTTTGATTACAGGTTAGAGCACACAGGAGAAGGAACTTGCTTGTCCACTGGAGCCCCCCCCCCCACGCCACCTCAATCATTCTTCTCTCTCTCCCTCTGCCTCCCATGGCTTGAATGGTTCAAGCAAAGTTGGCCACGGTGCTAAGGATGGCTCAATGGCCTCAGCCTTAGGTGCTAAAATGGCTCAGTTGCTGAGCAACAGAGCTGTGGCTCAGCCAAGCAGAGTATCACCTTGTGGATCCTGGTCCAGGTGCATGCATGAGTCTGTCTCTGCCTCCTTGCCTCTCAGTTAATTAAAAAAAAAAAAGAGAAAAAAAAAAGAATGAGCTGATGTAACTAGAGGGGAGCCAAAGAATATAGCACAGGGAATAATTCAAGGGGCAACAATAATCATACAAAAACTGAGCAGCTGGAAAGGCAAGGAGATCTAAAACTTTGAGTCACCAAGCATTAAAGATGAAGTACATTGTTTCAAGGTACAGAGAACACTGAACTGGCTCTAGGAAACCTGAGACCGGTCCTAGCTTAGGGATCAAGCTTACCTGTGGTCCTTGGGCAAATCACTGAACCTTTCTGGGACCAAGTTTGCCAATGAAATGGAATTGGAACATTCAACATCCTAAAAGCTTTTCAATGTAAATAGCATTTAAAATTTTTTTCAAAGACTTTATTCATTTTAGAGAGGAGAGAGAGAGAGAGAGAGAGAGAAAGGGGGAGGAGCAGGAAGCATCAACTCCCATATGTGCCTTGACCAGACAAGCCCAGGGTTTCAAATTGGCAACCTCAGCATTCCAGGTTGATGCTTTATCCACTGCGCCACCACAGGTCAGGCCTGCCATATTTCCCCATGTATAAGATGCACTTTTTAAAAAAAATTTTGGGGTCTAAAACCTGGATGAGTCTTATTCAGTGGTTGTAGTTTTTTTACTTGCATTTCCCACTTTTTTGCGCTTATTTTTGCGCTCATTGTTGAAGACAGTGATTTGTCATCAGACACAGATGAGGACAGGCTAATGACTGGGAGTTTTGACAGTGATGAGGAGTTGTATGAATTTTATAATGAATAAAACTTGAGTTCAATTACTTTTTTTGTGTGTGTGTGACAGAGAGAGAGAGACAGAGAGAGGGACAGATAGGGACAGACAGGAAGGGAGAGAGATGAGAAGCATCAATTCTTCATTGCAGCACCTTAGTTGTTCATTGATTGCTTTTTCATATGTACCTTGACTGGGGGGCCACAGCAGACTGAGTGACCCCTTGCTCAAGCCAGTGACCTTGGGCTCAAGCTGGTGAGCTTTGCTCAAACCAGATGAGCCTGCGCTCAAGCTGGCGACCTCGGGGTCTTGAACCTGGGTCTTCCGCATCCCAGTCTGACACTCTATGCACTGTGCCACCGCCTGGTCAGGCAAGTTTAATAACTTTATGTAATATACTTTTTTTCAAATTTCGGACCCCAAAATTAAGGTGCGTCTAATACATGGGATCGTCTTATACATGGGAAAATATGGTAAATAGCATTTTCATTCACCTACAGTATAATGAGGTTTACTAGTATACTTAGCCCCACAACAAATTATTAGTGTCATCTTAATAACCCTACCAATAAGATTTCCAAATCTTTATTAATTTCTTGAGATAATTCAATTTAAAAGTAGATGAAGTAGGTTTACCACAAATTCTAGATTTTCACAGAAGTTGCTCTCAGGAAGCTTCTTATGGTGAGCTTCTATGGAGTCACAATATACTTCTGGCTCTACCAAAATACCACAGAAATAAAACTTCCTGTGAAAGCTACAGGGAAGAAAGTGACACTTAATCTTGTCCTTCATTATCAATGCCTCCAAAATACTGTTTTAAAGGAATATTTCAGTTATTAAAGAATTCTAAACAGGTCCCTATATACTAATAAATTAACACAAATCAAGTAGAATATGAATGAACTACCCCAACTAAATTTTCTCAACTCTTTTTCTCCTGGACTACTTTTTAACAAAAGGAGCATTTTTAAAAATTGATTTTAGAGAGAGAGGAAGGGGGAGAGAGACAGACAGAGAGAAGCATTGAGCTGTTCCTGTATGTACCCTGACCAGGGACCAAACCTGTAACCCTTGTGCCATTGGGATGATGCTCTCTCTAACCAACCAAGATATATGGCCAGGGCAACAAAAGTAGCATTTTAAGTTTACTGTTTTAGTATCACAAGGGTCACTTATAAAACATTCCTTTATGAAAATGAACTTAATTTTTGCCTCAAAGGATTCCCCAATAAACAATTCAAGCAAACAACTCAGTGGGTTACAGATCCATTCCTAGAACATATCAGTCTGCAATTCCATTTCAATTTAGATAAAAGCACAAAGTAAGTTACTTAGGCTCAGATATAAGCAGCTATTAACATTTTCCCAGTAGGCGTTATTCTTTGAAAATCAGAAAGCTGAACATATTTGTACAAATACCTCTTGAAATCCAGCTTGATGCCTTTACTGCTTTTCACAACTTCAGTCAGCCATTCCTGCAGGGTGTTGTCACTGCTTGTTTCAGGAGGATGAGCCATGACTGGCTGGGCAGGGTCTGGTCTTTCACTTGAAAGGAGGACATCAGCCTCTATCATGTGAGCAGTACCTGTCCCAATAAAAGAACTTACATTAATGCTAAAAAACCAAAACAAAACAGGGATTGCAGAAGATGCCATGTCCAATATCCTTTTGAGGTAGACAAAGGAAAGGATAGGAGATTAACATTCCCTGAGTAACTACTCAGGGCCAGGTACTATGCTGGGTGTTTACACACTTTTGTTTTTTACAAGTGGGCAGACAGGTGGTGAGGAGTTAAAATTTCTTTTCTTTTTATTTATTCATTTTAGAGAGGAGAGAGAAAGAGACAGAGAGGAGAGAGAGACAGGGGGGAGGAGCTGGAAGCATCAACTCCCATATGTGCCCTGACCAGGCAAGTCCAGGGCCTCGAACCGGCGACCTCAGCATTTCCAGGTCGATGCTCTATCCACTGCGCCACCACAGGTCAGGCGGTGGTGAGGAGTTAAACATCATTTCCTCCTACTCACCAGTGTTTAAGCTAGTGTCATATTATTTAATTTCTTCTCCATATATAGCAAAGCGAGTACACAAAAGAAGGCTCAATAACTATTTAAGTTTCTGAAAATAAAAATAGTACTTTTATCTTCTTAGTCCTAAAATTAGGAACTATAAATAAATGTTTATTGCTTACATTACAGATTCCATTCTTTGACTTAAAGCATAGCTTCTGTTTAAAAGCTGTGGACGAAAAGAGGCCACATACTAAAGCAGAGGCGCTCAGGGGAGGCCTGCAAGGCGGGCCCACACGTCAGAGACCGGAAGGGGCTACACACAAGGGTCCGACCATAAGAATTCCTAGCTAAAAGCAAGTAATTTCAGGTAATCACATCCTAGGTCTTAACTTCCTTGTAACAAAGGTCAGCCTTTACTTTAAGTAAGCCTATTGTCTTTTTGCATCTAAGACAAAATACTTTTGGAGTGCCAGAGTAATCCCCTTTTTCTGGACCCCTCAGGGCACAATCTCCCATCAGAGCACAAGACCACAGACCCCACAGGGTTACCTGTTCCTCACATACCATCTCTGTGTGCTGTAAATATTGATTATTAACTATCTTATAGCCACCAATGTAAAAAAAATGTATGTCTCTCCATTTTACTGTGTATCCAGTCTCAGAGATGGCCCCGCCCTGCTTTCCCCCACCTCCCTAACCTACCACTGATGAATTTCATGTAACTCCCCCGCCATGTCTCCTCCTTTGATTCTAATGTATAAAATAAGTTGAACTGCCATTCTCTAGAATAGCTTCTCAATCTGCTGAGAGTTTGCTTTCCTGCAATTTTCACCAGTTTGGTTGGCTCAAATAAACTCATAAAAATTCTCTACAGGTTTGGATGTTTCTTACATCAACAAAGCACAGATCCCTGGAACAGGCAATAAGCTCCACCAGTCACTTAGTATGAATGTGTTCAGCAGGCTGTGGTAGACTGACTCCAGCCATGGCTGACAATTCCTCCCACACATATATAACTCTCTTCTATCTTTCTCCTCCCCTTGAGTCTGGCTTGACCAACAGAGGGTAATGGAAGCAAACTGTCAGTCTAGGCCTAACCCTTGAAAGGCCTGGCAGCTTCTGCTTTTATCCTCTTAAAAGCCAGCCACCATGCAAAGAAGTTCAGGCATTACTGAGGACAGCAAAACGAGGGTCCCCAGCCTACACCACACAAAACAGAACAACCATCTGACTCACAAAATCATGAGAAATTAGAAATCATTGTAATTTTAAAACATTAAGTTTGGGAGCAGTTTAATATATAGCAGTTGAAAAAAAAAGTTATCTGGAAATGCAGTATTGTCATAAAAGCCTGAAATGTGAGATTGGCTTTAGGATCTGGTGGAATTCCAGAAGAGTAGGAAGTTGGAAGAGCAAAGAGGAAATTGTCATTGGCAGCTTGAGAGAAGACAACCTGTTTCATACAGTAATGAAACCCTGGATAACACAGCCACTTGTAGCAACTGGTGAAAAACAGAGAGGGCACTTAATGAATTCATGGATTTGGCTAAGGAGTTTTCCTTGAAGAATGTTGAAAGTCCCATTGACTTCTTTTAGCTGCCTATGATAAAGAATGAGAAGAGAGAGCTGAGTTAAATAGTCAGATTTTAAGCAGCATATAGAAATATTTTCAATTCAGGACTTGTGCTACGTTAGAAAACGTAACTCATCCTCTTTAGCTGGCAAAAGTATCTCAAAGTAAGAGACAACCTCAGGCAAAAAGTCAAATCCAGGATGTTTCCAGTAAACTATGGCCTCAGGGTCAAGATCAAATTAAGGGTGAAACTATAGGCTCTGGCCGGTAGGCTCAGTGGTAGACCGTCAGCCCATGTGTAGATGTGCCGGGTTCAATTCTCAGCCAGGGCACACAGGAAAAGTGACCATCTGTTTCTTCACTCCTCCCCCTACCCTTCTCCCACCTCTCCTCCCGCAGCCAAGGCTCAGTTGAAGAAAGTGGCCCTGGGCTCTGAGGATGGCTCCAAGGACTCGCCTCAGGTGCTAAAAGAAAATAGCTCATGCAAAGTATAGAATGGTGACAACAATTCCAGTGCCATGCGGACTTTTCCTGTGGGGAACTTTCCTGGACTCCTGCTCCCTGTGACAGCTCCTAACAGACTGAACTGTGGTTGGGTTGCATTTTTCAGGGATTTGGCATGGTGATGGGGCCAACTTGGACTTGGTGAACATGTTAAGGACACTACTCTTTTAGGGATTCTTGCTGTATTGGCCAAGAGTTTGCTTAAAGGTTTTTAATCACTGTAAAAAAAAAATAGAGGACTGGATGAAGAAGATGGGGCACATATACACCATGGTATACTATTCAGCTAGGAGAAATGATGACATCGGATCACTTGCAGCAGAATGGTGGAGTCTTGGTAGCATTGTGTGGGGTGAAATGGGCAAAACAGAAAAAAACACGAACTGCAGGATTCCACACATTGGTGGGACATAGAAGTGAGACTAAGAGGCATGGACGGGAGTGTGGTGGTTATGGGGGGTGGGGAGAGGGAAGGAGGGAGAAGGGGAGGGGGAGGGGTACAGAGAGAACTGGATGGAGGGTGGCGGAGGACGATCTCTCTTCGGGTAATGGGTATGCAACAGAACTAAATGACAAGATAACCTGGAAATGTTTTCTTTGAATGTATGTACCCTGATTTATTGATGTCACCCCATTAAAATAAAATTAAAAAAAAAAAAAAAGGCCCTGGCCGGTTGGCTCAGCGGAAGAGCGTCGGCCTAGCGTGCGGAGGACCCGGGTTCGATTCCTGGCCAGGGCACACAGGAGAAGCGCCCATTTGCTTCTCCACCCCTCCGCTGCACCTTCCTCTCTGTCTCTCTCTTCCCCTCCCGCAGCCAAGGTTCCATTGGAGCAAAAATGGCCCGGGCACTGGGGATGGCTCTGTGGCCTCTGCCTCAGGCGCTAGAGTGGCTCTGGTCGCAACATGGTGACGCCCAGGATGGGCAGAGCATCGCCCCCTGGTGGGCAGAGCGTCGCCCCATGGTGGGCGTGCCGGGTGGATCCCGGTCGGGCGCATGCGGGAGTCTGTCTGACTGTCTCTCCCTGTTTCCAACTTCAGAAAAATGCAAAAGAAAATGAAAAAAAAAAAAAAAAAAAAAGAAAATAGCTCAGTTGCTGACAACAGAGCAATGGCCCCAGATGGGCAGAGCACCGTCTTGTGGAGAAGTGGTCCCCAACCTTTTTTGGGCCACGGACTGGTTTAATGTCAGAAAATATTTTCACAGACCGGTCTTTAGGGTGGGACAGATAAATGTATCACGTGACCGAGAAAAGCATCAAGAATGAGTCTTAGATGGATGTAACAGAGGGAATTTGGTCATTTAAAAAAAATAAAACATCATTCAGACTTAAATATAAATAAAATGGAAATAATGTAAGTTATTTATTCTTTCTCTGCAGATCGGTACCAAATGGCCCACGGACCGGTAGCGGTCCGCGGCCCGGGGCTTGGGGATCACTGCTATAGGGGTCTTGCAGAGTGAATCCTGGTTAGTCTGGGTGGATGCAGAGTCTGTCTCTCTGCCTGCCTGCTTCTTAAAAAAAAAAGGTTAAAACTACAAGAACAGAATCGAAAAGATGGCAGCGGAGTAGGCAGATGCACAGACGCCCAGCTCTCACCACCAAACTGGAATACAAATCAATTTAGGAAAAATCAGCATGAAAAACCAACTCTGAACTACAAGAACAGCTCTCAAAAACCAAGGAGCAAAGAAGAAGCCACAAAAAACCTGGTAGTGAGCGCCTGAATCTCCCCTGCTTACAGGAACGGAGAGGGGGGGGTGAGGCTGAGAGTCCAGAGGGGATCTCACACAAGGCAAAAGAGCAGAAACTACTGCTCACAACCACTTGCCTGGCGACCAGAGAGCGAGGTGTGTTGAAAAGACCAGCTTATCTCCCAAGTGGAAAGGACAGGGAGAGGGACAGACTGTGAGGGGCTAGGAATGCAGAAGACAAACTAAAAAAGCTGACTCATCTGTGCTGGAGGTGGCCATAGCTGGGGGAGGGACCGAACCTTTCACAAAACAGAGCTGAATTGCTTCCGGATCAGAGATCTCCGGACATCTATCCAGCTCCAATCAGCATAACAAGACACAGCTGAAAACAAGAAGTGGGGAGGAGGGGCAGTAACTCAGGTCTCCACGGAGATCTGAGATACACCTCCCCCTACTGAAGCTGAGAAAACACCCTGCCCCCAGAGAGATTATTTGGCTAGAGGCCTTCTGAGTCTCAGGTTACACCAGAGGTCTCAAACTCGCGGCCCGCCCACCAATTTTGTGCGGCCCGCAGACTGGCCCGCAGATTAATCCACGAAGTTTGATTAGTCTGCGGGCCGCACAAAATTGGTGGGCGGGCTGCACGGTCGCGAGTTTGAGACCCCTGGGTTACACCCACCGCATTCCTGGATAGAATTTCAAGGAAGCCCCCTGCTGATTTCAGTAAAAAGACTATCACCTGTTAAGAAAACAAACAAATCAAGACTTCAAAGCTGCCCTAATCTGAAAGTGGATTACAGATAACAGCTGATACCAATCCAAGAAGACCTAGAAATAACTGAAAACTGGAGGCAGACAACACCAAGCCTAGACTCAACCAACTCTACAAATAAAAAACCCCAAAACAGACAATGAGAAGACAAAGAAGTGCAATCCAAATGAAACCACAAGAGACACCTTCAAAAGATGAACTGAGTGATATGGAAATAATCAAACTTCCAGATGTGGAGTTCAAAATAATGATTGTAAGGATGCTTAGGGATCTTAGAACAACAATGGATGGTCATTATGAACACCTAAGTAAAGAAATAGCAAGTATAAAAAAGAATCAGTCGGAGATGACAAATACAATATCAGAAATAAAGACCACAATGGAAGGAATTAAAAACAGGATAGATAGAGCAGAGGATCGAATCAGCAAGTTGGAGGACAACTGGAATGAAGGCATGAAAGCAGAGAAGAAAAGAGAAAAGAGACTCAAAAAGTCAGAGGAAACCCTTAGAGAGCTCTGTGACAACATGAAGAGAAATAACATCCGCATCATACGGGTTCCTGAAGAAGAAGAAAAAGAACAAGGGATAGAGACTTTGTTCAATCATATCATAGCTGAAAACTTCCCTAAATTAATGCAAGAGAAACTCTCACAAGTCCAAGAAGCACAGAGGACTCCATTAAAGAGAAACCCAAAGTAACCTACACCAAGACACATCATAATTAAAATACCAAAGCTAAGCAATAAAGAGAAAATATTAAAAGCTGCAAGAGAAAAAAAAGTTATCACCTACAAAGGAGCCCCCATAAGGATGACATCCGACTTTTCAACAGAAACACTTGAGGCCAGAAGGGAATGGCAAGAAATATTCAAAGTAATGCAGAACAAGAACCTACAACCAAGACTACTTTATCCAGCAAGGCTATCGTTTAAAATCGAAGGAGAAATAAAAAGCTTCCCAGACAAAAAACAACTCAAGGAATTCATTACAACCAAACCAATGCTGCAGGAAATGTTAAGGGGCCTGTTGTAAACAGATCAAAGTGGGAAAAGAATATAGCAAAAAAGGAATACACCTTTAAAGAAGAAAATGGCAATAAACAACTTCATATCAATAATAACCTTAAACGTAAATGGATTAATGATCCAATCAAAAGACATAGGGTAGCTGCGTGGATAAGAAAACAGGACCCATACATATGTTGTCTACAAGAGACACACATTAGAACAAAAGATACACATAGATTGAAGGTAAAAGGATGGAAAAACATTTCATGCAAAATAGAAATGAAAAAAAATCATTTTTTCATTTGAGGTGGTCTTTTGAGGGTGGTCACTTGGTCTTGAGGGTGGATCGGGGTAGAAGGGGGTAGCAATACTTATATCAGACAAATTGGACTTTAAAACAAATGATATAGTAAGAGATAAAGAGGGCCACTACATAATGATAAAGGGAGTAATCCAACAGAAAGATATAACTATTATAAATATCTATGCACCTATTATAGGAGCACCCAAATATATAAAGCAGACTTTGATGGATTTAAAGGGCGAGATCAACAGCAACACTATAATAGTAGGGAATTTCTTTTCTTTTCTTTTCTTTATTTTATTTTTATTTTTTTTTAGTAGGGGATTTCAATACCCCACTAACATAAATGAATAGATCTTCAAGAAAGAAAAATAACAAAGAAACAGCAGACTTATTGGATACACTAGATCAACTCGATTTAATAGATATCTTCAGAACCTTTCACCCTAAAGCAGCAGAATATACATTCTTTTCAAGTGCTCATGGTACATTCTCTAGGATAGACCACATGTTAGGGCACAAAAGTGCTCTCAACAAATTTAAGAAGACTGAAATCATATCAAGCACTTTCTCTGATCACAACGGCATGAAACTAGAAATGAACCACAACAGAAAAGCTCAAAAATTCTCTAACACATGGAAACTAAATAGCAGCTTGTTAAATAATGAATGGATTAAGAATCAGATCAAAGAAGAAATAAAAAAATTCCTAGAAATGAATGACAATGAGCATACAACAACTCAAAATTTATGGGACACAGCAAAAGCAGTACTGAGAGGGAAGTTCATAGCACTACAGGCACACTTTAAGAAGCTAGAAAAAGCTCAAATAAACAACTTAACCCTGCATCTAAAAGAATTAGAAAAAGAACAGCAAGTAAAGCCCAAATGTAGTAGAAGGAAGGAAATAATAAAGGTCAGAGCAGAAATAAATGACATAGAGGCTAAAGAAAATACAGAGGATCATTGAAACTAGGAGCTGGTTCTTCGAAAAGGTAAACAAGATTGATGAACCTTTAACTAGACTCACCAAGAAAAAGAGAGAGAGGACTCAAATAAATAAAATTAGAAATGAGAGAGGAGAAATAACAACTGACTCAACAGAAATACAAAATATTGTAAGAAAATACTATGAAGAACTGTATGCCAAAAAATTAGACAACCTAGATGAAATGGACAAATTCCTTGAAACATACAATCTTCCAAAAATTAATCTGGAAGAATCAGAAAACCTAAACAGACCGATTACAACAAATGAGATCCAAACAGGTATCAAAAAACTCCCAACAAAGAAAAGTCCAGGGCCCGATGGCTTCACAACGGAATTCTACCAAATATTCAAAAAAGAACTAACCCCCCTCCTTCTCAAACTATTTCAAAAAATTCAAGAGGAAGACTTCCAAGCTCCTTTTATGAGGCAAGCATAATTCTGATTCCAAAACCAGGCAAAGACAACACAAAGAAAGAAAATTATAGGCCAATATCTCTGATGAATATAGATGCTAAAATCCTCAACAAAATATTAGCAAACCGGATCCAACAATATATGGAAAAAATCATACACCACGATCAAGTGGGATTTATTCTGGGGAGGCAAGGATGGTACAATATTCGTAAATCAATCAATGTGATTCATCACAGAAACAAAAAGGAGAAAAACCATATGATAATTTCAATAGATGTAGAAAAAGCATTTGATAAAATCCAGCACCCATTCATGATCAAAACTCTCAGCAAAGTGGGAATATAGGGAACATACCTCAACATGATAAAAGCCATCTATGAGAAACCCACAGCCAACATCATACTCAATGGGCAAAAATTAAAAGCAATACCCTTAAGATCAGGAACAAGGCAGGGGTGCCCCCTTTCACTACTCTTATTTAACATAGTCCTGGAAGTCCTAGCCACAGCAATCAGACAAGAAGGAGAAATAAAAGGCATTCAAGTTGGAAAAGAAGAAGTAAAACTATCATTATTTGCAGATGATATGATATTGTATATAGAAAACCCTAAAGTCTCACTCAAAAAGCTACTGGATCTGATAAATGAATTCAGCAAAGTGGCAGAATATAAAATCAATACTCAGAAATCAGAGGCATTTTTATACACCAACAATGAACAGTCAGAAAGAGAAATTAAGGAAACAATCCCCTTCACAATTACAACCAAAAAAATGAAGTACCTAGGAGTAAACTTAACCAAGGAGACTAAAGACTTGTACTCGGAAAATTACAAAGCATTGATAAAAGAAATCAAGGAAGATACAAACAAGTGGAAGCATACACCGTGCTCATGGTTAGGAAGAATAAACATCATTAAAATGTCTATTTTAAGGCCCTGGCTGGTTGGCTCAGCGGTAGAGCGTCAACCTGGCGTGCGGGGGACCCGGGTTCGATTCCCGGCCAGGGCACATAGGAGAAGCGCCCATTTGGTTCTTCCTCTCTGTCTCTCTCTTCCCCTCCCGCAGCCAAGGCTCCATTGGAGCAAAGATGGCCCGGGCCCTGGGGATGGCTCCTTGGCCTCTGCCCCAGGCGCTGGAGTGGCTCTGGTCGCGGCAGAGCGTCGCCCCTGGTGGGCGTGCCGGGTGGATCCCGGTCGGGCGCATGCAGAAGTCTGTCTGACTGTCTCTCCCCGTTTCCAGCTTCAGAAAAATACAAAAATAAAAATAAAAATAAAATGTCTATTTTACCCAAAGCAATCTATAAATTCAATGCAATACCAATTAAAATACCAATGACATACTTCAAAGATATAGACCACATATTCCAAAAGTTTATATGGAACCAAAAGAGAACACGAATAGCCTCAGCAATCTTAAAAAAGAAGAATAAAGTGGGAGGTATCACACTTCCTGATATCAAGTTATACTACAAGGCCATTGTACTCAAAACAGCCTGGTACTGGCATAAGAACAGGCATATAGATCAATGGAACAGAACAGAGAACCCAGAAATAAACCCACAGTTCTATGGACAACTGATATTTGACAAAGGAGGTAAGGAAATACAATGGAGTAAAGACAGCCTCTTTAACAAATGGTGTTGGGAAAATTGGACAGCTACCTGCAAAAAAATGAAACTAGATCACCAGCTTACACTACTCACAAAAATAAACTCAAAATGGATAAAAGACTTAAATGTAGGCCGTGAAACCATAAGCATCTTAGAAGAAAACATAGGCAGTAAGCTATCCGACATCTCTCGGAGCAATATATTTGCTGATTTATCTCCACAGGGAAGTGAAATAAAAGACAGGATAAACAAATGGGACTATATCAAACTAAAAAGCTTTTGCACAGCTAAAGACAACAAGAACAGAATAAAAAGACAAACTACACAATGGGAGAACATATTTGACAATACGTCTGATAAGGGGTTAATAACCAAAATTTATAAAGAACTTGTAAATCTCAATACCAGGAAGACAAACAATCCAATCCAAAAATGGGCAAAAGAGATGAATAGACACTTCTCCAAAGAGGACATACAGATGGCCAATAGGCATATGAAAAAATGCTCAACATCACTAATCTTTAGAGAAATGCAAATTAAAACCACAATGAGATATCACCTCACACCAGCCAGAATGGCGCTCATCAACAAAACAACACAGAATAAGTGCTGGCGAGGATGTGGAGAAAAGGGAACCCTCCTGCACTGCTGGTGGGAATGCAGACTGGTGCAGCCACTGTGGAAAACAGTATGGAGATTCCTCAAAAAACTGAAAATCGAACTGCCTTTTGACCCAGCTATTCCACTTTTAGGAATATACCCCAAGGACACCATAGAACGGCTCCAAAAGGAGAAATGCACCCCCATGTTTGTGGCAGCATTGTTCACAATAGCAAAGATCTGGAAACAGCCCAAGTGTCCGTCAGAGGATGAGTGGATTAAAAAGCTTTGGTACATATATACTATGGAATACTACTCAGCCATAAGAAATGATGACATCGGATCATTTACAATAACATGGATGGACCTTGATAACATTATACGGAGTTAAATAAGTAAATCAGAAAAAAACTAAGAAGTATATGAATCCATACATAGAAGGGACATAAAAATGAGACTCAGAGACATGAACAAGAATGTGATGGCAACAGGGGTGAGGAGTGGGGGGAGGGGGATGGGGTGAAGAAGGCGAGAGGGGTTGGGGGAGGGGAGGGACACATGAAAATCAGATAGAAGGTGACAGAATCAATTTAACTTTGGGGGAGGGGTACACAGCACAATCAAATGTCAAAATAATCTAGAGATGTTTTCTTTCAACATATGTACCCTGATTTATCAATGTCACTGCATGAAATTTAATAAATAAATTTTAAAAAACTACAAGAACATTTATTAAGAGGAAGATGGTGCCTCATGTACTCATACTGCTAGACAAAAGAAATTCTAGAATCTGAAGGGTGTTGTCCCACAGCACCCTAACTAGCAGACCAAAGTAGAGAGAGGCGTACCTCCAAGAGATTTGGGGGTGAGGTTATTGATTAGATGAGGAATGGTTTATAACTTAATATACAGAAAACCCACAACATTTTTAAAGAAGTTACATTCACTTATTCCCAAAGGAACAGAAGTTAGTTCAAAATGACAAAAAGTTTGTGGGCTCTCAAATTTTTCAGAAGTAGGAACCAGGCTGAAAAAGCTACTCAGTTGCGAATGTGAGCTATTTTCTAATAAACTCATGAAGAGATGATCAACATCATCAGGCTTTAGGAAAAAACAAATTTAACCAATGAGATACTAATTCACACACACTAGTATGGCTATAATGAAAAAGACAGACAATAGCAGGTTTTGGCAAGGGAGTGGAGAAATCAGAACCTTCATTCACTCTGCACGTGGGACTATCAACAGTACAGCTGCTTTAGAAAAGTTTGCTAGTTCCTCAAAAACTTAAACATAGTATTACCATATGACCTAGCAATTCCACTCCTGGACACATATACAAGGGAATTAAAAACATGTGTCCACACAAATCTTGTATATAACTGTTCATACTAGCATTATTTATAGTAGCCAAGAAATGGAAAAAACCTAAATGAGTCATCAAAACATGTTGCAATCTACAATTAAACACTATTCAGTCATAAAGAAGAATGAAGAAGAATGAAGAAGAATGAAGCACTGATACGTGTTACAACATAGATGAATCTTGAAAGCATGCTAAGTGAAATGTGCCAGTCTCAAAAGGCCACATGAGAAGTATAAGTACAACGTGTTGCCCTGAATTTTGATTCTGGGGTCAGGAAAACTCTTTGAGGAAATGTCAATTCAGCTAATACCCACGAATGTGTAAGAGGCCAGCCAAGCACAGCGTGGGAAAAGAGCATTCCAGGAAAACATGCTTATGACAGCCTGCAGAGGCAGAGAGCTTAGCTGTGTGAGGAACTGTGAGGCCAGCATCGCTGGAATGTCAGACACCGCACCAGGTGAAGCTGGAGAAATAGGCCAGTTTATTCAGGGCTTTACAGGTTATTATTCCAGTCTCCACACGGATTCTGAGAAATAAAACAGCCAAGTTGGCAGATAAGGTTCACAATATTACCTTTATTACCTATAAAGCTAGGTCAGAAGACACAGTTTAGTTGAGAGGTAAATGAGCTTGCCACTCCTAATCTCCACCATCACCTCCCAGTCTAAACTTTGGAATAGGCTCTTTGAAGCAAAGTTCCAGCAAATACAAATACCCAGATGCAGCCTCCCATCGTCCAGACGGAAAAGGAGAGAGGAACACACTTCTTTGCCTGGCATCTTTGATAGATCAGCTCTATCCAGTCAAAAACCATGCACCAAAAATTATCTTTACCTCTATGAGAGGAACAATCAGTGAGGCAAGACTCCAAAGCACTTAGGGTAACAGCTCTCCTCCTGGAAACCAGGGTGGTAGAACTAAACGAATTCCCGCCCAACAGTTAGATTCAGGAATTTTAAAGGAAAGCTATTACAGGGTTTTGAGCAAAAAAGGCCTGATTAATATTATAGAACAGGTGGAAAGTGAACTGAACAGGAGCAAAAGTGGAAGCCAGGAAATGACTGAAATTAGAGCGGACTGCTTCTGGGGTAAGTTTACAGGAATTCAGATTCAAGCTCATAAAGACACTTATTATGTAACTGAAGTCCAGAGGTAGGGCGGGCTCCAGATGGGCGAAGATCCCCAGCTCAATAATGTTGGTAGAGTCTTTATGTCTCAACTATTTACTATTCGTGGTGTGTTTCATGCTGATTTCTATTACGATGGTAAGTTGGCTACCTATATTACTGCAGCTACATACTTTGATGTCCAAATATTACAGTTTTAAGGTAAAAATCTTCTTTTGAGCCATATTAGATCACTTGCCCACACATTCGGAACAATATTGAAACAGCACACAAACCACACTGACCAGTTTAAAACTGGTGCTGCTCCCTTAAAGCAAAATCAGTGATTAATACAATCCTTGAATTATTTTACAGAGACAGCCTTGCATGAGTGCCACCTTTGTCTTCCAGCTACCCCGAGAACCAAAGGATTGGGACATGACCGGAAATTGAACACTGGAACCCTTTCAGAAGCAAAGAGTCTGTTGTCCAGGAAGATTCACTGCTGAAGCATCTCACTATAAACAGCCAAGTTCCGGCCCTGGCCGGTTGGCTCAGTGGTAGAGTGTCGGCCTGGCGTGCAGGAGTCCAGGGTTCGATTCCCAGCCAGGGCACACAGGAGAAGCGCCCATCTGCTTCTCCACCCCTCCCCCTCTCCTTCCTCTCTGTCTCTCTCTTCCCCTCCAGCAGCCAAGGCTCCATTGGAGCAAAGGTGGCCTGGGCGCAGGGGATGGCTCTGTGGCCTCTGCCCCAGGCGCTAGAATGGCTCTGGTTGCAACAGAGCAACGTCCCAGATGAGCAGAGCATCGCCCCCTGGTGGGCGTGCCAGGTGGATCCCGGTTGGGCACATGTGGGAGTCTGTCTGACTGCCTACCCGTTTCCAACTTCAGAAAAATACAAACAAACAAAAAAAACCCTAAACAGCCAAGTTCCCAAACTCTCCACTCAAACTTGCCCTGCCAGTGCTTCTGCATACCCTTTGACCCCAACTCTTTCAAACCCCATGGGAGACAGGCTGTAAGCCCTTATAGCCTAGGGCTTAGTTTAAGACTAAGCTCTTCCCCTCACCCTTCTAAAACTAAGATCTTCCACCCTTGACTACTGCATGGTGGGGTGTGGGTGGATGCACTCTTACGAGGATTCTTGTTTATGCCTCTCATGTGTGACTTTGTATCAGACTTTCTTATTTGCATATGGCTTTGCACTATATAATAAAGTAGACCAGGGGCTTTGCTTTTGCTCTTGCAAGCTATTGGCATTGAAGACCTCCCGATCCCATCCTTTTTCTCTTTGAGTCTATTTCTTCATACTGCACGGTTCTCACTTAGGACCTAGATAATAACTAGCCACGCTGGTTCGCAGCAAAACCCTCTAATTTGAAACTCTTGGGAAGTTTGGGCTTTTGAGCAACAACTTTCTGTTTCTTCTTGAGGAATACTGTACTAGCAATAAAGCAACCTTAGTTTCTCAGTGTTCAGTGTTTGGTTTTGCAAGTGGTAGGTGGATGAACTCTTCTGTTCTGTGCTAATACAAATCATCAAGGGAACCACAAGTGTGGATTAATTTATTCTAATCTATCTCGGCCGAGGAATGGTGTTAGCTTCCACGTGGCTGTATGGGTTCCCCAAACTATAAAACTTGGGGCTCTGGTGGTCTAACAGAAAGAAAAGATATTAACTGAAGACTAAGTAAAAACTGGCCAGATCAACACCAGATTGACAGCAATTGGAGATGACTTCATTAATAGTTTTTAAAACACAGTTAAAAGGAAAATATTCATATTTAACTAGTTTGTTTCTAGGTATGAAACTTCTACATATCCTATAATGAATTATAAATTTTAAAGAAATTTTCCCCCAGCCTGACCTGTGGTGGCGCAGTGGATCAAGCAGCGACCTGGAAATGCTGAGGTCACTGGTTCGAAACCCTGGGCTTGCCTGGTCAAGGCACATATGGGAGTTGATGCTTCCTGCTCTCTCTCTCTCTCTCTCTCTCTCTTCTCTAATATGAATAAATAACTAAAAATAATTTTAAAAAATTGTTTAAAAAAGTTTCCCCCCCAATTTTTAGTTGTTGTTACAGAGAAATACAACTCTTCTATTTTGACTTTGTATTGACATTTCTAAATTTACCTATAAATTATAATAATTTATATGTAGCCCTGGCTGGATAGTTCAGTTGGTTATAGCATTGTCCCAAAGCGTAGAGGTTGTTGGTGTGTTCTCCACTCAGGGAATATACAAAAACATATCAATGTATTTCTCTCTTTCTCTCTCTCTCTAAAATCCATAAATAAAAAAAATTTAAAAATATTTTATATGTAGAATCTTTTTAATTTTCTATATAATAACCATATTCTCTATAAATAAGTTATTTTGGCCCTGGCCGGTTGGCTCAGTGGTAGAGCGTCGGCCTGCAGAAGTCCCGGGTTCGATTCCCGACCAGGGCACACAGGAGAAGCACCCATCTGCTTCTCCACCCCTCCCCCTCTCCTTCCTCTCTGTCTCTCTCTTCCCCTCCCGCAGCGAGGCTCCATTAAAGCAAAGATGGCCCAGGCACTGGGGATGGCTCCTTGGCCTCTGCCCCAGGCGCTGGAGTGGCTCTGGTCATAACAGAGCGACGCCCCGGAGGGGAAGAGCATCGCCCCCTGGTGGGCGTGCCGGGTGCATCCCGGTCGGGCGCGTGTGGGAGTCTGTCTGACTGTCTCTCCCCATTTCCAGTTTCAGAAAAATACAAAAAAAAAAATAATAAAAATAAATAAAGTTATTTTTTCCATTCCTATCTTTTACCACTTTTTAAAATTGACATATAATTCAAATACTATACACTTCACCCTTTTAAAGTGTACCATTCAACGGTTTTCAGAATATTCAGAAGGTTGTGCAATCATCACCACTAATTCTATACTGCCCACAAACATTAGGGGATATTTCAAAACAAACATGAAGTGATAAAATATTCCCTAATGTTTGTGAGCAGAATTAGGGGATGTTTCGAAATGAATATGAAGCTATAAAATATCCCCTAATTTTTGTGAGCAGTGTAGAAAAATTTCATCATCCCAAAAAGAAACCCTGTACCCACTAGCATTTATTGCCTATTCTCTACTCCTGCCAGCTCCTGGCAACCATAAACCAACTTTTGACCTAACACACTGCTTTTGCTAAAATTCATTTATTAAATAATCACTATGATGCCTGACCAGGCAGTGGCACAGTGGATACAGCGTCAGACTGGGATGTGAAGGACCCAGGTTCGAAACCCCAAGGTCACTAGTTTGAGCATGGGCTCATCTGGTTTGAGCAAGACTCACCAGCTTGAGCCCAAGGTCGCTGGCTTAAGCAAGGGGTCACTCGGTCTGCTGTAGCCCCCTTGTCAAGGCACATATGAGAAAGCAATCAATGAACAACTAAGGAACCGCAACAAAGAATTGATGCTTCTTACCTCTCTCCCTTCCTGTCTGTCCCTATCTTGTCCCTCTCTCTGTCTCTCTCTGTCTTTGTCAGCCCCCCCCCAAAAAAAATTGATAAATAATCACTGTGATGTTATTATGTGCCAGGCACTGTTTCAGTATTAGGGATCCGATATTAAAGAAAACAAAGTTCCTCCCTTTGAGAAACAAAGAAAAGTAATTTAAAACTATCTGTACAATACAAAAAATGCATAGTCAGATACATTATCCAATATATGACTGAGTAGGATGCAAAAAATGTGTATATTTTTACAACAAAACATGGGACTCCAAAGAAGTTTCCTTGTTGGATCAGGTCACTTTGTTATGTCTCATCTTTCTAGTGATAGACTGTCACTCTGCTCTGCTGCCACAGCCCACAAGGTACTTCACAGAAAAAGGCTGAGAAAACGATATGATGTTTATTTATCTAATAAATGATAGATATGATTATACATGGGGTTACCAAGCCAAAAAAGTCTTGGTTTCTAGCCTAGCCACAAATACTGCCCAAGGCAATTAATTATAAATTAACATACAATAGCTTCATCCATCCACTCAACAAATATTTATTGAGCCTCTCCTTATTGTACTGAGAAAGACACAAAAATATGTAAGACACATGATCTTGGTCTTACATTTCTTACTCAAACCACTAGAGTATATAAGCAAGTATAGTAACATATGAGAGTTTCAAATAAGACATAGAAACGGCAAATCACTTCTAGAAAATAAAAAAAAATTTCTATATGAAAATTTATTTATTTTGTAAACAAAATAAAATCCTTTATAAAAATGTTTATATCAGCCTAAAATCTACACTTTGATCATCTAAGTCTTTGGTATCTGCAAATCAGAGATCAGATACAAAAAAAAAAATGGTTGAATTCCCATGCCAGCCATGTAAACATAAATAACTGTACTGACTTACTTCTCAGCGCCTCCTTCACCTGTGCCTTGTGGTTAGCAGCGTGATACCAGGTGATCTGGGCGCCATCTTCTGTAGTGATCTGGTTATTTCGCAGAAAATACTGCAGTATATTTTCACTCCACGATCCTAAAATAACACCATTTCTGTGAAAAATAGGTTGCTTTATATGGAGTAAACATTTTTTAATAAAAATGGGCACAGTATATAATAAGAGAGAATAATAAAGTAATCAAGAAAAACATGAAATTTTAAAAAGTGAGAACAACATTATGATGTGGCAGGTATTTAATATATATAAATATGTAAACATGTATATATAATGTAAGTAATAATTAGTAAACATATAGGATAGTCTGGACCTCAGAAGCATGAAAAAGTATATATGAAGAAAAAAACTGGTAAGAAACAGATATTTTATAGCTGGAATTTTTGAACTGTGTCGTCCCCAATCCTGGCCCCATAAATAAGTAAAATATATGTAAAGTCAAAACTATATTTAAAACTTCTAAATTTTGTACAATTTAATTGTTTCCTCCACCTGAAGCCTGATTCTATATTTACATTAACAATTTAGAAGTTTAAATTACACTTTTTTTTTTTTGTATTTCTCTGAAGCTGGAAATGGGGAGGCAGCCAGACAGACTCCTGCACGCGCCCGACCGGGATCTGCCTGGCAGGCCCACCACGGGGCGATGCTCTGCCCATCTGGGGCATCGCTCTGTTGCAACCAGAGCCATTCTAGCGCCTGAGGCAGAGGCCACAGAGCCATCCTCAGCGCCTGGGCAAACTTTGCTCCAATGGAGCCCCGGCTGCGGGAGGGGAAGAGAGACAGAGAAGAAGGAGAGGGGGAGGGGAGGAGAAGCAGATGGGCGCCTCTCCTGTGTGCCCTGGCCGGGAATCGAACCTGTGACTTCCGCACGCCAGGCCGACGCTCTACCACTGAGCCAACCAGCCAGGGCCTTAAATTACACTTTTAAGCATATTTACCTTCAGATTATGAGTCTCAGCAACATTTATGTGACTAAGTAAAATCCTGAGTTAATATTCACAGATTTATCTAGCATGTAAAAATATATATAATTCCCATATCTATCAACTACTTTTGGCAGACCAGGTTTTCTCTTAATTAAACATTAAAATATGAGTTAACTGAAACTAAAACACTGGATTCCAGGTCTACGCCAAATTATGCCATAACCTACAAAAACAAAGAGAAAAAGCTGAAAACAGTTACCTATATAATCTCACATCCTTAATTCTCTCTCTCTTTTTTTTTCTTTACAGAGAATGAGAGTCAGATAGAGGGATAGACAGGGACGGACAGGAACGGAGAGATGAGAAGCATCAATCATTAGTTTTTCATTGCGCATTGCGACACCTTAGTTGTTCATTGATTCCTTTTTCATATGTGCTTTGACCGCGGGCCTTCAACAGACCGAGTAACCCCTTGCTGGAGCCAGAGACCTTGGGTCCAAGCTGGCGAGCTTTGCTCAAACCAGATGAGCCCGCACTCAAGCTTTCAACCTCGGGGTCTCGAACCTAGGTCCTCTGCATCCCAGTCTGACGCTCTATCCACCACACCACTGCTTGGTCGGGCTCACATCATTAATTCTTGTTCATTTATTTAAAGATCTAAGTGCCTACTAAATGGTTATAAATTCCCTGTCATGACATTGTGTCTGTTAAAAATGGCTACCATAAACTGCTGATAAACACTGAAAAAAAGTAAAATTTGATTATTAGCAACTACTGGGTATATTGGGCTACAGAATAAAGTAAAGGAGAGAATTAGCTGTAGCATCCACTACCCTAAAGCAGTTTCCCATCCAAAACATGTGTCCCTATTTAGCATATGCAATAGAGTCAGAGACTTTTAGATAAAAATACTTGGCTATCATTTTAAAAATATTTAAGTTACACATTTTTAGAAGGCACATTAATTATTGGTTATAATAGACATGTCCAATAATGGGAAAATAATTAAAGCCCAGTACATGCTCAAGATAAAATATGTGACTGATGTGGATGCTAAGAATGAAGTTTTTGAGATACACTGGAAGATTCACAAGTAAGGTACTCATGCATGTTACCAGAAAAAAAACTAAATGTTAGTAAATGGTGCATACTGGCTGTGCCTATAGCACCATTCAACTAAACGTGCTGCAGTCAAAAATTTTATAAGGGAAATTTACATATTAATAATAAAATACCGTGACTCCAGAAATTTTAAAATTTTATGTAAAAGGTTCTCCTTGCCCTGTTAATGGCTAAAACTGCTGCTACCTTGCCTGACTTGTGGTGGCGCAGTGGATGAAGTGTCGACCTGGAACACTGAGGCTGTAGGTTCGAAACCCTGGGCTTGCCTGGTTAAGGCACATATGGGAGTTGATGTTTCCTGCTCCTCTCCCGCTTTTCTGTCTCTCCTCACACTAAACTGAATAAATAAAATCTTAATTTTTGTGTGTGTGACAGAGACAGAGATACAGAGAGAGGGACAGACAGGGACAGACAGACAGGGAGAGAGATGAGAAGCATCAATTCTTCATTGTGGTACCTTAGTTGTTCATTGATTGCTTTCTCATATGTGCCCTGATGGGGGGTGGGGGGCTACAACAGAGTGAATGACCCCTTGGGCAAGCCAGTGACCTTGGACTCAAGCCAGTGACTTTGGGCTTCAAGCCAGTGACCTCTGGGCTCAAGCCAGTGACCCTGCGCTCAAGCTGGTGAGCCTGCGCTCAAGCTGGCAACCTCAGGGTTTCAAACCTGGATCCTCTGCATCCCAATCTGACGCTCTACCCACTGTGCCATCTCCTGGTCAGGCTTTAAAAAAATATATAAAAAACAAACAATGCTACCTTATACTTAGCCACAACTGTATATATCTATAGAATTTAAGAAGACTCCAATTATCCAAGATCTAGGATGTTAGTACTATTTAAGAGAAAGGTAAAATTTGTTGCCATTAAAAATTTTTTTTTCATTGATTTGGGGAGGGGTGCGAAGGGAGAGAGACAGGTAAGAATCAACTTGCTTCACCTAGTTGTTCCATTTAGTTATGTACTCATTGGCTGCTTCTCGTGTGTGTCCTAATCAGGGGTGGAACCGGCAACCTCTGACACGCCAAGTCAATGTTTTATCCAGTGAGCCACCAGGCCAGGGCTGCAATTTTTTAAGTTAAGACATTTAGGGGAGCAGTTTTAGCTCTATAGAAAAATAAACCTGAATGAAAGGTACAGCGAGTTCACACATGTCCTTTCCCCCATTTTTATATCTTTTTGTGATGATGAAAGGTTTTAAAATTGATTGTGATGACAATTATACAACTCTGAATATACTAAAAACCAATAAATTATAGGGTTTAAATGATGGCAAGTATACTATACTTTTAACTATATTTTCTTAAAAGTCAGAATTGTTAGAAAATATACCAAAAAGGTACTATTGGTGCCCCTGAGTGTTGTAATTATGTAGATTTCTTTCCTACTTCAATATACTTTATAAATTGTTCTATAATGAGCATGTATTATGTTTACAATCAGGAAAAAACTGAAACTGAAAAAAGGTTGAAGGCTACAAGGTTAATATACAAAAGTCAATTGGAGCCTGAGTGGTGTGGCGCAGTGAATAGAGTGTCAGCCTGGGATGCTGAGGACCCAAGTTCAAAACTTCAAGGTTGCTGGCTTGAGTGTGGGCTCACCAGCTTGAGTGAGGGTTCACCAACTTGAGCATGGGATCACAGAAATAACCCCATGGTCGCTGGCTTGAGCCCAAGGTCCATGGCTTGACCAAGGAGTAACTGGCTCAGCTGTACTCCCCCACCCCTGGTCAAGGCATCTATTAGAAAGCAATCAATGAACAACAAAGGTGCTGAAACTATGAGGCAATGCTTCTCATCTCCCTCTTGTCTGTCTCTCTCACTTGCTAAAAAAATAAAAAATAAAATAAAATCTTGATCCTTTTAAAAAAACCACATCAATTGCATTCCTATTTACAAGAATGAACAAGTGGACTTTGAAATGAAAATAATACTATTTACATAGCCCCAGCTGGTTGGTTCAGTGGTAGAGCACTGGCCTGGTGTATGGATGTTCCAGGTCCGATTCCTGGTCAGGGCACACAGGAGAAGCGCCCATCTATTTCTCCACCCCTCTCCCTCTCATTTCTCTCTCTCTCTCTTTCTCTTTCTCTCTCCCTCTCTCTCTCTCTCTCCAATCCCCCCTCCTCTAGCCATGGCTCAACTGGAGCAAGTTGGCCCCAGGTGCTGAGGATGGTTCTATGCCCTCTACCTCAGGTGCTAAGAAGAGCTTGGTTGCTGAGCAATGGAGCAATGCCCCAGCTAGGCAGAGTATCACCCCTAGTCGGCTTGCTGGTGATCCTGGTCAGGGCGCATGCAGGAGTCTGTCTCTGCCTCCCCTCCTCTCACTAAATAAAAATAAATAAATAAGAAAATAATATCATTTACATTAGCACCCCCCAAAATGGAAATACTTAGGTATAATCTAACAAAATATGTACATCTCTATGAGGAAAACTGCAAAACTCTGAGGCATGAAGTAAAAAAAAAAAAACTAAACAGAGATATTCCATGTTCATGAAGAGAAAGACTCAATATTGTCAAGATGTCAGTTCTTCCCAACTTGATCTATAGACTCAAGCAATCCTAATCCAAAACCCACCAAGTTATTTTGTGCATCTTGACAAACTGATTCTAAAGGTTATATAGAATACAAACAAACAAACAAACAAACAAAACGCCCAGAAAAGCCTACATAATATTGAAGGGGAACAAAGTAATTACAGTACCCAACATCAAAACTTACTGTAAAGCTACAGTAATCAAAACAGTGTCGTACTGGTGAAACAACAAACAGATCAATGGAACAGAATGGAGACTTCTATTAATAGAGTCAACTCATCTTTGACAAAAGAACAAAGGCAATACAATGAAGCAAAGACAAATCTTTCAACAACGATTCTGGAACATCTGGACATCCACATATACAAAATGAATCTAGAAACAGACCTTCACCTTTCACAAAAATTAACTCAAAATGGATCACAGAACTAAATGTAAACTGAAAAACTATAAAACTCCTAGAAGATAATATAGAAGAAAATCTAGATGACCTTGAGTGTGGCAATGACTTTTCAGATATGTACCATAGCCTCTATTCATGAAAGAAATAACAGATTGGCTGTATTTAAGATGAAAAACTTCTGCTTGGAGAAAGACATCAAGAGAATTAGAAGAGAAGCCATAGACTGGGAGAAAATATTTTCAAATTATCAGATAAATGACTATCCAAAATATAAAAAGAACTCTTAAAACCTAACAATAGGCCCTGGCCGGTTGGCTCAGCGGTAGAGCATCGGCCTGGCGTGTAGGAGTCCCGGGTTCGATTCCCGGCCAGGGCACACAGGAGAAGCACCCATCTGCTTCTCCACCCCTCTCCCTCTCCCTCTCCTTCCTCTCTGTCTCTCTCTTCCCCTCCCGCAGCCGAGGCTCCACTGGAGCAAAGATGGCCCCGGGGCTGGGGATGGCTCTGTGGCCTCTGCCTCAGGCGCTAGAATAGCTCTGGATGCAACAGAGCGACCCCCAGAGGGGCGGAACATCGCCCCCTGATGGGGGTCTGTCTGACTGCCTCCCCGTTTCCAGCTTCGGAAAAATGAAAAAACAAAACAAAACAAACAAACAAAAAAACCTAACAATAAGAAAACCTAATTAAAAAATGGGTCAACAACCTTAACAAACAATTCACCAAAAAAGATAAACAGATGTCAAGTGTATAAAAAAGTGTTTCACATTATGTGTTACGTGAGAAATACAAGATAACAGAATACAACTACACACCTATTAGAATGGGCCAAAATCCAGAATACCGATAACACCAAATGTTAATAAAGATGTAAAGCAACAGGAACTCTTATTAATTGCTGGTGGGATGCAAAATGATGCAGACACTTTAGAAGATAGTTTGGCAGTTTCTTAAAAAGCTAAACATACTCTTTACCATATATATTTTACCCAAGAGTTGAAAACTTATGTCCACACAAAACACTGCACATAGATGTTTACAGCAGCTTTCTTCACAATTGTCAAAACTTGAAGGCAACCAAGATGTCTTTCAGTGGGTGAATGAATAAACTGTGGCACATTCAAATAATGAAATAATATTTGATGCTAAAAAGGAGTTATAAATCCATAAAAAGACATGGAGTAACCTTAAGTACATGTTACTAAGTGAAAGCAACCAACTTGAAAGGTGACAGAATATATGATTCCATCTACATGACATTCTGGAAAAGGCAAAACTATGGAGACAGTAAAAAGATCAGTGGTTCTCAGGGATTGGGGAGAGGAAAGGAATGAACAGATGGAGCACAGAATATTTGGAGGGCACAGAATTTATTTTGTATGATATCATAATGGTGGATATACGTATGTCGTTATGCATCTGTTTAAACCCACAGAACGTACAGCACCAAGAGTGAACCCTGGTAAACTGTGGACTTTGGGAGATTATGATTGCCAGTGCAGGTAAACTGTAACTCTAACTAGGAATGTTGATAATGGAGAAGTTGTCCGTGTATCCAGGTAAATGATTTCTACCACTCAATTTTTCTATGAATCTGAAACTTCTCTTTAAGTTGTTTTTTTTTCTTTTAAAAAGGGCTCAGCGTTCTTGCCCATTTTTGGCCTCCCCAAACGCTTTTTTCTCTTAAAACCCACGCGGGAACCAAGGTTTCAAGCCAGTGGATTGTGGGCGTGCGCTGAGAATGTGAATCTCGAGGATCTAAAAAAGGGAGGGGTGCTACCCAGAGGAGTCCCTCAAAGCTGCCTTAACACCCCCCCAACCCCTCCCGCAAAAGCCCAGAGAAAGTGCAGAACGTGTAGCCAACTCTGCAGAGCCGAGGACCTGCACTTACCCGGGCCCCCAGCGGTCGCTGCCATGGTGACGGACGCCCGCAGTCCGCGCAAGCGCTAAGCGGTGGGCACAGCGGGTGTCCTGTCCCAGGTGCCGTGGAAAACCGGAAACAACTAACGACCTCCTAGGACTGCCTGTTCGTCAGTTTTCGAAGCGGAGGCGGAAGTCGCGTCAGGTCGGAGTGCGCACGCGCACAGGCAGTGGCTGTGTTCACCTGCGCGCGGACTCCGTGGCGGGTTCCGACGTCCAAGTGTCCTGCGATTGTTCTCTTGAAAGGTAATGAGACAACAGGTAGTTCTTTTTTTTTCTTCTTTTTTTTCTTTTTTTCTTTTTTTGTATTTTTCTGAAGCTGGAAACGGGGAGAGACAGTCAGACAGACTCCCGCATGCGCCTGACCGGGATCCACCCGGCACGCCCACCAGGGGGCGATGCTCTGCCCCTCCGGGTCGTCGCTCTGCCGCGACCAGAGCCACTCTAGCGCCTGGGGCAGAGGCCAAGGAGCCATCCCCAGCGCCCGGGCCATCTTTGCTCCAATGGAGCCTCGGCTGCGGGAGGGGAAGAGAGAGACAGAGAGGAAGGAGGGGGGTGGGGTGGAGAAGCAAATGGGCGCTTCTCCTATATGCCCTGGCCGGGAATCGAACCCGGGTCCCCCGCACGCCAGGCCAACGCTCTACCGCTGAGCCAACCGGCCAGGGCCGAGACAACAAGTAGTTGTAAAGATCGCCGGGTCAGGGAAGACAGAGGCAGAGAAGGAAACCCAAGATTAAAAGCAGTTATTGGTGTGGGGTACAGATTTCCAAATATGTTTTCTCTTTTAAATTTCAGTAACATCTTAAAATGATATGCAATCATTTCCTCATAAAAATGAGTGTTTCTGCCCGATCTGTGGTGGCGCAGTGGAAAAAGCGTTGACCTGGAACACTGAGGTCACCGGTTCAAAACCCTGGGCTTGCCTGGTCAGGGCACATAAGATCAGCAACTATGAATTGATGCTTCCCACTCCTTCACCTCCACCTCTCTCTCCCTCCTCTCTCTAAAATCAATAAATGAAATCTTAAAAAAAAAATTTTTTTTAATGAGTGTTCTGCAAAAGAGTATGGAGCTAGTAACTTGAAGGTTTCCTATCCCTGTCTTCTCTCTTGACCAGTGAGGGTGCCCTCAAGAAAGCACCCCTCTCCTAGCCACTGATTTTCACGCCTCCAGCCTTCTTTGCCCTCAGTTCCTTACTTTCTGCAGCCACTCGGATGGAGAAAGAACGCCGCAGAACCAGATTTAGCTGAATATTTTCTGGTTCTGAATAATACTGGTATTTTCTGGTTCTGTGACTAATAACATTCACTCTGTCAGATGTAAAGTTAAGATAACAGTACATCACCTAAAACTTTAACACAAAGGCACCTCTTCTCACCCAGCCCTTCACATTTTAATATACTGAAGTCTTTCTTGACTTGAGTTATAATTATTTCTATCTCTCTTCAATCAGGCGTTCCTGTTCTCTGCATGTACTCTAGCTTAATCAAAAAGATTCCTTGAGTTTCAGAACACACTAAATTTTAATGACTCGGTTAATTTGCAGTTCTCATATGTATTAGATCTATATACGCTGAAATCCCATCAAATAATGTTATACCTTTTTAAAAAAAATTTCAGTGGTTATACATATTTTAACTAACTTACAAGGTGAAAAAACAGTCTATTCTGTTTACTCAGATATTACCATTTCTGTTGCTCTTCTTTCTGTCCTGGCATTTCACTGTTTCCTCTGCTATCATTTCCCTTACCTGTGAATGTTCTCTAGCATTTCCTTTAAAAGCAGGTCTACTGGCAATAAATTCTCTTGGCTTCCCTTCTGAAAATATATTTATTTCAGTTTATTTCCTGAAGGATATATTTGGTAGTTAAAGGATTCTGGGTTGATAGCTGTTGTTTCTAAGCACTTAATACCTAATTGTCCCACTGTCTCTAGCCTCCATGGTTTCTGAAGAGATGCTGTCCATAATTTAAGTCTTTGTTCTTTCACATGCACTGTCATTTTCCTCTGGTTGTTTTCAAATTCTTTTCCTTGTGTTTAATTTCATCAGTTTGGCTATGATGTGCCTGCGTATGATTTTTGTTTGTTTCCTTTATGGAGTTCACTGTGCCGATAGACTTGCTAAATAAAAAGTTTAGGTAAAAGATATAATTTTATGTAAATATATGTTTCACCAAGTTTTGAAAGTGTTTAGCTATCATTTCTTCAAACATTTTTTTCTTCCAATCTTTTGGGACTCCTATTGTAGGGTGGTCAGCAATGGGGGAAGTCACGTGAGGAACCCAGACTCGGGAACTTTGGCTAGAACCGCCCACAACCATGCGCGCCAAAAGAAACTTCCCAGGAGTCCTTTGGAAAAAAGTGACCGTCTGCCAGCCAGTGAGATTTCACCACGTCATATTAGCTCGACCACCTTAGGGACCCTTTAAATATCTCCCACAGGGTCACCCCATGTGACTTCCCTGGCCTCTGTCCCTGGGACCAGAGAACCTCATCGGGCGGGATGCGCTCTGTACTCAATAAAGCCTTTTATTGTTCCACACTTTGTGGCTATGCCCCTTCCTTCTTCCTCAGCGGGGAAAAATACCTTATATTTGGTGCTGAAACCCAGGAGAAGTCAGAATCCACCCACTTTGGCTCACGGTGCGGTAAGTCCCCTGCCTCCAGCCTCCCCTCCCCTCAGTTCTTTCCACTGAGACTCCCTGTCCGAAAGCACAGCTGTGTCAGGGACCTCGTTTCCGTTCTGTTCCGAGTGTTTGTGTGCCCGTGGAGACGTCCCGAGCACATCCACTTTACTTAAGTGGCCAGAGTTTGAGTTGCAGGACTGCAGTTCTCAACTCTGACCACTCCGAGGACTGAGGGCGGCCGTGGGGCACAGGAATCTAAACCTAATCCAAAAACACTCCTGGAGTTGCTTTGTCCGAAATCTCTCCCTCCCTGAAGAAGAAGAAACTGTTCTTCTCCTCCGCTGTGGCCAGGCCACAGAACCCACTGGATAATCGAACCAGCTGGCCTCCTGAAGGGACTTTCAATTTTAATACCCTCACCAATTTAACTATCGCCAAAAGAACTGGGAACTGGTTGGAGATCCGTTACATTCAGGGCTTCTAGTTATTCGCGCTCCTGTCCTAATCTCTGTGCTGCCTGTCCTACCACACAGGCCCTTTTTGGCCAGAGAAACCTCACCTAAAACCTCCACTCCTGATTTTTCCTTCTCCGCCAAATCCCAACTCTCTCCCCCTCCTGCCTGACCCCCGGGGCACCCCTCTCTCGGGACCCCTCTCTGGTCCCTCTGCAGACTTCTTCATTTGGGTCTCTTCCCTCCAAGAGCCCCCTCTCCTCCCTTCGCTGGATCCTGTTTCTCATTCACCTGCAAATACCATTCTCTCTTTCTCCTCCCCTGCTGGCCAGGGGCCCCTCCCTTCTCCACTGTGTTCTTAAGCCCCTCCTCCATCAGGCCATTCTCAGCCTGCCATTTGTCCTTACACCAGTTTGCAGGATGCCCAAGGCCCAATCCCAATTTTCTTGCAGGAAGGCCTGGCCCTGTCCTGCCTCTTGCTCCAGTGTTTCCTGCCAGATCTGGGTGCCAGGCTCCCCAGGAACCCACCTCCTCTTATTCTCAACCCCCAAGCCCCTATGCAGGACCTGTAAACATGGCATTTAAAGTTTTTATTGATCACGGTTAGTAGGAAATGGCCGAGGCTGTTCTCCAGGCCCACATGCAGCAGAAGGTAACACTCCAAACCCAGGCTCTTGTGGCAGCCCTGAGGCCGGCAGAGCGACAGGGGCAAGGCACAGGAAGTGCCCGACCCAAGTCCAAGCCGCAAAGAGGAATCCCACCAGCAGCTTGCTTTAAGTGTGGCAAGCAGGGTCATTGGTCCCAGCAGTGTCCCTGCCCGTGACTGCCCACTGAGCCCTGTCCTGACTGCAAGCAGCCTGGTCACTGGTGGAGCGATTGCCCCCTTTGGGCAACAGGCTCATCCTCAGTGTCTCTACGTGGAGGACAAGCCACTCAGATGGGAGTCCGGTCCAGCCAGGCGGGCCCACCACTCGAACTCCTAGACCTCATGAATGGCTGACACGGCCTGGACTCGGAGACCCCCCATCATCCTCCCAAACCCAGGGGAATGCTGCAGGAACAGGTAAGTCCATCTCATTTCTTGTGGACACAGGAGCTGCCTTCTCTGTTTTGCCATCACACTCTGGACCTCTAGTTCCCTGATGGGTCTCGGTTACGGGAGTGGATGGGACCCCTTCCATTCCCCTTCATACACCACCTCTGACATGCAGTTTTTCCCCTTTGTACGCCACTCCTGGCATACAGTTTTGCCTCAAGTTTGCTGGGCCCTACCCTTCTCCAGCTCACCAAAAGGCTGGACCCTGCAGAGCCCCCTATTACTCCTCTTTTCAAAAAAAAATCTTTACAGGACGGCATCCGTGAAGTTTCTCAACTCATTGCCAAACAGATGTTCCTCCTGACACCCCTCAAAGCCACCACCTGCCCATCTCCCCCTCCCCACCACACCCCTAATCAGCAGGAAGTAGCCAGACGAATAAGCGGCACCCCTAATTAACACAAAAGATCAGAATGTAAGGTGGTCAGCAATGGGAGAAGGTCATGTGAGGAACCCAGGCCCGGGAACTTTGGCTGGAGCCACCCACACTCGGGCGCGCCAAAAGAAACTTCCTAGGAGTCCCTTGGAAAAGAGCGACCGTCTGCCAGCCAGTGAGATTTCACCACGTCATATTAGCTCAACCACCCTAGAGACCCTTTAAATATTCCCCACAGGGTCACCCCATGTGACTTCCCTGGCCTCTGTCCCCCAGACCAGGGAAC
The DNA here is from genome assembly GCF_036850765.1 of Saccopteryx bilineata. Taxonomy (NCBI): domain Eukaryota; kingdom Metazoa; phylum Chordata; class Mammalia; order Chiroptera; family Emballonuridae; genus Saccopteryx; species Saccopteryx bilineata. The sequence goes on along the minus strand of NC_089493.1, from coordinate 205,850,140 downwards.
CTCGTCAGGCAGGATGTGCTGTACTAAATAAAGCTTTTATTATTCCACACTTCTTGGCTCTGGCCCCTTCCTTCTTCCTCAGTGGGGAAAAATACCTTACACCTATGACATGAATATTAGACTTTTTGATATTGTCCCACAGGTCCTCAAAGCTTTTTTTTAAAAAAAAGATTTTATTTATTGATTTTAGAGATTGGAAAGAGAGAAAAAGAGATGGGTTGGGGGGGCAGGAGGAGGAAGAGGAAGTATCAACTCAGCTAGTTGCTTCTTGTATGTGTCTTGAACAGACAAGCCCAGGGTTTTGAACCAGCAACTTCAGCATTCCAGGTTACTTTATCCACTGCACCACCATAGATCAGGCAAAGCTTTTTTGTCCCCACTTTTTTCTCTTTATTATTTAGACTCTATGGTTTCTACTGATGTATTTTCAAATTCCCTCAATCTTCCCTTGGTCATGTCCATTCTACTATTATTGTATTTTTCAATTCTAAAATTTCCACTTTTAAAATACACACACACACACACACACACACACACACACACATTCTATTACTTTGGTTAAGACTTCTTTTCATTCATTTCGATTGTGTTTACCTTTGCATTGTGGAGCATGATTAAAATAATTCACCGCCCTGGCCATTTGGCTCAATGGTAGAGCATCGGCCTGGCGTGCAGGAGTCCCGGGTTCAATTCCCGGCCAGGGCACACAGGAGAAGCCCCCATCTGCTTCTCCACCCCTCCCCCTCTCCTTCCTCTCTGTCTCTCTCTTCCCCTCCCACAGCCAAGGCTCCGTTGGAGCAAAGTTGTCCCAGGCGCCGGGGATGGCTCTGTGGCCACTGCCTCAGGCACTAGAATGGCTTTGGTTGCAACAGAGCAACGCCCCAGATGAGCAGAGCATCGCTCCCTGGTGGGCGTGCCGGATGGATCCCAGTCAGGCGCATGCGGGAGTCTGCCTCCCTGTTTCCAACTAAAGAAAAATACAAAAGAAAAAAAGAAAAAAAAAGTAAAATAATTCACATTGTCTTTTTCTGATAATTCTAACATTTGGGTAACCTCAGAGTTGGGTTTTTTGTTCATTTGTCTTTTTTGTTGAAAGTTTAGATTTCCCTAGTGTTTTGCATGTTAATTTTTTTATTATTTCCTGGATATTTTTTAATATTATGCAACTCTCAGCCTTGTTTTAAGTCTTCTGAAGAATGTTTTTGTTTTGTCTTGTTTTAGCTGGCAGTCAGCCCAGTTAGTTCAGACCACACATCCTAGCCAGCTTTCTGTGGGCTATGGTTCCAATGATAGAGTTTCCAGCTCCTTTGCAATGCTGTTTTATTCTGTCCCAGTAGTGTGCCACCTGTTTGAAACCTAGATAGTGAGCTACACTGTAGTTCATTGTTCAAAACCTTTACTTTGAGCCCTGGCCAGATAGCTTGATTGGTTCAAGTGTCCTTCTGATAAGCTAAGGTTATGGGTTGATCCCCAGTCCAGGCACATACAAGAATCAGCCAATGAATGAATAAATAGTAGAACAACTAATCAATGTTTCTCTCTTTCTCTGTCTCTAAAATAAAAAAATATTGAAATAATCTTTATTCAGCTGCTTCTGGTCAGTCTCACAGATGCACAACAGGAAGGTGGCCCCAGGATATCATACACAAATTTAGAGGTTCCTTGTCTTCAGTTTCCTCTTATTTACAATCTTCCCTGCACTCTGGATCTGTTCCAAGATTTCCCTTGGTGTTTTGGTTAGAGATTTACACTGGCAAGAGTGTAAGGAGACTAGAACCCTAAATTTCTAACCAAAACACCATTGCACCAGTGGAGACTTTCTGCCTTTTTTCCTGTTTCTAATTTGATGTAGAACAGAGTAAGTCCACAAAGCTCCACCTCAAACGATATCCACATCGCTCCACAGGGTTTACATATAGTGGGGAGGGAGGGGTGCTGCTGCTATTCTGCAGCTCTCCTTGAATAAGGCAAGTAAATTCCAAAGGGGTCTGATAGCTGCCAACCCTTTCCTGGTCCCCTAACTAGAGAGCAAACTGTTCATGGGCTTCTGTGCCAACTGGCAGTTCTTGTTTTCCTGTTAGGTGTCTGTGTAGATTCCTATTTGTTGTTTGGGATTATGTCTGGCATCTTGAGTCTGTGGAGTCACCCATCTTTCATCGGTGTTGAAAAGTCTATATCTAAAAACATTTGCTCTGTCCTATTCTCCCCTCTCCTTTGGCAGTCGAGTGTGTTAGGACTTTGCACTAATATCTTATGTCTCCTGTTTGGTTTTGTTTTTATCTTTCCATTTTTCTGCCTCCATGCTGCACTCTGGTAATTTCTCCTGATTTATATTGCAGTTTATAAATTCTTCCTATTAGCTGTATTCTACTCTGCTACTAAAGCTATTTATTATTGTTTTAAAGTTGTTTTTATGTGGTCTTGCAACTTTTGTATTTCGTTCTTTCTCAGATTAGCTCTATCACTTACAGTTTCCCATTTTCTACGGGTACCTGCTAACTTGATTTCTTTAAAGACAGAAGGCATAAATCTAATGCCTAAGTCTACGAGTTCATTTTCATTGTTTCTACTAATTCTATACTGGAGTCGTTTCCATAGATGCTGGGATTTTGCTTTTTCTTCTTTTTACTGTGTTAGATGTTATGTTTGAAAATTAGTTTAAGGCCTACAATGAAATTACTTTGCTATGATTTAATTTGTATTCCTCTTGGCACCAGGAGACATCACGTGTGAGGCCACCTTAAAAGCAAGTTAAATGCTTAAGATTTTTTGTGTGATGTAGGCAATTGCAAACTTGATTATAATTTTACATAATTTATACTTCTGGTACATCCTATCCAAAGATTGAAACCCTTTGGCAGAGGTCTCAGCCTATTGGGGGAAAATTTGTTAGATTCACAGTTCGTTAAGATTTTACCACCTTGAGTGGGGCTTCAACTTTGGTATCTGTTCCCCTTACTCTATAAAGTTGCCACAATAGGGCTCCATATTCACTTAACTTCTTTTTACTTTTAGGCTGGAAATCCCTTCTAGCCTTAAAATTTTGTTTTAAGATGATTTTTTGAATCTTAATCAGCTTTAGTTGTTTCAACAGGAGCATGGATCTAAATGTACGTTATGTAATTTCCAGAAACAGGAAGTTTTACATAATTGTATCTTTTTCCTACATGGCCATACTTTTTCTCTGGGTATTCCCTGCACTTAGCACATACTACTTGTGGCATGGAATTCATAAGTGTTGATAAGAAATATTCTAATTGTCAGAGTACTTAATCATTTTTAGCAAGTTTTACTTATAGCTGCTCAAAGATGTAGGTATCCTGTATTTGTTATCTTGTATTTGTTGCTGCATATCATAAAGCACTAGAAAACTTAGCAGTTTAAAACAAATGTTTAGTATCTCACAGTTGCTGAGATTCAGGAATCTGAGAGTGGCTTAGTTGAATGGTTCCCATGAGGTTGCAAACTTTTGGCTGGGGCTGCAATTTGATGGCTTGGCTGGGGTTGGAGGATCCACTTACACTCATGTGGCTGTTGTCAGAAGACTTCAGTTTCTCACCAAGTGGGCCTCTCAACGGGGTTGCCCACACCTGGAAAATGGCTTCCCCAAGAGTGAGTGATCCAGTAGAAAGAGAGGATAAGAGACAGACAGACAGGGAGAGAGGGGTATGGGGGAAAGAAGAGTAGGGAGAAATGCAGCAAAGATGGAAACCATAGTCTTTTATAACAATCTTGAAAATGTCATCCCATTCCTCTGCCATATTCCATTGATCATAAAGACCAACAATGAGCCCTGGCCAGTTGGTTCAGTGGTAGAGCATGGGCCCGGCGTGTGGAAGTCCTGGGTTTGATTCTCGGTCAGGGCACACAGAAGCACTCATCTGCTTCTCCACCCTTCCCTCTCTCCTTCCTCTCTCTTCCCCTCCCGCTGCCAAGGCTCCACTGGAGCAAAGTTGGCCCTGGGCACTAGAATGGCTCTGACTGCAGCGGAGTAATGCCTCAGAGGCTGAGCATTGCCCCCTGGTGGGCATGCTGGATGGATCCCGGTCGGGCTCATGCAGGAGTCTGTCTGACTGCCTCCTCACTTCTGGCTTCAGCTTCTGGCTTCGCAAAAATAGAGAAAAAAAAAAAAAAAGACCCACGTTGGTACAATGTGGGAGGGGACTACACAAGGGTGTGAATACTAGGAGGTAGGGACCATTGTGAGCTATCTTGGAGGCTTTTAAACGCCTTATTTTACCAAAAGAAAGAAAAAAACATCATATTCAGAGGTTCATAATAAAGCACCTGAATTGGATCTGTTTCTTCATTTGTAAAAAGCATGAAAATATAGTTCACCAATGTAAATCCAGAAAATATTTCCCAAAAAGGTTCAAATATTAAATTATGTACCATTCCACGCTAAATCCAAAACATAGAATGCAAAGACTTAAAACTACTAATTACCTGATGTTAAAAAAGTATCAATTAAATGGTAAAAGATAAATTTAGATGGTGAGGCTTAGTGTCTGGTAGAAAAACAACAAAGATTTTACATACAGCTCAAATAAAAATAACCTTGCAAGTGTTTTAGTAATAAAAATTTTGCTGAGAAAAATATTCCTCCTACTGAAATAGTCATAATTCCAATAATAGCTTTTCTTCTTGCCTTTCTGCAATAAGATGCTTTTATCAATCAGTAAAAGTGAAGAACAATGAAATCTTTAAAATTCTAAATATAAACCACATAACTCAAAGTAATTGAGGTGTAAATGACATTGTGTTCTTCAGTATAAAAAGCATGCTACGGCCCTGGCCGGTTGGCTCAGCGGTAGAGCATCAGCCTGGCGTGCGGGGGACCCGGGTTCGATTCCCGGCCAGGGCACATAGGAGAAGCACCTAGTTGCTTCTCCACCCCCACCCCCTCCTTCCTCTCTGTCTCTCTCTTCCCCTCCCGCAGCAAAGGCTCCATTGGAGCAAAGATGGCCCCGGCGCTGGGGATGGCTCCTTGGCCTCTGCCCCAGGCACTAGAGTGGCTCTGGTCACGGCAGAGCAATGCCCCGGAGGGGCAGAGCATCGCCCCTGGTGGGCGTGCCGGGTGGATCCCGGTCGGGCGCATGTGGGAGTCTGTCTGTCTCTCCCCGTTTCCAGCTTCAAAAAAAAAAAAAAAAAAAAGCATGCTACATCCATATGATACAGTGAAGGGAGAAAATATGTGCGTGTGTGTGTGTGTGTGTGTGTGTGTGTGTGTGTGTGTTTGCTGCTACTACACCTAAACCTTGGGAAGATGAAGAAACTAATAAAAATGATTACTTGTTAAGTATGCAGAGTAGGAAGAACAAGGTAGACATATCAAGGTGGGAGGCAAAAGTTACATTGGTAAGTTTTTAATCTTTTTTTCTGATATTTTAATCACGTACATATATGGAAATTTTTATAATCACAAAGAAAATGAAAACTTAGGATGTTTGAAGGTTTCTGGTTTATTTAAGATTTTTTTGTTTGTTTTTAAATTTGAGTCAGTATTAACCTTGTTCAACTGTTACAAAGAAACGTACATGTCTTTAGAAGGCAGGCTGTGGCAGGACAGTGGTTCTCCTCTTTTGGAAGGCCACTCAAGCTATATTTTCTTTTAAAATGAGTCAAGTTATCAGAGTTTTGCTTGAAAAGCTCTGTTACTTACTTACAAAATCCAAGTATCTAAATCCAGGCTGTTACAAACTTAGGCAATTCAGACACCGTAAGTGTCAGGCTACTACTTTTATAATAATTAAATCATAAGACAAGATATTCACACAACACAAAAGACTCAAGTTGCCTTAAATGGAAAGTTGCCTTACATATTACTTACTTTTTTGATTTTCAACTCTTGCCTAAACAAGTTTAGTGCCCACTATCTAACAGGTGCTCAGGTTGCCTTCTCATTATTGGTGTAGTTATCTTCCTGGGTTGTTTTCCAATCACCTAGATCTGTATTTCTATTACAACAATTACTTTACTTTGTTAATGATCTGCTTCACACATTCAGCTTCAAGAGGGAAAGAAGTACTTTATTCATCTTTTGACCAGTGAAGGCTAATAAAGTGCTCTGCATATATCAAGTGAATAGTCAGTTTGTTGGATGGCTGCATAAAACAATGGTAGATATCACTTCATATTTCAAAACTCAGAGAAAGAGAGTACTATTAAAAGGCATAAGACCAAAAACAGATCATTGCAGACTGAGTACAAAGAACCATTCTACTTTTTTCATCTTTAAAAAAAATTAAAATTTCAAATTAAGTACCAATGGGAACATGACCAAATATGTAGCAAATGCATTTGGAAACATACAGCTACAAAGAATACTTTAAAAGGTGCCTTTAAAGGCACATAATTCCAATTTTTATGAAATGTTGAGATTTTATGAAAACAGATCCAAAGCTATCCCCATCATGGGAAAAGACCTCCACCATTTGGGTATTTTAAAAGTTCAGTATTCATGCAATTACTTATATTGCAAAAGGAACACACATTACATAAGGAAAAGATAAATTGAAATTAAAATTAATTGTTTTTACCTTATGCCATCTCAATAAATTTCACAAGTTATTACATGTTACCATTTTAATATCTGTAACATCCTACATTGTTTATGATGTAGCTACTTCCAGGTGACTGATATTCTTCTCCTTACTGTGTCTTTGGCTAGTACTACAGATTGGATTTAGTAGGAACCGGTCACAAATTTGATTGTAATTCTTAGTCTCTCCTAGCCTGAGACCCTCTCAGTTCCTGAATTATAACCCTGACCTGGTCTTCAAATTGAGATGCTTCCCAAATATTTTTTATTATTATTTTTTTTTGTATTTTTCTGAAGTTGGAAACGGGGAGGCAGATAGACTCCCGCATGTGCCCGAGAGGGATCTACCTGGCACGCCCACCAGGGGGCGATGCTCTGCCTGCAGTCAGAGCCATTCTAGCGCCTGAGGCAGAGGCCACAGAGCCATCCTCAGCGCCTGGGCAAACTTTGCTCCAATGGAGCCTCGGCTGCGCGAGGGGAAGAGAGAGACAGAGAGGAAGGAGAGGGGGAGGGGTGGAGAAGCAGATGGGTGCTTCTCCTGTGTGCCCTGGCTGGGAATCGAACCCAGGACTCCCACACACCAGGCTGACGCTCTACCACTGAGCCAACCGGCCAGGGCCCAAATATTTTCTTAAAACAGGGCTATTTTGCCTGACCAGGCAATGGCGCAGTGGATAGAGCGTCGGACTGGGACGCAGAAGATCCAGGTTTGAGACCCTGAGGTCACTAGCTTGAGCCCAAGGCCACTGGCTCGAGCAAGGGGTCACTCAGTCTGCTGTAGCCCTCCCCCACCCATCGAGGAACCTATGAGAAAGCAATCAACAAACAATTAAGGAGACTAAGGAGCTGCAACCAAGAATTGATACTTCTCATCTCTCTCTCTTCCTGTCTGTCTGTCCCTATCTGACTCTGTCTCTGTTGCAAAAACAAACTTGAAACAAACAAACAAAAACCCAGGGCTATTTAGTGTAATTTCTTTTTCTTGAGACATACAACTGTTTTTGATACAAAAACGTGTATTCTACAAAAGAATAAAAAAGCATGAAACTATGATTATATTTTATATAACTTAAATGACAGGACTAACTAAAATATAATCATTACTTTTTTATTGCAACATACTTTTCTTACTTTTCTGTTTAAAGAGAAAAGCTCTCTAATAGTTTTAAATACATAGAATTTAACTTATGTTAATATTCTGTTATAAAAAATAACTGCCATTAAAGGATTTAAAATATGCAAAAGTAATTAGTTCATTAAAATTTATAATTAATACATGGGTGTCAATAAAAATATGGAGACTTGCCGAGAAACTTCTAAGGTTTAACAAAGTTAAAAAAAATAAATAAATAAAAACCTGTCCAGGTTTCATTTATTGCTACATAAAGACTACTTCAAAGGTCATGTGGGCTGCTGTCAATCACTCCTATAAGTGGCAATTACAGTGGTATGCTTTGGAAAGAAAGGAGGGAAAACAATATACTGCAATACAAAAATATTACCTATTTATAAATTATTAAAGATTTATAAAACACTGCTGAATCACATGTTCTCACTATAAAAACAATACACTTAAATATAGAAGCACAATAATATCCTGAAGCACCGACAGTTATTTCAAGAATACCCATTTAATCAAGAAAAAACAGATGTATGTAATAATTTGAGAAGAAAAAAGGCAAAATTCTGATTTTAATCCTCACAATCAGTTTATCTAGTCATGGAGGTAGGTCTCCACTCCAATTATACAAATAAGTTATCAGCCTTATTAAAAGAATTATAATATTAAGTCTAATATGAAATTGATCTGTGCCATTGAAATACATTAACAGACTTTAGAAACCAGTAATCTAACTGGCATATACAGAAGACAGGTATTTCCCTTATATAAGGTTACATGGGAAAAGAGCCTTCATTAAAATCGACCTTGTAAGAAAAAGTTATTACCTAAGTGCAGATACTTTGGCATAGCATTTAAATAACACAGTAAATGCTACAAATTTCTTAAAACAGAAGTAATCCTTGTCTTTTTAGTATTTTTATTAAGTATAAAGCTTCAAAAACTAGGTCTCATAATTTCTTTCAGATTTCAATTGTGGTGTGTTTCAAACATCAAACATTTACTTCTAGTGTTTGTTGCATTTCAGGTTTAGTGCTGGAGTTAGTTTTAATAAATCAGTTTGCAATATATAATATGATTCACTAACATCTTTTCACTAAGAAAGATTTTCTATAATGAAAAATACTAATTCTATTTCTAATGGTAAACTAGTCGAGTTAGAGGTTCCACCATGGATCACAGGGATTAGAGCACTATCAAGATCATTTAGATAATGCTGAGGAAGAAGCCGGCCTTCAGATCCTGCCTGAAATTCAACCTGAAAAAAAAAAAAATCTTAAGTCAACCCTAGAGAGTGAGTAATCTTGTTTAGCTCAGCAGATGAATATAAAATAATTATACTAAAAATATCATCCAGTTTAAGCATGTTAAAAAAATTGACACTTTCTTTATAAAATATGCTATTTCTTTTATCCATCTACTACATAAATTACAACTGTCCCTCCCACAACTATCATTAAAATAAAAAAACTTCCACTAATTCATACTTTAGTCTTCTCAATGAGTGTACAATACAAACACATTGGAAGGCCTTAGTCTTTTGAATGATTACCAACATGGTTAAATAAAATCCCAATGGTATTAAAAATAATAATATATTTTAAAATATTTTGGATTTGCTGGTGCATAATATTTAATATCTGAATTTAATGTTGCTAATGAAAATTGCATTTCAGTTTGACTAAGAAATATTAACAGTGCTATTCAGATAACAATTATCAGATATTTCCACAAAAAAGGATCTTTAAACAGTGAAATGAAAATATAAATTTTTTCCAATAAGAACTATAAGTATAGCACATCTGACTGAAGAAAAGCAAACCTTCAGCATATGAACTTGTTCATGTTTAGATCAACCGTTCTAAATGAAGAAACTGCTTTGAAACCTATTATACTGAATGTTGGAAACAAACATTAAAATAATACTGCCGTACCATTTTTTTATCTATCAAATTTTAAAGTTCAAAAGTTTGATTACATGCTGCTTTGATAAGGATGTGGGGGGGGGGGGGAAGAAAGCTCTTCCAAATTGTAACAGAAATATAAGTTGACGTGAGACAGTAAGGTAATATCTACTGAGTACATACTTGGACCTGACAATTCTACTTCTAGAAATGTTTCTGATATACTCACACTTATATGCAAAGGCAAAATATTGTGGATAACCTAAATGCCAAGCAGTACATAACAAATATGTGTAAGAAATAGTTAAATAAGTTGCAGTACATTTATATAATACTATGCAACTTATAAAAAATATGCAGTACCATGAAATACCTCTAAGGTATTTTAAGTTAAAGAAGCAAGGTTAAAAAAATAAAAGGGTAAAGAGGGAAATAAAAGAACACACAGTTATTTGCTTGTACATGCATAAAATAAAAATGATGCATAGAAATGGCTAACAGTTGACTGCCTCACAAGGAAGGAAAAAGAGGGAGTCTGGAGGTGGACTAGTGAGTTTGGAGTTAAGGGTAGGAAAGAGATCTTTCCTAGTCTATCTTTACCTTACCACTTCTACTGGGTATTATTTACATTGTAGCAGGACTGAGGGGCCAATCACATCAACTACAGTGTGAAAATGCTGTTCTCTGGAAATGGTCAATGAATTTATACTGTTATGCACATACATTTTTAGAGTAATTTTAAACCATGTGAATACAGAATCTATTCAGAATAATAAATTTTAAAATCTGCTTATCAGGAAGATTGTTGTAGAGACGGGGGTCAGCAAACTATGGCCTGAAGGCCAGTCTTGCCCACTGTATTTTGCAAACAAAGTTTCATGGGAACACTGCAGAGCTTGTTAGTTTAAACACTGTCTACAGCTGCTTTTGCAGTATAATGTAAGAGTAACTGTAGAAGAAATCAATCAGCCCACAAAGCCTAAAATATTTACAGTCTAGCTTTTTACAAAAGAAAATCTGGGCCCTGGCCAGTCAGCTCAGTGGTAGAGTGTTGACCTGGTGTGTGGATGTCCTGGGTTTGATTCCCGTTCAAGGCACAAAAAAGCAGCACCCATTTGCTTCTCCACCTCTTTCCCTCTTGCCCCCCCCCCTTCCCCCTTCCTGTATCCATGGCTTGATTGGAGCGAGATGGCTCCATGGCCTCTGCCTCAGGCACTAGAAAGACCTTGGTTGCTGAACAATGGAGTGGTGCCCCAGATGGGCAGAGCACTGCCCTCTAGTGGGTTTTTCGGGTAGATCCTGATCTGGTGCATGCGGGAGTCTTTCTCTGCCTCTTCTCCTCTCATTGAATAAATAAAAAAAGAAAGTTTGCTGACCCACAGTGGATAGAAAAGGAGATAATGGACATGAAATGTGTGCACATATTGGTGTTCAACAAATTTTGTTATTTTCATTTATCCCACAATAAAAGGTTAAAGGAAAACCTTTTGCTTATTTTAATATATGGTACACTGATTTCAACAATACATCACAAAAACATGCCTCACCATATCAGTGTCAATGGAAACTCTGAGGCCAATTTTATTCATGCCATTACTCTTCAGAGTTTTCAGGTGAGGGCATAATGCAGCACTGCAAGCCATGGCTATTTCTTTTGCAAACTGGTAACGAGTTGGTAAAGTAGATAAATCCTGGTCCTTTAGGTAGTAGAACACCTGAAATGTATTTAATTAGGAAACAAGTCATGATTTAAAAATGCAACAACTGCTACTTTCAATTCAACTCTTTAAATAAAATTCCATTGTTAGTGCCATAAAATTTACTAACTTAAGAACAATATACATGTGAGCATTACACACACACACACACACACACACCTTACCAAAAAACTGCAAGTTGTGGAATTTGGGAATGACTTAGCTATTTTTGCCTTTAGCAATGAAAGCCTTCTTAATTCAATTTAGAGAAAGATACTAATGAGTCTACTATAAACTCACCATCCTATAAGGACATCTTAAAAAGTTAAGATCAAACAAAGAAATAATGTCCTATAATTTCTATGCTCTCTATAGCTTCTACCTTGTGCACACATAAAGTCACAAAGAAAAAGAACACACATGCAGTGAGTAACACTGACTTCCTGACCTGGGAGGCAGAGTGAGGGCAAATACGGAGGTACGCTAAGAGTTAGGAATCTAAAGTTTCATATCCCTTCTTAAAAAAATTTGTTTTAAAATAACTTGAACATGTGATTAAAATTGATATCAACATTTTAATTTCTGTAAAATAAGATGAAAATGAAAATATAGTCACAACACATTTATATAAAATATGACAATGCTGCCAAAACTTAACTATGAGCCTGAAATACTACTACAGAAATCTAAATCTGGTGTTATAAAAGGAAGTCTGGTAAGAAGTATGTGTCTCCATTTGTAATGAAAAAGGTGTAATAAGCTATACTTAAACATTCAGAAGTTGAGTACTGCAAAATCTTCCAATTAAAACAACAACAACAACAAATACCATATCCAAACACAGCATGTAAAGGGGAGGGAATCTCTGTTCTCGTTTACCTCTGTACACTTTACAATCTTCTCATCAGTTTCAAAATCGGTTTCCAGTTTTATTTTTTCACTTGGAAATCCTTGTAATGATATTCCATCCACAGAACTGGTAACACTACAGAATAAAATATAATACAACAGAATTACTACTACTAAGGTGCTTCTTATGAAATAAATTATTATGGAATAAGGAGAAAAATTATGAGAGTTATAAATTTGAAATGGCATTAAGTTTTTGTTATGAACAAATAATTAAAACTGTAGTTTGTATTCATTTACCAAGATTTCTTGATTGTGCAGCAAATTAAATGTACTTTTTCATATGTCCAATTTAGACCTGAAGCTTAAAATACCTTAGTTTCCTAACAGAAAAACTGTCACATGAATTTCAAAAATTGTATTTTAGAATCCTTCAGCATCAGCATTAGGATTCTTTCTTCTTTGCTCCAGACCCCTCAGCCACTCTCAAAAATAGAAAAGAAAATGGGTAACTTTTAGAAAAGAGGAAGGAATGACCATAGTAATATTCTGTAAGGCTTCTAAAGTATGTTATTAAATTCAGTTGTTTGGATTTACAGTGAATCAATATAAAACAGAATAAACACCCAGAGGGAATTCTTTACTTACAAAAATAGACACATCACAAAGAATGTGTCTTGCTTTTCTCAGCCCTGGCATCAAGCCCACAATGCTACACAATGGACATTTGGTCATTGGCCCCCTCCCAATTGACCACCCTTCATCCTGGCTGAGAAAACACACATGAGGATATGTAGGCACATAGCTGAAAAAACAGAGTGCATTCATCAACTGAAGTATAAGCATTGAAATTTATGGTATAATTCTATATTTTTTCATAAAATATATTTTTTTAAGCCAGATGTTTTTATCCTTTCCCCTTCAATCAAATCAATAATATTTCAGTAACAAAAGGTCCTACTTTTTGTTTCCTTTTTCTTCAGAATCTACCCAGCAGATATCCACATATTCTCTCAGGTCTACAGCATCAACTTTCCCACATGCAATTTTAAAATCCTTCTGTTCTCGTAGAGCTAGCCGCAAGCCATCCATGGTCTCTGCAGTTATTTGTACCATTAAGCCATCTAAAAACGAGAGTTATATTGTACATTTATTTTACTAAATATTAATTTATATGTCTAATCCATAAAATTTGTATCAAAATGCAGTATTTTGTTCTGTGCAAGATATGTTTCAAATCATCTGTTATCTTAATGGTTGTTTTCTATTAGGAAATAAGAAAACTATTTCACAAAGTTAAGAATTCTTTATTAATAGTAAAAAAAAATTAGTAGGTGATTAAAAATATTTCCACTTCTGGCTATGACACCAAACTAGCTCTTCCATAACAACCAACCATAAAACTAGACAAAATATATGAGGGAAATGTTTTAGGTTGTGGACAGTAGGAAATGCAATACCATGATCCTTAGAAAAAAACTCAGCAAGTGAGCCCACAATTGCTTAGGTTCTCTTCTTGGGACAATTCCTACATGGTGATCCATTAAGCCTGCAATGGCCATACTAGCTTAAGAAGCCAGAAATAACTGTCTGCAATATTTTTCAACCACCAGTCTGTGGGCCCATGCCAATCCGCAAGAGTTAATCATATTGATTATGAAGATTACAGACCCAATTATCTTTGTCAAATTCCCTTATGCTCAGGATGATTCATGCCTTAGCAGTCCCTGAAATAATTCTCCTATTTTCACTGATCTCCAAGTATAAAAAGGTTGAAAACCACAGCTCTAGACAAACTCATAGACGTGTGCAATATCGACACACACCAATAGGAATGCCACTAGCAACACTGTTCACAATAGCATAAAAAAGAACCAACTCAGATGTTCACAATTAAAAGATAATAAATAAATATTATAAAATATTTAATAGTACTGAAATATATAAGCTATAATTGCTGGCAACAACATGCATAAATTTTAGAGACATGACAATAATGTGAAGAATGATATCTTTATAACTCTCCCAAATAAGCATAAATAAACATTGTTTAGGCATATGTTTATACAATGTAAAAAAATATTAAGCAAGAGAATCATAAACAGTATTCAATCCAGTAGTTAACTTTTGGAGGGAGAAGGAAGAAGGTATAAATAGACCCAAATATTGGTCATGTTCTAGTTCTTGGACTGCATCATGATTTCACAGTAGTTTGTGGTACTACGCCTTATAATTTACATATATTCTTTTATATAAGTATCAAATACAGTCTCAAAAAATAAAATGGAAAACATCTTTACATTAAAACAATTTAAAGATGAAACTCCTACCTTCAACTATGCTGGACTTAGCAAGAAATCCTGAAGATGTTTTCAAAGCTCCGTTGAACACTACAAAACTTGCACCTGTCACTGGTAAAAAACAATACTACAATTATGTTTTAACCTATTCTATTTATTTATTTATTTAAAATTTATTGATTTTTAGGGGGGAGAGAGAGAGAGAGAGAGAGAGAGAGAGAGAGAGAGAGGGAGAGAAAGGGGAGGAGCAGGAAGCATCAACTCCCATATGTGCCTTGACTGGGCAAGCCCAAGGTTTCTAACTGGCAACCTCAGTGTTCCAGGTCGACGCTTTATCCCACTGCGCCACCACAGGTCAGGCTTAATCTATTCTATTTTATGTTATATGATATTTGTTAAACATGTAATGTGGAGCATGGCACATTTTAAGTACCTGATAAATGCCATGCCCACATCACTTACATTAGAAAGCTAATAAAAAACAAAATTAAATTAAGACAAATATTGCATAAAGTTAATTCAATGTTTGTATCTAATAATTGATGGTCTATTGTACTATTTAAAATGTTTGTATCTGTGTGTGAGGGGGGTGAGAGCATAAATCAGAACAATCTCTGGGTGAACAACCTGATAATTATCTATTAAAACTATAAAAATATGTATCCTTTGATGTACCAATTCCATTTTTAGAACTTAATGGCATGTATACAAGGTTAATCACAGTCTATTTTTATTTATTTATTTTATTTTTTCAAAATCTATTGGGGTGATATTGGTTAATAAAATGATATAGGTTTCAGGTGAACAATTCTATAATATACTATCTGCATATTGTATTGTGTATTCACCACTTTAAATCAAGCCTCCTTCCATCACCAACAGTATATAGTTTTATAAATAGTCAAGGATTGTAAAAGTTATCTCCATCAATAAGGGACAATTAAGTGATGTACACATATAAAGTGGAAAGTTATGTGGAACATGAAAATTCCTTATATACTAACAGAGAATCACATCCAAAGTGAGTTAACAAAAGAAAAAGCAAGGTACAGTATGGAACAAAGTTATGACTTGTTTAAAAAAGTGGAAGAGGGGTGTGTGTGTGTGTGTTTTAATATACATACAAGCAAAAATGTCTCAGAAATGATATACAAGAAACTGGTAACAATGGTTTGGTTGTCTATGGGGAGGGGAAGAGGACACCCTGAGGGTCAAGGAAGAAAAAGAGACTTTTTACAATAAATATTTATAGTTCTTCAACTTATAAATATATACCTATTCCAAAAATTTACAATAGTTGTTAAGTGTTAATATAAAAAATATCAGTGACATGTTAAATGATAAAAGAACAATACAAAAGTGTAAATATCCAGTACAAAATAATCTACTTAACATATGTATTAATATAAAAGGAAATACAGTAAAAATCTCAAGAATGGCCATATAGTGACACTTTTCATTTACCACTTTTAAAAACATATTTTCCAAGCTTACTACAAATGAGTACATATTACTTTTATGGTAAGAAAAAAATGTATTAGCTGACAGATGTCAAGACTATTTTAAATATGTTATTTTATAATGTATTAACTTTACAGAATACAGTACTTACTTCCTCTTAACTCTCCATATGTTAGACCCTCTTCTGCAAGGGTTTGTTAATCACAGTAGTCACTGAGACCACTGAGCCAGAACTGAGAGCAATGTCACTCAGACATGATATTTACCTTACACCTTTATCACTTTTATATCCCTAGCCACTTACAGTTGTATAAATTATTCTACATTCTTATCTACCCTCTGCTCCCTTAAGAAGGTTGAAGCAAAGAGCAAACAAGGTGACAAAACTCATTTCAGAGAGAAATATCTAGGGGAAAAAAAGACTCCTCCTATATAGGACACAATAAGCCTGAAGATATCTATATCTATATAGTGTTCCAAATCTTTAAACCGAATGTAGCTCAAGAGAATAAAACAAATTAGAAGCAATTTAAAAATATTTGTGTAGATAAAATTTTAAAGCTGTTTTATCACCATCAATTCAGCAAATAAGTAAAAAACTTTCCCCCTTTGAAAAGAATCCTATTTATTGAGGTGGTTTAATGGATCAATACTAGGAACCAACACTCACCTTTTCTAGGGTGGCCAGTGGCACTGTTGGCCTGTGTTTGATAAACTCCATCATTCTGTATACAGACTAGATGAGAATCTGCTTCCGTACTAAAACTAGCTCCAATGCTAATGACGTGATCATTAGAAGAATTTATTACTTTCATTACCTGGAAAAACACAACACTCACCTAGAAACATGTTTAACATTTTATGCCTTTATCAGTTACACTAATTCAAAGAGTCACATTTCTGACCAGCTTCATAATTATTAACTTTGGCCTGGACAACTCCACAAGAATGTGCTAAAACAAATGTATTACAATAAAATCACATCAATATATAAAACAGAAAAAAGATGAAAAAGTAGGATTAAACAAATGCCTTAAGGAAACTAATTTAAAATTTCAAAAATAGTATTTCTTGCCACATACATTTGATAGTCTGATTCAAAAGAAACAAATTTAATCTGACACACTTCTAAGGAAATCTAATGTTCAATAATTATCTTCAAAATTTGAATAAAGCGGCCCTGGCTGGTTGGCTCAGTGGTAGAGCATGGGCCCAGAATGAGGATGTCCCAGGTTTGATTCCCAGTCAGGGCACACAGGAGGAGCAACCATTTGCTTCTCCACCCCACCCTTAGCCATGGCTTGATTGCTTCAAGCATGTTGGTCCCCAGTGCTAAGGATGGCTCTGTGGAGCCTCCACATCAGGCTCTAAAAATAGCTTGGTTGCGAGCATGGCCCCAGACAGGCAAGCAATGGCCCCAAATGGAGGCTGCAGGGTGGATCCTGGTTGGGGTGCACATGGGAATCTATCTATCCCTCCTCCTCTCACTTGGAAAAGAATAAAAAATAAATAAATACAGCAATTATACTTACATCATTGTATTTTTTCCGAGGTATTTTTATGCAGCTTTTCCCCATTTCCATGTGAATCAATAGCTGGTCTACATTATGCAAGGTATACTGGTAATTTCGAAGATCCTACAAAAGATAATGACACTTCCATAAATCTTAAACTACTATACATGCACATTTACCCATTCATTAAATCCTTTAAGAATATCCATTATTTTAAGACTTGTGTTACATAACTGTGAAAATGCCATCTAAACAGCAGTACCAACTTAAAAAGTGAACAAATCTTTCCAGCTATTCCACAATAGTAATAAAGAATATCAAACTGAGGAAGAATTCTCTGGTTATTGGGGTTGATCTCCTCTTTTTAGTTAAAAATCTTTCAAGTAGGTTTTATTTTCTGCACTTGACTTTACTGAGCATCACAGATAATGCATTTTATTTTAATGTATTTATTTCTGTATTTATTTTGAATTTATGGATGGTACTGGTTATCAAAATGATACAGGTTTCAGGTACACAGTTCTACAGCACATCTCTGTATATTGTGTTGTCTATCTACCATTCCAAGTCAAGTCTCTGTCCCAAATAAATCTTCAAACTGAATATTATACATAAAAGTAAGTCCACTGAAATACTTTTCTGTGGTAACAGGTAAACACAAAACTATAGAAATCAGGGGTAGAAGGAAACCTCAAATTTCATCTGTTCTAATTCTTCCTAAAGCAAATGAAACTTAGGCCACACTTTGCTCAGACTCACCAAACTTACTGGCTTTACTAACACTTTTTTTTTTACTAAATCTTCAAAAACTTCAACATCTGTGTAGCTCTCACATTACCTAAATGTGTAAGCACTACAGCGGGATGAATTGGAAGATAATTAGAATCAAGTACATATAATTACAAATAAATGAGATATATTCTAAAATGTAATCATTAAAAGCAGCCCATTTAGTTTAACTGTATTAGGTTTTATTGTAAGTAAACCTTCATTATACCAAATATACCAAATTAAAATAGAAAAACAAAAGTGTGTAAAATTTACTAAATATATTTTTCAAGTAACAATACAAGAACACAGTATTTCAATACTCACAACAAGTAAGTTCATAATAGTATGTCCTATCTCTCCAAAGAGAGGTTTTCGATCTCTGATACTTGTTAGAGGGGCAGGGTATGCTATACATAAGAAATAAAAACTGGTTACTGTCAAACAAAACAAAATAAACAGTCTTGAATGTATTTCCTTTATTATTTTTCAAAGAATATAAATAAATAGACCCCCAATCATTTCTCTGGGGAAAATGAGAGGCCCTGGCTGTATAGTTCAGTGGATAGAGTTGTCCCAGAGCACCAAGGTCACAGGTTCAATTCCCCAGTCAGGGCACATATGAGAAGCAGCCAATGAGTGCACAATTAAATGGAACAACTAAGTGGACCAACCTCTCCCCATCTCTATCTCTCTCTTTCAACTCAATGGAAAAAATTTTTAAAAAGAATGAGCTAGCCCTGGCCGGCTGGCTCAGTGGTAGAGCGTCGGCCTGGCATGCAGAAGTCCCGGGTTCGATTCCCGGCCAGGGCACACAGGAGAAGCGCCCATCTGCTTCTCCACCCCTCCCCCTCTCCTTCCTCTCTGTCTCTCTCTTCCCCTCCCGCAGCCAAGGCTCCATTGGAGCAAAGATGGCCCGGGCGCTGGGGATGGCTCCTTGGCCACTGCCCCAGGTGCTAGAGTGGCTCTGGTCGCAACAGAGCGACGCCCCGGAGGGGCAGAGCATCGCCCCCTGGTGGACAGAGCTTCGTCCCTGGTGGGCATGCCGGGTGGATCCCGGTCGGGCGCATGCGGGAGTCTGTCTGACTGTCTCCCTGTTTCTAGCTTCAGAAAAAATACAAAAAAAAAAAGAAAAAAAAAGAATGAGCTAGACCAGGCAGTGGCACAGCGAACAGAGGGTTGGCCTGGGATGCAGAGGACCCAGGTTCAAAATCCCGAGGTCACCAGCTTGAGCATGGAGTCGCTGGCTTGAGCGAAGGGTCACTGGCTTGAGCATGGGATCATAGACATGACTCATGCTCATGAGAGCTTGAAGCCCAAGGTCGCTGGCTTGAGCAAGGGGTCACTGGCTCAGTTGTAGCTCCCCAGTCAAGGCGCATATGAGAAAGCTATCAATGAACAACTAAGATGCCGCAATGAAGAATTGATGCTGCTCATCTCTTTCGCTTCCTGTCTCTCTCTCTTTCAGGAAGAAAGGAAGGGAGGGAGGAAATTAATGACATTAACCTATACTGCATATCTAGAAAGTGCTACATGGAACTGGGAGCTTTAAATACTTACCTTATTTAAACCCTATAACAACCTGATAAGGCAAGTATGTCTATCTCTACTTCATAAATGGAAAAGTAGATAAGTTAAAAACTGGTGAAAACATCTGAAACTAAGCTTGCCTGGTTCCAAAGCATTTAATCTTTTCACTATGTTTTTACAAAATTATGACAGTTGGAAAATTACAATAACTTGCTGGACCCCCCATAAAATTCTGATAATTTAAAGAGAAATATGAAGAATTAAAGATTTTAAAGGCATGTACAATTAATGTTCAATTGTGCTAATTTATAGATTTATATAGTAAACTTATAGTTCTTAGGTCAGCATGAAAAAAAGAGCCGAGTCAGAGAAATCAATGTAGAGAAGGAGAAGGCACATGGCATCTGTCACCTAACTACTTTTTTCTTTCATGGGCATGATAAATACTGCACACCAAAAAGAAAAAGATACCTTGCTGGCAATGCAGCAGGAACTCTGGAAGAAAAGGAAGGTGAAAAAAGGAAGGTAAGACTATTTTTATGATGATTAAAAAGCAGATACACTTTTTTTTAAAATTGCCTGACCAGGCAGTGGTGCAGTAGATCGACCGTCAGACTGGGATGTGGAGGAGCCAGGTTCAAAACCCCAAGGTCACCGGCTGGCTTGAGCAGGGGGTCCCTCGGTTTGCTGTAGCCCCCAGTCAAGGCATATGAGAAAGCAATCAATGAACAACTAAGGTGTTGCAACAAAGAATTGATGCTTCTCATCTCTCTCCCTTCCCGTCTGTCTGTCTCTATCTGTCCCTGTCTGTCTCTGTCACAAAAAAAAAAAAAAAAAAAAAAAATTTTATTGACTAGCTGTACCCGGCCACACGTTGCTGTGGCTCAGTCTGGTAAAATGGAAAAGAAAAAAAAGAGAAAGCGCAAGTTTCTAATATGTTTAATTTCTTGTGGTTATACAATATTTTTTGTTGTCCCAGTCTGTGCAGATATAGAGATGGTCTGGTTTGCCGACTCTAGAACACGCAACATATCATTGTCCATGTGAGAAGCAATCTGTGTGTAGATCTAAAGTGCACAATTCTAAAGATTGGCCCTGAACTTTGTTGGTGGTGATTGCAAACGCCAATCAAATTGGGAATTGCAAATGGCATATCCATTGGAATCACAGGAATGCGAGGAAGGAGGACATCTTCACCTTTGAAAAGTCCTGTCAAGATTGTTGCTTCTACGACGTTGCTCATTAATTTTTTCCAGTGCACAGACCCAAACACTTCATGTTTTACCATGAAATCCATCAGCGATTTCAGCTTCTGTCTGAAAACACGTGCTGTGATGTCATGCCTATCCACCGGCGATTGGCCAGGAAGTAAGAGCTGTTGTGTATCGTCCCAAGCTGGATTGCATGTGAATGTAATGAATAGGTCTGGACGCCCATAGTGACGAACATACAAAATTGCATCTTGAGCATACTCATGAATATAACATGGGCTGCCTGTATATGAAGATGGCAAAATCATTAGTCTTCCAACGTTAGTTGTACTACCGTCATTTACAACTGCATCTCGCAAATGAACGTATTCTTCAGAGCGAAGCTTGGCCTGATTCAAACGGAAGAATATCAAATGTTCTGTTTCGATTTTTGCATACATATCTATGATGTATTGGTGAAATAATTGACGGCATTTCAAAATGTGATTGTCTTTATTTTCTCGAATCATTAATTGGTATGAATTATTCATTGCGCTGCATTTCATATTTGTTTCTTCGCCATATTTACCATCTTAACGTTGAAGTGATATCCATTGGCACCATCCCAAAAATGATTGGATATTGCAGGGTATTGTAGCATCGAAGAGTTTCTGCAAGTTTTGTCAATTGATTGTTTCTCTGATGAAGAACAATTTCTCTAGGTTGAAATTGATTTCCGACTATAACAATTGCCACTTCGTCTATAGTTGGAGCATTGAATCTTCGCACATGTTATCCAGCAGCCGTTTTGTCAGCATGAATAACAATCTTGTGTGTATCAGATGGCATCATGTCAATTGCTGTTTTGAACAAACGCACTAAATTGTTTTCTTCTTGAAGAAGCTCTTGCAGTTGGGAAATGATGGACCTTTTTATGCCGGTAGAAATTCTGCAGCGTGCATTCAATTTATCATTGCCATCACTGATGAAATACATTTGTAGGAATTTATGTTGACCATCTGGGAACGGAAGCGAGGAGCCGGCTTTATAATAAATTTGTCCTTTCACTTTGAAAGTTGGCATGAATTGAGCTGTTACGATTTCTGCGCCGAACGACATCATTTGGAAGCATGAGTTCTATTTCCTGATGTTAGATAGGAAATGCTTTGATTCAACCGTGTATCCAGCAAGCAAAGTTTTTAATGGCTCTGGTGGTTCTCCAAGTTGAGGCATAACACATTCCTTTCGTTTCTCCATTAAATTTCAGAGCCTTGCAATAAGGACACACTTCAGTCATAGTGCCGATGAGAACATGCCGGCTCAAACTATAATTGTAATCATGTGATTGCTGAGCACAGAGTCGTGTTTGACGCTGATCTGCTGTTTCTCACTGATGTCTTTCAGCCATTCTCAGCCTGTCCTGTTCATTCTGTTGAGAACGAAGCAGATCTGAAGCTGCAGAACACAATCGTCGTGCTCGCAACCGTGCATCCTCAAGTCTGGCTGCACGTAAATGGATCGTAAATCGGAAACAGTGAAATGGAATCGTAAAATATTTAGTATAGCATGTGCTGCTTTTACATCCAACAGATGGTGCTGATTTTCAAAAAAAGCATGTTTTTACCTGTCACAGGTGTGACATCTATATCTATATAATAGTAGGTATATAAAAAAGAGCGTATTCGAATGCAATGTTGTATCAAAATTTCAAAGCAATCAGTGAAGAACTTTTGGAGATTTAAGATTTTGAACAAACAAACATTTACATTTTTATTTATATAGATTTTAGAGAGAGAATAGAGGGAAAGAAAGGTGGGAAAAGAAGCGGGAAGCATCAACTCAATGTAGTTGCTTCTCATATGCACCTTGACTCGACAAGCCTGGGGTTTCAAATTGGCAACCCTCAGCATTCCAGGTTGATGCCTTATCCACTGCACCACCACAGGTCAGGTAAAAAGCAAAAACAAACAAACAAAAAACAGATATATTATTATTTTTTTATTATTTTTTTATTTTTTGCATTTTTCTAAAGTTGGAAACAGGGAGAGACAGACAGACTCCCGCATGCGCCCGACCGGGATCCACCCGGCATGCCCACCATGGGGCAACACTCTGCCCATCCTGGGCGTCGCCATGTTGCGACCAGAGCCACTCTAGCGCCTGAGGCAGAGGCCACAGAGCCATCCCCAGCACCCGGGCCATCTTTGCTCCAATGGAGCCTTGGCTGCGGGAGGGGAAGAGAGAGACAGAGAGGAAGGCGCGGCGGAGGGGTGGAGAAGCAAATGGGCGCTTCTCCTGTGTGCCCTGGCCGGGAATCGAACCCGGGTCCTCCGCACGCTAGGCTGACGCTCTACCGCTGAGCAGATATATTATTTTTAACCTTCAGCTTAGGTAATGGGCAAACAACCTTCTCGACACCTTAGTCGATCATTGATTGCTTTCTCATATGTGCCTTGACTGTGGGCCTTCAGCAGACTGAGTAACCCCTTGCTCAAGCCAGCATCCTTGGGTCCAAGCTGGTGAGCTTTTTGCTCAAGCCAGATGAGCCCGCGCTCAAGCTGGCGACCTCGGGGTCTCGAACCTGGGTCCTCCCGCATCCCAGTCCGACGCTCTATCTACTGCGCCATCGCCTGGTCAGGCAAAACAACCTTCTCTAATACCTGTGATACAAATATACTTTTATAAAATGCTAAGAAAACTATTTTAAAAATTTAAGTCAGGGTGAGTCACATATTTGCTATTACAAACATATCGGTAGTTTTTTAAAGGATAACTAAGTTATTTGAAGGATAGAGGGTATAGACTGGAAAAAAAAAACCCTAAGATAGTAATAAAAGATATTAAAATGATAAATGATATAGTAATTAAGGTAAATACTGACATCTTACTTCACCTCTTATGAATGAGGGAGCATCATTGTTCCTTATATAAGTAATTTTATTTAAAACACTATTTTCAAAAGGTTGTGGTTTAAAATCACATCTTGTCAGAGTTACAAAGAGATCTCATTAGTCATCTAATCCAACATATAATAATATTCCAACCAAATGTTCAACATAATAAGACTCATGGGGACTCTAACTTTTGTTAACTTTCTGTATGTACATTATCACTATAACAATCACAAACCCCACCACCCCACACTTCAATTCAAGTGTAAAGAGGGATGCGAACCAGTAACAGCAAAATGCCAATCTCTAAAATCAGCAAAACATAAAGAACTCAGAAAACAGCTGAAACGAGCTAATTCCTATCTATAGCTGCTGGTTTGCCCTCATCAACACTATCAGCTATCATAGCTTTACATCTCCAAGCCCTGTGTATCTTTTGAGAAGTTCCTCATGTTGCTCTATGATTTTCCTTTCAGTGTATGAAAACCAGACTTAGCATCTAGAAGTAATACAGGCCAAAACTGGCCAAACTTACAGACTGTATGTTCCATAATTACTTAAGATTAGCTAGTATACTAATCTAACCTTCCATGAAAAAGCATTCAAATATTAATGTCAGAGACAAAATATTAGGTTGAATAGATGTGATGCTTGGCTCAAAATGAAAATTCTTAATCTTGTTGGTTCACACAGCATAAAACCTGAGATAAAAGTTAAATTTTGTTACTTTTTACACAATTTAATATCACATATTTAATCCTAAGTGATAATAACCCTCCCCCAAAAGTCAGTTTAATAAAATAAAACTTGCCAATAGAGGGATTTAAATAAATATCTCTTTCACTAAATTTGTCCATTTTGAAATAGTAATGGTGACTTTATTACCCTACATTTAATTTTCCTTCACAAAAATCTATTAAATTATATTACAATCAATTGTATACAATTTCATTTAGAAGTGACTTCATTAGATGTGATGTATTTCACATGCAATAAATAAATTATTTCTTGAAAAGAAAAGGATAAAATATGGGAACTCAAAAAGTTTAACATTGAAAAAAATTTCAACTTAGATATAACTAACCATAAGTATATATAAACCTGGACCATTATTTCAGAACAGCTTCAGAATCTGCAATTATATTAGGGGTAAACTTGTAAAGATACACACAAACTCACACTCAAATATGCACATATACATACATTATACATAAATGATACAGTCGATATCACTTTTGGATGATAAAGCTAAATGTCAGAAATATAAAAGTAAAAGAAAGGTGCCCTGGCCAGTTGGCTCAGCGGTAGAGTGTTGGCCCAGCATGTGGAAGTCCCGGGTTCGATTCCTAGTCAGGGCACACAGGAGAAGTGACCATCTGCTTCTCCATCCCCCACCTCCCTTCCCTTCTCTCTCACTCTCACCCCCCACTCCCACAGCCATGGCTCAAATGGTTCCAGCAAGTTGGCTCTGGGCACTGAGGATGGCTCTATGGCCTTGCCCCAGGCACTGAAATAGCTCAGTTTCTGAGCCACAGAGCAGCGGCCCCAGATGGGCAGAGCATCACTCGGTAGGGGACTTGCTGGGTAGATCCCGGTTGAGGCGCATGCAGGAGTCTGTCTCTCTGACACCAGCCTCTCACCCTCTCACTTAATATATAAAAAAAAGAGAGGTAAAAACAACCTCAAACTTAATAAAAATGGCAACCACTATTTTTAAATTATTTCCTTCTCTAAAAATAATCCACTTTTTTCCTCCATTGATTTGAGAGAGAGAGGGAGAAAGAGAGAAACATCATCAACTCAGTGTTCCACCTAGTTGTTCCATTTAGTCATGCATTTATTGGTTGCTTCTCATACGTGCCCTGTCTGGAGGGTAGAACTCACAACCTCCATGCACTAGGACAACAGTCTATCCACTGAACCACCTGGTCAGGGTCAAAATAGTCAACTCTTTTTTTTTTTTTTTTTTAATTTATTTATTCATTTTAGAGGAGAGAGAGAGAGAGAAGGGGGGAGGAACAGAAAGCATCAACTCCCAAATGTGCCTTGACCAGGCAAGCCTAGGGTTTTGAACTGGCATCCTCGGCATTCCAGGTCGATGCTTTATCCACTGTGCTACCACAGGTCAGGCAATAGTCAACTCTTGATTACAGTCAGTAACTGAAAGCAGTAGCACTGATAACCCAAAAATCCCTTACGTTTTGCTCTATAATGTACACAAACTGAGGGGAGCAATAATTCTTAACAGGTAGGCAACAAAAAATGAACTCCCTACAGTACATGCTTTTATGAACAATTTTCAAGGTTCAGTATGTTTTGCTCTAAAACTTAAAAAAAATATTTTTAAAGTAACTTAATATAATAATTATGAACATCTAGAAACTTCATGACATACCAAGGTTTTCAGACTAATTTGGTAGTAAAAGAGGGCTGTTTTAGAATTTGAAAAGTACAGCAAAACAAAAGTGGTCCCATTAATCCATTAAAAAATTGATTTTAATGACATCCCAAAATTCTTATTTTACATTGTCAATTTAACCTATGAAATTTAACTTATTATTCTAAAACTTACCTTTATATTCTGCACCCAATCTCAACATTAAACGCATAGGGAAAACCTTTGCCCAGGGTATCTCTAGCTTCTGGATAAGAATTCCACAAAGAAAAGGATTATTTGGTAACGGGAGATCGTCAAGTTTCTGAAAAGTAGGTGTAATAAACAGGAATCCTCCATGGTCTTTGCTACCGAGAAAACTTTCAGTAAAGGTAATATTGTCCAAGTTTTCTATGTATTTTCCTGGGAATAAAATTAAAAAAATTTTTAAGTTGTTTTAATGAGGCATTTTGAGTGAATATCTCAATACAAACTTTCTTAAATAAAGGCAAAGTAGAATATTTTCCTCATTTCCACTCTTGAAGAAGCATCTATTAAATACCTTGTGTGTACAAGCTCAGTTATTCCTGGAGATAGGGAATTGTGAACAAAAATTTGAAAAGGCTTTTAACCATAAGCTATTTTATAAATTTTCGCCTTACTGCATGGTAAAATGAAAAATTATAATGTCCCCCCAATCTTATACAAACAGCGACCAAAATATATAGACATAAAAAATTAAGAAGGTAAATAACTATAATATATTTCACTTCCAAAATGTTTTAAATCTGTGTAAAGACACTAATTATATAAAATACCAGATTTAAAGAGACTGAAATGGTTAAGATCTAAGAAATCAATAATCTCTTCACAAAATGTATCTTTAGTATAGCCAAAAACATAAATGCCTTTAATTAATTTATATACCCCCTAGTCTAAACAGTTCAAAATAAAAAGCTATACCTTTGAGAGCATCCTTATATATGGAGATAAATAGTCTGAAGATGTCCTTAGGGATAGTATCTTCATTTGGCAAACATAACAATAGAATAATAATTTCTGCCTGTCCCAAGCCATGCAATCCATTGGTTGAGAAGTACCAATATTTGTCTGAGGAATCTTAAGTGATAAAAGCATACAACTATAAATGTCAACTTCTATTAACCAAAAAAGTAAATATAATTATCCTTTGCATGAAGTACAAATTTCAAATTCCTTATTTTCCCAGAGTGTGCCTCACAAAAGCTTTAAATTGAATTGTATAAGATTAATGTAAAAAAGAGAAAAGATGAAAGATTATCTTATAGAGTAAATAAATAACACTAAAATAAAAGATGCACTAATATGCTACATGTAGTGGGTAAGAATCAAGTTAGTTTCAAAGAGAATGAAAGGCTGAGAGATGCATTATTGAGTAGTGAGGATTATTTATTACTGAAGATCATTTACTTGCTTATTTTTAATTAAGTCACAAATCATTGACTTTAAACTGTCTTTATTGTTTATCTCAGGATTCTTGCTTATCTCAATTACCAAACTTCAATTTATCTAGATGCAACATGAAGTATAGTTATATCTGTATCATGAGCATCAAAATACAGCTCAGCTATGAGACCATGACCTAACAGGACTTACTGAGGGACACTAGTAAAAATCTGTAAGCTTGTATTTTTAGTGCTACTGAATATAAATTTACAAAATTTACTTATATTTGTATTTGGCTAAAAAACTAATATCCAGTACTGCTTATTTTCCATGATTGCCAGTCAAAATCTAATATGAAGATGTAATTAATTCAGAAATCCTGCTTACCAATTAGGCAAAGAAAGATGAATCATTACTTACAAAATACTAACTTGATATTCACGAGTAGATTGGCATTTAGGACAAAAGTAACAGGATTAAAACCTTCGTCTTCAAGAAGCATATTGATTTGCTCAAGAGATGGGTGTTCTTCTACTACAGGCACTAAATAATGAAAATGACATATAATTAGAATAAATATGACTTCCTGTTAAATATGCTTGCAGTGAAAAAAAAAAACCCAGAACAGATTTATAAATGCACCAATGGCTGAAGAACAAATTTAAACAAAAGCAAACACGTTTCATAGAGTCAATCAGCAGCCTGGACAACTGTTATAATACTCATTTTTACTCTTCTATTTATGTAAAGATATTAATACTCTAATACATATAAATCCTGGTATATTGTATATACACAAAAATGTTGATTACACAGCATATTTATATAATTTTAGCCCCTTTAAAACTTTAAAACAAACACTTTTATAAAGTGGACTTCAGTCTGTGAGCCACTCCAATTATAAATTCTGAACTTTACAATGCATAGAAAGTAATCTAAACCAAGTTGCACACGCTATTTACTGACATTTGCCCTGTTAGTGACAGGTAGCAAAAAAATATAGAAAAATATAATCAACAGAAAAATATTCGTGGCGTGCAAAGAACAGAAAGGTTAAGGTATTTTTGCCACTATAGCCAGGTTCATGAAATAGCTCCTACTGACATAAAGAGATCCTAATCCCCATTACCCTACATTATCATGCACAGAGCATAATCACTTCATGTTGCAGGATGCAGCATAACGCCTGGGATAACAAGGATGTGTGTATCCTAGGGAAATAGTATGAAGTAGGAGTTAGCCACAGGATCTCCAGCTTTGGAAAGGGCCTTAGAGATTATCCAGGTTCTTTTCTTTTAAAAAGAAACAGGACCAAAGAGATTATATAACATGCTTCAAGTTACACACATATTAAGTAGCTGATGAGAAATTAAAATTTGTGGCTTTGTTATCCAATCTTTTTTTTTTTCCTTTTTCATTTTTTTGTGACAGAGAGAAGGAAAGACAGGGACAGACACACAGGAAGGGAGAGAGATGAGAAGCATCAATTCTTCATTGTGGCACCTTAATTGTTCATTGATTACTTTCTCATATGTGCCTTGATGGGGGGGGTAGGGTTGGGGGGCTACAGCAGAGCAAGTGACCCTTTGCTCAAGCCAGCGACCTTGGGCTTCAAGCCAGAGAACTCTGGGCTCAGGCCAGCAATCCCACACTCAACCTGGTGAGCCTGCATTCAATCCAGATGAGCCCGCATTCAAGCTGGCAACCTTGGGGTTTTGAACCTGGGTCCTCTGCGTCCCAGTCCGACACTCTATCTACTGCGCCACAGCCTGGTCAGGCTCCAATACGCTTTTCTTTAAGAGGCACTATGCTCCTTTAGGAATATGATATGGAATCAAAACTCTAATATAATGGAAACATTTTCAGGGCTAAAAGCCCATGAGTTTCCCTGTTGCATTGGACTTTTGTCTCACTTTAAGTTAGGGATGTGATAAATGAATCATATTCAACTCAAAAGTTCCGATCTTTTTAGAATGTTTTTATATAAGACTTTCTGTAAACCAAAGTTACCAAGCCACAATATATGTTTTAATCAAATTGTCTCAGTCTAAAAATTGCATTTCATACAACATAGACAAAATTCACCAGTACATTCTTTAAAAAAAGAAAAAAAATCTTTTAAAAATTTAAATAGCTGCTATTCCTTCCTACCTGATTCATTTTCTCCAGATACAACCAGAAGAGGGGGCAAGCTGTCTTCATCATTAGGTAGAAGACTAATCTTTCTGCATACATTCTTGTCAATACCACAGAGTAACCTATAATCTGAAGTACTACCAACAGGTGGATTGCTGTTAACTAAGACACCAGTACAACTCGATGGCTCCTCAGTCCCTACAAAGACATCATCATCTGGCGTAAAAGAACCAGAAGTGAGTGACCCCTCAGTTCCTGTGCTTATGGGCAGTTTTTCTACAGATGAAACCTGAGAAACAGGACTCTGAATTATCTTGTTTCTTGTAAGATCTCCTATCTCATTGTTCAGTTTTTCCGCTGTAGTAGAATGGGCGTGATCCACTGCGTTTACTGTCTGTAAAATATGGAATTTAAAAAAAATCAGCTTATATCCTGAGTTCAGCTGTGAAATGTTCATCTCTATAGCCAAACATATCTTTTTAATAAGAATAAATAAAGCCATAAAGGGCTAAAATATTCCTCAGAAGCTAAATCTAAGAAACAGTATCATTTTGCTTGTTTAAATTCAGGAGCATAAGGTTTCGCTTACTGTATGTTCAGGTAGGTACTAAGGACTTTAATTTTATAGACTGGAAAAAGGAAAACTTCAGGATCCTATACCATATCCCATGGTGAGCAAACTTATTTCAACCCAGGCTCGCCTTCTCATGACAGCCAAAAATGCCGTGGGTAAACAAGAGAGAGGAAGAGAAAGACAAGAGGGGACTGGTTAGGAAGCAGAGAAGTAAATATAGTCCACAATAGTAACTACCAGTAATAAACTACATTTCAAATATACTTAAACAAAGTGTATTTAGTCCCTTTCTTTATAGACTGGTCAAATCTGAGTAAATATGAACTGAGACCATTTATGAATTCAAATAATACTTACTAGCCTATTTAGAACTTTCATTTTGTTAAAATATTGATGGAGGTTAGGTGCTTGCTCAGAAACACTTTTGGCTAGTTGTAAAATCTAGCTCCTGAACTCTTACTGACAAACAGCATACATTGACTGATATGGTATGTGAACTTGAAGAGAGTTCACATACATATCCATCTTGTCCAATGTATGTATCCAGAATAAATCAGATAACTGGTACACAGTAGATGCTCAATAAATATTTGTTTAATGAACAAAAACATCCCTACTTCATGTATTAATACTTCTATGAGCATTTTGCTATTTTACAAACACCTAGCACATTTGTGTAAATGCAATACCACCATCAGATACTTTACTAAATCTTTGAGAATCGTTAAATAATAGTCTAAATCTCAGTTCTATTTCCCTACAACAGTTATTTCTGAAAATGTGGTGCAGGGATCCCTGCAGTCCCCAAGACTCTTTCAGGAGTCAGTGAGGTCCTAGGATTTTCTTCATATAATTTAACCAAAAGAGATATCACAACAGACTGAATATATAAGCAGTTATAAGAATGTGTCTTCTATTAAGCCAGACATTAAGCCAAAAATATAAAATACTGTTATTCCTCTGAGTAAATTTTTGTTTTGAAATTTTTCTCATAAAAATATTATTTCTATTAATATGAGTTTTTTTTATTAAGAAATTTTTAAATATTTTGTTCATTTTAATATTAACACAGTAGTTATCAATAGGTATAATTATCAATAGGTGTAACTCACATAACTTATAGCTCTTTGGCAGTCTCGATAACTTTCAAGAGTATAAAGGAGTACTGAGAGCAAAAAGTTTGACACTGAAAAACGTAAAATCTAAAATATATTCAGTACATCATATATTTCTCACTTTAGGAAGCCCACAGCATTGGGGGGGGAAAGTTCTCTAATAACCACATAAGGAATTACCTACAAAATAACTTTTTATCAGATTAAGTCATTCTTTATATTTCTTACCAAGGGCAGATCTGGTAAAAGAGGGCTACTAAAGTCTTCAGAATATCTTTTATTTCCAGATGACAATTTTGTTGTATCTGCAACTTCACCATTGGGCAATATACCATCCGCAAACCATACTCTCTTCTGTTCTTTGGAACATAATCCTAGATTCAGTGTAAAAAGGAAAGCATTTTAATTTGGCAATACTGCAATGATTTAATACAAAAATAGGTAAGGAAATGGTTTCAAATTTGCTACCTGTTGTCAAACGCTGCATTCTCAGGGTTGCAAAGTCCTAGCTAGAGCCGTGATGGGAGAACCTTTTTATAAAAACCGCCCACTTCTGCAATGCTGGTCAACCTGGTCCCTCCTGCCCACTAGTGGGCATTCCAGCTTTCATGGTGGGCCAATCGCGGCGCCGTTTGGTTGCTCTGCTACCGCCCCGCACTGCAAAAGTGGGCGGTTTTTATAAAAAACGTTTGCCATCACAGTCCTAGAGAAATGGCCTTATATCTACCCAGAGTGGAAATCTTTTTCAAATTCGTACAAAGGCAGATGACCCTTGGAATCATGTACTCAGAAAAGGAGTACACGGATATGTTATATATATATATATGTATATGTATATGTATATGTATGTGTATGTGTATGTGTATGTGTATGTGTATGTGTATATGTATATATATATATATATATATATATATATATATATATTTTTCCCCCCCCCTGTATTTTTCTGAGGCCGGAAACGGGGAGAGACAGACAGACTCCCGCATGCGCCTGACCGGGATCCACCCGGCACGCCCACCAGGGGGCGACGCTCTGCCCACCAGAGAGCGATGCTCTGCCCCTCCGGGGCGTAGCTCTGTTGCAACCAGAGCCACTCTAGCGCCTGGGGCAGAGGCCAAGGAGCCATACCCAGTGCCCGGGCCATCTTTGCTCCAATGGAGCCTCGCTGCGGGAGGGGAAGAGAGAGACAGAGAGGAAGGAGAGGGGGAGGGGTGGAGAAGCAGATGGGCGCTTCTCCTGTGTGCCCTGGCCGGGAATTGAACCCAGGACTTCTGCACGCCAGGCCGACGCTCTGCCACTGAGCCAACCGGCCAGGGCCGGATATGTTATATTTTAAAGACACAGGGGTCATGTTTAATGCCTATATTATTAAAACTAAGTTCGTGAGTGTGGAGACCGAATAAAATTTAGAGCACAGGAAGAAAAAATTGACTAGATCAAAGACGATAAAAGCAAATAAAAACATGAAGAAAAGAAAAATGCATAAAAAGTCTAAAAAAGAAAACAGGATCACTCGTGCATCAGACATAATTTCTTTTAATTTATTTAACGAGAAGCATATTTTATTCTTATAATGTAGATATTAAACTTTATCAATATTTTCTACCCATAGAACTAGATATCGGCATAAATATTTGTTTTTTTATTAAATATTCATGGAGAAGGTTATGAAAATTGTTGCCAGATGATTTTAGAATATAAAAATTAAAAAGATCAATATATCTACCTTCTAAAACATAATATAGGTAACACTAAAAAAACTGGAATCATATATAATTTTTGCAATATGGATGTACAGATTAAATAAGTTGTCTTTATTGTATTTGCAGTGCTTTTATAATTTAATAATTTAGGATGTCAATACAAGAGAATATATAACCATTTCTAAAAACAAATTTATTTATCTTTAGATATAACAAGGGTAGGCAAAAGTAGGTTTACAGTCATTCATATGGAAAAAGACATGCAGGCTTTGATTATTTTAAAAGCTTTTTTATTTAACTGTTTTGCATACTCACAACTGTAAAGCTACTTTTGCCCACTCCTTTATATGCTGAATCTCCTTACTTAAGTTATAATGATAAATGGCAAATAGCTGTTAAATGAGAGATAAACTAAAGTTCAAAACAATTGTTACAAGTATTTGAATTTGCCTTTAACTGACAAAAGTTATTTTCTAGCATGTTACTGACTAATAGTTTATATTTAAAAATGTATATGGAGCCTGACCAGGCAGTGGCGCAGTGGAGAGAGCCCTGGACTGGGATGTGGAGGACCCAGGTTTTTTTTTTTGTTTTTGTTTTTTTTTTAATTTTTTTTTTACTTACTTATTTTTTTTTAGATTTTATTTATTCATTTTTTTTTATTAGAGAGAGAGGGGAGAGAGAGAGAGAGAGAGAGAGAGAGAACAGGGGGAGGAGCTGGAAGCATCAACTCCCATATGTGCCTTGACCAGGCAAGCCCAGGGTTTCGAACCGGCGACCTCAGCATTTCCAGGTCGACGCTTTATCCACTGTGCCACCACAGGTCAGGCGAGGACCCAGGTTTGAGACCCCAAGGTCGCCAGCTTGAGCAAGGGCTCATCTGGTTTGAGCAAAGCTCACCAGCTTGGACCCAAGGTAGCTGGCTCGAGCAAGGGGTCACTCGGTCTGCTGTAGCCCCACGGTCAAGGCACATATGAGAAATCAATCAATGAACAACTAAGGTGTCGCAACTAAAAACTGATGATTGATGCTTCTCATCTCTCTCCCTTCCTGTCTGTCCCTCTCTCTCTCTCTGTCTCTGTAAAAAAATAAAAAAATAGCCTGACCAGGCGGTGGCACAGTGGATAGAGCGTCAGACTGGGATGCAGAGGACCCAGGTTCGAGACCCCGAGGTCGCCAGCTTGAGCGCGGGCTCATCTGTTTTGAGCAAAAGCTCACCAGCTTAGACCCATGGTCGCTGGCTCCAGCAAGGGGTTACTCGGTCTGCTGAAGGCCCACGGTCAAGAC
Source organism: Saccopteryx bilineata (assembly GCF_036850765.1). Taxonomy (NCBI): domain Eukaryota; kingdom Metazoa; phylum Chordata; class Mammalia; order Chiroptera; family Emballonuridae; genus Saccopteryx; species Saccopteryx bilineata. The sequence goes on along the minus strand of NC_089493.1, from coordinate 205,815,761 downwards.
ACATGAGAAAGCAATCAATGAACAATTAAGGTGTTGCAACGTGCAATGAAAAACTAATGATTGATGCTTCTCATCTCTCTCCGTTCCTGTCTGTCTATCCCTGTCTATCCCTCTCTCTGACTCTGTCTCTGTAAAAATAGATAGATAGATAGATAGATAGATAGATAGATAGATAGATAGATAGATAGATAGTATATGGACATGACACCAGATCCTAAACTACAACAGGCTGTAAAAAGAACAGACCATCCAAAAATTTAAAAAACATTTTTAAAATTGTGGTAAGATACATATTTAAAAACAGATTTTTAAGGAAAGGGCAATACACCAGTTATTTACTTACTGTCTCTCAAACCCAAGCCTACCCTTCCCCACCATTATATCTTTGATGCCAGGCTGGAAGTCTGGAAAGCAAAACTTCCAGAACCCCTTGCTAGCTGACTCTAGTCAGGTTCAACCAATGGCACTGGTGGGAGATTAGTGGAGAAGAGAAGGAATTCCTTCTGTTTCTAGTCCCTGCCAGAATTCTCGAAGCTACAGTGCTACAGTACTACAGTTCTAGTTACTTGTCTCATAATTTTCAGTACTCCTTTACATCAACCCAGGAATACTCCTTCAGTCATCTGAGCACTAAACCTATTAGGCTCCTTGAGAGGTCTAGCATTTGCCTGTTGGTGTTCCTTGAGAGGTCATAGCACCAGCCACATGGTACCTCAGTCCCTGAATCCCAGACCTGAGAACCAAGTACCTCCTGGTGCTCCTGCACTACGCTCCAGTAATACCACCTCTCATGGTTTATTCCTCCAGTCCTATAAGTGTTGGTTGCTCCTGCTGTTATTAATATGAGTCACCTGAGCATGCCCTTTTTGCTCTTCCTGCCTTCTAATATACATGTATAATCAGTTTCCTGTATTAAATTCATTCTGATATCTAGTCTGGTTTCTCTTTCTTCACTAGACCTTGTAACACTAGAAATTTTCTATTTTAATAATTGACCTTTAATCTAAGACACATTTTCTTCTAGTTACCTTCAACACATGGTTGTTTAAGGGCTGAGATTGGTAAAGTCGTAGCTGAAGGTATATTGGATGTCTGGGTCTCTCGAAGAGGCTGGATGGCGGCACATTCCTCAGAATGATTAGATTTAAGATCAGAACCAGTTGGGCTCATCATCCTTTCAAATGCCTGAGCTATAAAGGGGGGGAGGGAAAAATGTTAAAATCTCATATGTTTTTTAATTTCAAAGTAAAGTTTCTATTTCTATTATAGATATTCTATTTATAGAATATTCTGATAAATATTCTATTTTTCTGGCCCTGGCCAGTTGGCTCAGTGCTGGAGCGTTGGCCTGGCGTGCGGGAGTCCCGAGTTCGATTCCCCACCAGGGCAAACAGGAGAAGCGCCCATCTGCTTCTCCACCCCTCCCCCTCTCCTTCCTCTCTGTCTCTCTCTTCCCTTCCTGCAGCCAAGGCTCCATTGGAGCAAAGTTGGCCCGGGCGCTGGGGATGGCTCCATGGCCTCTGCCTCAGGTGCTAGAGTGGCTCTGGTCGCAACAGAGCAAAGCCCCAGATGGGCAGAGCATCGCCCCCTTGTGGGCATGCCGGGTGGATCCCGGTCGGGCGCATGTGGGAGTCTGTCTGACTGCCTCCCTGTTTCCAGCTTCAGAAAAATACAAAAAAGAAAAATTCTATTTTTTCAAGTTGTAGGGAGAAAAAAATCAATGACTTAGCAAGAAAAAGAAGTGGTACTTGACAAAGATAATGTCCTTACTTTAGTTAGCAGCACTCCACTTCAGTAGGAGCTACCAATTAGTTATTTCAACATTATATTTAGATTATGTTTAATACCTACTAAAGAAAATTGTTATTTAATATGACTGTTTTTGCCCTGTACTCCTAGAGTCTATTTTCAACATACTTCAGAGTGATTCTTTTAAGACATAAATCATATCACATAATTTCCCTATTTAAAATCCTTTATGATTTCCCAAACAGAATAAACATTTGTTACAATACCTCACAAGACCCTACAAAGCCTGCATCCCAACTTGCTCTGCCTTCCCAGTTACTACAGTTTGACCTCAGCTCTCACTACAATTCTACCTGTTCATCATGATCCAGCCACCCAGGCCTCCTTGTTTTTCAACAAGTCAAGAAGCAATCTTGCCTGAGGAGGTGGTGGCACAGTGGATAGAGTGTAGTCCTGGGATGCTGAGGACCCAGTTTTGAAACCCCAAGGTCGCTGGCTTGAGAGTGGGCTCATCCGGCTTGAGCACAGGGTCACCAGCTTGAGCTTGGGATCACAGACATAACCCCCATGGTCGCTGGCTTGAGGCCAAAGGTCACTGGCTTGAGCATCTCTCTCCCTTCCTGTCACTGCCCACCCCTAAAAAAAGAAGCACTTTCCTAGTTTCTCTTTACTAGAGAACTCTTATCCTTCTCTTTGCCTAGAATGTTCTTCCCATAGATACTCATATAGCTTTATTCTCTTTAAGTTTCTGCTCACGTCATTATTATAAAGCCTTACTCTGACCACCTTTTAAAAAATATAGCCTCAGGCCCTGGCTGGTTGGCTCAGTGGTAGAGCGTCAGCCTGGCGTGTGGAAGTCCCAGGTTCGATTCCCGGCCAGGACAAACAGGAGAAGCGCCCATCTGCTTCTCCACCCCTCCCCCTCTCCTTCCTCTCTGTCTCTCTCTTCCCCTCCCGCAGCCAAGGCCCCATTGGAGCAAAGATGGCCCGGGCGCTAAGGATGGCTCCGTGGCCTCTGCCTCAGGCGCTAGAATGGCTCTGGTTGCAACAGAGCCATGCCCCGGATGGGCAGAGCATCGCCCCCTGGTGGGCACATGCAGGAGTCTGTCTGACTGCCTCCCTGTTTCCAGCTTCAGAAAAATACAAAAAAAAAAAAAATACAGCCTCATACTACCAATCTGTTACTATCTAACCCTCTTATGCTTTTTTAATCTTCATTTAGGATATTATCATCATCTAATATTCTCTTTGTCTACTGTCTGACCATTTCTCCCACATTTATAAATTCCAATGAGAACAAGGAGTCTATTTTGTTCTCAGCTGGAATTCCAAAATGCAGAATAGTACCTGAATACTGCCAAATGATTTTTCATTCAAACAACACAGAACAGCACTGGTAGCTCACCCTTTAGCATACCTCCAAACTGATCTGCTATAAACGCTGCCACTAAAATTGCCTTCCTTAATTGTCAGTAATAGCATTCTCATTAACTGGCTTCTACTAACCAAGTGAAATCCAAACATCTTACTCTGGGTTTCAAAGTAATTTTGCTCTTGCCCTAAATCAACCTAATGGTACTCATACACATGCCTCCTTGAAATTTATAATCTCAGAACAACTCTCTCATTATCCACAATCTTCATTTGAACCATTTTTTCTTCTAATCATAAAATGTGTCTCACAACTCTTGAACCATCTGTCTTTTCTTATTTAATAACATTACTTTAAATGATCACTTCTACCATTTTCAACCCTAAAGGCAATATTAAAATAAATTATTTGGCCCTGGCCGGTTGGCTCAGCGGTAGAGCATCGGCCTGGCGTGCGGGGGGAACCAGGTTCGATTCCTGGCCAGGGCACATAGGAGAAGCGCCCATTTGCTTCTCCACCCCCCCCCCTTCCTCTCTGTCTCTCTCTTCCCCTCCCGCAGTCAAGGCTCCATTGGAGTAAGGATGGCCCGGGCGCTGGGGATGGCTCCTTGGCCTCTGCCCCGGGCGCTGGAGTGGCTCTGGTCGTGGCAGAGCGACACCCTGGAGGGGCAGAGCATCGCCCCCTGGTGGGCAGAGCACCGCCCCTGGTGGGCGTGCTGGGTGGATCCCGGTCGGGTGCATGCTGGAGTCTGTCTGACTGTCTCTCCCCGTTTCCAGCTTCAGAAAAAAAAAAAAAAAAAAAATTATTTATGTTTTCTTGTGATGTATAATGATAAAGAAATCAAAAATGAAATTATATGCTATAAAATATTGAAACAGAATAAATAAAAGATAACTAAATAAACAAATCCACTTCAAAATAATTTTTTTAATAAACCAAACCTTTAATGACTATCTTCTCCCATTCTGGATTCTTACACATTCAGAATATGTTTTAATGTTCGCTTAAGAATCTGACCTGTAGCCCTGGCCGGTTGGTTCAGTGGTAGAGCATCGGCCCAGTGTGTGAAAGTCCTGGGTTCGATTCCTGGCCAAGGCACACAGGAGAAGCGCCCATCTGCTTCTCCAACCTTCCCCTTCTCCTTTCTCTCTCTCTTCCCCTCCTGCAGCCAAGGCTCCACCACTGGAGCAAAAGTTGGCCTGGGCACTGAGAATGACTCCATGACCTCTGCCCCAGGTGCTAGAATGGCTCCAGTCGCATCAGAACAACGGCCCAGATGGGCAAAGCATTGCCCCGGTGGGTATGCCGGGTAAATCCCTGTCAGGCACATGCGGGAATCTGTCTGCCTGCCTCCCCACTTCTCACTTCTGAAAAATACACACACACACACACACACACGCGCGCACACAATCTGACCTGTAGGCCCTGGCTGGGTGGCCCAGTGGATACAGTAGTGTCCCAGCATTTCAAGGTCATGGGTTCAATCCCCACTCAGGGCACAGACAAGAAGCAATCAGTGAGTGTAGAACTAAATGGAACTAAGTGAGACAAGTTGATGTTTCTTTCTCTCCCTCTTAGTTCTCTCTCCTCAGATCAATGGGAAAAAATTTTTTAATTAAAAAAAAAAGAATCTGACCTGTCAACTCAAATGTTTCAAACCTTCATGGCTAACAGTGCAAGCAGTTATCTTCTCAGCTACTGAAAACAGTGTAAGAAAAAACAAAACAATTATAAGCACTTAAACTAACCTCTTCTTAATGGTGATGATATGGATACATAAAAAATATTCTATTATCTTTTAGAACACATGTCAACAGCAGGGAGCAAAGCTGCTTACCTCAAGCTAACAGACTCACATCAGAGCTTTCTGAAGAACTGCTGAAAAAATTTATTTTCATTCAAAAGAGAAACAAATTATTATCTGGTACTTACTTTCCTGGCTAACAAGAAGCACTGCTTGATCTTATACACAGGCCTGATCTTTAAAAAGTTCCAAATTATATTTGCTAGAAATTAAACTGTCAACAAATCTTAGAAAACACCAAGAAGTACTCAAAAGAACAAATGTGTATTTGAGGGAAAACACACACACACACACACACACACACACACACACACACACGGCGAGAACTCAAGAGCACAATGATTACTGCTAATAATGGTAGCTACTTAGGAAGGAAGAAAAACAATGGGAAACACATACAAACAAAATTCTAAAATTGAGAAGAAAATAAAAGGACAAAAATGTACAAACAGCATGGCAATTCTATAAATTTATTAAATCATAGATATTACTACCTTATCTCTTATTCCCATTTTCAGTTGTAGTTTCCTAAAGGGTGAGAATATTATCTTGCCTTGTGCTATTAACAGATAAGATTAAATATTACTTATTGGTATTCCATAAATGTTTAGGTTAAGATAATAATGACAACAATGATGATGGCAACAATATTCGGATGAAAGGCAGCACTCAGGCACGTGGTACCTGTTAAAGTTTAGTGACCTGCCACTCCAGAAATGGAATGATTCCTGTCCAGACTGGCAGTATTGTGACAGTGGAACAGAAAGAGGAGAAACCAATCCCTGGGACACCCCACCTAACCCAGATAAGTCAATACTAGGTCCTTGCCTTAATAAAATAAAGAAGTTTATCTCTGTCACAATCCAGTTTTTTTAAGATATTCAATTACTTAAAGAAAACCTGTCAGGTTACTACTCACCTTTATTAATGGTTTCACAGCAGACCACACATACTCTTGCTTCCTTTTCTAGATACTGCAGTTTACACTTCCTATTACAACAGACACCACAAAACACCTATAAAGAGTAAAATACCAAGTTTGGTTCTGTTTCAAGCATACTTATACCTACTAGAGGTGGGGGGGAGGGATGTCCAATATCTAATTAACCAAAAAACCAGTTTTCTGATTACTTATTCTAATTATTATAATCATATATAGTTATTAAATGCTTTTATCTTTTACTTAAATGAGGTTTCTGCAATTTAAAATTGTATCTCTAACAAGAATTCCTTTAGCTCAATTCTGTTCATTGGAAAGGAACAAAAATTTTCTCTACTGAGTAAGTTTATAATTTAAAACGCTGTATATAGTTCTTTATTCAAAACCTTTAAAAGTAAAATATTACTATTTTTCTAAGAGTAGGGTTGATCTGATACCAATATATTATTTAAAAATGATGAATAAAAAAATGCAACGTTATTTCTACAGCCAGCTCTCAGAGTAGTTTATAGATTATTAAGGCAGTCAGAACACAAAGGAGGTCAGCTTCACTGTTCTAAACCCTGTGTAAGCCAATTTGGTTTTTTTTTAGTGTTTATCTGACTACAACACTAGCTGCACAGTACTTCTGAAATTAAGTATTCAAGGACAAAAAACCGATCTGGCTGAATTAGGAAAACCTAATGCATTATTGTTAGACAGATAAGGACATATATTCACAAAAATCAATAATTAGTGTTCCTCATCTCCCAGTACCTAATACCCACAATGATGTGGCATTCAACTCTCAAATAATCTATAAAATGGCAATGCCTTTCTAATTTCCCTGTAAGTGGAAAAAAAGTGATTTTACACTGAGTACTTTAATCATCTATTAAAAAACTTTTTGGTTATATAAAACTTCATATAAAATGTCTCAAAAGAGTAAGACTTAGGACCTGGCCGGTTGGCTTAGTGGTAGAGCATCAGCCTGGCGTGCGGAAGTCCTAGGTTCGATTCCCGGCCAAGGCACACAAGAGAGGCACCCATCTGCTTCTCCACCCCTCTCCCTCTCCTTCCTCTCTGTCTCTCTTCCCCTCCCGCAGCCAAGGCTCCATTGGAGCAAAAGATGGCCTGGGCGCTGGGGATGGCTCCTTGGCCTCTGCCCCAGGCGCTAGAGTGGCTCTGGTCGCGACAGAGCGACACCCCGGAAGGGCAGAGCATCGCCCCCTGGTGGGCATGCTGGGTGGATCCCGGTCGGGCACATGCGGGAGTCTGTCTGACTGCCTCCCCATTTCCAGCTTCAGAAAAATAGAAAAAAAAAAAAAAAAAAAAAGAGTAAGACTTAAAGATTTGTGTAACTTACTTTCCCACATGCTCGGCAGTGGTGCCGCCGTTTTGTAAAAGTAAATTTGACTTGGCAGTTCATACAGTTTGGAGCTTCTGAATCAGGAACCCAAGTAGGTTGTTTCTGGCCCAAAATCACTCCTTCTTTGCAAGTGTTTACAGGTAGAGATTCTTCACTTGCAGTTACAAAACTGGGTCCACCTTCAAAATTACTTTCTATATCAATGTAATTAGAGTTGAAGCTAACCTGAGGATTGGCTGTAGCATCTGTAGTACAAGTGATTGGAGCAATGATATTTGTTATACTGGGTTCACTTTCAGGCATATTTGGAACATCTGTCTTACTTGGTTCTTTTGAATTCTGTGTTCTTGATGGAACACTAAACAACTGCTTAGGTCTGGCCCCTCCAACATGAACAGATTTACTGTTAAAATCAGAGACTGATGATTCATTTTTAATCTCAGACTTACAGCTAGATATCCCTTGTTCAACTGGAATTGTACTTTTTTCCCCTAAAGAAAGGCCACCATTTTCTGTTGAGTTTTGTTTATCAACTATTTCACAAATCATATTACTACTACCAGGACTTTCCCCAGTACCTCCTGCTTCAGCATTGAAATATATATTACTGATGTTTCCATCATCCAGGCCTTTCATATCTACCTGATTCATTTGAGATTTTGAGTCATTTACATTTTCTTCAAATGACTTTATGTTACTGGTCTGAAGATATTGTTCAGTCAGAAAGGCATCAAGTTCAGCATCACTAACTAGTGTGCCAGTTTTCATGCCTTCATCAATATTAAAGTAATCTAAATCTTGTTCATCAATAGCATTGTTTAAAAAAGTGAGACCTTCACAATGATCGGGACACTCTGGGGCATTAGCACCAGAAAGCTCCAGTTGAGATCCTCCCACTGCAGGAGAACTGGTATTATCAGAGTAATCCAAAGAGTCAACTCTGATTACATCTTGATGAGGATCTACCTTTTTAGCTCCCATCTTTTCCATTAATGGTTGATAAGGTACGTTTTTACATTTTTCCTGTTTCAAAAGATCAGTCTCCCTCAATGGTTTCCCACCTAGAATAACACTTTTCTGTATTTCTTCATGCACAATCACTGCTTCTTGTATATTATCTTTATGTTCATTCTGATGTAAACAATCACCATGTATTTTACTTTCAATTAATGATCCACACAAAGACCCAGGTACTGGAAGAGAGGACAGAGAGGAGTACATAGCTTCACTTGACACATGTAAAGTTGAAGAGGAATCTTGCATTATATCATTATTATCTTTAAAATCTAAACTTGAGTCTTCCTTTGCAGACTGTTTTATAAATATAGAAGTCCTATCTTCTTGAAAGAAGTCAGGTAATTTGAATTTTTCATTTCTTGAATTTGAATCATGTAAGCATAAACCTTCATTTTTTGGAAGACTGCAAGGCAAAGCATTTGGGCTGCTTCTTTCTTTTAAACATTCTGTGGCAGCTATGACTGCCACATGTACCTCCTCTTTTACCACACAGTCACTGGCTTTTAATAATTCACATGACTCGTCCTTGTGTTGTATGTTGTCTTTGGCATCAGACATTTTGGAGCTTTGTTGAGTCAAGGTAGATGGCATGTTCAAATCAACAACTGGTTCTAATTTATTAGAGATCTTTATATCTTTTAAATTTTCTTTTCCACTATAATTACACGAATCTGAAAGTTTTGTATCTACATTTATATTCAATTCTTTAGTTCCATCGATTTCTCTATTTTGTAACTCAGAGTTGACAACATTTTGTTCCTCTCTGACAGTATTATTACTATGATCCGTTGATGAAACGCAAAGAGTTTCTGACACCGATGATAAATCCAATCCAATCAAAGAATCTGCACTAGACTTAAAATCATCTGGCAATAATTTTTTAATATATTCCTCATTATTAGTTCCAAGAACTAAGTTACCCATGTCACTTATCAGATCACAAACAGGTTTACTACATCGTCCCATATGTAAAGGCTGGATTTCATCTGAAGTGCCACCATCCACAGAAGAAAGGAGATCAAGTCCTGTTACATTTTTTTCATTTTGTATAAAAGTTAGTCGTTTGTGTGTTTTTTCATTCAGTGAAATCTGATTTGTTTCACAGCATGTTTCTGATGAGGCACAACACTGTTGATCCTTCAGTAGCGGTGAAGTTAACTGTAAAGAAGCCAACTCTGAAGAAACTGCACAGTAGTTAGAATCATATGCATTTTGTGCATCTTGGAGATAATCTTGTTCATCTAATTAAAATAAAGACATAATGTTATTCAGAAGACCCAAATCCAAATTATTACAAAGATATTATGATTTCTAAGACTTCCTAACTAAACTTTTTTTAAGAGATAGATTGATTACTTTCTTGTAAAATGGTAATAACCTCTAAAATTATTTTATTTGGATTTAAAGTACTTGAGTTTACTTCTGACTGTAGATGTCGTAACATGATAGAAATTCACTCACAATAACTCAGTTAAACTATAAAAGCCAAGCTAAGCGATAGCTGAAAAATCTAACTTTTTTGTTCCACCCTAGTTTCTGAGTCTTCATTCTTAGATGACGATTTTAGATTGTATGTTGGTTTTAAAGGCCTTTCTTCTAGTTAAACTTGTATCTGGAGAGAAATCTCTAGTTACCTTCCTTCTATTTCTGGCTTTATTGCTTCCATTCAATATAAGAATGTTAGAATGAAACAGGTGAATCTTTTATAGAAAATAACCATATGACCAAAATAGGAAGCAAATTTTGTTATGAGTATTCTATATTTGAGATAGCTAAATTAAAGACATTTTAAAATTTCATTAGTAACAAAAATGAAAAACCAACAAACCTGGATTCTGTTCAAAATCATCAAGGAGTTTGTCCAAGTCGCTGACTGCTGCTTTAAAATAACTGTCCATCCTACTTATAGACTTATTCAGGTTATAATTCTTATATACCTAGAAAAAAATAGTTGATTTAATTCAATAACATGTAAGTATTATCCCATGACCATAGTCAGGACATAGACACAAAATTTAAGAGTATTGCTTTGAGGCATTGATAATTTAGTTGGGGAATGTGCCCCTATATATACAAAAAAAAAAGAGAGACATAAAATCCAACTCTGGGCCTGACCTGTGGTGGTGCAGTGGATAAAGCTGGAAAAGCTGAGGTCGCTGGTTCGAAACCCTGGGCTTGCCTGGACAAGGCACATATGGGAATTGATGCTTCTAGCTCCTCCCCCCTTCTATCTCTCTGTCTCTCCTCTCTCTCTCTCTCTCCCCCTCTCCTCTCTAAAATGAATAAATAAATAAATAAATAATTTTTAAAAAATGTTTAAAAAAACCCCAACTCTGGGCCCTGGCTGGTGGCTCAGTGGATAGAGCATTGGCCCGGCATATGGACATTTTTGGGTTTGATCCCTGGTCAGGGCACACAGGAGAAGCAACCATCTTCTTTTCTCCCCCTCCCCCTGCTCCTTCTCTCCCTCTTCCTCTCCCACAGACAACAGATTGACTGGTTTGAGTGTGGTGCCAGGTGCTAAGGATAGCTCAGGTTGCTTCAAACAATCAGCCTCAGGGACTAAAAACAGCTCTGTATTTGAGCATTATCCCCAGATGGGGTGCCGGGTGGATACCAGTCTGGGTGCATGCAGAAGTCGTCATGTCTCCGCTCCTCTCATCTTAAAAAAAAAAAAAAAAGAAAGAAAAAAGAAAAACCAATTCTGGGGAGGTGTAGGAAGGAGTAGGGAGGATAAATGGTGATGGACAAAGATTTGACTTGAGGGGGAGTGAACATACAATACAGTGCACAGAGATGTGTCATAGAATTGAGCACTGAAACCAGTATACTTATGTTAACCAGTGTCACCCCAATAAATTCAATTAAAAAAAAGCTTTAACAACATAATATGCAAACATAAACTATTATAAATTGTAAAACATATAAATAACTCATGGATCAAAGAAAAAATCATAATTGAAAGCTAAAAATAGTTATAAGTACCATATATCAAATAATATAAATATACTACACATCCAGATAAAAATGCTACATATAAAAACTTATTAGACTCAGCAAAAGTGGTACTTCAACAGATGCCTAAGGCTGTAGATGTTTATACTAGAAAAGAAAAAAAACTGAAAACTTTTTATAAGAGTAGAAATTAAAGAAATAGAAAACAAGCATATAAGAGAGAGGTATAAGAAAACTACGTTAGTTTTATGAATAAAGGAGGTGAACCTCTGATCTACGGCAGGAAGTCCACCAAATAAGCCTGAGACACCCTGAAGACTACAAGACTAAATAGACTAGGCAATGGCTATCGAGGGATAAAATTTAGATAAAAGACTAAGTATAATGGTGGGACCAGTCCAACATTATCTGAATCCAGTGATCAATTTCACCATCAATAAATATGGACAAACCAAACGTGTTTCATGTGGTAGTTACAGCATCACATAAAAAGTATTTCTGCCGGCCTGACCTGTGGTGGCGCAGTGGATAAAGCGTCGACCTGGAAATGCTGAGGTCGCCGGTTCAAATCCCTGGGCTTGGCTGGTCAAGGCACATATGGGAGTTGATGCTTCCAGCTCCTCCCCCCTGTCTCTCTCTCTCTCCCTCTCTCTCCTCTCTAAAATAAATAAATAAATAAATAAATAAAATAAAAAATAAAAAAGTATTTCTGCCTTAAAAAAAAAAAATTGAACCTGGCCCTGGCCGGTTGGCTCAGCGGTGGAGTGTCGGCCTGGCATGCGGGGGACCCGGGTTCGATTCCCGGCCAGGGCACATAGGAGAAGCGCCAATTTGCTTCTCCACCCCGCCTCCTTCCTCTCTCTCTCTCTCTTCCCCTCCCGCAGCCGAGGCTCCATTGGAGCAAAGATGGCCCGGGCACTGGGGATGGCTCCTTGGCCTCTGCCCCAGGTGCTAGTGGCTCTGGTCTGGGCAGAGTTACGCCCTGGAGGGGCAGAGCATCGCCCCCCGGTGGGAAGAGCTTCACCCCTGGTGGGCGTGCCGCGTGGATCCCGGTCGGGCGCATGCGGGAGTCTGTCTGACTGTCTCTCCCCGTTTCCAGCTTCAGAAAAATACAAAAAAAAAAAAAAAATTGAACCTGAATATAATCAAATTTTTACAACTAAATACATACATGTTTACAGGAAACTCAAGCACAGAGGGCTAAGTTAAATGACATCCAAGGAAAGTAGTCAGCTAAATCCAGAAGGTAGAACACTTGACAGCAATGTTCCTCAAATTGTCTACGGTGAATGACCTTCTTTTTAAACTTACAATCTGTTACAAACTGTTAGTTTTGTAAAATATGATAAAACAATACAAATTTTGCAATATACATACAAACAAAAATATACATTATTAAATATATTTGAATAGTTGCCTACAGTGATGAATAGGAGAAAGAAATTAGGGATAAAAGACACTAAACAAATGAGAGTGCTTTACAAAGGCCACTTATGATAGTTGCTATAAATTGAGGATACTTAGGTCTAGAAAACTTAAGGGATACTTTAAAGATGAGTTAAAAAGATTAGACATAGCTTAATAGAGAACTAACTATACTGGAAGACCTACCTGCAGAAATTTCCTATAATGCAACTCAGAGATGAGGAAGAGGAAAATATGAAAAACAAGTAAAGAGACATAGATGACAGAATGAGAATGGAGTCCCATAACGAGACTCGAGTGTATGGAAGAAGTATATTTGAAAACATAACGCAATGAATTTTGCCAGAGTCGATGAAAAACACAACTCAACAAATACAGAATATCTCGTTATACCAAGCAAAGTAAATAGAGAATCCACAGTAGATAATACTATAGTGAAACTTTTGAATTCCAAAGATACAGCAGGAGAGAAAAGATCTCCTTCTAAGGATCAATAATGCTGGCAACAGATACAGTTCAGAACAGTTTTCAATAACAAAGGTATGTCATTATAATTCAATAAAGCATATTACTTCCTTTATTTCCATTTTAAATTGTAATTACACCATACATAGACAAGAGTGCATAAAACACAAAATATCAAAACAAAAAGAACTTGGAGAGAGAGACATGCAGGAAGCAGAAGAAAACTTCAAAGAAACTAATTAATATTCCAAAAAAAAAAGCAACTAAGAAACAGGAAGGGGAAACCATAAACAAGGAGCATATAGAGAAAAACGTGATCATGAAAACTGATAGCAGAAACCGTAAAATTAAAGTGAAGTTTTCGGATGCAGTGAAAGGAGTGCTTAGAGAGACAGTTATAGCATTAAATGCATATATTTAAAAAAGAAAGATCTAAAAACCAGTAATTTAAGCTTCCATCTTGGGAAACTAAAAAAAAAAAAAAAAAAAAAAAAAAGAGCAACTGAGGCCCAAAACGAGTAGACAATAATATTAGAGGAGAAAGCAACAAAATTAAAAACAGGGAAACAATATAGAAAATCACTGAAACCAAAAACTTTCTTTAAAAGAGCAATAAAATTGATAAATGAGGCTAATCAGAAATGAAAGAGGGGTCAAAAATACTGATGCCATAGGCACTTACAGGAAAATTAAGGAGTATCATAAATTCTGTCCACAAACTTGAAAATTTAGATGAAACAGACCAACTCCTTGACACATACTACCAAAGTTCATACAAGGAGAAACATATAGCCCAAATCAGCCTTATACCTATTAACAAAAATTGAGCCAATAATTAATAACCTTCTATAAAATAAATCACCAGGTCCAGATGGCTTCTCTGATAAATTTGATCAAACACTTAAGGAAGAAATGATGTCAATTCTCTACAATCTCTTCCAGAAAAAAGTAGAGGAAACACTTCCTAACTCATTTCATGAGACCAGCATTACTCTAATACCAAAACCAAATGAAGACATTACAAAAAGGAAAACTAACATAATACTGCTTGTGAACAGACATAAAAAATATTCAATAAAATGTTAGCAATTGAATCCAGCAATGTATAAAAAGAATGCTGTACAGTGGCCAAGTGGTACTGATCCAAGTATATACAAAGCTGGTTCAACATCTGAAAATTAACAATGCAATCCATACCAACAGACTAAAGAAGAATTATCAGTCTTGTTAATTTATGCAAAACAACAACATTTGACAAAACCCTACACCTACTCATGATAAAAATTCTCAGCAAACTATGAGTAGAGGGGGAACTTCTTCTATTTGACGATGAATATCTACTGAGTACCTACCCCTAACATTATACTTAATAATGAGATACTGGATCCCTTCCTCTCTAAGCATGGGATCAAAGAAAGGATGTCTTCTCTCACAGCTGCTATTCAACACTGTACTAAAAACTTACTAGTGCAACGAGACAAAAGGAAGTAAGTATATACACTTTTTGGAAAGGAAGCAATAAAACTGCCTCTATTTGCATTGATATGATTTTCAATGTAGAAAATGTTGAGCCCCTCAAAATGCAAAAATGAGTATAGCTAAGATGCAGGATACATGGTTAACATACAAAAGCTAAATGCATTCCTATATATGAGCAAGGAATAACTGAAATTTGGAATTTTAAAAAATACATTTTACAGCCCTGGTCGGTTGGCCCAGTGGTAGAGTTGGCTGGTTTATGGATGTTCTGGGTTCAATTCCTGGTCAGGGCACAAAGGAGAAGTGACCATCTGCTTCTCCATGCCTCCCCCTTCTCTCCCCCTCTTCCTCTCCCACAGCCATGGCTCGATTGGCTCGAGAGAGTTGGCCTTCAGAGCTAAGAATTGCTCCATGGCCTCCGCCTCAGGTGCTAAAACATGGCTCTGGTTACAATGGAGCAGAAGCCCCAGATGGGCAGAGCATCACCTCCTTGTGGACTTGCCAGGTAGATCCTGGTCAGAGCACATGCCGGAGTCTGTCTCTCTGTCTCCCCTCCTCTCACTAAAAAAAAATAAAAAATAAAAATTATAATTTATGCCTGACCAGGAGGTGGCGCAGTGAATAGAGCGTTGGACTGGGATGCGGAGGACCCAGGTTTGAAACCTCGAGGTTGCTAGCTTGAGCACAGGCTCATTGGGCTTGAGTGCAGGCTCACCAGCTTGAGTGTGGGGTCTCTGGCTTGAGCTTGGGATCATAGACATGAACCTATGGTCGCTGGCTTGAGCCCAAAGGTCGCTGGCTTGAGGCCAAGGATGCTGGCTTGAGCAAGGGGTCACTTGCTCTGCTGTAAATCCCCCCCCCCCCCCGTCAAGGCACATATGAGAAAGCAATCAATGAACAATGAAGGAGACTAAGGAGCCACATGAAGAACTGATGCTTCTCATCTCTTTCCCTTCCTGTCTGTCCCTATCTGTCCCTCTCTCTGTCTCTGTCACACACTCACATACATACAAAATACAATTTACAATAGCACCTCCAACATAAATGAGCACTTGCAGGCAAGATGGTGGCATAGGTAAATGCAGTACTCATCACCTCCCACAACCACATGAAAATTACAATTAAACTCAGAACAACCATCATTCAGAACCACCTACCTCAAATCTGGCTGAATGGAGGTCCTACAACTAGGGAATTAAAGAGAAAGCCACATCGAGACTTGAGGGGAGGAGATGCAGAAGGGCTGGTTCCCACACCCAAGTGTAGCGGATAAAAATTGGAAGAAATATATATCTTGGCTGGCTGTGGAGGTCTCCCCTAAGAAGCAAGGGGTCCCAGCCTAACACCAGGCTCCCTATCCCAGGGTTCCAGTGCCAGCCAGGAAGAGAAGTCCCCACAAATTCTGGCTGTAAAACCAGTGGGGACTGAGGAGGAATGAGAACTGAGAGAGTCTCAAGTAGTTCCTTTGGAAGTGCCTGTGCATGGACTTACTGAGACTTACTTGAACTCTCTCTCTCTTGAACTCCAACACTGGGGCAGCAGTTCAAAAGGCACCAGAGACAAAGGGGAGGAACTGAGTTTTCTAGTATCAGGATGAGAGCTGGGGGGACAGATTTCTCTCAGACAGAAGTGCTAGCAGAGGCCACTGTTCCTTTGATGAGCCCTCCCCTCACAGAGCTGCAGAAGGGTGCCATAGCTGAAGCTCCATCAGCCTGGCTTGCACTGTTTGCCCTGCCCTGGTGATTCCCTGAGGCCCAAGCTGTTTCCATAGGAATGGCCTATCTTAGCTCATGCTTCAGATTTTCCTAAAATCTCTCAAATATGCAGCATCTGGCCTCAGCATGCCCTGTACCTCTCACTAAATAGCCCCTGGCCTGGCATGGCAGTAGCCAGCCTTGGTTCACAGCTTGGCCTTGCCTGGGCACCTCCAAGCCCAGCACAAGTTGCAGCCATCTACAGGTCACTTTGTAGCTCATGCTGGGTGGCCCCAGGCAGAACACAAGTGGTGGGTTGACCACCTCAAAGTGCTACTCCCCAACTACCTCCATAAGTGACCTACTCAAGGGGCAGAGTTGGTGGGCACCAGAGCCCTGCTGAAGCAAGTCCTGCTCTGTGGGGTGAGCCTCTGCACAGTTGATCCTCCACAGTGGTTGGAGGTTGGTGGTTAGTAGTCAGAGTCAGTCCTTGCAGCTGACTGGCCTATGGGTAAATCCCTTTCATTGATATGCCAACAGCAATCAAGACAACTCTAACAGAAGGGTGTACACAGCCTACATGGGGGAAGGGCGTACTTCAAGTGCCTAACTTGGGTGACTGGGGAGGCTATGCCACTGGACCCTACAGTATATCTACTATGTTAGGCCACTCTACCAAGCCTGGGAGATGCAGCAGCTATATCTAATTTTCCTAAAAATAGGAACAAACTCGGGGAGGCTGACAAAATTTGAAGACAAAGAAACATGTCCCAAATTAGAGAAGAGAACAAAACTCTAGATAAAGACCTAAACAAAATGGAGACAACCTACTAGATGCAGAGTTCAAAACACTGGTTATCAGGATGCTCAGTGAACTTAGTGAGAACTTCAACAGCATAAAATAGGACCAGTCTGAAACGAAGAATAATTTACAGGAAATCGACAGTAGAATAGATGAAGCTGAGAATGAAATCAGTAATCTGGAATATAAAGAAGCAAAAAACACCCAATCAGAACAGCAGAAAGAAAAAGAGTCCAAAAAATATTAAGGTAGTCTAAGGAGCCTCTAGGAAAACTTCAGGTATACCAACATTTGCATCATGGGGGTGCCAGAGGGAGGAGACAGAACAAGAAACTGAAAACCTATTTGAAAAAATGAGAGAAAACTTCTCTAACTTGGTAAAAGAAATGGACATACAAGTCCAGGAAGCTCAGAGAGTTTCAAACAAGATGAACCATAAGAGGCCCATACCAAAACACAACATAATTAAAATACAAAAGGTTAAAGACAAAGAAAGAATCTTAAAAGCAGCAAGAGAAAAGAGGTTAGTTACCTACAAGGGAGCTCCCATAAGACTGCTTATTTCTCAACAGAAACTTTACAGGCCAGAAAGTAGTGGCAATAAATATTCAAAAATGATGAAAAGCAAGGACGTACAACCAAGATTACTCTACCTAGGAAATGATCATTTAGAACTGAAGGACAGACAGCTTCCAGACAAAAAGAACTAATAAAGGAGTTCATCAATACCAAACCAGTGTTACATGAAATGTTAAAGGGTCTTTCTATGAAGGAAAAAAAAAATCAAATATATGAACAATAAAATGGCAATACATATCTATCAACAATTGAATCTAAAAAATAAACAAGCAAAACAGAAACATACTCCTAGATAGAGAACATTTTGATAATTGTCAGATAGGAGAGTTGGTGGGTGGGTGGAAAAGGTGAAGGGATTAAATACAAATTGGTTGTTACAGAATAGTCACGGGGATGTACAGTACAGCAGAGGAAATATGGTCAATAATATTCTAATAACTATGTATGGTGTCAGATTGGTGCAAGATTTATTGTGATATCACTTAGGAAGTTAGTCACTGGGGTTATACACCTGAAAATAATATAATAATGTATATCAACATTAATTGAAAAATAAATATGGTTTTAAAATGAAAAAAATGAAACAGGTATATATTTAACATAATATATACAGGACCAATATGTGGAAGACTACAAAATGCTGATTAAAGAAATCAATCAAAGAAGATCTAAATAAATGAAGATATACTCCATGATCATGGATAGGAAGACTCAATATTAAGATGGTAGTCCTTCCCAACTTAATCTCTCGATTCAATGCAATCTCAATCAAAATCCCAGCAATTCTGTAAGAATCAGGAAACTGCTTCAAAAGTATATATAGAAAAGGCAAAAGACCTAAAATAGCCAACACAATACTTTAAAAGAAGAACAAAGTGGTTGGACTCACACTCTGCAATTTTAAGACTTAAAACATAGCTACTGTAGGCCCTGGCCAGCTAGCTTAGCTCTTGAGCGTCAGCCCGGTGTGTGGAGATCCCAGGTTCGATTCCTGGCCAGGGCACACAGGAAAAGTGACCATCTGCTTCCCCCCCTTCACTTTCTTCTTTCTCTCTGTTTCTCTCTTCCCCTCTTGCAGCCAAGGCTCTATTGAAGCAAAGTTGGTCAGGGCGCTGAGGATGGCTCCATGGCCTCTACCTCAGGTGCTAGAATAGCTCCAGTTGCAACAGAGCAACAAACACTCCAGATGACCAGAGCATCACCCCCTAGTGGGCATGCCAGGTGGATCCTGGTCAGGTGCATGCAGGAATCTGTCTCTCTGCCTCTCCGCTTCTCACTTCAGAAAAATACAAAAACAAAAAAACATAGCTACTACAATCAAGGCAATGTGGTATTGGCAAAAAACAAACAAACAAACACATAAAACATGTATCAATAAAACACTACAGGGAGCCCAGAAACAGACCCAAACAAGTATATGTAGTCAACTTATCTTTGACAAAGGAGCAAAAGCAATTCAAAGGAAAAAGAACAGTCTTTTCAACAAGGGGTGCCGAGAAAACTGGGCATCCCTATGCAACAATATGAACCTAAATATAGATCTTATACTTTACACTAAAAATGTATTTAAAATGGATAATATACCTAAATGTAAAATGCAGTATTAGAAAACTTCTTGAAGAAAACAAGAGAAAAAGCTACGTAACTTTGGGTTTGGTGGTAAGTTTTTAAATATAATACCAATGCCATGATCCATGAAATACTGGTAAATTTTATTTTGGTAATAATATTGGTACATATTATTGGTAGGTAATAAATACTGGTAAATTTTATTTAATCTGCCCTGAAAAGACACTGTTTAAGAGAACGAGAAGGCAAGCCACAGTACGGGAGATAATACTTGCAAAACACTTATCTGATGAAGGACTTTTATCTAAAACCTACAAATAACTCTTAAAATACAAATTAGAAAATAAAAAATCTAATCAGGAAATAAGTAAAATACCTCACCAAAGATATACAGATCACAAATTAACATACGAAGAAAACATTCAACATCTTTTGTCTTCAGGGAACTGCAAACTGAAACAATGAGATATGGTTTCACATCTATTACAATGGCTAAAACCCAAAAATCTGACAATACCAAATGCTTCAAGGATGCTGAACAACAGGAACTCTCATTTATTGCTGGTGGAAAGGCAAATGTTACAGCCATTTTAGAAGACAGTTTGCAGTTACTTATAAAACTAAACAGTCTTACTACATGATCCAGAAATCATACTACTAAGTATTTACTCAACTGATTTAAAGACTTATGTTCTACAAAAACTTGAATGTTTACAGAGCTCTGTTCATAATTGCTAACATTTGGCAGTATCCAAGATGCCCTTTAGTAAGCGAATAAATAAATGGTAGTACAACCATTATTATTCAATAAATTATTCAGTGATATAAATAAATGAGCTATCAACGTCACAAAAAGAAATAGATAAATCTTAAGTGCTTATTGCTAAATGAAAGAAGCCAGACTAATAAAATCTACAGTGGGTTTTTAGGGTGGTAAAACTATTTTGTATGATACTGTAATAGTGAATACAAGTCATTAACCCTTTGTCAATACCCAATAAAACTTTATAGTACAGCGCTAGAGTGGCTCTGGTCGCGGCAGAGCGTCGCCCCTGGTGGGCTTGCCGGGTGGATCCCAGTCGGGTGCATGCGGGAGTCTGACTGTCTCTCCCCATTTCCAGCTTCAGAAAAATACAAAATAAAAATTAAAAAAAATAAAAAAAACTTGAGTCCAATAACTTTATGTAATACTTTTTTTTTTTTTTCAAATTTCAGACCCCAAAATTAAGGTACGTCTTATACATGGGGAAATATGGTAGATGGATAGATAGATCTTGCACTGTCAACTGAGAGGGCCTAGAAACAAGATAGTTCAGTGGCAACAAGCACATTTAGTGCCCAGATTTTGTTTTCTACAACAAAAGGAATCAACGCTCCTCTGAGAAATGGCCGATTCTATGATTGAGGCAGGAAATCTGCAAAATGAGCATGGAGCATTTTATAATGCCAGAAAGCAGTAAAGCACAAATACATGTGTGTGCACATATATACACAGAATGTAGGAAGCCATCTGAGCTGTGGTGGTGCAGTGGATAAAGTGCTGACCTGGAATGTTGAGGTCGCCAGTTCAAAATTCTGGGCTTGCCCAGTCAAGGCACATACTACAAGCAATCAATAAACTAAAGTGAAGCAACTATGAGTTGATACTTCTCCCTCCCTCTCTCCTCTCTCTGTAAAAATCAATAAATAAAGCCTGGCCTGGTGGTGGCGCATGGGATGGAGTTTCAGCCTGGGACGCAGAGGACCCTGGTTCAAAACCCCGAGGTTGCCGGCTTGAGTGCGGGCTCATCTGGCTTGAGCGGAGGTTCACCTGGCTTGAGGCTCAAGGTTGCTGGCTTAAGCAAGTGGTCACTGGTTTGGCTGGAGCCTCTGGGTTAAGGCACACATGAGAAAGTAATCAATGAACAACTAAGGTGCCACAACTATGAGTTAATGCTTCTCATCTCTCTCCCTTCCTGTCTCTTGCTTGCAAATAAATAAATAAATAAATAAAATCTAAAAAAAGAAAAAAAAATAATGTAGAAAGTATGTCAAGGGGATACAGGAGCCCACTGAAAGAGCTCCCAAAGGCCAGAGCTGGAACATTCGAACAATAAAATAAAGTAATACTGGATTACGATCTAAAGCATTAAAAAAAAAATTGAGATAAATGACTAAATAAATAAACGGGGTAAAAGACAAATCTCCCATGCATTGTTTCCAAATAATTTATGTTGATACTTTGTTCTTAAGGAAGTGGAACATAACTCACCACTCGAGTGTGTGCTACACACAGTGACTTGCTAAAGAGTCCAGTATGGAAAATAATTTCACAGTAGAGAAAACTGACAAACACTACCTCAAGCCCAGAGATCAAAGTTAGGATCAACAGTGGTAAGTCATGTCAATATCATGCACCCTTGGTATGCTGTGACGAGAATGGCACTTTATCTCTGCTGTCTTCCTCCCAAAACATATTAGCACAATCTAATCATGAGAAAAATATCAGACAAATCCTAGTTGACATTCTACAAAGAAAATGATTAGTAACCCTCAAAACTGTCAAGATGATCAAAAACAAATTATGTCTGAGAAACTATCACAACCATGAGGAGCCTAAGGAGACAGTGTCAAGTGGCATCCTGGAACAGAAATAGTCTATTAGGAAGTCTGACCAGTGGTGGCACAGTGGGTTAAGTGTTGATCTGGAACACTGAGGATGTTGGTTCAAAACCCTGAGGTCGCCAGCTTGAGCATGGGCATGAGCTTAAACACAGGCTTGTCAACTCAAGCATAGGGTCACTGGCTTGAGGGAGATTGCCCACATGATTCCAAAGGTTGCCAGTTTGAGCCCAGAGTTTGCTGGCTTGAGCAAGGCAATATTGGCTCAGCTTGAGCAAGGCAATATTGGCTCAGCTTGAGCCCAAGGTCTGATCCCCAGTCAAGTAATGTACAAGAAGCAATCAATGCACACTAAACTGAAAGCAACTACAGCTGGTGCTTCTTACTCTCCCCCACACCTCTCTCCTTTCATGTCTCTCTCTCACAAAAAAAGAAGTCTATTAGAAAGAAAATGAGGAAATGTGAATAACATATAGACTTTAGATAATAATAATGTTTAATAGTGGTTCGTTAATAATGATAAATGTACTATATTAATGGAACATGTAATAATAGAGAAATGTGGTATGGGGCATATGGGAACTCTGTACCATCTGTGCAATAATCCTGTAAATCTAAAACTGTTCTAAATTTAAAAATTATTTTAGAAAAGTAATCACTGGAAAATAAAGTTGAGAAAATTATTCTAGGAAGTAAAACAAAAAGGGATAGAGAATTGCATAAAAGATTAGAAAATTAGAGAATCAATCTAATAAGGTCTAATATTCAAATTACAAGGAGTCCAGAAAGAAAGTGTACGGTTGGGGGGAAGGAAGAAGGTGTCAAATAAAAAGCCCTATACAGTATTGAAAGATAAGGTTCCTAGGTGGAAAGGGCCCATTTAGGCCCAAACACAATGAATTAAAAAAACCACTTACCAAGCCATATCATTACGAAATTTTAGAATACCTAAATAGTTTAAGGGAAGATCACACCATTTCATACAGTAATCTGCATCCCTCACCGTTCCTTTCTCCAACACTCCTGTCCACCCCATCCCATCCTGCTCTCCTTTTTCTCTTTTCTAAAGCACTTATTTACTTAACAACCTTCTGACATTTTGTATATTTATTATATTTGTTGTTTACCATCTAGAACAATTCCCTCTGTAAATTTAAGCTCCATGAGGTAGGGATCATGTTATTTTTGGCAACTCTATATGACTAGTACCTCCCACATAAAATGCTTAATAGATACTTAGTGAATAAATATAAAAGCCCCAGAGAGAAATAACAGGTCACATACAAAGGAATGACTATCATTTTGAAGGCAGACTTCTTGACAGCAACACTAGAAGCTAGAAAACAATGGAACCATGTTTCCAAAATTCTAAAAGTAAATTATTAACAACCTAGAATTCTATACTCAGCTAAGCTAGCAATCAAGTGTAAGTGTAGAATAAAGAAACGTGTAACCTGACCAGGCAGTGGCGCAGTGGACAGAGGATCACATTGGGACATAGAGAACCTACGTTCGAATCCCTGGGCAGCTGACAGTCTGCCCAACCCCCTACCTCACTTGCCTGATTAAGCTGCAAAAGGCTAAGCCTTTCCCCACACCTCCATCTTAGCTGATATTCATCCTACCCCCATGTCCCCCAGAAAGACTAGAGGCAAGTTTCTTCTGTCCTGTTTTCTGAAGTTAAGATGTTATGTATGGTGGGGGTTTTCTGCACTTGGTAAAAATTCTTGAGTTGCTTTGGAAATGTGATCAGAGATCTCACTGATTTGCTAATGGCCCACTTTGCTCTATAAATAAAGCAAGATGTGTTTTTGAGCAAGCACTCTTCTTGCCAGCAGCAATTGTAGAGCCCTCCCGAACACATTCTTTAATTCTTTAAACATATTCTCTTAATTCCGTGCCATTCCCACTCGGGACCTGGAATCACTAGTCATGCTAGTTCACAACAGTTATATATATCCCCCCTCATCCTTGGGGGAATTAAGAAAATAGCTACTAAAATCATTTTCTGTATTTTGTGCTTCTGAGAGAAATGCTGATGGAGAAAGGTACTTCTGCACAATGGGATGCAGGGGAGAGAAGGACTGGAGCAGAGGACTATTATTTTTCATTATAAGTCTTGTAGTATTAACTCTTTAAATTATGTACAGGTATCCTTTGTTAAACATAAACATTATATTAAACATCAATATAATAGTAAAAATTAGTAAAGGAACTCAGAATATAGGATGTATAAAGAATAAAGCACAGCCTGACCTGTGGTGGTGCACTGGATAAAGCATCAACCTGGAATGCTGAGGTTACTGGGTGGAAACCCTGGGCTTACTGGGTCAAAGCACATATGAGAAGCAACTATTATGAGTTGATGCTTCCTACTCTCCCCTCCCCCTTCTTTCTCTCTCTAAAATCAGTAAATAAAATATTTTTTCCCCTGAGACAGAAAGACAGACAGACAGACAGGAAGGGAGAGAGATGAGATGTACAAACCTGTAGCAGCACTTTAGTTGTTCACCAATTGCACCTCAGCCTGACCAGGTGGTGGCGCAGTGGATAGAGCATCAGACTGGGACATGGAGAACCCAGGTTCGAAACCCCAGGGTCACCAGCTTGAGCACGGGCTCATCTGGTTTAAGTGAGGCTCACCAGCTTGAGCCCAAGGTCACTGGCTTGAGCTAGGTTGTCACCTGGTCTGCTGTAGCCCGCCCCCTGCCCACCTCCCCCAACCCCCGGTCAAGGCACATATGAGAGAGCAATCATGAGAAATCAATCAATAAGCAACTAAGGAACCGCAACGAAGAACTGATGTTTCTCATCTCTCTCCCTTCCTGTTTGTCCCTATCTGTCCTTCTCTCTGACTCTGTCTCTGCCACACACACAAAAAAAGATTTAAAATTGGCAGTAACATAGAAAATTAATTAGAAAATCAACAAAACAGACTCCTAAAATGGTTAAAGTGACAGATGTTGAGGGCTTGAAATGGGCTTGCAGATGGAAAGGAGACAGACATAAAAGTGGCTAAAGAGTAGAAACTATTGGAAAGTGAAAGCAAGGGAAAATGCTAGAGCTCCTGCCAAGTTTCCACTGTGAGTGAGTGTGCAGACGCTACCGCTGCCCCTGATAGGGATACAAAGAGGTGTAGGTCTGAGTGGAAGCAGGAATTCACTTTTGGACTGTTGTTTGATGTTCCTTGAGAACCATCCTGGGGGAGAGGTCCAACAGGCAGTTCAATATAAGAATCTGGACTGCAGGAGAGAAATCTGAGATAAAGATTTAGGAATTGGGAGCAAGAGACCACCTAAGAAAAATATATACAAGGGGATAAGAGACTAATATCAGATAACTGAAGATCACAATTAGTATTCCTAAAGCCATCTGGATAAAATTCTGTCCAAAGTTTTATGTACTTCTACAGAAAAACATCCAATATATAATGTTAAATGACAAAAAAGCAGATTGCAAAACTTCAAGCTTACTACAAACCCATTTTTAAAATATACTGTAAAAAAAAGTAATAGCAAAGGCACAGGAAAAAAATACAGAGAGGTACAACTGCCAAACTATTAATATTGGCATCTATCTGAGACTATGTAAGCCTTTTACATCTACATTATATGTCTCTATCGTATTTTACTTACAAAAATGTACTACAATATTTTTGTAAACAGGAAAAAAGGAAGATAAATTTGTCTTTTTCAAAAATATTGTAGCATATATCCTTACAATATAAAAAAATAATAAAAATCTGTGAAACACTTGGACACTGTACTAGTATAAATGGGCAATTAACATGAACAAACAACTAGTAAGTTTCAGAAAAAAATGTTCAATACAGTCTGTATTATCAAAATAATGTGAATTAAAACATACCATTTGTTGCCTATTAAATCAGAACATAATTTTTTAATAATAAAAGTATTCAATGTAGCTACAGGTATGTGAAAAGAGCATCTCAGACACTAAGAAGTAAACTGGTACACTCTTTCAGGGGAACAATGTAACAATATGTATGTTCCAACAGCCTCAAAAAGATTCCTAACATTTGATCTAAATTCTCTTTTTGAAATTTAAGAAAACAGTCCAAACAAAAATATTTCACCAAATCATTTACTGAAACACAGCCTAAAATTATGTAGACATCAAAAGTAATGTTTATTGCTATTAAAACTTTTTTAAAAGTACATACTCGCTTGACCAGGTAGGGTCACAGTGGATGGAGCGTCAGCCTGCAATGCCAAGGACCCAGGTTGGAAACCCCAAGGTCGCCAGCTTAAGCATGGGATCATAAGACATGACCCCATGGTTGCTGGCTTAAGCTCAAAGGTTGCTGGCTCAAAGCCCAAGGTTGCTGGCTTGAGTCCAAGGTCGCTGGCTTGAGCAAGGGGTCACTCACTCTGTTGGAGCCTCCCAGTCAAGGCACATATGAGAAAGCAATCAATGAACAACTAAGGTGCCACAACAAAGAACTGATACCTCTCATCTCTCTCTCTATCTGTCTCTCTCCTTTTCTCTTAAAAAAAAAAAAAGTACATAATCTATTACCTAGCAATTCTACCATACGGAAATACTAGCACTGGTGCACAAGAACACATCACAAAGAACTTTCATTGTTGCGATATTTGTAATAGTGTAAAACTGCAAAGAACCTAAAAACTCATCAATACAAGACTGATTAAGTCAGCTTTCTCATACTGGGGTCTGAGGACCCTGGGAAGTCTCCAAGAGCTTTTTAGGGGTTCAGTGAGGTACTCCCTTCCCAAATATCTACCTGTCAAGGCTAGATTGTCCTAACATGCTTCAACCTCAACAAGATAGCACACCAGATTGAACAGAGAAGCAAATATCTAAGAATCTAGCTTTCTATTAAGCCAAACATTAAAGTGATATGCAAAAATGTAAAACAATGTCACCTCTCTCACTAAATTAAAAATATATATATACCATAATTTTCCCTGGCCTGTTGCTCAGTAGAGCACTGTTGAAACCCCAAGGCTGTAGCAGTTCGATCCTCAGTCAGGGCACCTATGGGAAGGGACCAATGAATGTTCCTCTCTCTCTATCCCTTTCTCCCTTCCTCTCTGTTTCTCTAAAATCAATCAATCAAATATATATAATTATTTTTTAATAATACTTAATATATAATGGCTTTATTATTATTATTATTATTGAGAAGTGGGGAGGCAGAGACAGTCTCCCACAGGTACCTCGACTGATACCCACCCGGGAAGCCCTCTGGAGGTGATGCTCTGCCTGTCTGGGCTGCTGCTCCACTGCTGGCAACTGAACTATTTCAGTGCCTGAGAGGCCATGGAGCCATTCTTAGCGGCTGGGGCCAACTTTGCTGGAATCATTCAAGCCACAGCTTCAGGTGGGAAAGAGAGAGAAAGAGAGGTGGAAGGGAGGAGAAGCAGTGGTGGCTTCTCCTGTGTGCCCTGACTGGGAATGAAACCCAGGACTTCCACTTGCTCTACCACTGAGCCCAATCAGCCAGGGCCGCTTTATTGTTCTTTTAATGAACAAAAAAATTTTAATGTCTGAGTTTTCATTTCTAAACTGGTAAATACACTACATTGAAAAACAAAACTCTCTCAGTCTTCAATAATTTTTAAGTGTGTAAAGCAATCGATCCTTAGACTCATTTGGTTTAATAAACTGATAACATTATATTATGTAATATTATGATTGAGAATAATTAAATACGAATTAAGCTTTATTTGTAATGTAACTATTTCAAAAGATATCTGCTTGTGGAATCAAAAAAACCATAACATTATGTTTATAAAGTTTTTTTAACACATAGGAAAATGCTTAAAATATAATTTTAAGCAAGAAAAGCAGGCAATCCAACTGTATGTAAAAATCTCATTTTTTAAATTGAATTTGTTAGGGTGACACTGGTTAATATAATTTTATATAAGTTTCAGGGGTATAATTCAATAATACATCATCTGTATATTGTGTTCACCACTCCAAATCAAGTCTTCTTCAATCACCTTCTCTTAAAAATCTCATCTTAATTAAGAAAATGCCATGAAAAAAAGGCTTCAGAATAAAAAGTAAAAATATTAACTGTGGTTGATTACCTTTAAATAATGGAATTATAGTTGATTCTTTTTTCCTTAATCATTTTTATATTTAGACTTTTTTGACATCGTGCTGTTTAACATTCAAGGGAAAAAAATAAAGGAAAAAATTGGCGAAAATTTCTAAAAATTACATAATACTTCTACTGGATCAAACCATTAAACTTCTGCCAATTCAAAAGCCGACAAGCTCACAATAATAAGTTAACCTAATTCGACCGACAAATTGCCTATTTTGTTAAATAAGAACATTACGTTATCAAATTTATGGGGTGTTTTTTTTTATAAAAGTCTAACAAAAACGCCCTTAACCTGGAATACAATAATTTGTGATCATGGTAATGCAAATGTGTTACGTTGAAAAGTTAGGTCATCTTTTAGAATTTTTCAAAGGTACCAAAGAAAAGGTAGTGGGGAGGAACTGCATCCTTCCGACTAAGATGATGAGAAAATTGATCGGTGAGGGGATGGGCTTTAGAAGGGCACCCGCGGCGATGACAGCTTCGCAGGCAGGGGTCGAGTCCCTCCAGAGCAAAGGCCACTACCTCGCGGGAACGGCGGTCCCCACAGCAGGCGCAGCCCCTCCCCCGGCGGGCAGACCCCCCGGGGCGCCCCGTCTCCTCCCCGCCCCCCGCGGCCCCGGGGGCGCCCTCGGCAGTGCCACCACCCCGCGGGAACGGCGGTCCCCACAGCAGGCGCAGCCCTCCCCCCGTGGGCAGACCCCCTGGGGCGCCCCATCTCCTCCCCGCCCCACCGCGGCCCCGGGGGCGCCCTCGGCAGTGCCACCACCCCGCGGGAACGGCGGTCCCCACAGCAGGCGCAGCCCCTCCCCCCGTGGGCAGACCCCCCGGGGCGCCCCATCTCCTCCCCGCCCCACCGCGGCCCCGGGGGCGCCCTCGGCAGTGCCACCACCCCGCGGGAACGGCGGTCCCCACAGCAGGCGCAGCCCCTCCCCCCCCTGGGCAGACCCCCCGGGGCGCCCCGTCTTCCCCCGCCCCCCGCGGGGCGCCCTCGGCAGTGCCACCACCCCGCGGGAACGGCGGTCCCCACAGCAGGCGCAGCCCCTACCCCCCTGGGCAGACCCCCCGGGGCGCCCCATCTCCTCCCCGCCCCACCGCGGCCCCGGGGGGCGCCCTCGGCAGTGTCAAGCCGCCAGGCGACCCAAGTAGAGAGCACCCAGCCAGAAGCCGCCGAGATGACCCTCCAGGCTGATCGGCCTTCTAGGCTTTACCGCGGGGACCGAGGGCTGAGGTTCGTGACGCTCCGAACCGCTCAGGGGATCGGAGAACAAGCCCGGCGCCCACGCTCGGCCCCGGAGGAAAGAGAGGGCCATACCCACACCCCAGGGCAGGGCGTCCGTCAGGGCAGCGGGGCTGAGAAGCCAAGATGTCTGTCTGGAGGGGCGCTTACCCCCCGCCACCTCCGCGGAGCTGTCCCGAGGCCCGACGCGACGCTGCGCGGAGGAGCGCAGAGCAGCCCCGGAGCCCAGTCCCGGAGTGCGCGAGGCCGGCGCCACGCTCGCTTCCCCGACCTGGGAGCGAGCGAACGGCGCACGCGCGAAGGAGGCTCTCCAGGCTCACACCCTCCTCCGTCCGCGGCCGCGGCCTCTCCGGTCGCGAGGCGCCTGCGCGCTGCGACGCCAAGTCTGAGCCTCAAGCGCTGCGCTTCTCACCGGAAGTGCCGGAGAAGGTTCTGGGGTGACGGGGTCGCTGGAAATCGGCCTTAGGTCTGGACTCGGTTTCCACTAGATAATTTGGAACCGGATCGGGAGGCGCCCCGGTCAGTGTCGGCTTCCTTTGCCCTTCGCTGACCTAGACGCCACTTCTTCCGCCCCAGCCTCAGGCGTCCTCGGCCGGCGCAGCCTGCGGGACGGCGAACTGGCCTGCTGTCCGCGCTCTTCTCCCCAAAACGTGACTTCTTTCCTTAGGCTTGTTGTACACACCTGCTCCTCCGCCCGCCGCGAAAATGCTCCCAATCCGCCTGGTGCGTGGGCCTCCAGCTGAATGGTTCCTTCGCCCAGGTCCCCCCTCTCGCTGCAGTAGTTCTGCTTTTCTAACCGTGGCCACCAGAACAGCCTCCACCCCTTTTGGATGGAGAAAAGACAAAAAAATGTCATGCATGTGATGCATATTTGAGCTCGTTGA
The DNA here is from genome assembly GCF_036850765.1 of Saccopteryx bilineata. Lineage (NCBI taxonomy): Eukaryota > Metazoa > Chordata > Mammalia > Chiroptera > Emballonuridae > Saccopteryx > Saccopteryx bilineata. The sequence continues at coordinate 205,785,738 of NC_089493.1, read as the reverse complement.
GCTTTACTATTTTTACCACAAGTGTCCTGTAAAATTAAATAAGGGAGGAAAGACATCTTTGTGTGGGATCAAGCTATCATTACAGGCTGTGGGTGAAAGAACCCAACAGTTTTACCAGCTCAAATGTCATATTGGTCCTTCAAAATTTTCACTAGTCACAATAGCTCAGGAGTATTTCAGTCAGATGTGATTGATTATGGAGTGTAAAGCCAGTATCCACGGCCACCATCACAGCCGCCTGGCCCATGCAGGCAGTTAGATTCGGACATTAGATTCGGACAGACGGTAATGAAACAACGGAGCCAAAAACTAGTGGGCCATTAGCTTTAATCCTAGCTTGCACTGGGCGGGTGAGAAAATACACAAAGTGAGAAAACACTTCCCTTTTGTAAGGCCAGGAGCCGCCATCGTGGCCATTCACATGCAGGTTCCCATTGGATTCGGGCAGACGATAAAGAAATGGCGGAGTCAGAGGATGGGGGGCCATCCTATTTATTGGTGTCTCACCAAGACAGGCAAACCACAAAAGAAGACAAGGGAAAAGCAGAAAACCAGCTCTTCCCATGAAGGGCAAGGGATCAGGGGAGCCCCTGCAATTGTGATAGCAGGAACTGTGTGTCCAAGCTCCTGGTCTGTCCCACTTTATAGTGTAGAAAACCAAAATCCCTTAATCCAATATACAAACAAGGAAGTCTCCGATACAAAGTCACTCATCCAAGGCATAATTGGATTTCTCATGATAGTGCACCACCCAGATCATACAATCAGTCAAGGGTGTGGGGAAAAGCTTAGTCCCAAAACCAAACCTCAGGCTACAACAACCTGGCCTGCTTATAGCCTGTCCCCCACACCCATTGTAAGTCACAAGCGAGCAAACATATATATCATGTTTACAAACTTATTTGACCAACACCTTTCCATTCAGGGCTCCCAAAGCCACTGACTCATCCGCGTTTCCTAGAATCAAAGGTTTCTACCACAGCAGCCTTATTCACCTCTGTTCCCCATCTCCTTCTCTCTGCACAAACTCTGCACAAACTGGCTTCTCCTTCAGCACTCCACCGTCTTGACTGCTTCTCCTCTCCTCCATGTGGCCTTTCTCTGCTCTCCTCTCTAAGGCTAATCTCAGGAACCGAGAGAGAGCAAGCTCCCGGTCTGCCCCACTTTATAGTGTAGAAATCCAAACCTTTAATCCAATATACAAACAAGGAAGTCTCTGATACAAAGTCACTTAGGGTGGGAAAGGCTTAGTCTTAAAACTAACTCTTAGGGTATAACAACCCTGCCTGCTTACAACCTGTCCCCCACACCCAATGCAAACTATAAGCGAGCAAACCTATGTATCATATTTATAAACTTACTTTTTTTTTTTTTTTTTTGTATTTTTCTGAAGCTGGAAACGGGGAGAGACAGTCAGACAGACTCTCGCATGCGCCCGACTGGGATCCACCCAGCACACCCACCAGGGGCAATACTCTGCCCCTCCGGGGCGTCGCTCTGCCACGACCAGAGCCACTCCAGCGCCTCGGGCAGAGGCCAAGGAGCCATCCCCAGCGCCCGGGCCATCTTTGCTCCAATGGAGCCTTGGCTGCGGGAGGGGAAGAGAGAGACAGAGAGGAAGGAGGGGGTGGGGGTGGAGAAGCAAATGGGCGCTTCTCCTATGTGCCCTGGCCAGGAATCAAACCCCGGGACTTCCGCACGCCAGGCCGACGCTCTACCACTGAGCCAACCGGCCAGGGCTATAAACTTACTTGACCAAAATTCCACCCCTTTTGCTCGCTTCACAATCTAAAGCACAGGTATTCCTGCACAAGAAAAGTAGGCACATTACACAAATTACAACATGACAAATCATACAATTTCAATGATTACAAAGATACACTTTACCAGTCTCTGAGCACTTTGCCAAAAGTGCAAAATGTCCTCGGACTTTCTTCTAGCCACGGGCAAAGCTTCCCGGGGCAGGGGGAGCCTCCAGCAAAGCCGCCCTCCACCCCCATCAGGGTATCTCACATTGTCCAAAATCCGTAAGTCCATCCAACAAAGGAGCCAGTGCTCACTCAGGTCGTAGTCCAGGAATCAGTCCACGCACATGGGGCCTCAGCCACCCCCCTCATCCCTGCCATCCTGGCAGGTCTTACACTGTCCCAAAGAGGAGCACGTGGCAATGGCAGTCAGCATTTCCATCTCTGCTCCGGAGAGCATGATGGCATTCACCCCTGTGTCCCAAAATTGCAGACGTACCAGGTGCGTAGTAGGTACTCGTTTCAGCTGGGCTCTCATCTTCTGGAGACTACGGATCGCAACTCCAGCCCGCTTCTCCTCATCCTCCAAAGAGAAACTGAAAACATCAGCTCCCACTGCCGGGCTTGAACCCCGGGCTGCTGCCGCCTTCAGCTCCACGGGCCTTGCAGCCCCAGCCCCAGCCTCAGCCCAGGCCTCCATCACTGCTGGTGCTCCACACATCCAAGGCAAGCTGCAACTCTTTTTTTTTTCTTTCTTTCTGAAGCTGGAAACGGGGAGAGACAGTCAGACAGACTCCCGCATGCGCCCGACCGGGATCCACCCGGCACGCCCACCAGGGGGCAACGCTCTGCCCACCAGGGGGCGATGCTCTGCCCCTCCGGGGCGTCACTCTGCCATGACCAGAGCCACTCTAGCACCTGGGGCAGAGGCCAAGGAGCCATCCCCAGTGCCCGGGCCATCTTTGCTCCAATGGAGCCTTGGCTGCGAGAGGGGAAGAGAGAGACAGAGAGGAAGGAGGGGGGGGTGGAGAAGCAAATGGGCGCTTCTCCTATGTGCCCTGGCCGGGAATCGAACCCGGGTCCCCCGTGCGCCAGGCCGACGCTCTACCACTGAGCCAACCGGTCAGGGCCGCAAGCTGAAACTCTTGAACCTGTGATTCCTTTTCCAGCAGCTGCTCCATTTCCAGGCAAATCTCGCAAACCTGGTCAGCCTCCTCCTCCAGCACTTCCTCCAGCTCCAGGGTCGGCATCTTTTTCTCCCACGTTTGCTCCAGCTCCTTCCACTGCTCAGTTTGCAGGTCCCAAGCAGCCTCTTCCACAGAGCTCTCAGTTTCCTCACGCATGGCTGTAAAAGTCAGCCAGACTACGGCCCCCAAAAGGACAGCCATGGGGACCCATAACAGCAGCCCATCCTCTACTCCATCACTCAAATGTGGTGGTGACTCCATACCGATCTGTATCGAATCCTGCCACAGACTACACCAAATATAAAGCCAGTAGCCACAGCCACCATCACAGCTGCCTGGCCCACGCAGGTTCACATTGGATTTGGACAGACGGTAATGAAACAACAGAGCCAAGAACTGGTGGGCCATTAGCTTTAATCCTAGCTTGCACCCAGTAGGCAAGTAAAAACACACACTGGGCTCCAAAATCCACTCATTCAGCGCTCACAAAGCCACTGACTCATCTGCGTTTCCTAGAATCAAAGGTGTCTACCTCACCAGCCTTATTCACCTCTGTTCCCCATCTCCTTCTCTCTGCACAAACTCTGCACAAACTGGCTTCTCCTTCAGCACTCCACCGTCTTGACTGCTTCTCCTCTCCTCCATGTGGCCTTTCTCTGCTCTCCTCTCTAAGGCTAATCTCAGGAACCGAGAGAGAGCAAGCTCCTGGTCTGCCCCACTTTGTAGTGTAGAAATCCAAACCTTTAATCCAATATACAAACAAGGAAGTCTCTGATACAAAGTCACTTAGGGTGGGAAAGGCTTAGTCTTAAAACTAAGCCTTAGGGTATAACGACCCTGCCTGCTTACAGCCTGTTCCCCACATCCAATGCAAACTATAAGCGAGCAAACCTATATATCATATTTATAAACTTATTTGACCAACATGGAGAAAGATTTGAGAATGGATGTTCAAATCCTGAACCTATAATTTACAAATAGAAGTTTGTTATCTTTCAAAGATAGTTTGTGTTGATTTTCTTTCTTTAATCTTGATTCGCCTAAACTCTGAAATGGAAGCGTGTGGGTTTAGTTCAACAGCAAAACTTTATTGGCTGCAAAAAATTTATGGAACATCTGCTATGTAACAGGCACTGAGTTAGATGCTTTCCATCTCATTTAATCATAAGAATAATTTCTCAAAGTGTAGTTTGTATTTTCTCTTATATGTGTTACATGTTGTTCACAGATAAATAAAATGAGGTCACTGTAAAGGAAATGTTTAACTCATGTTCTGTTCTTCAAGTAATTCCCAATTCCATCAGGTTCCTCTGACCAGGGAGTAGAATGAGAAATAACTAACTTGTTTACCAATCTCCCAGCCCCCTTTGATCATCTGGGGTTTTTTTTTTTTCCGACCATTCCCCAACCGCCTTACCTAGTTGATGATATCCCCATCTCTCCCTTTTACCTTGGCCTGGCTATTTAAACTAGACAATAGAGAAAAAGTAAGATCATAAAGTCAACACTCCAGCCAATGGAGCAAGACCCAGCATCCTAAGGCCTGCATTAGGGATAAAAACAGAATTTGCCCTCTGTCCACGCACTTGCTGGCTGGCTTTCAATAGTGGCAGCACTCCCTTCTGCAGAAGTTATTGAAGGTGCCTTGCTGAGGTATTTTGTCTCCATGAGTCTTGCTTAATTCCATCTCTAAAAATTGCCTTTATGGAACCATAGGCTAATAACAGAGACTCAAATACACAGGATGGGGCAAATGTAGGTTTACATTGTTCATGTGGAAAATAATACAGTAATAATAATAATATAAGAATAAACTCTGTTCCTGTACTCATAACTGTAAACCTACTTTTGCATCACCTTGTATATATAAGTGCTTATTTGGGATACAGCCTGAACAGGTTGTGGTGCAGTGGATAGAGTGTGGACCTAGGATGCCCAAGGACCCAGGTTCAAAACCCCAAGGTCCCAGCTTGAGCATAGCTTCATCTGGCTTGAGCACAGGCTCACAGCTTGAGTACGGAGTCTTGGGCTTGAGCATGAGATCATAGACATGACCTATGGTCGCTGGCTTGAAGCCTAAGGTCACTGGCTTGAGCCCAAGGTTGCTGGCTTGAGCAAGGGGTCACTGGCTCAGCTGGAGCTCCTAGGTCAAGGCACATATGAGAAGCAATCAATGAACAACTAAAAGTGTCACAACTATAAGTTGATGCTTCTCATCTCCTTTCCTGTCTGTCTCTGTCTCTCCTACCTCCCTCTAAAAAAATAAAAAGGTATATAATACATTGTGAGGACAAATAAAAACACTAGGGCAAATAGATAAATAGGAAATGTATATATATGAATGATCAATTCACAAACTAGGAAATTTAAGTGCCTACCACATATTTTGTTAATGTTCAACTCAATAATGAAATGAAGGCCAAAAATATGTTATTTCCCATGGTTCTAATTAGCCAGTTTGTTTAAAATATGAATAAACTCCGTTGGTGAGGGTAGAGTAAAATGAACACTCATATCCTGTTAAGGATCTAAATTAGGACAAAGATTTTGGGAAGTTATTTGTCAAATTAAACAATGTTCAGATGACCTCATTTAATAATTTTCTTTCTGGGACTTATAAGGAGATACCTGTATTCCAGAATACAAAGCTTTATATGGAATAACAATAAGAAATATAAACAAGGTATCCAAACAAGTGCCTTTCATATACAAATGCAATTGTACTTTGTATCACATTTGTCAATGGGTGTTTCTTCTGTGCATTGCATTATACTAGGAGTTGGGGGATTACAAAGATAAATAATTCATGACTTTTGCCCTGAAGTTCACAATTCACTGTGTAATTTTTTATTTTTTTTTCCTGAAGTGAGAAGCAGGGAGACAGAGAAACTCCTGCATGCACCAGGCTGGGATTCACCCGGCATGCCCACTAGGGGGCGACGCTCTGCCCATCTGGGATGTTGCTCTGTTACAACTGGAGCCATTCTAGCACCTGAGGTGGAGGCCATGGAGCCATCCTCAGCACCTGGGCCAACTTTGCTCCAATGGAGCCTTGGCTGCAGAAGGGGAAGAGAGAGATACAGAGAAAGGAGGGGGGAAGGGTGGAGAAGCATATGGGTGCTTCTCCTGGGTGCCCTGGTCGGGAATTGAACCCAAGACATCCACACATCAGGCTGAAGCTCTACCACTGAGCCAACCGGCCAGGCCTCCACTGTGTTATTCTTTTATTTACTGGCATAAATAGTTGAGAGATTGCTGTAATAAGATCTTTGTATAGATCCTGGATCAATTAAATTTTCTGTGATTTCCTTTTTTGAATGGAATAAAGAAGAAATCTGCACATCAAATGCAGTGTCAAAAAGAATCCTTTGAGAAGTTTAAGCAATAGTTTCTGAAAAATTCTATATATAATCTTGAACTTCTAAAGATCCAATTTATAACCAAATGGTTTTTGAACTTAAAGGAAAACATCCCAACTGTAATATGTTTGGCCAATTTATTCCTTAGACTTACTAGGCATTGATCTTGGATCATCAGTAGTTTATTTTCAAAGGTAATCAGAATCTTGATTATTTTAAGAAGCTTAAATTCCACAGTAATCTGAACTTCCAAAGCTCTTCTTTTTCATAATTAATCTGGGTGGAGAAAATACCAGAAGCAAATGAAAATAACTCTTACAATTATTCATTTGTTTCATGGCTGGTCTTATACTAAGAAGCAATTTTAGAAATAGGGATTCATTGCTACAACACACAGAATGTAATCTGAAATTGTTAGTTAACCATTAGTATTTAAGTGCTACATAACTATGTTTAAACCAGGGATCGGGAAACTTTTTGGCTGAGAGAGCCATAAATGCCACATATTTTAAAATGTAATTCCATGAAAGCCATACAATGACCCGTGTATGTTATGCATTATCCAATAAAAATTTGGTGTTGTCCCGGAGGACAGCTGTGATTGGCTCCAGCCACCCACAACCATGAACATGAGCAGTAGGAAATGAATGGATTGTAATACATGAGGATGTTTTATATTTTTAACGTTATTATTTTTTTATTAAGGATTTGTCTGTGAGCCAGATGCAGCCACCAAAAGAGCCACATCTGGCTCGCAAGCCATAGGTTCCCAACCCTTGGTTAAACAGTCATATTATGAAAAGAAGAGCCAGAACATCATTTAAAAAAATTATCTGTTGTTCCAGGGCCAACGAACTCAGCTATTTGGAGCAATGTCAATAATAAAGAAATAGTTTTAGTGACCTTGAAAGCTAGCTTTTTTAAATGATAGAAAATTTTGAAAGAAATTCACCAAACAATAACCTGGATTATATTTTGAAAGTAATACTCTGAGTGATTTCTCCCCTTTCATTTAGTTGTCTCCATTCTCCGTGTTTTTTTAAAAAATAACATTACTTTAATAATCCAAAAGGGGAAATGGAATACTTTCTTCTAAAAAAGTATTGCTGAGTGCATAATAGAATCAACCAATTGTCTTGCATTTATTTTACAGTCTCTGCAAACAGTATATTGCATGACTGTGAGTCACAGGAAAGAAACAACCAGAAATAGTGGATGAGCATTTGTATCTGGATACTGTCTTAGAGGTGGCAACAAGGTACAGTCATTCCTGTGGTTAAAATATGATACAGCAACATCATGACACAGGCTCTCTTAACAAGAGAGTCATTAGAATTCTTTGCCAAATATTTCTGGTTCTCTCTTCTGGGCATATGACGGTAATGTACTTCCTGGCCCCCTTGTGGTTGAATAGGTTTATGTGACTAATTCAAGGATAGGAATTGTGAGAAGTGACAGGTGTCATTTCTAGACTGGATTCTTTACTCACCAATGCAAGGCACTGCAGAGCCTGCTTTCCCTCTGGCACAGCAATAGACAAGACTTGATATTGAGGCTGCCTCATAAGGTTGAGTCCTTGAAGGATTCCAATAAACAGAGCACTTCTGGGACAAGAAGAAAAAACCCTTGTTGTATGCCACTGAGATTTTTTTGGGTGATATGTTACTGCAGCATAACTTAGCCTGTCATGGCAGATAAACTTTGTTTTGTGCCTCTGAGGTTTGTGGGTGGCCATTCTGCATAATAGAGGCAGTGCCTCAAGGAGGCTATCTGCAGCAACACTGTTTCCTAATGTGTTTTTTCCTTCACAGCTGAACTGCTTTATATTGACAATTGTTATGATTTGCCAGGTAAATAAAATACATTTTGTTGTAAAAGTGATAGTGAATATTTTAATTTTTTTTATTATGGAAAATGTCAATCACACATACAAGTAGAGAGAATACTGCAATAAACCATGTGCCTACATCTCAGCTCAACATCAACAACTTTTGGTCACAGGTCTTATTTTTTCTATAGACTCATCCACTCTACTCCTTTCCCTGCTGGATGATTTTGAGGCAAATTTCATGTATCAGGTCTACAGGAAAGTTCTGTCCATTTCTATCACAAGTTTTTGACACGTAAGCACATGTTTATTTGGCGCATGTGTGCCTCTCTATTTTTATCACTTAATGTATACATACTGACGTAGCAAATTAACTAAAACAAAGTTGATTCACATTAGTCTTATGTGTGAAGCGATAGTGTACCCATGGCTACTGATAAAGTTCATTTACACCACTGTAATTTTTACGAATTTCAACAAGGAAGAAATGCTACAGAAGCATGTAGAAATTTATTGAAAGTGTTTGGTGAAGGTACAGTTTCTGATAGGACATGCAGAAGATGGTTCGAAAAATTCAAAACAGGTGATTTCGACCTTTCTGATAAGCCACGTTCTGGGCGACCATCTTTGATCGATGATGATGTTGTTAAGACCATGTTGGAACAAGATCCTTTTCTGACAACATCGGAGATCGCAGAAAGGCTTAATTCAGCTCAGCAAACCATTTTGGACCATATTCGGAAGATAGGATTGGTGTGGAAATATTCAGGATAGGTGCCACATGAATTAAGTCAGAAGAATTTGGATGATCGAGTCGTCATATGCACATCTCTGCTTGCTTGGAACAAAATCAAGCCCTTCTTGAACCGGATGATAACTGGGGATGAAAAGGGGATTACCTACGAAAACATCATAAAGAAAAGGGCATATTGTGACCCTGGAAAACCAAGCCCTTCCACTGCTAAACCAAATTTGACTCTGAATAAGAGAATGCTGTGTATATGGTGGGACATTCGACAACCAATACACTATGAGCTTTTAAAACTGAACAAAAAGCTCAATTCGGAGAAGTATTGTCAGCAACTGGATAATTTAAAGACAGCAGTCCCAAGAAAAGAGGCCGGCAATGTTCAATAGGAAGAACATCATACTGCATCATGATAATGCCAGGCCACATGATGCTTTGGGGACTCGTCAAAAAATTGCAGAACTAGGCTGGGAAATTCTGTTGCATCCACCATATTCCCCGGACTTAGCACCCCCCGACTATCACTTGCTTTTGTCCTTACAAAATTTTTTGAAGGGCAAAAAATTCAAAAATGAAGAAGATATCAAATAAGCACTGGTTCAATTTTTCACATCAAAAGATAAAACATTTTTCAAAAATAGGATATACAAATTGCCCTCATGCTGGCAAGAAATCATTAATAATAATGGCAATTATATTATTTAATAAAGTTTATTGACAGTAAGAAAAACTTGTATTTTGTTTTATTCCAAAAACGGACAGAACTTTCCAGTAGACCGTATATTATACCTTTTCATCTTTAAATTTTTCTACATGTATATTTAAAAGACAAGTTCTTATAAAGTAAAAACAATAATGAACTCCCTTGTATCCAATACTGTCACCAGCTTCAGTTTGGACAATCGTGTTTTATCCATACCCTAACCTCCATATTATTTTGAAGCAAATTCTATATACCATATTTCATTTATAAATATTTCAATATATATCTCTAAAGAAAATAGCTCTTTATAAAACATAATAATACCATTATCACACCTGAAAATTGTAACAATAATTCTTCAATGATGTTAAATATTTAGACACTTGTGTTCATATTTGCAATTGTTTAAAAAATGTTATAGTTTTGAAATAGTTTGTGGAAATCCAAATAAGATCAATATATTGAGATTGGATGATGTCTAGTAATATTCCCTCTTTCTTTTTTGTTCCTTAAAATTTAATTTTTTGCCTGACCAGGCAGTGGCGCAGTGGATAGAGCATCAGACTGGGATGTGGGAGACCCAGGTTCAAGACCCAAGGTTGCCAGCTTGAGCATGGGCTCATCTGGTTTGAACAAAAATTCATCAGCTTGGACCCAAGGTCGCTGGCTCAAGCAAAGGGTTACTCGGTCTGCTGAAGGCCCGTAGTCAAGGCACATATGAAAAAGCAGTCAATGAACAACTAAGGTGTCGCAAGGCGCAACGAAAAACTAATGATTGATGCTTCTCATCTCTCTGTTCCTGTCTGTCTGTCCCTGTCTATCCCTCACTCTGACTCTTTCTCTGTCTCTATAAAAAAATAAAATAAAATAAAGAGTTTTAAAATTTAATTTTTGAAAAATCATGTCTTTTGGCTTATAGAATTTACAATATTCGGATTTTTCTGCATCTACCTCCCCATGATATCATTTAACGTGCTTCTCTTCCCCCCATGTTTCCTATAAACTTTTAGCTAGATTTAGAGGCTTAGTTTGATACAGGTTCAGTTTTTGGGCAAGGTTACTTGCCAAAAGGATAAGGTATAATATTCTCCCCTTATCTATATTTTGCTTTTCATAGTTCAGTTACCCACAGTGAGCTGTGTTCTAAAAATTGTAAACTGAAAATTGCAGAAATAAATAATTTGAGTTTTAAATTGTGCATTGTTATAAGTAGCATGGTGAAATCTTGTACCATCCCACTCCATCTAGCCCAGAGGACGTGAATCACCTCTTCATCCAGCATATCCACATCATACACGATCCCCATCTATTAGTTGCATAGTAGGTATCTTGGTGATCAGATCCACTGTCTTATAATGGTGCTTGATTCAATTAACCCTTATTTTACTTAATGATGGCCTCAAAGCACAAAGTAGTGATGTTGGCAGTTTGGATATGCCAAAGAGAATCTGTAAAGTACCTCCCTTAAGTAAAAAAGTGAAAGCCCTCAGTAGGGAAAGAAAAGTTATATGCTGAGGTTGCTCAGATCTACAGTTAGAATGAACCTTCAATTCATGAAATTGTGAAGAAGTAAAAATAAATTTGTGCCAGTTTTGTTGTTGTATCTTAAACTGCAAAAGTTGTGGCCACAGTGACTGATAAGTGTTTAGTCAAGATGAAAAAGGCATTAAATTTGTGGGCGGGACACACGAACAGAAAACATTTCAATGACAGCAAGATATTGCACCAGAAAACACTGAGCCTATATGAAAACTTCAGCAAAGATTCATCCAAAATGAGTGACACCCTGCCACTTAACTGCACAAAAGGGATGGTTAAAGAAATTCAGGAATAGGTTCAGACTGAAAAATATAAAAATTACTGGAGAGGCTGTGTCTGCCTATGAAGAAGCTGATGTCACATTTCTGGCAGATTTGAAGAAGTTGATTAAAGAGAAAGGATATCATCTAAAACAAGTCTTCAATTGCAATGAAATCAGACTGTTTTCAAAAACAATGTCCAATGAACCTACATTCATAAAAGTACATAGAGGGCATCAGGGTATAAAACATGGAAGAACAGATCAACTCTGGTACAATGTGGCAATACTGGAAGGCATATGATAAAGCCAGGTGTAGTGCACACAGCAAAAAAACCATGTGCTCGCAAAAACAAAAATTACCTGCCTTTGTTCTGACAACATAATCAGAAAGCGTGGGTGACAGCAATCTTGTTTATGAATGGATCCACCAGTGTATCACAAGAAGTGTGAGCACAGTACAATAAGATATTTTGAGAGTGACCACATTCATATAACTGTTGTTACAGTGTATTGTTATAATTCTATTTTATTACAGTATTATTGTTAATCTCTTACATTTTATCACAGGTGTGTATGCATAGGAAGAAACATAATCTATATAGTTCTGTGCTATCCGTGGTTTTGGAGGGTGGTGGGAGTCTTGGAATGCATCTTCCATGGATAAAAGAAGACTACTTTGTTGTGTACTTCCATCAGGAGACATGTACTATCTTTCTGGCTCTCTTTTAGTGATGTTAGAAACCACTGGTAATCAGTGCTTGGATACATTCTTTGATTGGCTGAAGTTCTTCTACAGAGAAAAGAATTCCCTCAACAACTATATAGTTTTCCTGAAATATAGTTCATACAGGAAAGGGAAGTTAAATCTTTGACCTTTCACTTTACTGACAGTTTTCAGAAGAATGAGTTGGTTCCTTTGTATCCTTTAAATGAGACCAATGGTAGTGGTGGAAACAGAAGTTAAAATATATAAATTAAATATATGTATATGTATGTATATAGGTATATATGATATTAAACTAGTTCTTAAAATTCCTTTTGGTATTTTGTAAACAAATTTAAGCATTTTCACCATTGTTAACCCCAATGTTTAATACCATATTAAACCCATGTCATTTCTATTGCCATAGTCATAATACTAAAAATATTATTTAAATAGTCAAGGGAATCATAATTAAATTTAAATCAGATTAAGATTTACGTATACTGTAATTCTAATGTTAAATTTCTACATTTTCTTTCAAGTCATCACAAGTCAATAAGAAAGTTTTTCAAAACTATTAGTTGCTTTTAAATATCTAAAGATAATCACAACTGAATTCATCTACAAAGATACAGATAGATCATATTGGTATACAGTTATACTAATTTTATGTTTGGAGCTGGCATAAAGAAACTAACCAGAGCTCAAATGTGTTAAGATAGAATTAACAGTATCAGTCAATATACATAGAGAAGAACCAATTGTTAATTCCACTGCCAGTTAGCATGTAAACTGTAGCCAAGGAGAGAACTGAAATTCAAATCAGAGAAGTGGAATTAATTATTCTACTTATCACTTGAATAAAGATATTTTGTGAGAATAAACTCAAAACAAAGGTTAATATCCTTTCAAGTTATGTAAGTTTAACATTGTGCATAATTAGGAGAAAAATGGAACTGGGGTTGCCTTCTTATGTATAGTCAAGAAAAGGGATCATGTTTCTAAACAGTGGGAGAAAATGTTGTAACTTTCTTAAGGTGAGGAGAAGACAAGTAATCCACCCCTGGGTGGCAGAGCCCAAACCCTGCAGGCATGCAGTAATCCTCTCTGGAATTTGGTAATGAAAAGCACAACCTGAAGTCAGTGGGAAGATCCTCTGTGAGCATTTATCTCTGAACATACTTGATTTTCAGGGCCGAAGAGGCTGGCCACACAGCTCTACAGCAGCACCCTGCAGTCAGCAGAGCAGTGGCAAAGATGGCAACCACAGAGAACAAAAAGTAGCCCAACCTCCTAATTGGACCATTACTGAAGCCTAGGATTGTTGCAGGACTCCACAGAGAAATAGAAAGGAGTTGCAAAACGATTGGCTGAATTTTCCCTCCAACCTCAAAGCAGATTACATCTGATTTAGAAAATAAGGGGATGTGATATTTCTTGTATCCCGGCATTGTGAAATAAAATTCATGTCCATTATATGTAGTTTTATAATGATGATCTCTCAGTAAAAAACATAAAGATAGGATAGAAATCCTGTTCTCTGTTATGAGACATGACATTTTTATCAGCCTTTTAATAGCACATTTGGTAGTCAGCTCAAAAGTGGATTTTCTTTTCATAAAATTTCTTTGACTTGCTCTTTCAAAGCAAGAAAGAGAAATGGTGATTAACAGTACCTTTCCCTCATACTTTACCATTTGTCTTACTACACTGCTCACAAAAATTAGGGGATATTATATCGCTTCATATTCATTTTGAAATATCTCCTAATTTTTGTGAACAGTATATTTTAAAAAGTTGTTGAATCATATGGACTCTGTTATATGTGTATATCCAGTTAAGCAGGTTAAAGATACTTTAAACAGGTTTTAAAAAAGTATAAAAGCCTGACCAGGCGGTGGCGCAGTAGATAGAGCGTCGGACTGGGATGAGGAAGGACCCAGGTTCGAGACCCCGAGGTTGCCAGCTTGAGCACGGGTTCATCTGGTTTAAGAAAAAAGCTCACCAGCTTGGACCCAAGGTCTCTGTTTACTCTAGGTCTGCTGAAGGCCCACAGTCAAGGCACGTATAAGAAAGCAATCAATGAACAACTAAGGTGTCAAAACGAAAAAATGATGATTGATGCTTCTCATCTCTCTCCATTCCTGTCTGTCTGTCCCTCTCTCTGACTCTGTCCCTGTAAAAAAAAAAAAAAGTTATAAAAGTATGCACTAAATAGGAAATGCCTTGTCTGACCAGGCGGTGGCGCAGTGGATAGAGCATCGAACTGGGATGCAGAAAGACCCAGGTTGAAGACCCCGAGGTCGCCAGCTTGAGCGTGGGCTCATCTGGTGTAAGCAAAAAGCTCACTAGCTTGGACCCAAGGTCGCTGACTTGAGCAAGGGGTTACTGGGCTTGCTGTAGCCCCATGGTTAAGGCACATATGAGAAAGCAATCAATGAACAACTAAGGTGTTGCAACGAAAAACTGATGATTGATGTTTCTCATCTCTTTCTGTTTCTGTCTGTCCCTATCTATCCCTCTCTCTGACTCTCGCTCTGTCTCTGAAATAAATAAATAAATAAATAAATAAATAAATAAATAAATAAATAAATAAAATAAAAAGATGCCTGCTGATGTCACTTAAAAAAGAAAAAGAAAAAATAAAGAAAATGCCTCATTTTTCCTCTTGAAGGAAGGCTTTGCAAGTGTCCGCTGTGGCTGACCAGTGATATACAAGGACACTGGATAATATGGGGCCACATTTCCTCATCTGGCATTTTCTCTCTATTATGGTTATTTCCCTGACCATTTCCTTCCTAACATTGAGTACTGCTGGACAAGATCCCTGGTCTTAACACTATTATTTTTCCTAAATATAATTTTCTTCAATGACTTTTAACCTGTTTTCATTTCAATAATGGCTTATTATTTCTATTATAATCTGGGCTTTCTTGCTGTCCTCTATATGTGTATTAGTTAGACTTAGATTTGGCTTAGGGTATTAGTAGCCCCCAAAATATCAGAGGCTTAAACTAGATGCTTTTTTTTTCTTTTGCATTAACATCCAGATACTTGTAGACTAAGGCTGTCATGGAACTCTGTTTTATGAAGTCATCACAGACTTTAGATTCATCCAGTTTTTGCTCTATCATCTGTGGCCGCTTTTCTCAAGGTAGGTTGATGGCTATTTCAGGTTTAAGGATCAAGGCCATAGTTTAACTAGCAGGAAGGAGGATAGAAGCAAAATAGGTCAAAGGGTTCATGTGAACTGTTCCTTACAGAGAGGTCTCTGAAGTTGCTACAGTATACTCTTTCTTATATCCATTGGTCAGAACTTATTCTCCTATCCACAAGGAAGACTGGGGAATTGTCTTTATTTGGGAAGGCTCTGTGCCTAACTGAAAAGTCTAATGGTAGATCGGATATTTGGAGGAAATAGCAGTTTCTGCCCCATTCTATTAGAACCGTGATGCCATTGGGAGCATCCTCATTGTAAGAATACAGTAATATTTCATCAAATAACATGGATCTAAGAAGGCCTTGCATGATTATTGCTACTTCAGAATAAAGGCTTACTTTCAGTCACATGGAACACACTCTTATTAATTACATTGTAAGTTGAACAATTACATTGTCAAACACAAAAACCTTCCCTCCAACTCCTATTCTCTTCCCTTCCCTAGCCATGGTTTTTAGAAGAGTGATGTCACTGACTGTCTTCCTCACCTCCTTTACTTATCTTTGACTTTCTCCAGACTGGCTTCTCCCTAATTATTCTACTATTTTTGCTAAGATCAATGGGTACCCTCATAAAACTAATCATGTATTTTCTGTCATCTTCTTTGTTTCATCAGCATCTGACAAGAAACTTCCTCTTTCTTGAAACCATTGATTCCATTGGATTTCGTGATACTCTTCCAGAAGCTCCTTGTAACTTTCTTTTGTGAGCTTCTCCTTTATCAGAACACAAAACAGTGAATCCCCCAAGAGTTCAGTTCTAAGTCTTTCTCTTCTTCACCACCACACATAAATGAATTCAGTTACTGCAGATTTCAATTTCAATTATCACCATGTGCTGAGTATTCCCAATATCACTTCTATAATTTGATCTTTATTCTGTTTTGCATTATTTTATTTTCTTTCAGTGCCTGAGCAAGTAAGTGACTGCTGGTACTTGTGTTTGATTAACCAAAGCTGCTTTTTTATTATCCATATGAATAAACAGAAAATTTTAAAAATTAGTTTATTAGTAAATGACAGATTATATAGTGAGAAAAATATTATTATAGCTTAGCATCATTGTATTTAGTCTTTTCATTATTTTTTAAATAAGTTTATTTAAACAAGAAAACTCTTGACTTGAAGAGAAAACTAAGATTTATTTATTTTAGTGTAATTTATCCCTACTTAAAGACGGATCGCCCTACATGTAACAGCTATGTACAAAAAAGTTATAAAATTGTTGTTCGTTTTACAATGATAAATGAAAAACATTAAAATTTTCCAATCAAAGAAGATATTCACGGGTTTTATGTTTTTGTTAAACCATGAGAGAAAAATAACATACTGGAATATAAAGGTGAGAGCTGAATGAGCATGCTAATAACAGAGAAAGGAGGTATTTTCACAGAACCGATATTTTCCCCATTCCATCTCCCTTTGATGCTGATCAAAACATGCTGTTAGCCAGTCAGTTAAAAAAATGCAAAAAGCTCATGCACATACATCAGTTTCTTTATGCACAATAAAGGAATGGGGAAGGGGAAAATGAAAAAATAGAAAAAACTACAGTAGTCAGGATGTGGTGGAACCAAACTGCAGTCTTCCAATTAAGAATGTCTTCTTGGTTGCTCCATGGCCTCCACCTCAGATGCTAAAAAAATGGCTCCGGTTGAAATAGAGCAAGGGTCCCAGATGGGCAGAGAATCGCGCTCCTAGTGAGCTTGCCGGGTAGGTCCTTGCATGTGGGAGTCTGTCTCTGCCTCTCCTCCTCTCACTGAAGAAGAAGAAGGAGAAGAAGAAGGAGAAGGAGAAGAAGAAAAAGAATGTCTTCTTGATCTGGAGGAACAGAGTTCTGAAGGAAAGCAGTAGGTTCCCTGTTTAGTAGACACCGCTTGTCTACTGCTGGAACACATCAGTTGTATCTCCATTCTCCATTACCAGCTGTGTGGGTGTGTCTGTTTTATTAATTGGTTGCCCGTCAAATCAGAATCTGATCTGCTTCATTGACAAACCCTGTCATTCACAACAGGCTTTCATTACTCTACTAAATTGCGTATGCCTCTTAATCTTAAACTGCATCACAGAACTGTCCTGCCTACCACCTTCAAATTAATATGATCCTGTTCTCAGTCTTGGCCCCTTCCTTGGTTTTTCATTGGTCATGGTGAGCCCTGGAGGCTCCTCAGCTGCTACTTCACAAAAGAGGAGTCTTTTTAACCTTTAAACTGTCAGCTTATATAAATAATTAGGTGTCTGCTGTTTCTCAGACATGGTCCTTAATATTATTAAGGATTTGAGAAAAAAAAAGACATTGCTTCTTTTATTGCAAATTTTAAAATATAGTTGAGGAAAAGTTATATGAAATTTGGTCTTATTTTTTGTTATTAAGCAAAACAAGTTCATTTTATTGCCCAGTGGCCTTTTTAGTTCTCTTATCAGAAATTGGTGTTAGAATTTAAAGCCTAGAAGAATGATGTATGTCTTGAACAATAGGTATGCTTCTTCCTTTCTGAAAATTCTAAAATCTGTCTTGGTTTCTCTTGTTTTAATTGGTCCTGACTACCAGGAAGTTAAATTTCCAGGCAGATCAAATGACCAACCACAGTAAGTATATAGGTATTATGATCACTTCTTACCTTCTCTCATGGTTGATTCTCTATTTTTATTTTTTTGTACATAAACATAGAGGTGATACATGGATGGATAGAGAGATAGATAGAGATATAGATAGATAGATAAATAGATAGATAGATGATAGATAGATGATAGGTAGATAGGCAGATAGATCTCCTTTAGAATAAGCTGCAAAAATCTTTTAAAGAAGGATTTTCTTTTTCTTCTGTATTAATGTATTTTTTAATGTTAAAGGAAATTGATCATTTCAGAGATCCATTATAAATACATAAGAAATATTGAAATTAAAGTTAAAGAAATTTAATAAGATATATAATTATCTTTTAAGAAATTGAATACTGCAATAACAAACATTTAAATATATTCTAAATTTCAGTTTAATCTTTTCTGAAAATGATCAATGAATAGTTTTAAATTGTGATTTGATTTACATTACTAGTTTACACATCATGATTTCTATTGGATAAAGTAAATTAGAATTGGTTTTATACATTGAAGACAGCAAAAACACAATCTTTAAAGAATATGACCTGCCTTGTTTAAATTAAAGACCTCTTCAATTTTAATTTTACTCTCCCATGCTGGTTTTTTGTTTTGTTTTGTTTTGTTTTTTGTATTTTTCTGAAGCTGGAAACGGGGAGAGAGAGTCAGACAGACTCCCGCATGCGCCCGACCGGGATCCACCCGGCACCCCCACCAGGGGCGACGCTCTGCCCACCAGGGGGTGATGCTCTGCCTCTCCAGGGCGTCGTTCTGTCGCGACCAGAGCCACTCTAGCGCCTGGGGCAGAGGCCAAGGAGCCATCCCCAGCGCCCAGGCCATCTTTGCTCCAATGGAGCCTTGGCTGCGAGAGGGGAAGAGAGAGACAGAGAGGAAGGAGAGGGGGAGGGGTGGAGAAGCAGATGGGCGCTTCTCCTGTGTGCCCTGGCCGGGAATCAAACCCCGGGACTTCCGCACGCCAGGCCGACGCTCTACCACTGAGCCAACCGGCCAGGGCCTGATTGTGTCTTGATTGGTTCAACAATTGTATATAGCCTCCAATGTCATTCCTACTGCTATCTGTATACTGGAACCATGGGAAAAAATTTAATTAATGCATTAATTCTATCATGTACAACCAATCATTTATTTCAATATTGCTTGAGCACCACAATGAAGTTAATACAGAACAGGTACTTTCATTTGTTCTACAAAAAATGGAGAAACAAAAACAAAGCAGTTGTTTTGTCTAATTACTCTGCCTAATGAATCTCTGTCTTGAATGGAGGAAGCTGCTCTTTCAGAGAAGCTGTCACTTTTAGCAAAGGAAAAGCGACCATAATGCAGACAGCTCTCAAATACTGCAAGATTTAAATCTAAAAAGCATCTTAGTGCCTTGTATGCTCACAAACATGAGAGTGTCATGCAGAAGTTTGTACATATTTCAAGCACCGTGTTCAAAGAAACTAGTAAGAAAAGTATGGACCAATGAAGTGCTAAAGCTAGGATTTCAAGTAGGACTTAACACAAATGGTGAAAGAATGGATTCTACTTGAAATAAAAAATGAAACATGATTCTACCTTTCTCCTTTTTGTAGCTAAATCCTTGAACCCTGACATTGGTCTTTAGTAGTTATAAATCCTCAGAAGGAATTTGGCCCAGTTTCACAGATAACAATTGGGTATGTCAACATGTAGATTTGTACTTTGCAGATTTTTCTGTGACAAATAAACATTCTAAGCCTGACCTGTGGTGGCGCAGTGGATAAAGCATGGACCTGGAGCGCTGAGGTCACCAGTTTGAAACCCAGGGCTTGCCTGGGCACATATGGGTATTGGTGGTTCCTGCTCCTCCCCTTTTTCTCTCTCTTCTCTCTTCTCTCTAAAATGAATAAATTTAAAAAAATTAACATTCTATACTGGTTTCTCACTGCTGCTGCCTGACATTCACTATTGCCAATTTCTTCCAGTATTGGCTGCCATATGTTAAGAAATGACAAACGACCCTGGCTGGTTGGCTCAGTGGTAGAGCGTCGGCCTGGCGTGTGGGAGTCCCAGGTTCGATTCCTGGCCAGGGCACACAGGAGAAGTGCCCATCTGCTTCTCCACCCCTTTCCCTCTCCTTCCTCTCTGTCTCTCTCTTCCCCTCCTGCAGCCAAGGCTCCATTGGAGCAAAGTTGGCCCGGACGCTGGGGATGGCTCCATGGCCTCTGCCTCAGGCACTAGAATGGCTCTGGTTGCAACTGAGTGACGCCCCAGATGGGCAGAGCATCACCCCCTGTTGGCATGCCGGGTGGATCCCGGTTGGATGCATGCGGGAGTCTGTTGGACTGCCTCCCCATTTCCAACTTCAGAAAAATACAAAAAAAAAAAGAAAAAAAAAGAAATGACAAATGAATTCTAATACATAGTCAAGTAAAAAACAAGCACCCTATGACTTCTCATACACACACACACACACACACACACACACACACACACCATGGGGGGAACACATCACAATCTACAATCTTATACCTTTGTAAGACAAAAAGAAAAATTTCTTAAATAATCTATTGTTCTAAAAATACCTGGGCCCCTCATCCCTTTTATTATCACAGATGATCAGAAGTTAATTCTATTGCTTATCCCAATGCAAAGTAAAGGTCCTTGAAGTTTAGTTCTGATTAACTCACCAAAAATGTGATAAAAATAAAGAGTCTTTCATTTGATACTCATTTTAACAACCAATAATAAATATTTACTTTTAAAGAAAAAATCTGATTTCTACCATATAATGGGGACATTCTGTTAACTTTATTGGGCCATGCCTTTTTAAAGTTTGAAATGCTTTCATGCGGAACTTGTAAACTTATTTTCTTTTTTTTTTTTTTTTTTTTTTTTTTTCCTTTTTTTTTTTTTTGTACTTTTCTGAAGCTGGAAATGGGGAGAGACAGTGAGACAGACTCCCGCATGCGCCCGACTGGGATCCACCCGGCACGCCCACCAGGGGCGATGCTCTGCCTACCAGGGGGCGATGCTCTGCCCCTCCGGGGCGTCGCTCTGCCGCGACCAGAGCCACTCTAGCGCCTGGGGCAGAGGCCAAGGAGCCATCCCCAGCGCCCGGGCCATCTTTGCTCCAATGGAGCCTTGGCTGCGGGAGGGGAAGAGAGAGACAGAGAGGAAGGAGGGGGTGGGGGTGGAGAAGCAAATGGGCGCTTCTCCTATGTGCCCTGGCCGGGAATCGAACCCGGGTCCCCCGCACACCAGGCCGATGCTCTACCGCTGAGCCAACCGGCCAGGGCCTGTAAACTTATTTTCTAGACTTCCATCAGCTATAAAACATGTTCATTACAAAACAGATGAGCTGATTTTTTTTTTTTCAGTTAGTGAGAAGAGGGGAGGCAGAGAGACAGAATCCCGCATGGCCTGACTGGGATCCACCTGGCAAGCCCCCTAGGTGGTAATGCTCTGCCAATCTGGGGATGTAGCTCAGCAACTGAGCCATTTTTAGTACCTGAGGCAGAGGCCATGAAGCCATCCTCAACCCTGAGGGCCAACTCTCTTAAACCCATTGAGCAATGGCTTCAGGAAAAGAAGAGAAAGAGAGATGGGGGGAGGAGGGGAGGGGTAGAGAAGCAGATGGTTTGCTTCTCCTGTGTACCCTGACCAGGAATCAAACCCAAGGACATCCACATGCCAGGCTGACACTCTACCATTGAGCTAACCGTCCAGAGCTCAGATCCACTGATTTAATAGCATATTTTTAGACACTTGCAGAGAAGACTTTTCCATTCCCTTTCATGATTGAGAGCTACTTCTAAGAGAGTATCTAAATCCTGGTTCATGGCCTGACCTGTGGTGGCACAGTGGATAAAGCGTCAACCTGGAAATGCTGAGGTCGCCGGTTCGAAACCCTGGGCTTGCCTGGTCAAGGCACATATGGGAGTTGATGCTTCCAGCTCCTCCCCCTTCTCTCTCTCTCTCTCTCTCCTCTCTCTCTCTCTCTCTGTCTCTCCCTCTCCTCTCTAAAATGAATAAATAAAAAATTTTAAAAAAATAAAATTTTAAATCCTGGTTCATTTCCCCTAGGACCATTTTTGCTGAGATTAACTTTCTTTTCAGAAACACCATGATGCTAAATAGTATTCCAGGCAGTAATTAACAATACATCCTCCAAAGATTTAGCATTTAGTCAAAGTCAGAAGATATAGGTTTAAGAGCTGGCTCTCTATCACCAATTAAATCATATCACCTTGGGAAAGTGTTTTAACTTTTTGGAGTCAAAATTTCCACATGTGTACAATGGAATAATAATTACAACTATATTTCACCCACAGGGTTTGTGTGAAAGGATGAAATGTACACAAGAGTACTTAGGGAATCTGCCCACTCCCTCATGTTTGAGAACTTTATGCATGGCTGACGTGGTGCCAGCAACGGGAGAAACACTCACTTACGTTCTCAGTCCCAGATTTCTAACGTTGTCTACAACTTCAACAATTTGACAAAAGAGTCAAAAGAGGAAGACCAAGAAAAAAAATTTTTTTCTTGTATTTAATTTTCAGATTCTTCAAGATCTATAACCTCTGCAAAGATGATCTTACAAACAGTATATGTTTCTTAAGCAATAATCTTCTTTGTTTCCTTTTTTAAAAAATTCAACATTGGAAGGGACTCCAAATGCTCTTGATTCAAAACCAAGAAGTGAAAGATTAGAATGAATTAGTTAAGACATTCTAACTGGCTTTACCTAGACTAGTTGCTCCAGCAAAAAAAAAAAAAAAAAAAATTTATGGGCATTGTGTACAACATTTATTATCAACAAGATCTGGCACCCCCCAGAATTCAATCATAAAAAGTTGTAGCAAATGAGATAGTGTGAAGTTCTGGATAATGTAGTAGTTTGTCTCACTGGTGAAAATATCCTGACTGCTCATAATCTTGTTATTTTACTTTTCCTTAATGACAATTTACAGAATTTAAAAGTAAAAGTAGGAATATTCAAATGCAATTTTACTTGAGAATTTCAGGATGGTAAAACTTAATAACTAAAAAATCTTACAAGGTTCCTCAAGCCAAACTTGAGGCAAATTGCTATCTTTTAGAGAACAAAAACAGTCCTTCCTGCCACCCCCATTACCTCTTTTATGGAGAGTAAGAAAGAAGAGAAAGAACAGAGGATCAATGCTTAAAGCTTCTAGATGGAATACAGGGAACAGATTTATTCTCCCATCTGAAATAACTAAAAGTCAAGCAAAAAAAAAAAAAAATATATATATATATATAAGATATATATATATATATCTTATATATATATAAGATATATATATATATATAAGATATATAGGCCCTGGCCGGTTGGCTCAGCGGTAGAGCGTCGGCCTGGCGTGCGGGGGACCTGGATTCGATTCCTGGACAGGGCACATAGGAGAAGCGCCCATTTGCTTCTCCACCCCCCCTCCTTCCTTTCTGTCTCTCTCTTCCCCTCCCGCAGCCAACGCTCCATTGGAGCAAAGATGGCCCTGGCGCTGGGGATGGCTCCTTGGCCTCTGCCCCAGGTGCTAGAGTGGCTCTGGTCGCTTGCAGCAGAGCGACGCCCCGGAGGGGCAGAGCATCGCTCCCTGGTGGGCAGAGCGTCGCCCCTGGTGGGGGTGCCGGGTGGATCCCGGTCGGGCGCATGTGGGAGTCTGTCTGACTGTCTCTCCCCGTTTCCAGCTTCAGAAAAATACCAAAAAAAAAAAAAAGATATATATATTTATATATATATATTTTAAAATATATATATTATATATATATATTTATATATATATTGTCTTATATATAAGACAATCTCCAAGACATTGGACAGCCTGACCAGGCAGTGGCTCAGTGGATAGAGCATCGGACTGAGATGCGGAGAACCCAGATTTGAGTCCCCGAGGTCACCAACTTGAGTGCGGGCTCATCTGGTTTGAGCAAAGCTCACCAGCTTAGACCCAAGGTCGCTGACTCAAGCAAGGGGTTACTCAGCCTGCTGAAGGCCCATGGTCAAGGCACATATGAGAAAGCAATCAATGAACAACTAAGGTGTTGCAAGGTGCAACGAAAACCTAATGATTGATGCTTCTCATCTCTCCGTTCCTGTCTGTCTGTCCCTATCTATCCCTCTTTCTGACTCTCTCTCTCTCTCTCTCTGTCTCCGTAAAAAAAAAAAAAAAAAAAGACATTGGACATCAGGTGATAAGTAAATCAGAAAAAACCAAGAACTGCATTATTCCATACGTAGGTGGGACATAAAAACGCACTAAGAGACATTGACAAGAGTGTGGTGGTTACATGGGTGGGGGGGGGGGCGGAGAGGGAAAGGGGGAGGGGGAAGGGCATAAAGAAAACTAGATTGAAGGTGACAGAGGACAATCTGACTTTGGGTGATGGGTATGCAACATAATTGATCAACAAGAAGATAACCTGGATATGTTTTCTTTGAACATATGTATCCTGATTTATTGATGTCACCCTAGTAAAATTAATTAAAAAAAATAAAGATATATAAAAAAACAAACAAACAAATCAGTGATCTCTGAGATACAGGAAAAGACAAAATGAGTTCTGTATTTTCCCAGTTTATTGCTTAGAGAGAGTTTCCAGGCCACAGTGTAGAGAGGGAGCACCCAGGTAGAGCCTAGTAGACTCCCCAAGATGAGGAGACAGAGCTGAGAGAGAATCCAGGGGCACAAGAAGGCCAGAGTTTATAGGACAGAGTACTAGAGAGGAGAGAGCTGCACAGAAAGAGAACCCCAGAGATCTGCAGAGGGTCCCCCTCAAAGACTCAGCTTAATACTGAGAAGAGCATATACATGAAAAAATTACCTGCCGGTAGTTAGGATTAGACAGAATAGGAGCCAAAATTGACACAGTGCCAGGAATAGTGCGATTCCAAGCAACCAGACTGAAAAACTTCATAATTTACTGTGCATCGGAAAGAGTACACAGAAGGGACTTGCCTTAGTAGTGGGGAATACTTAGCCCTAGGATAAATGCTGCTTTGGTCCATATGTTTCTCAATCATCAGTTCCTCTGTCATTTAACTTTATATTTTTAAAAATTTTATTCACTGATTTTTAGAGAGAATGGAAGGGAGAGAGAGACAGACAGATGGAAATATCGAGCTAGTCCTGTATGTGCCCTAACCAGGTCTCAAACCAGCAACCCTTGTATATCAAGGTGATTCTCTAACCATGCAAGCCATCTGGCCAGGGCTAGCTTCACATTTTACATAAGGACATTTATAGCTTTAAATATATTTTTGAGGAAATGAGAAAAATTAAAAATAAACAGTAAGCATTCAACTCCAGAGATAGGAAAAGCACAACAAAACAAAATTTAAAACAAAAGAAAATCAGATAAGAGCAGAAATCATTGAAATGGAACTCTAAAAATAATAAAGAAGATTAACAAACCCAAATCCAGTTTTTGGAAAAGATTGAAGAAGTAGATCAAGTAAAAGGGAAAAGATACAAATAAATAAAATAGAATATTTCCTCAGAAAAATCTGAAACCACTAAACAATATTTTTTTCTTAAAAAATTTTTAAAACTTAATCTTTTAAATCAAAACAAAATGTAATTATCAGCACCTACTTCTTCATAAAATAAAGCTTTATAACAGACTAGTACCAACTAAGTTGATGTATGGCTTCCTATGAGAAAAGATTTAATTAAACATGGATTAATGCTTAGTGGTTTCCTCTGGAAACTGTAATTGTTAAGAGAAAAAACACTCAACTGACTTGGCACTTTTATCATGAATCTTGGAGGCCTTTACTTTCGTTATTTAAAACTTACATCTTTTAAAATGACTTTCTGAGGAGTGACGTCACGGAAATGGCGCCGTGAGCAGCGCGTCCGACAGATCTCTCCAAAATCACAACAAATTTATCAACTAGAAACAGAAAAATTTACCCTCGGAGCATTCCGGAGTTCCACACAAACTGAAAGCGAAAGGACTGTTATCACTTGAATCTGAGAGATGAGGGTGTGGAGGAAGCTAACTACCGCAGGGACGTTCATTCAAGCCGGGGAGGGAGTGCGCCTGTGGTGAGTCGGCCCACACTCAGGAGCGGCGAGCAGCCGCCGGCGTGCGCCCAGTCCGGTTGCAGAGCGAGCACCGCTAATGTTCCCAGCGGCCCGTGCACTGCGAGTGAGAGTCCCCAGCCACCGGTGCCCGGAGCACCCCATTCGCGCGCGTGCCCTGGGAATCCCACGCGCCCAGAGTGCCCTACTGGCCCGCACACCCAGGGTGCCCCATTATCCTGCACCCAGTGCGCCCCAGCCGAAAGCGGCGGGGCGAGCGGGAGAGGCGCCAGGGCGGTCAACCCTACTTGGGAGATTCTCTCCGTGGGCGGGGCACCTCACCCAGCCATTCAAGCTAACAATCAAGTGTTGGGGGAGGGGCGCGCAGGCAGCCTGAAATACCTTCGGGAGCACAGCTGCGGACCCAATCACTGAAATTAGCTTAACCCATGAAATCTGCGTACCCACGGGGCTCTAATTGATAAGATCTCTCTCAGTTCAGCGATCCAAGACAAGAGGCATGATATTTTTTAGTGCCTCTTGCTAAAGGGGCGGGGGCAACTTCTGATTGATAGAGTCTCCATATTCAGGGATAAACGCTAACAAGAGGGACTTGGCAGATAATAAGATCTATACTACACTAGTCGCAAGCAGAGACTAGTGCCTCTTCTACCCAGCCAAAACAGGCTACAAAGTGTGGAAAGCCTGGGTTGAGTGGTCCAACTGAATGCTAGGCGCTGAACAGTCACCTTGACAACAATTGACTCCCACCCCCGCCTGATTACACTGGAGGCTCTGACTTCCAGAGCCTTTCCCAAAGCCTTGCGCTGAGTAGGGATAGAGTGGGGATTTCCTAGCTCTTTGAGCCTCTTACTCCCCAGGCAGAAGCAGTAGCAGCCTTATAGCTGGATCACCAGGCTGCTAATTCAGGAAGGGGGGACTAGGAGAGAGACTCCAGGAAAGCAAACTCTCTCATCGTTGGACCCTGCAAACGCCAACAAGCCTTGACTACCAGCAAGACTAAAGCCAATTAATTATATGACATTGCCATAGAATCCCATCAACTGCAAATCCCTACCTAAGTGTGACAGAGGGGCAGAGCCTGGGGTACAGAGTCACCGACCAGGAAGAGAGAGAGAAAAGAAAAAGGAAGAAGTTAACCTCTCAAAATCAAGAAAAATCCACAGACTTTACAACTTGTTCCACTAATTTTGTTGTTGTTGTTGTTTGTTTCTTCTATCTTATTGCCTTTATTATTATTATTTCTATTTCCTCCACCTCGGTCCTTTTATTCTCAGCCCATCTTATGCTTCCCTTTTCTTGAACTACACTACCCATGAGTGTTACATTTTATTTCTTTTCTTCATCCTCACCCTCCTTTAAGGTTATACTCCAAAACACTTAATTCTCACTCTCTCCTCTTTTGTTTTTTTTTGTTTTACTTTATTTTTTTTCTTCCTTTTTCTTTCTTCCTTCATTTTTCTCTTTTTCTTATTTTTTCCTTTCTATTCGTTTTTTCTTTTCTCGTTTTACTTTTCCTCCCATTTAATCCTCAATCACGAAAATTAGTTAATTTGGGACTCAAGGGTTTTTTTTGGTTTTATTTTTCTTTTTCGCTTTTGTTTTTGGTTTTTTGTTTGTTTGTTTATTTTTGTGGCATTTTGGGTACTTTTAAACTTTATTTATTTATTTTTTTAAATTTTATTTTATTTATTCATTTTTAGAGAGGAAGAGAGAAGATAGAGAGACAGAGAGAGAGAGAGAAGGGGGGAGGAGCTGGAAGCATCAACTCCCACATGTGCCTTGACCAGGCAAGCCCAGGGTTTCGAACCGGCGACCTCAGCATTTCCAGGTTGATGCTTTATCCACTGCGCCACCACAGGTCAGGCCATTTTGGGTACTTTTTACGTTGCTTTTTAACTCACTAGCATTCCTCCCAACCCAAGGTCTCCATTGTATTTAGTCTTCGCTCCACTTAATACAACAGATTATTACTTATTATTTTTATTTTTTTCTTCTTTATTATTCTTTTCTTTTCTCTCCCTTTTTCTGGTTCCCTCTTACCCCTCTCATTATATCTCTTAGTCGACCATCACTTACAAGCAAATCATGTTATGCTTGTCTAAGATTTTCTTCCTTCTTTTTTTTTTTTTTTTTTTTTGCATTTAGTAGGTCCCTACTCCCTTTTTTTGCCCCTTGAACTCTTCACCCCAAATCAGGCCCTCCATTATAGGCAGTTTTTGTTCCATTTAGCATAATATAATTCACAGGTCATCACGATATTTCCCTGAGGAGGGGAGAGGAGGGAAAGAGAAGAAAGAAAAAAGGGGGAAATAATAAATTATTACTGTTTATTTTGTGGGGTGTTTTACCTTTTTTTTTTTTACTTTTTACTCTTTATTAATTCTAATTAGTGCTATCAACAAGACCACCCTCAGATGCCAATAAGAAAGAGGAAATCGAATATTATGGATACAAAAGATAGAGAGGTAACACAAATAGATGTGGAAAAATCTATGGAGAAAAGAATTAACATATTGGAAGCCTTGGAGCTAAATGACAGAGAATTTAAAATAGAAATCTTAAAAATACTCAGAGATATACAAGAAAACACAGAAAGGCAATTTAGGGAGATCAGAAAACAACTCAATGAACACAAAGAATTTATTACCAAGGAAATTGAAACTATAAAAACAAATCAAACAGAAACGAAAAACTCAATTCACAAGCTGAAAAACGAGGTAACAAGCTTAGCTAACAGAACAGCCCAGATAGAAGATAGGATTAGTGAAATAGAAGACAAACAACTTGAGGCACAACAGAGAGAAGAAGAAAGTGACTCAAAAATAATAAAAAACGAGAAAGCCCTACAGGAATTGTCTGACTCCATCAGAAAGAATAACATAAGAATAATTGGTATATCAGAGGGAGAAGAGAAAGAAAATGGAATGGAGAATATACTCAAACAAATAAGAGATGAGAACTTCCCAAGCCTGTGGAAAGAACTAAAGCCTCAAATTCAAGAAGCAAACAGAACACCGAGTTTTCTTAACCCCAACAAACCCACTCCAAGGCATATCATAATAAAGATGACACAAACCAATGACAAAGAAAAAATTCTCAAGGCAGCCAGGGAAAAGAAGAGTACAACATATAAAGGAAGGCCTACTAGATTATCATCAGATTTCTCAGCAGAAACTCTACAAGCTAGAAGAGAGTGGACCCCAATATTTAAAGCCCTGAAAGAGAGGAACTTTCAGCCAAGAATACTATACCCATCAAAGGTATGATTCAAGTACGAAGGAGATATAAAAACATTCACAAATACAGAAAAGATGAGAGAATTTATTAGCAGAAAGCCCCCACTCCAGGAAATACTAAAGGGGGTTTTTCAACCAGATTCAAAGAACAAAAGAAACAACACCACAAGTAACAGCTCCACCAAGAACACAATAAAACCAAACTTAAACTGTGACAACAAAGGAAAAAAAGGGGGGAGAGGATGGAGATTAACAGTAGCAAAGGATGATGAAGTGCAGAAATACTCATAAGATAGGGTACTACAATGAATATGGTAGGTACCCTTTTCATTACTTAATGGTAACCACCCTTGAAAAAACCACCACAAAAACACTTGACTTAAAAAAGTTAGCAACAGAGGAAAGAAGTATGGAACACAAACAAACAAAAACAAATGATAGAAAAACAAAAGAGAAGAATCAAACAAGATACAAAACTAACAGAAAGTAATTTATAAAATGGCAGTAGGGAACCCACAAGTGTCAATAATTACACTAAATGTAAATGGATTAAACTTACCAA
Source organism: Saccopteryx bilineata (assembly GCF_036850765.1). Classification (NCBI taxonomy): domain Eukaryota; kingdom Metazoa; phylum Chordata; class Mammalia; order Chiroptera; family Emballonuridae; genus Saccopteryx; species Saccopteryx bilineata. Next base: position 205,755,992 of record NC_089493.1, on the reverse strand, counting down.
TAAAAAGACACAGAGTAGCAGAATGGATTAAAAAAGAAAATCCAACTATATGCTGCCTACAAGAAACACATCTAAGCAACAAGGATAAAAACAAATTCAAAGTGAAAGGCTGGAAAACAATACTCCAAGCAAACAACACCCAAAAAAAAGCAGGTGTAGCAATACTCATATCTAATAATGCTGACTACAAGACAGAAAAAGTACTCAGAGACAAAAATGGTCATTTCATAATGATTAAGGGGAAGTTGAATCAAGAAGACATAACAATCCTTAATATATATGCACCAAACCAAGGAGCACCAAAATATATAAGACAGCTACTTATTGACCTTAAAACAAAAACTAACAAAAATACAATCATACTTGGAGACCTCAATACACCGCGATGGCTCTAGATCGGTCATCCAAACAGAGAATCAATAAAGATATAGTGGCCTTAAACGAAATACTAGAACACCTGGATACGATAGACATCTACTGGACACTTCATTCCAAAGCAACAGAGTATACATTTTTCTCTAGTGTACATGGAACATTCTCAAGAATTGACCATATGTTGGGCCACAAAGACAATATCAACAAATTTAGAAAAATTGAAATTGTACCAAGCATATTTTCTGATCATAAAGCCTTGAAACTAGAATTCAACTGCAAAAAAGAGAGGGAAAAACCCACAAAAATGTGGAAACTAAACAACATACTTCTAAAAAATGAATGGGTCAAAGAAGAAATAAGCGCAGAGATCAAAAGATATATACAGACAAATGAAAATGAAAATACGACATATCAGAATCTCTGGGATGCAGCAAAAGCAGTAATAAGAGGAAAGTTCATATCACTTCAGGCCTATATGAACAAACAAGAGAGAGCCCAAGTAAACCACTTAACTTCACACCTTAAGGAACTAGAAAAAGAAGAACAAAGACAACCCAAAACCAGCCGAAGAAAGGAGATAATAAAAATCAGAGCAGAAATAAATGAAATAGAGAACAGAAAAACTATAGAAAAAATCAATAAAACAAGGAGCTGGTTCTTTGAAAAGATCAACAAAATTGACAAACCCTTGGCAAGACTCACCAAGGAAAAAAGACACAGGACTCAAATAAATAAAATCCAAAATGAAAGAGGAGAGATCACCACAGACATCATAGATATACAAAGAATTATTGTAGAATACTATGAAAAATTATATGCCACCAAATACAACAATCTAGAAGAAATGGATAAATTCCTAGAACAATACAACCTTCCTAGACTGAGTCATGAAGAAGCAGAAAGCCTAAACAGACCAATCAGCAGGGAGGGAATATAAAAAACTATTAAAAACCTCCCCAAAAATAAAAGTCCAGGCCCAGACGGTTATACCAGTGAATTCTATCAAACATTCAAAGAAGACTTGGTTCCTATTCTACTCAAAGTCTTCCAAAAAATTGAAGAAGAAGCAATACTTCCAAACACATTTTATGAGGCCAAAATAACCCTCATACCAAAACCTGGCAAGGATGGCACAAAGAAAGAAAACTACAGACCAATATCTCTAATGAATACAGATGCTAAAATACTAAACAAAATACTGGCAAACCGAATACAACAACATATTAAAAAAAGAATACATCATGATCAAGTGGGATTCATCCCAGAATCTCAAGGATGGTTCAACATACGCAAAACGGTTAACGTAATACACCATATCAACAAAACAAAGAACAAAAACCACATGATCTTATCAATAGATGCAGAAAAGGCTTTTGATAAAATACAACACAATTTTATGTTTAAGACTCTCAACAAAATGGGTATAGAAGGAAAATATCTCAACATGATAAAGGCCATATATGATAAACCATCAGCCAACATCATATTAAACGGCATAAAACTGAGGACTTTCTACCTTAAATCAGGAACAAGACAGGGTTGTCCACTCTCTCCACTCTTATTTAACGTGGTGCTAGTTCTGGCCAGAGCAATCAGACAAGACAAAGAAATAAAAGGCATCCATATCGGAAAAGAAGAAGTAAAGCTATCACTTTTTGCTGATGATATGATCCTATACATCGAAAACCCGAAGGACTCCACAAAAAGATTATTAGAAACAATAAACCAATACAGTAAGGTCGCAGGATACAAAATTAACATACAAAAGTCCATAGCCTTTCTATATGCCAACAATGAAATATTAGAAAACGAACTCAAAAAAATAATCCCCTTCACGATTGCAACAAAAAAAATAAAATACCTAGGAATAAACATAACAAAGAATGTAAAGGACCTATATAACAAAAACTACAAGGCATTATTAAGAGAAATAGAAAAAGACACAATGAGATGGAAAAATATTCCTTGTTCTTGGATAGGAAGAATAAATATAATCAAAATGGCCATATTACCCAAAGCAATATATCAATTTAATGCAATTCCCATCAAAATTCCTATGAGATTTTTTAAAGAAATGGAACAAAAAATCATCAGATTTATATGGAACTATAAAAAACCCCGAATAGCCAAAACAATCCTAAGGAAAAAGAATGAAGCTGGGGGCATTACAATACCTGACTTTAAACTATATTATAGGGCCACGATAATCAAAACAGCATGGTATTGGCAGAAAAATAGACACTCAGACCAATGGAACAGAATAGAAAGCCCAGAAATAAAACCACATATATATGGTCAAATAATCTTTGATAAAGGGGCCAACAACACACAATGGAGAAAAGAAAGCCTCTTCAACAAATGGTGTTGGGAAAACTGGAAAGCCACATGCAAAAGAATGAAACTCGACTACAGCCTGTCCCCGTGTAATAAAATTAATTCAAAATGGATCAAAGACCTAAATATAAGACCTAAACAATAAAGTACATAGAAGAAGACATAGGTACTAAACTCATGGACCTGGGTTTTAAAGAACATTTTATGAACTTGACTCCTGTGGCAAGAGAAGTGAAGGCAAAGATAAATGAATGGGACTACATCAGAATAAAAAGTTTTTGCTCAGCAAGAGAAACTGATATCAAAATAAACAGACAGCCAACTAAATGGGAAATGATATTTTCAAACAACAGCTCAGATAAGGGCCTAATATCCAAAATTTACAAAGAACTCATAAAACTCAACAACAAACAAACCAACAATCCAATAAAAAAATGGGAAGAGGACATGAACAGACACTTCTCCCAGGAAGAGATACAAATGGCCAACAGATATATGAAAAGATGCTCAGCTTCATTAGTTATTAGAGAAATGCAAATCAAAACTACAATGAGATACCACCTCACCCCTGTTAGATTAGCTATTATCAACAAGACGGGTAATAGCAAATGTTGCAGAGGCTGCGGAGAAAAGGGAACTCTCATCCACTGTTTGTGGGATTGTAAAGTAGTACAACCATTATGAAGGAAAGTATGGTGGTTCCTCAAAAAACTGCAAATAGAACTACCTTATGACCCAGCAATCCCTCTACTGGGTATATACCCCAAAACCTCAGAAACATTGATACGTAAAGACACATGTAGCCCCATGTTCATTGCAGCACTGTTCACAGTGGCCAAGACATGGAAACAACCAAAAAGCCCTTCAATAGAAGACTGGATAAAGAAGATGTGGCACATATACACTATGGAATACTACTCAGCCATAAGAAATGATGACATCAGATCATTTACAGCAAAATGGTTGGATCTTGATTGGTTGGTTCACTCCAACATTATATGGAGTGAAATAAGTAAATCAGAAGAAAACAAGAACTACATGATTCCATACATTGGTGGAACATAAAAACGAGACTAAGAGACATGGACAAGAGTGTGGTGGTTACCAGGGGTGGGGGGAGGGAGGACATGGGAGGGAGGGAGGGAGAGAGTTAGGGGGAGGGGGAGGGGTACAGAGAACTAGATAGAGGGTGGCGGAGAACAATCTGACTTTGTGCGAGGGGTATGCAACATAATTTAATGACAAAATAACCTAGACATGTTTTCTTTGAATATATGTACCCTGATTTATTAATGTCATCCCATTACCATTAATAAAAAATTATTTAAAAATAAATAAATAAATAAAATGACTTTCTACATCAATCATGTTTGTGAGAGAACATTTAAAAATAATGATAATATGATGATGATAAATTCAATTATCTACATCAGTTTGATCTCCTCTATGTAATATTATCTTCCTTTTTACTTTCAAAATATCAATGACCCCTATTTTTGGACATCTTCTATGGCTGGATTATTTGCTGTTGTTCTCTTCTTTTCTGGCTATGCTTGCTTCTGAGTGGTTTCTAATTCTCTCATCTAATCTATTCCTACTACTCCCTAGAGAACAGTAAGACCTTAGTGAAAGAGAGCTGGGGAATCTGACCACTAATCCTTGGTGCAAAAGAAAGTTATTACTTACACCTTATCAAAGGAACAATTAGGGCCTAATAAATTAGGACCCAGAATCACCTCCCTCATTGTGCAATGCTTCTTTCATGATCTTTATTTTATATATATATAATAAAACTATATACATATTATGTAAAATATTATATAAAATTATTATATATGTATTTCCAAGTACTTTGAAATCAAGAATTTCTAGTTTATTACTCTAAAAAATTTATTGGGGAAAAACTTTTTTTCTTCTTTTCCAAGTGAGAGGAGGGGAGAGAGGTTGGGGCACTCTCACATGTGCCCCAACCAGGATGCACTCAGCAACCCCCATCTGGGACCGATGCTCTGCCCATTTGGGGCCATGCTTGCAACCAAACTATTTTTAGCACCTGAGGTGGAGGCACCACCAAGCCATCCTCAGTGCATGGGCAATGCACTTGAACCAATTAAGCCATGTTTGCGGGAGGGAAAGAGAGAAAGAAAGAGAGAAAGGGGAGGGGGAGGGTTGGAGAAACAGATGGTTGCTTCTCTTGTGTGCCCTGACTGGGAATTGAATCTGGGACTCCCACACACCAGGCTGATGCTCTACCACTAAGCCAGCCAGCCAGGACCTGAGAAAAACATTTAAAAAAATATTTCCATTGATCTGAGAGAGAGAGAGAGAGAAGGAAGACAGAAAGATGGGAAGAAGGGAAAGACAGAGAGAAAGAGAGAAGCATCAACTTGTTCTACTTACTTTTTCCATTTATATAGTTGCGCACTCATTGATTGCTTCTTGTTTGTGCTCTGACTAGGGATCAAACTCATGACCTAGGTGCACTGGGATCACACTTTATCCACTGAGCTACCTGGCCAGGGCCAAGGAAAAAAATTTTTTTATTTTAAGGCTTTATTTATTCATTTTAGAGAAGAGAGAGAGAGAAAGAAAGGGGAGGAGCAGGAAGCATCAACTCCTATATGGGCCTAGACAGGGCAATCCCAGGGTTTTAAACTGGTGACCTCTGTGTTCCAGGTTGACACTTTATCCACTGCACCACCACAGGTCAGGCCAAATTTTTTTATTTAATTTTTCAATTATAATTTACATTCTGGGCTTGGCCTGTGGTTTGAAATTTTTAAAATTTTATTTTTCAATTACAATTTACATTCTGGGCCTGACCTGTGGTGGAACAGTGGATCAAGCGTCAACCTGGAATGCTGAAGTCACCAGTTCAAAACCCTGGGCTTGCCTGGTCAAGGCACATATGGGAGTCGATGCTTCCTGCTCCTCCTCCGTTCTCCCTCTGTCTGTCTCTACCTCCTCTCTAAATTGAATACATAAAAATCTTTTTTTCTTTTTTCCTTTTTTTTACGAGAGAGACAGAGAAAGAGACAGTTAGGGACAGACTGAGAGGAAGGGAGAGAGATGAGAAGCATCAATTCTTCGTTGCGGCACTTTAGTTGTTCATTGATTGCTTTCTCATATTTGCCTTGACCCAGGGGCTACAGCAAACTGAGTAACCCCTTGCTCAAGCCAGAGACCTTGGGCTTAAGCCAGTGACCGTGATGTCATGTCTATGATCCCATGCTCAAGCCAGTGACCCTGTGCTCAAGCTGATGAGCCCGTGGTCAAGCGGTGATCTCAGGGTTTTGAACCTGGGTCCCCAGCATTCCAGGCTGACACTCTATCCCCTGCACCACCACCTGGTCATGCAAATAAATAAAATTCTTAAAAAACAAAAACAAACAGAAAAAATTTATATTCTGTCAGGGGGATGCTGGGGTGGTGAAGAGATTAAGTAAAAAAGAGAAAAACTCGCCTGACCAGGCGGTGGTGCAGTGGATAGAGCATCAGACTGGGATGCGGAGGACCCAGGTTCGAGACCCCGAGGTTGCCAGTTTGAGCCCGGGCTCATCTGGCTTGAGCAAAAAGCTCACCAGCTTGGACCCAAGGTCACTGGCTCGAGCAAGGGGTTATTCGGTCTGCTGAAGGCCCACGGTCAAGGCACATATGAGAAAGCAATCAATGAACAACTAAGGTGTCACAATGCGCAACAAAAAACTAATAATTGATGCTTCTCATCTCTCCGTTCCTGTCTGTCCCTGTCTATCCCCCACTCTGACTCTCTCTCTGTCTCTGTAAAAAAATAAAATAAAAATAAATAAAAATAATTATTTAAAAAAAAAAAGAAAAACTAATGGACATGGAAAAATTACAGTTTACATTTAATATTACTTTGTATTAGTGTCAGGTATATAGCATAGTGATTAGGCTATCATATAGTTTATAAGGTGAGCCTTTTTTTTTGTTTGTTTGTTTTTTTGTATTTTTCTGAAGCTGGAAACGGGGAGGCAGACAGACTCCCACATGCACCTGACCGGGATCCACCTGGCACGCCCACCAGGGAGCAATGCTCTGCCCATCGGGGCATCGCTCTGTTGTGACCAGAACCACTCTAGCGCCTGGGGCAGAGGCCAAGGAGCCATCCCCAGCACCCGGGCTATCTTTTGCTCCAATGGAGACTTGGCTGCAGGAGGGGAAGAGAGAGACAGAGAGGAAGGAGAGGGAGAGGGTTGGAGAAGCAGATGGGCGCTTCTCCTGTGTGCCCTGGCTGGGAATCAAACCTGGGACTTCCGCATGCCAGGCCGACACTCTACCGCTGAGCCAACCGGCCAGGGCAGCCCTTTTTTTTTTTTAATTTTTATTTTTTTTACAGAGACAGAGAGAGAGACAGAGAGAGGGATAGACAGGGACAGACAGACAGGAACAGAGAGATGAGAAGCATCAATCATTAGTTTTTCATTGACCTTTGCGACACCTTAGTTGTTCATTGATTGCTTTCTCATATGTGCCTTGACCGCGGCCTTCAGCAGATCGAGTAACCCCTTGCTTGAGCCACCAACCTTGGGTTCAAGCTGGTGGGCTTTTTGCTCAAACCAGATGAGCCGGCGCTCAAGCTGGCGACCTTGGGGTCTTGAACCTGGGTCCTCTGCATCCCAGTTGGATGCTCTATCCACTGTGCCACAGCCTGGCAGGCAGGTGGGCCCTTTTATATTTCAAGAATCCACCTGGCACCATATCTAATGATTACAATATTACTGACTATTTTTTCTACACTATAGTTTACATTGCCATATTGGGAAAAATTTAGTTTGACAAAGTAGTTTGATAGATGTTCTTTTCTTTCTCAATTATTTTTTTTAATATTTAATATTAGTATTGTTGTAAGTCAAATGTATACTGATGATGGGAATGGTCATCTAAAAGTTACAAAAATTATAGTTTGAAATATAACTGGCAGATATGAGAAAATATAGTGTTACAGAACTCTGGACCAAATCAATGCTGATTCATGTTTCAGATTTTCACTGATTTCACATCTTGGCTTTTTACTGTCAACAAGTGATGGCTTAAAAGTTCTTCCACATATGAAATTCCATGCTACTTTTCCAAATAAAATTTACATTAATTGAGGAAATATAATAGATTACTATCTGCTGGAACCCATATGAAATATCTTCAAAAGTGCCTTGTTTTTAGAAAGTCTGATTTATATGTTTTGTTATTGAATACATATATGACCTTGTGGTAGAACAATTTGATTACACATATAAAACATGAAAGTCAATGCCAAATCTGAAGGGTCTGATACAGCAGACATTGCTTGCTATATGTGAAGCTTAATTAAAAAGCTGTAATTTATTTTAGCAAAAGTTTCTTCTTAAAAAAAAAAGTTTCTTTTTGGTAATATGAACCACATATTTAGTAAAGTGTAGAAATGCACAATGTTTTATTAATCAAGATGGATGGAAAATAAAACAGTGTAATGGTAGTTTCCATTAGAGGGAAAGGCAAATGGAAAAACATGGGATTCTTTTAGTTCTTGCAATACTGTTTCACCGAAAATCTCTCTCTTTTTTAAAGGGCTGAAATAGAATTTTGGCTCTTAGATTATTTATAAGTAATACATATTCCAAACATGAAAATGAAATGTTGGTTTATGCATTAGGACGTAATATTTTGAATTGTATTTCAGTGCTACTGTTGCCAATGAAAATAGTGTTCTTTTTTTTTTTTTTTTTTGCATTTTTCTGAAGCTGGAAACAGGGAGAGACAGTCAGACAGACTCCCGCATGCGCCCGACCGGGATCCACCCGGCACGCCCACCATGGGGGGGTGCTCTGCCCACCAGGGGACGATGCTCTGCCCATCCTGGGCGTCGCCATGTTGCGACCAGAGCCACTCTAGCGCCTGAGGCAGAGGCCATAGAGCCATCCCCAGCGCCCGGGCCATCTTTGCTCCAATGGAGCCTTGGCTGCGGGAGGGGAAGAGAGAGACAGAGAGGAAAGCGCGGCGGAGGGGTGGAGAAGCAAATGGGCGCTTCTCCTGTGTGCCCTGGCCGGGAATCGAACCCGGGTCCTCCGCACGCTAGGCCGACGCTCTACCGCTGAGCCAACCGGCCAGGGCCCAAAATAGTGTTCTTTTATGGAGTCACAGGGAAGGCATTTCACAGGATTCATGTCTGGCGAGAGTGAAGCTTTCCTATTAAGATTTATTCAGTGTCTCATCTCTGTCCATCCACCAAGGAAAATGTCTGATCTAGTCGTTATTAGGCCCAATACAAAGATCAAAGATCACTGTTCAGATATTCTGTGCCATGGTTCAATACAGTTTATCCTTGTTTGCATCTGGTCCCGGCTTGGAGCCTGTGATGCTGCTGGGCTCCAGGCGGCCATTAGAGCTTCATGGCTGCTTGGAGAGCATGTAAACAAACAGAGCATGCATGTTTCCAAGCTAGAGAAGGGAGCTGCTTCTTTGTTAGGCTTGTGTTCATATTTTGAGCTGAGGAAGACTAGATTTTTTTCAAACCAACCATTCAGTTTCTTAATCTTTCAGGGGCTTCTGTTGGTTTCTCCCACTAACCAATCAGATTTTTCTAGACTGGACTGACAGACCTCCATGGCTGCCATCTTGGTTTCTACTGCACATGCCTTCAAGTGAAAGCACAGAAATACCCTCTTCCCAACAGTCTGGGGATGGACTGGTTGTACCTTGGGAAGATAGAAAAGCTGGTCCTTCCTCCCTACATGGGAGAGGAAGGGGTGTTAATCACCTTAGCAGGGCAAATCTGGGATTCTTTGGGGTG